>NC_138578.1:75253773-75853773 GCF_964289735.1 Phaethon aethereus | reverse complement strand
ATCCCAGAATTCCCAGAAGTAGTAAAAAATTTAAGGAGAAAGAGAATAGCATATTTCAGTCACTACCTGTAATCCTTAGGGACATCAAAAGACTCTGGAGGGCTGTGTTATACATAGTGAAGAGTCTGAAGAAATACCACTGCCAAGAAATCAATTCCCAGCTCAAAAACAAGCGGTTAGCAGTTTAGAGAGAAACACCTTCAAACCAGGATATATGACAGTTGTACAAATACAGGTACCTGTCCTGAGGCAGCTGCATTACAAAAGCTTTAACCCCTCAGGCAATGATCAGAAAACCAGCCAATTCTTGGAAATGTCTTGTTTAATCATTTTGCCTCCTTAGGAAGGAAACACCACAAACACGTTTCTTGGGCGAGACCCAAGGGCTCCCTGAGGACAATGGTTTTACCCCAAAGCTCTTGTTGAGGAGTCAAAGCAACAGTGATGTTGTGTAAACACCATTAAAAGTTGCCAAAACAACAAACCTGACAATAACAGGTAATACAATAGAATACAATACCATATAATATAACAGTTTGTTTGAAAAAGGAGAGATGTTCAAATCAACGACATCACTGTTCATGCCAGGTAGAGACCCTGGAGAAGAGCAAATTATCACCAGAGCACAGGGGAGTGCCCTCTGCAACGTGACCTCCTTCTTTCTTCACCTTTTGCTGAGGTTTGACAGCTTTTCATTGAATTCTGGCATTTAGTTATATTAGCGTTCCAGATGCCTTGCCTTTCTGAAATACTGCTGCTGACCAGGGGACACCCTCAGTTTCCTGATTTTGCAAAATACCTCTATTTTTGGTAGGACTTTTTCCAGGAAGTTTTCTGGCGGTCATAAAAACAAGTTGTTCTTCTTATGTTTTGTTTGAACTTTTCTAACAGGATGAAAAGTGTTAATCTGAAGGAGAAAATTGAAAAGACCAGAAATTCAATTGCACTCCCCACCTTCTTGTAGCCAAAAACTATTGACCACCAAGGTATGAAACCTGGTGTAACGCAGTACTACGCTGGGTGGTGGAGGATTAGGAAAAAAGTAGGTAATGTTTGCTGGAAAGGGAAAGTTTTTATAGACAATGGGGAAACTGAACATCATTTCCTTAAATGTCAGCAGAGTGAATAATCACATCAAGTAAAATTTTGAAAATTCTTTTCTGCACCTGAAAAAATAGAATACTGCTGTGGGATTCCTGCAGGAAGCGTATGACTTAGATTTAAATCTGAGTAAATCAGATTTTGCTCAGCTCCGCTTGAGAGCATCCAAAGAAAAAACGAGCTGCTCTTCTGTTCCGTAAAAGCACATCTTTTCCTCTATTTAATTTTGGACTAACAAAAGGGGAAGATTGTTATGAGTCAGAAGTAAATTGTTTTAGTATGAAATAATTTTTTATTAAATTGACTGACTTCAACTGTTTTAATTTAGCTTTCTTAAGTGCATTACTGAGAAACTTTATCCAACCTTGATGCTCTGGTGTCTCAGGGATTATATATCAAGCTCATTTTAAATCACAGATTTAACACATCATGTGTTAGCTTTCAGCACCTGATAAATGTTATGGGTTTCCTAATGTTCTTACAGAATTGGAACCACCAGTCATTCAGCTCTCCAACTGTTGTTTGACTATGTGGCATTAAAGGCCGAATATTTTCTTAACAAAAGGAAAACAACCCTTAAATTAAAATAAAATACTCCACCCAATAGCCCAACTGCATAATGCTCAACCTCAGATCCAATTTATGTTCTTTGGTCTCTCCAAAATACACAAATTGTATATTTTCGACAATTAAAAATTTTTTTAGTAACGTGCTAAAGGTGGATGAGATTGAATAACCTCCCAGAAGTCCCACCTGCTACAGTCTAAGGATATCTTTTTAAAAGGAAAATAATCAAAGCAAAAGAGTTTCGCAAGCTGAAGTAGTAAAATGTTGCAGTTTGCTAAAAGCAAGCAGCATCATTTTGGGTACTTCGCACAGAAAGACTGAACCAAACGAACTTCAAGACATAAATGCTGAAACTGAGTGGAAATAGCCCCAGAATAGTAGACACGGGGGTTGGAAGGGACCTCTGGAGGCCTCTTACCCAACCTCCTGCTCAAAGCCAGACTACTGCCAACTCTAGATTAGGTCAGATGTGGCTTTGCTAGCCCAAACCTCCAAAAGACAAGGACTGTTTGAAAACCTTCAAAGGCATAGGCTGAGCAGCCTCTGTACAACCTGTTCCAGTGCTGCGCTACGTTCCTTGTGAAATTATCTTTTCCCTGCTATCCCTCCCAAGCTGCAGACTGTGGCCATTGCCCTCTCTTACGCTGCCCTGTCCTCCTGAGAAGAGTTTGGCTCCATCATTTTTATCATTATCCATCAAGGAGTTGTAGGCAACTGCTCAATTTCTCCTTTAACTCCCCTATGCCAGCCTAAACAAGCCCAACTACCTCAGCCTCCCTTCCTAAAAGTGCAGGAGGTCCCTGATCGTGTTAGTAGAAATACATGGTGAAGTTGGGGGTCCAAAGAAGCCCAGGAATGGTGTTCTCATACTGAAAGCAGCAGGCAAATGTCATTTTTAATGCATGGTCAGAAGTAGGTCCCACAGTCTTTTGGAGACCTGCCCAGTGATGGAAACCTCTGACTGGCTGAAAGGAAGAGCACAGCCTTTTCGGCAGAGCAGGGATGATGGTGGTTTCATGGAGAAGGGGAGGGTTTGACATGGCCATCATCTCTGGAGAAATTGCCTCTTGCCAAAACTTTCATTCCTCTGAAAGCATCTCAACCCAATTAGCTTGTAATTTAATCTCCTGTGTTTCTTCTCAGAGTGATTCAGTTTGCTGTGGCTTTTATTTGCGCGTACGTTGTTTCTAGTTAGAGGGATGCCAGCTCTCTGTCTACGAGGGCTAAGGGAACCGGCTGATCGTTAGGCTGGTGTGGGCAAGCGCTGCTGCACAATAAATACATCCCCTGCTTTTCCAAATCTCCCCCGTTCATTCCCTGCTCTGTCCTCTTCCCTCATTGATTTTTCCCCATTTCTTAATTCTCTTTTTCTGGCTTTCTACTCTTTTACAACCAAACACCCCTTTTTGCCCATTGTATCTTTCCCCGTCCTCTCTGCTCCCTGCCCTTCACGGCCGTGTACCAGCCTTGACGCTAATGTTTGAGCCAAACTTGTGGACCCACACAGCTCACATCCCAGCTGCGTTCATAAAGCAGCGGAAAAACTCCCCCTTTCTGCTGTGGGTCTAAGCTGAGGTGGATTTGTAAGGGAGATATATGAAAGCCGATGGCAGAAAGCACATGCTAGGTGTTCACAAAACGTCACCAACAAGGGAAGGGCAGTCAGCGCTCTGGGTTTCTGGGGACGTGCTCCCTGTCTCCGTTGTGGTATTTGTAGGTCGTAGCACATTTGTCCGTAATTTAAGGGTGTCAGGCAGCCTGAACAGGGCAGCCGCTCTTACTGGGTGAGCAGATGTCCAGAAATCCTGACATACCCTCTGCGCACGGGAACATCTGTGCCGTAACGTCGGAGCAGTCGGCCGGAGGCTCCCGGGAAGCCGTGGGGGATCCTCAGTTGTGTCAGCAACATCAGCTACTGCGTGACCCCGGCACGGGGGGTCTGGAGGGCACGTCCCTGCTCTCCTGCAGGCTTTTGCTGCCATAACGAGCGGACAGCATCAGGGCAAAATAGGGGACCGAGGAGGTTTTTATGGGTGCCAGAGGCTTGCTCTGTTGCTGTGGATGTCACTGCATTTTTGGTGCCTGGATTGACTAGCTTCAGTGCAAAGATTGTGTTCCCTTTCTGCTTTCCCACTCAGACCATCAGCAGTGATGCTGAGGATTTCTTGATGTCCCTTAAGCCCAGCAGAGACCCGATCTTCAGTTGCACATCCCCTGAGCCACGAGGAAAACCTGCAGCACAGTCTGGAAGTACATGGCGTTCCTCATTTTGGGGGGCTGAAAATAAGCAGGTTTATTCATATAGATCTGAGGCTTTTTTAACCACTGTGGAGGAAGAGAGGTGCCACAAGCCCAAGTTTTACGAAGTCCCATGTAGGTGACACTGGAATAGGGAGGACATGACGCCAGACCCTTGGGTTGCTGTCAGAGCTGGTGGCACTCACTCCTTCACCAGCGTCCCGGCAGTGGCAGCCCCTGTACAGCAGGATCCTCACTTCCCTCTCAGTCCCTGCATGAAGCACTCTCCACCCCTAAAGCCAAAAGGGCTAGGTCTGGAGAGGCTTTCATCAGCAAGGAGTCTTCACCGCTATCCTGCAGGGCTGTTCTGAGCTTTGTCTGGAAACATGGTGCTCTCAGACATGGGGACATTAGTGTAATGGACATTATGGAGCACTGGAAGAGGCTGCCCAGAGGGGTTGTGGATCCTCCTTCTCTGGAGACCTTCAAAACCCAACTGGACGCGTTCTTGTGCAACCTGCCCTAGGTGATCCTGCCTTGGCAGAGGGGTTGGACCGGATGATCTGCAGAGGCCCCTTCCAAGCCCTGCCATTCTGTGATTCTGTGTGATTAAAATCCCAGAGCTGACGCTGACACCACAGTTGCAGGGTGTAAGGCAAGGCCAGTCTGTAAGGCATGGTGACACATTTACCTAACAGGGAGGGCAAAAGCAAGGGAATGAAGGCATGTCCCTGGAGCTTCCCCTGAGGAGGCATGGCATTGATGGTGATATTCTCACCACCAGATATCGCTTTCCCAGGGAACCAGGCAGCCAGAAATAACACTTTACCGTACAGCTGACAACTGAGAGGGAGCAATCACTATCCCAATCTTCCTAAATATCATACAGCAGCCTTGATCATTGCAATGACCATCACTGGAGTAGGTGGGTGACAAGGGCTAGAGGACACTCTTTCAGCCCCGCTGAGTATTGTCACCAGGCCACGTGTCTCATGTTGCCAACAAACCGCAGATCCTGTGCGTTACAAGGTACAGGCTCTGGGTTAGACACATGTCCAGGACAGAGAGAGACTGTGATCCAGTCATCTGATGCTGCTCCGTCTTCCATGATCTCATTGCTGGCATCTGTCAGCACCATCCTCTGGGGAAACCCCTCACTGATAAAAGGTCTCCACTCTTGTCAGGGAGACGGTGTTGCTCTCGCTGCCCTGGCCAGACGCGGGGAAATCCAGCCTCCCTGGATAGTTGGGTTTCCATGTTTGATGTTCTACAGCAGTAGAAGAGATGGTGTCTTTATAGGGGAGCACTGAAGTGGGCCTGGGCACCTCTCCACATGTTGAGGAGCTCGCTGGCAGCTCTTAAATCAGGGAGCACTAAAACAAATGGCATCTCCAGTTGGAGACAGGCACGTTCCTATTTTGTTACTTGGACCTTGCAACTCGGCAGGATGCTCTGCTCCTGACACATCAGGTCTAAAGTCCGACTCAGATAAAACTCACTTTTCACTAGCTTAAAGAAAAGGTTGTATCTATTATAGATATAGGTATAGCTATTTTTACTGTAGATAAAAAGTTATATCCAACTTTGCTAATGTGGAGAAATCTTTTCTACTGCTCAGAGCATGGAAAGTAAGCATGATTTTGCCCAAAATTCTCTCTCTGATTTTAATATTCTGCATTTTTTATTCTCTCAAACTCCTGGAAAGGGAGAAGTAATCCCACATTGTGTCACCAGGGTTTTGCAATGGCCTCTTCTGCAGCATCCTTGGGACTCCTTAGAGGAAAAGTGTCATATAAGGGAAACCACCTCAACCAGCGTTTTCAGAAACATAGGTGTGCTGAAATTAAAGTCCACTCTTGATGATGTTTTATCAATAAATAGTCCCTTCCTAGACCCAGGGAAGAGCTCTCTCCTAGATGGGAATGCAGCTCTCCGTGTCACAAACAGAACATCCGAAATTAGCCGAGGGGTTTGAAGTCTTTGCCAGCAGTGCTCAAACAGCGTTACCTCCTGGCAGGGTGCCCAGGCCCTCTCTGTCCCTGCTCAGGAGCCACAGCTGGCAGTGGCTCTTAACCCTTGAGGCCATCACCCTAGCCTTGGCCAACACAGAAAATGAGGGGAGTTTGCAGACATCCTTGGTCAAAGCCGCCCTGGCCCAACAAGCCTTGGGGAGAAACGTACGCAGGCTGAAGGCCATGTGGAAGAGCTGATAGCTACTCATGTATTGGAGAGGAGCCCACAGAAATGCTGGGTGCCGTGAGGCTACACCACAGCTACATGTTCCTCTTGCAGTCAGAGAAATCCCAGAGGAGAAGCAGGCCTCCACTGTGTTATGTGCTTTACAGATGCAGCACATGCAAATAGTCCAGGGAATTTTTAATCCCCAAAAAGTTAGCATCTGGGAGGAACTTAAAAGTACTGTTGGGATCCAACTTGACTTTTTTCTTAAGGGCGATGACTTTGTTCCACCAAACTTTTTTCTGAAGGGCAATGACTCCCCTCCTTTGAGCTATGGATGTTGTCTATCTGAACTTCTGCAAGGCCTCTGACATGGTCCCCCACCACCTCCTTCTCTCTAAATTGGAAAGATATGGATTTGATGGGTGGACTGTTGGGTGGATGAAGAATTGGTTGGATGGACACATCCAGAGGGTAGTGGTCAATGGTTCAATGTCCAGATGGAGATTGGTGAACAAGTGACGTCCCTCAGGTGTCTGTACTGGGACCAGTACTCTGTAGTATCTTCATCAATGACATAGACAGTGGGATCGCATGCACCTTCAGCAAGTTTGCAGATGACACCAAGCTGAGTGGTGTGGTTGACACGCCTGAGGGACAGGATGCCGTCCAGAGGGACCTGGACAAGCTCGAGGAATGGGCCCATGTGAACCTCATGAGGTTCAACAAGGCCACGGCAGGGTCCACATGGCAGATGCCCCATCCCTGGAAACATTCCAGGTCAGGTTGGACAGGGCTCTGAGCAATCTCATATAGTTGAGAATGTCCCTGCTCACTGCAGGGGGGTTAGACTAGATGACCTTTAAAGGCCCCTTCCAACCCAAACCATTCTATGATTCTGTGATTCACGCAGCATAACTTGAGTCATTAAGTATGCCCCCCATGGTGACTAGAGATTGAAGGAGCAACTGGAACACCTTTGTTTCTCCCCTTGCAGGGATCTGGTTGGGATCACTGCTCTCCAGCTAACTTGGATCGATCACCATGCCTGTCCAGCCCGAGGGACTACCCATCTGGGACTCTCTGTGTGACTCTGGGGTTTGGCAGGACGCAAATCCTGACTGCTGTGCGCAGCCTTCCTCCCTCCCTTCTCCCTTGTTCCCTGTTTGATAATGTTAAATATTATCTCATCCCAGGAACTGATTTCATCTCATGCTTGACTTCACATCTTGGACCCAGGAGAAGCTCTGCATGTCTCAGAGTTCATCAGAAACTCACGATCCTTTTGGATGTTCATAACAAACTGAGGACCTCCGTCTTGTTCCTTGACCAGATATTTCCTCATGCACAGAATTGAAATCCTCCCTCAAAATATATTTTTCAGAAATAAACTTGCAAGTGCCACTAGCTCCAAATTCCCCTGTGCCACCGTTTCCCCCAGCCTTGGTGTCCTCCTCTGATTTCTCCTTTCGCTGCCATGGTCAGAGCAGGCTGGTGGAGGTGTTGGCTGCTGGGCAGGTAGGTGGGCTGACATACACATACGCACTTCTTAGTTCCACTGCTGGCTTTCCATTTTCCACGCTCGTCGCAGTGACAGGTTGATACGGCGTGGGTGGGCTGGGATACAGCAGCACAGACAGGAGACCCAGACAGCCCTTTCGGGAGCGCAGCAGTAGGGCGAGAAGCGAGGAGATTCCTGGAGAGCGTTGGAGCTGCAGGGGAACTGCAACCACAACTGGGAAACACAAGTGAAGTTGCATAAATCACTCCACATGCCACATTTATTCCTCCAGTGCTCATAGAAATGGCAGAGCCCAGCTACAGCTTGGAGTTTATTGGATTGCTGCTGGGCTAACAAGATTCATGGGAAAATTAAAAATTGATCAGATGAGCTAAAAACAATGTGTTCTGCTGAAAAAAGTTGGCTTCAAGTAATTTTGCAACTCAGAAAAGTATTTTTTGAACCACGTTTGACATCGCTGAACACGTATTGTTTTGCAACTGGAGCGGGGCGATGGGCAATTGCTGCGTGCTTGAAATGGAAGTGAAACATTTCAGTTTTGCTCACTGGAATCTTTCCTTTAGGTCTACAGCTGGAAAAAGGCTTCTGTGATTGTGGCTTTTCATTGCAACTCATGACAGATTTATTATTCTTTTCTTTGATACCCTAACAAATTTCACAGGGAAAGAAACCCACGCTCTGCCCAGCTCTGGCTGCATGCACTTTGGGGCCAGAGGTTGTTTTGCAGGGAAGGCTGCGGTGTGTACACTTAAAACAAGGGCTACCCCAAGCCCCGTTGTGCAATGGGCTGTTTAACCCAAGCAGTAGTATCAACAGTCAACAGGTCAAAGCAACTGTAGCTGCTCAAGTCCCCAGCAATGACATCTCGCGGTCTGGATGCTGGTGTCCCCATCAGGCATTGCCTACCTGCACCAGGGTCTGGGTCTGCTGCTTCGGGTTTTGCGAAGCAGAGCCAGCACAGACCCCGTTCGGCTGCCCACGAAGAGGCGCGTAGCACCATTTGGGATTCTCTGCGGTCACTAGACCATCCGTACGGGGCTGGTGGCTGTCACAGGGGGCCTGGGGTAGATTCCTGCCCGTGAAGAGCAGCTGGACGCCAGCTCTGTTCAGGCCATGACACAACACTGTCCTCAACTGCTTAAAGAGAAGACTCTTCCCTACCTGAATATTACTGGGGGAAGGAGATTATGACTGTGTTAATACCTCTTCCTACAGCACTTCTCCCCACTGCTGAGGCAGTTGGGTCCAGTGGGTGGATCTCATCATTCTCCTGACCTTAAGCATCACAATTAAACCAGACATTTAATGCAAGACCTCTAAACTCAGCCCAAAGTCCTTGCAGGGCCCCAGCACTTGTTACCCCAGCTCTGAAGCTCTGGCAGGAGGTTTTGGTGGCCGATGGCTTGCTCTCTGCCACACAGCAATCCAAAGCTGACTGAGGAGAAAAGGAAGATGTTTGCAAAGTGCCTGGAGGTGAGAAGCACCAGCAGCCGTGGAGTGTCCCCTGCAATGGCCATCTGCCTCCCGAGGTGAGGAGGCAGAAGGAAGCTGTAGGACCTGTACCCAGCATGATTTTTACACGGATTTACGACAGGAATTTACAACAGGGATTGCCTCTGGTGGAAAAAATGAGCCTTACTAGCAGTACAGACAAAAATCCTGGGAGCTGCTGAACATCAGGGCTGGACACAAAAGAGCTGGGGTGCTGGGTCCTTTGAAGAGGTCCTTTCCTGTGGGGTCAAGTGCCCTTTTAAAATGAAGGCACTGGCTCTTGTTTGCCTCTCACATGGGTGACTTGCTTGGGGTCATTCTTGGCTTGATCTGCTGGAAGGGAGAGGTGAGTCGGGACTGCTCTGTTGAGTCTTATTCATCTGGCATCTATCGCACTTCTCCTGGCTGGACCAGCTGTTCCCCGCAGTCAGTCCCAGTGAGATAGCAAAACCAGCTAAACGTGCTGTTTCCAGTGTGTCCTTCCAGCCTACCAGCAACCTTACGCCTTCCATAAGTCACCCAGGGAGGCTGCTGTGTAGGACATGGACGCCTCTCTGGGGCCTCTGAGATGAGCAGGGGGTTACTGAAAGCAGAAGAGAGGTTTGTAAAACTTGTCCTCAGCACTGGGCGCCCAAGGGCACTTCAGTGGAGACCCAACCATGAGGAAACCAAACCTCACCACGGTATGGATGTGCTGTCTCTGTGCTCTGTGGCCTCTCCTCCTTCTCTGGTCCTCCCTTTCTCAGAAGGTACAGGACATCTGGCCCAGGTGGCCTCTGTGATGGCACATCAGTCACATAGGCTCCCACCTACAGAAAGGAAAGCAATCCTGAGGGGAAAACCCAACAACAGTTTTCCATTTTCTTACACATACGTAACTTTTTTGGTGCAGGGGTGGGTATCCAGGCAGGACTGTTAAAAGCCCGTGGCATTTCTCAGAGACCTGCTGTAGCACAGAGGGGTCCAGGTGAGGGTGCACACAGCATGGGCTGGGTGTCCCCCCGGTGAGATGGACTACCAGCCCGCGCTGCCTTGCTCCAGGAGCATTGCACAGACTTTTGCACCAAGCAAAGACAAAGCAAGAACCTTGCAGGACAGATTCTGCTCCATTTCCTACCCTGTCCACAGCACCAGAAGCAGCCAAAAGCAAAAGGAAGCTCAGAGCCAAAGGTGCAGGTTGTGTCCCTTCCCGGGAAGTCTCCTGGAGAAGTCGAGCAGCAGCAACACTACTGGGAACCGAGGCAGAGACGCACTGCAAACCACCACGGTCGCAGCGAGGGGGTGAACCTCTGAGTTCCAGCTGAGTCTTGGCCAGAGAACTCCTGCAGAAGGGCTGTGCTGGCACAGCTTCCCCAGGGTGCCACCACCACAAGCAGCACCAACAAAAGGCCACACAATGTATGTGGCTGCATCTGCTTTCACGATTTTGCTGGCACAACTGCAGCGACGATGAGAGAGACTTTTTGCTCACAGTCTTAACCTAGGCACACCAGCCAAGCCTTATGCTCTAAATTATGTCCAAATGGCTGAAAACAAAGGTTTGTGGCTGAAGTTGAAGGAATTAGCCTTGTTTAGTCTACAAAAGAAAGCTAAAAAGCCGTAAGGTAATACCCTTCCAAGGTGTAAAATGCTGCTGTAAAGCAGGAGGTAGTCAGTTGTCGTCCCTCAGCTGCTGGCAGGAGCACATGAGGTAACTGGAATAATATCCAGCAAAAGTGACTCAGGCTAGACATGAGGTGTAACTAAAAGGAGATTCAAACACCAGACAATAAAGCTGGAGATCAAATTACTGAAGGAAGCTGCAGACTCCCCATCTCCAAGGGTTTTTAGCGGCAGATGAGACTAACTTTGACCAGGAATAATCTGGGAATGCTTGTTCTTTACTTGGTGAAGGAAATCTGGATAACTTCTGACCCCATCTCAACCAGACATTCTCTTCTAGGGGCTGAACACATCCAAATAAATGGGCAAAACTAAAACATAAAGCTACTTTGAGAAACCGTTGGCCACAACGGCAAGCCACTCTACAAAATATGGCATCCCAACATTTTATGGTCTGCTTACTTCCCGTCTCCTGTATTTCAGTTATGTGTACTGGTCAGTCCCTCACCCTGCCTTCCTGTCCCTTCCCCTTCCCCGAGCGCTGGCCATGCTTTCCCCGCGAGTGGGGCTGCTATATGATATTTAGTAGGTATTTTTAGCACGTGCATCGGTATGGCACCTCCTCCTGCCTGGGAAAGCTGAAGTCAGGACCTGGTCCTGTTGTGATGTGAACCTGTGGCTCTCAAGAGCCGGGGGGCTGAGCTGCGCTTTCCAGATCACACGCTGAAACTTCAGGGCCAGGCTGATTTATTGACACTGCCTGAAGCCTACAAACATGGCAGTGACCTCGTGTTGGTGAGCAAGGGCTTAAGGGATCATCCAAGGTGCTCCTGCTTGAAACAGGTGGATGAAATCCCTCCTCACCCCAGCAAAATAGATGTAAGCATTGAGCCTGTGTCAAAGTCGCATCCAGTGACCTCCTGGTAGCCAAGTGGTGAACCAGCTGAAAAGGTCAATAGCATATCAGCCAGAACAGCTGGATCTAATAGAAAATGAGTCAAGATGATACATAGTTGGCTTTGCAGGAATAACAGATGTAGCCCGGGTTGGTTGTAGCAGCATGTTGATGTACTGAAGCAACTGAAAAGAGACTTGCATGACCGCAGAGTATCACCCTCTTCCCATCCACTGAAACTAAGATGACCCACAGGTGCTATACGCAGATTTCCTGGTGACCAGGTTTCCACACATGGCAGATACAGGGCAGATCTTGCAGCAAAACATTACCTTGGGAAGTGCCATCTGCAACAAGGCATGTGGAGGTGGAGCAGAATGCAAGGTAAGAGATATAACCCACAGTTCTGATCGGTGTTAGGACACTGCGCTGTTGTCTTCATCCCCAGGTCCAGCAAGGTCACTGCTGCCACCCTGGGCAGGCATGCCAGAAACCCAGATTTGCCATTTCACTTTCTCTGCTGTTGTTGAAGAGATGGTGATGTTTGCAGGTGAAAAACAAAATGCTTAGCTCAGAGCATCTTTTATTGTCCAAATTAAAGGGGACACGTGGGGGCAAGGTGAGGAAAGCAGCTTGCAGGGATCCTGGCTGTGAAGCCAGCAAGTCTTCCTGCCGGCGTTGTGATGCTGCAGTGGCAGCACCTCGCTCCCAGAGCTGTAAAAGAGATTAACTTAACAAATTTAAAAAGAAAAAAAAGGCTAAAATAGGAGTCTAAAATAAGAATCAGAATCCCTCTGGTAAATTGCTGAGTTCGCTCCCCACTGTGGAGAGCCAGTTGCGTCAGGGGGAGTGAGCTATTTTCTGGAGACGTACTGCAAATAGCACGAGTGGTCAGGGAGCAGCAGTGGGTGAGCATCAGCAAGGGAGCCTGTGGTCCCCCAAAAGCTCTCCTGCTAGGCTAGGGGGATACAGAAGGAACCGGGCGGATGTGGGATGGCATGGCATGGCATGGCATGGGGTGGGGTAGGATGGCATGGGGTGGGATGGCATGGGATGGGGTGGCATGGGGTGGGCTCAGTGCTGCTGATTCAGGGCAGCTCTCTGCTCTCAGCAAAACCTTCCCGGCTCCACTCTCAGCAAAACCACCTTATTTCTGGGCAAAGCACTGAACTGGGAGCCTTGGTGCGCTGCTCAGGGAGGCACAGCTGAGCGCAGGGGCTGCTGGCCCAAAAGCACGGGGCTTCTTGCAGCCCCACGACTTATGGCAACATCCCGGCACCATGGACCAGCCGCTCCGGCCCCGCGGTGCTCTGGAAGCGACAAGCAGCTGATCGTACGGCGAAGCAATTACTGCCAGGCCCAACGTGCCGCCGCTAGTGCAGAAATTGAATTTCGAAGCAGTCGGCAGCAATTCCCCTGGGGAGCACTGGCAGGTGGATGGGGGACAGCGGCAAGGAGGTTTTTCTTGCCAGGCTTCAATCCTCACTTGGACGTGCTGAAATTAGACGCTAAGCCTTGAACTCAAATCCTCTGATCTTCCCTTTTGCATTCAGGACTGCTCTTGGTTTTTCCCTTATAAAACTTGTTTGTTGAAGCCACACAAGATAACCTCCTTGGGAGGTGGGCTCTAAAACATTTGTCCTGAGTTTTGAGATGACTCTGCCGCTTGCAGAGGTCCTGACGGGAAGGTGATGGAGACTGGGGCAGTCAGAAGGAGCCACGCAACGCAGGAGACTGGGGCTAAGAAACTATGCTAAGGAAAAACAGCTTTCCCATGTGGTGACAAGGGGTCACAAAAGAAAAAAACATCAAATCTAATTCACTGATCATTGTTAAACCTGGGAAATCATCACCAAAAACCAGGGGTTTATTTTGCTATGGGTTTTTTCCCCCCCCGGAGCAGCAGACTGGCACGTAGAACACTACCTTGTAAATGAGTAACCATTTCTTATGGAGGTATTTACAATAGAGGCGGGTGAAGCAGTGCTGGTTGTTAGAAGAGTTTTGGTTAGATCACATGAGGCTGATGAGTTCAAGCCTTGTGCCTGTCCGGATGAGAACACCAAGAGGGAGGGTGGTGCAGGAAAGCCTCGCTATGTGTGAAAGTGGGAGGGAGGAATGGAAGGAGGGGGGTGCAAGAGTTTCCACACTGTGCCATTTCTGCGGGCTGTAGGTTATGCGTGGTGCTTGTCTCAGGTGATGTACTGTAACAGTCCTTAAGTCAGACCTTTTCCGACCCTTTGGTATGTTTTCTACCGAGCATTCCTGAGTGTTGGTCCCTCACTCTAAGAAAATATAGGGTCAAGTTTGGGAAACGAAATCCCTGCTTCTCACCTGCACTCCAGCTCCACCCTGCAGCGCCCAGGGGGGCCTGTAAGCAGCTGAGCTGAGCCCACGCCAGGTCCCAGACCCGTGTTAGGACCGCGTGGGTGTATCTTTATTTCCAAGGACCTGCGGCTACCAGCACTCTGCTGTGCAAGCTCCAGGCTCTGGGCCCCAAAAGTGGGACCGAGCACAGGAAAGGCAGCTCAGCACTGCCGTGGGGCAGCCCCCCTGTGCAGGCGATGTGCTGGCTGTCATCGCCGAGACCCGAGGCGCCGCGGGCAGCCTCAGCCAACCTGACCCTTGAGGCCCTGGCCCCCGAAGAGGGGAGCAGGAGGGGGGTCTCCTCCGCAGCTCTTCGCGGTTCTGCGGGTCCCCTCCCCTTGTGCACAGCTCTTGTCCACCCACGTGCCGTGGCGGGGAGAAGAGCAGCCCCAGACGAGGTCCGCGGCCCTGGGGCGGCAGCGGCAGTGCCGTGTAGTACCCGGGAGGGCCACTGGAGGTCTGTGTGCCTTTGCGTCCTCCGGTTCACCGCGCAGCGCTGCGCAGCGCGGGGTAAACCCGGCTCGCCCTCCCGCAGCCCGGGCAGGCCAGCGCACCCACCGCCGCGGGCCAGCCCCGCACCCCGCGGGGAGGCTCCGCTCCCCTCCGAGCATCCCCGCGCAGTCCCAGGGCTGACCCACCCGTGGCTCCACGGCGGGGCGAAAATCCAGCTGCAAAACGGGAAAATCGGGAGGAGAGCTCGGCTGGCTCCCCTCCGCCCAGCAGGCACCTCCCGCAGCGCGCACTGCCGGCGGCAGATCCCCGCTCCCCGTTTCCCACGGAGCTGCCTGCGGCTCTCCCAAGCGTGGGGTGCATTCATCCGCAGTCCAGCCCAGCACGAAGCTGCCTACCCTCCGGACGTGCAAGCCTCCTTCCTTTCCCTGGCTGGCTGGGATCGCGGACGGGGCGATGCTGGGGTTCTTACAATACGAGTCGTTTTTTCCAGGGTCGCAGGTTCCTGCTTTCTGAAGACACTTGCTGTCATCCAGCTCCTGCAGCTTTGGTCCTGCACCTCTTGCCTCTATCCCCATCGTTGCTTCCCTGACCTCTGCTGCACCAGTTGCCCTGACTTCGTTGTCTTTAATCGAGTTCAAACACGCTTGTGAGCTGCAGGATAATGGTGTGAGTGTGTGTTTGCACAGTGGTTTTCATTCTGGGAGGGTGCTCACCCACTTCCCCAACTCAACAAACAGACGGGTGCAACACAGCAGCTGTCTGACACGGAGGCGACGCTTCAGCGCCGGCACCGAGGATGCGGGACCACAGTGGCAGCACGTGGGTGGCTCGCATCGGCTGTGTTTCAGCCCAACTTTATCCAGCTCCCACTGCAAGACGGCTTCTTCCCTGCCCTGGCCTCTGGAGTGTGCCAGGCTGTGCTCATCGCTCCGGGCTGGGATGCCATGGGATATCGCTATGCATCTTGTGAATTTGCCCAGTGCGATGAATATAGTAACTTCACCATTATGAAAACTGGATCTTTAAAACTTCACACGTTTTTAGGACTTCAATTTTAAAGGAAACATGGCACCCCAGAATCACAGCGTCCCCCACTACCATGTGCTGGCCCTAGTCAGAGGGGAAGGTCAAACCTCTCCTTTTGGTTTCTAGTGCCTGTTCTCTGTAGATGGTAAATCTTCCTGGACAAGGACCTGTGTCAGTGTGAATTGTGCAGAGCTGTCAGATCAACAATATCCACCAGGTAACTCTGAGTGTGTCATCTTTTCAGTCACACATGCTTTCTTAAAAACATTTATTTAAAAATAAAGATTTGCTTGTGTCTCTCTCCACCCAGTACCTCTGTTGCCAGTTGTCATGGTTTAGCCAAAACCAGGACACCAATTCACTGTTTTACAGTTTTCATGATATCTGGTGTTTTCCTTGAAGTTCCAGTTTCTGGAACCAAGTGGGTCCCACAGAGTCCCACTTCAAAAAACCAAGCAGAAATCACAAAAGGGGATTTTCCCCAGAATTCAATGTAGAAAAGAAAAGTTTTAGAGAGTGAAAGGGTTTCCTCAGCCCCAAACAAAAGGAAAACCAGAAGGACCGACTGTTCACGATCTGCTGCCAGGCTCGCTGCTTCTGGGCACTGCCACCACCCATTCATATCTGACCCACGCTCGGATCCCAAGTTTTTCGACTCAGATGTTTTAGGGCTGAAGGTCTCACTTGGGACATACTCCTACAACTCTCCGGACCTCTAACCGCATCGTCTATGCTGCCGTGCTCTGACCGGGAGCTCCAGGTGATGGTGGTGAACCTCACCATGAGGGAAGAGCAGAGAGCAGAGCTAAAGTAAGCATCGGCCGGCAGAGCCTCACTGTCTGCTTTGCAGACAAAGGTCAAGCAAAACCTTAACACTTCGTTTTATTAACTGAGCTTTGGAAACTTGCTGCCACGTTACTTATCCACAAAGCACCCCCCAAATAGCTTTCAGTTCAGGTTGGGCAAAAAATAATTGGAATCCAGCTGGGCTGTGGTGGGGCTCGTGCTCTGGAGGGAGGGAAAAGCAAGGCACCGTGGGAGCTGAGAGGAGCTGGAGGTTCGGGATGTTTTCTTAGTGCACAAGGATGCAGGGCTGGGCTGGGAAAGGAGGCACAAAGATGGCATAGGGAAAAGGATGGCCAGCTCCAGGAAAAGAGGAGCATTGCTGTTTTTCGCAAGCATTGCAGCTTGGAAGAGCAAGGAGATATTAAATGATGGGCTTTTTCAAGTGGCAGTGGTAGAAAACACAGATGGCTTTCCTGAAAATGTGAACCCCACTGTTCTTGGCTTATGGAGAAGAAATGCCCTGCACTTGCCTTGTTTCCAGCAAAATCGGAGCAGCACACACAGAAAACCAAAGCAGGCTTCACAGCGGACTCCAGGCTGAAGCTGCTCCAGCTTTGTCTGCCCTAGGAAAATGGGGACTCCTTGTTCTTGGGGCAGGTCTTCATCTGAGTCAGAAAAACAATGATGTGGGATCCCGCCCTGACCCTCCTGCCCCAGCTGTGAGCTTCGGGGGTGAAACCTTCCACGAGCAGACACCCAGCGCGCCCTTTGCAGGGAGAACATCTGAGCGCTGCTGCCTCTGGCCAGCTCGGAGCCTAGCTCCAGCTCCCCAAAAACCCCTTTGATGATGCCCAACACCTCTCCTGACACCCACGCCAGTCCCAGGGAGGATGCTGGGCTCAGTGGTGCCTGGGTCTCTGCAGAGAAGAGGAGCGAGCATCAGGCAGCTGTGGGCCATGGGATTTAAGGGCTCGAGGGGGAGGTCAGGCAGATGCCCCTCTGCTGTCAGTTTTGCTTCCCCAGGAGGAACCCAGGTCTCTGCGGTGCCCGGAGCGGGCATCCCCCCACCCCGCTGTGCAGAGGGAAGGGGACCTGGGGCCAGCACCCTGCAGCATCGGGGCCTGGAGGCATCACTGAGCAGGAAAACTGGAAATACCTGAAAATTTGCCTCAGCTCCTCGCTGAAAGGCATTATGCAAGGAAAGGAAAATCACAGCCTTGATCAAATGCTGGAAAAACCAGTGTAAAATCAGCTCTGACATGAGTCCCCCCCATAGAGGGGATGATAGATATTGCCTCCCCCGAGGCAACAGGCACGTTGCTGCTGATGGGGGCAATCGCTGGCCCTCGCAAGCAGCTACAGCACAGCCACGCAGGCCAAGCTAAAAATGCCAGTCTCCTTCGCTCAGCAGCAGAACCCACTCCCAAAGGTAGACAAAAAAACCTTCTAACATCTTTTCCTGCCTTATCATCACAGAGCTCATCTTGGGTTGGGGCATTCAGGAGTAATATTTTGAGGGGTTTTTTCCACCTGTGGTTGGTTTGGCATCTAATTTCCCTCTTCTTGCTGCAGAATATCCTCATCTCTCCTCTGCTGTGATTTTCTGCCTGTTTTCCTCCTTTTACCTCCCCTGGGACCTCTTCAAACTCCTTCCCCCGCTCCCGCCTGCTGTCAGGCTGCAGCGCCTGCCACGTAGAGGGGTAAATAAGATGCTGCTCATCCATGTCCCGTCAGCCTCTTTAGAAGATTATAAGGCTACAGCCGTACTTTGGCAGTCGTTAGTTAAAACAATTGCTGTTAAAAATGCCAGCAAAATAGCTGTTGGTCAAAAGTACAGTCATTAACCTTACGTTCTTCTCTTCTTCCTTAGCAAAGATGGATACACATTGACAGAGCTGTTCATGATACAGCAAATTTTGTAGTAGCGTTACCCTGCTGACCCAAGCAGGTAGCCAAAATTTGGGTGGCTGGAGGTTATTTACGGCAAGAGAAGGAACTGACTCCGGAGGCAGGTATTTTTCCAAAGCGGTGGTGTTAATTTACAAAGAAGGTGCAAAGTTCTGCACTGAAAACCCCAAGAAATGAGCATTTCCTGGCTCACACCACCTCGTGTTATTCCCACGTGCATAAGAGCTCTCGTGCTCTCAGCTTCCCTCGGGCCACACATAGTCCCGGTCCCTCCTTGACGGCACCGTGCCCCCAACACAGCCCCGGCGCAACCTCTCCCGTGCCTTGCAGAGCCTTGCTCTGCATGCACAGCTCTGTCTCCTGCAGCTAACTGAAGTTAAAGTCTTTGGGAAAATCTGGCAAAAAATTCAATTTTTTTTTTTTTTAATCTAAGCTTGCAGCAATCAGGAGGAAAGATGTGTTGTCTCCCCAGGCCGTCACACACAGTGTCAGGAAATACTACTCCTTATCTGAAGATGCTTTAAATCTCTACAGAACCTCTCCTTGTGTGAAAGTATTCCTCATGGTTGCACCGAGATGCTCTAGATAAATCTCCGAATAATCGCTGCACGGCTCAGATTTTAATGTTGCTGTTATCTAGAGTGGGGTTTCATCATCATAGATGTTAGTGCACATTAAATGTACATACGCAGGTTCCAAAATCCCCGTTCGGAAGAGGATGAAGCCAGCTGTGGGTATGCACACTGTTTGGGAAACATTTGTACTTTATTCACCACACACAAAATGCTTTCAACTCAAAAAAGTTGTAGGAAGAGATGCATCTTCAGCTATGCCCCGGGGAGACTTCCACAGCCGAGCTAGGCACCCTGCACTCCCGTCATAGACAAACCCAACCACTTTTAGCACATGATTCATCCCATCTATTTTAGAGGTCCACGCTGGGTCGGGAGGCTCCGTGCGTCCGCAGAGGCTGGTTTTCCCCCTTCGCTGTGCCCGGAGCGGAGGGCAGCCAGCTCCAGCACCAAGGTCCATCTGGCAGAGGTCTGTGTCTGCAGATCCCACCTCTGGCCCCGATTACCGATTTACGGAGTTTTACAACTTGGAAATAATTCGGCACATCAGGTTTTATAGTAATTTATTACTGATGGCACCCAGACAGCCAGGGAAGGAGGCAGCCTGCATCGCCGCTGCGACGGGTCACGGCGTACAGCAGGACTGGGGAAACGGGGATGTGTGCGTGGTTACTGCCAACTGCTCGCACAGCACAGGTGCCGCTGCCACTGATGGCTCCTGAGCAAAAGATTTGTGAATCCTTGGCCTCGGGGGTCTGTGTGTCGGGAAAGGGGCCAGCAACATGCTCTCAGCAGGAAATAAGTGCCCCCCAGAGAAGCTGCTGCAGTCGGAGGGAGTGCAGTGAGAGCAAATCTCGGGACGCTAATTAATCCCCCTTTAGGAAGATATTTATTAGGCAAATGCCTCACATTCATATGCACATCTGCAGTCAACAGAAAGGCTTTTACTTTTTTTTCCAGCCCAGCAAAGCGAGAGGGTGGGAGGCTGCTGCGGCCGAGCAGCCAGCGGTGCTGGGGAGGCTCAGTCTGCTCCAGGCATCTCGGGTCAAGCATGGAAAAACCAGCTGAAATGACCAAGGTCCAGGCTGGAGGAGAACCTGGAGGTAGTTGAGAAGAAGAGCTTTAAACCTGGATGCCTTCCTTCCTTGCTCACTCACTGATGGAGACATTGCAAAGAACAGGGTGGGAGCCAGCCCTGCCAGCCAGCCTCATCCTGCTGGGATGAGCCGCTCCGGAATCACTGCATTAATATAACCTGGGGCAGCTTTTGCTGTCAACCAGTTAATTGCTGGGGTTGATTGATACAGCCCCTGACGAGCAAAGGACTGTGGCTGCTTGTAGCTTTTGCAGAAGAAAGATAGAGCCAGCAGCACCTCCCTCCTTGCCCAGCAGATCCTGAGCAGTGGGTCAAGGAGGTTTGCAGGGGACCTGCCGTGGCGTTCCCTGCTCCTCCGGTGTAGGTGCTCTGCAAGAGGAACTGCTCATCCCAAATTGTTTGCTTCGTCTGCAATCACACAGATCACATTGCTAACAAGAGTTACAGCAAAACCTAGTTGGAAGAAGATGTTTCAAGTCATTCAAAACCCAAGGCTGGACAGAAAACCTAAAATTTCAGACCAAGAGCAGGGTGTGAGCTTCCCAGCAGGGGAAGCGGTGATTCTGTTGTACGTCTGCTGGGTGCTTCCTACGACCCAAGAGGAGAGCTGCAGTTTCGGGAAGGATAAATAATGACATTTCCAAGGCTTACTGGTTTGATGTGCTAATCCAAGACAAAGTCAGCCTAAAGCAGACATGCTGAAGGCAAAGCATGTCTCTTACTGAAATACTCAAACATCCTCAGCCCCCAGAGCCACACAACCTGCCCTGGTTATCCCAGGGTTTTTTTTCCCAGACGTACCAATGGCTCGAACATCTATGTAAGCTCCTTCTTTACACCGAGCAGCAAGAGCTGCTGGGAGCACTGGCACGAAATTCAAACTCCAAACTGTCCGTCTTAATTAAATTAGTTCTATCCGTGAGGTTCAGCAGTCGGTCACGGTATGTGGGAGATTTACCCTTGGGTCCTGGAGTAGCGGGAGTAAACCCAAGAGCAAAATCCTCAGTGACTTGGGGTGACAACTGCGTTCTTAGAGACGGAAAGCTCCTGGCAGAGCAGTTGCCTTGCCAGTAAGCTGCTGTTAACAATATCCTTTTTATTCCAGGGGCCCAAACCTGCCATCTGCAAACCTGACTGGCTTTTGCAATCCATTTCAGCGAGGCCCTTGATTTTCACTGACATTTGCTTCGGTCAGTCACAGCTGCCTGCTCCTTCCCCATCCCTCCTCCCCACCGGGCAGCGGCACCCCCGAGCCCCCCCTTCCCCCCGCCCCGGTTTACAGAGAAAGCTGAAATCTTGGCTTTGCAATCAGAAAGGCAAAGTTTGGCATTCAGACAGTGAGGAAGGACTCGGGAAATCTGGTCCGGTGCCTGTGTCTTCTTCGAGTTACTGCATGATGGTGCATAAATCACTGCGTTCTCCTGTGCCTCGGTTCCCTCGCTGTGGCCGAGGATGACGGTACCCCCTGAGCTCGGGGGAACAGGGGCTACCAGTTACTGTTCGTAAGGTGCTCAAATGTGGCAGCGTAAATAGTAAACACATATTTAGTGCCTTTCTAAAGATAACTCACCTGCAACCACCCAGGTGCACAGCCTGGGACTGGGATTGGGAGCTCCCCTGGCTGTTATGTAACTGCAGTGGTTTGGTTGGTTTGGGTTTTTTTTCTTTTTTTTTTAAGGAATGGATTGGTTTTATTACTGTAGTTATTTCACAAATAAGCAACGCATCTGACTAGGAAGGATCAAACAAAAACAAATGCCTGCTTAACCCAGGCATGTGCAAACTAAGTGTTATTTTAATTATATTTTTGAAACAGCAACCTCCTATCTTTGGCCCGAAGCTTTCAGAATTCAAAGGCAAACACTACCCTCGTTTTTTAATTTTTTTTTCCCCCATCCACAGACTCTTTGCCTTTGCCTCAGCAAATCTGGGGCTGCCAGGTATCTCTCAAGCGCAGGAGTCCAGCTGATCCTTGCTGAGGTCAGACATGACAGTGGGACGCATGGATGCCGTATGTCTCACCTCTCCCTGCGGGGAGATCTCCTTCCCGTAGGAAGCTCCGCTCCCAAGCAGGAGATGTTGCTCTTCTGGCTGACCCATCCACCGTGCAGCAAGGCCGCCATCGTACCTGCGCCGTGCCATCTTTTATAATCCTGCATTTTGATCTCCGGTTCAGACAGTTGCAGGCTTTGGGAGCTGGGGGTTGCTCTGGCTGCAGTTGCAGAAGATGCTCGTTAGAAATGGGAGCCCTGCGGGTGCTGGAGCTGGCTGGCCATGAGTAGGGCCCACAGCCACCCGAGGAGGAGCTTCTCGCCAGGGACGCCCGATGCAGCGCAAGCCTGTGGGGTGCTGGCACCGCTCCTCTGGGTGGGAAGGTTTCCAAGCCCTTACCTAATCCTTCCCCCTCTCCGCTCTCACATCCCTCTTAGTCCTGAACAAATTTTTCATAGAAAAGTGAGGCAACGAAACCACAATGAAATCACCACAGGCAAATCGAGCTTTGGCTGGAAGCGAAGATCCAGTCACTGCGCATCTTCCCGGGGACCAAAACGCACCCCAGGGGCTCCCGGGACAGCAAACCCCACAAGGCGCCGGCGGCACCCACTGACGGGAGGGTGCACCTCTGGGGTGGGGCAGGGATGAAGCTTCTAGGGGGATGCAGGGATATAACTCAAAGGGGGGGGGGGCGTGCAAGGGTGCTTCCTGGCAGGGGGGTGCATAGGTGCACCTCCCGGGGGATGCACAGGTGATGCTCGCGGGGGGGGGCACGGCTGCACCTCGCAGGGGCGGCTTCAGGGGTGTCCCCGGGCAAGGGGGCACAGCTGAAGCTCTCGGGGGGATGCACCTGGCGGGGGGGCGGGGGGGGCGGGGCACCCCGGCTCCCAGCCCAGCCTCCCCCCCCCCGTCCCGCACGGCGCGTGCCTCGGGCAGATGCCGGCCGGTTCCAGCCGGGAGAGGCCGAAGCTTTTCGGGTCCTGCGAAGAGGAGGAGCCCATCCTCCCCCCTGCGCGCCCCCCCACCGCTGCTCCCCGCCCCGCGGAGAAAAGTTACCGGGGGGGGCGGTTTGTGTGGGGCTGGGGAGGCGTTGGGGGTAGCGCGGCTGCACGCCTCCCCCCCGCGGAGTGTTCCCGCGCAGCGTGGCCGGAGGGGAGCGGGGGGGCACCCCTCCGCGCCCCGCCGCCGCGGTGAGTGGCTCGCCATGGAGCAGCCCACGCCGCAGCCCGCCGGGACGCGGTGCGGTGCGACGCCGCGGCCCCCCGCCCCCCCCCCACCCGCGGGCTCCGCTCCGCGCACCCGCAGCGATGGTTCCAGAAAGCTGCCGCGCGCGCGGTGCTTTCGCTGTAAATAAATAACACGCCCCCCCGCCCCACATGTCCCGGTGTACGCGGGCAGCGATGTGCGAGCCCCCGCGTGGAAGCCGGGGCGCAGCCCCACGCAAGGACGCGCCGTAGTAATTTGCAAGGGGCGGTGCAGGGATTGGGGGGGGGGCGTCCCGCCCCCCCGATCACATGGCGACCCCGCGCAGCCAATGCGGGGGGCGCTAGGACCCCGGGGACCCGCGGCCCCCCCGCCCTATAAATGCCTCTCCAAAATGCAGCGGAGCTCCTTCCTCCCGTCCCGCCCGGCCGCGCCGCTCCGCGCCCCGCGTAGCCGCTGCCTGGCGGGTCTCCGTCCCTGCTCCGCACCCCGCTCCTCCCCCCTCCCCTTTTCCTTTTTTTTTTTTTTTTAATTTTATTTGTTAATTTTTTTAATTTTTTTTTTTTTTTTTTTTTTTGCCTGCCCCGGTTCTCTCCGCCGCCCCCGCCCCGCGGCCGGTTTGCATGCATTGTCTGTCTCCCAAGATGGTTTGTGAGACCAAGATTGTGGCGGAAGATCATGAATCAATCCCGGGATCCAAAAAAGACACGATCATTGTTTCTTCCTCCCAGATGTGGCCCTCTCTGGCGGGCTCCCCTCCCTCCCCCCCGCCGCCTCTCAGCTCCCCAAAAGACGACCCCCGCCGCGACAACGTCTATATCCGCGAATTCCACCCCTCCGAGCAGGAGGTGGTCCGCCGCATATTTTACGAGGGTATCATGGAGCGGATCCCCAACACGGCGTTCCGGGGGCTGAAGCAGCAGCCCCTCACTCAGCTGCTCTACGGGCTGCTGGCGGGTGAGTATCTTCTCCCTTTTGGGGATGGGTGGCCGCGGGTTTGCTGTCCGGGTCCCCCCGTCCCGTTCCCGTCCCCGTCCCGTGTGTCCGTTCCCCCCCCTCCCCTCGGGTCTTCACAAAATGGTCGGAGAGGCGGGAGGGGCCGGGGTTGCGCCGCAGCATCGTGCGGGGCGGCCGCGGAGCCGCAGCGCTGCGGCGGGCGCTGTGGGTCTGGGGGGAGCCCGCGGGGAGTGCGGCGGAGGGAGCCTTGCGCCGCTGGGGGATGCGCGACCCTGCGCGGGTTTTAAGGGTGGGGAGCGGGGAGGGGGGAGTCGCCGCGCAGGTTGCGCGGGAGTGAGGGTAGACCCGTCCTTCTGGTCATTCCAGGCCTGGGGGGGGAAGGGCGAGGGGGCGCGGAGGGGGGAGACACCGGGGCGCGCCTTGCACCCCGCACCGCACCGCCCGCGCGCAGCCCGGCGCGGGGGGGGGCCGCCGCGTGCCGGTGTTGCCTGGAGACGGCCGGGCCCGCCGGCGGAGCGCCCCCCCCGCGTGGGGAGGGGGTCACCCTGCGGCAAGGCCTAGCCGGGGGTGGTGGAGGGGGGTGTCACCTCCCAGAGCTGCGTGCCCAAAATAGCACCTGCAAGGTGCACCACCCCCGTGTGAGTAATTGCGCGGAAGCGGGGGTCATAGTACTGATTACGTGTTGTGTGCCCCCCCCCAGCCAGCTTTGGGCTGGTTCTTCATGCCCTTGGGGGGGGCAGGCAGGGTTCATCCCCCCCCTCCCGCCCCCAGCCGGGGGGGTACCCCCAGCAGGCAGCTGGGGGGGCTCAGCCGGCGGCGCGGGGGGGCTGGGGCCGCGCCGGGGGGAGCCGCCGCCTCGGGGGTGCCCGCAGAAGCTCCCCGGGCCTTCGGCAGCCCCCCGGCGCGGGCGGGGTGCGCTCCGCGGGAGCCGGCGCGTCCCGCGATGGACGCGGTAATGCCGCAGCGTGCGGAGCGGCCCGTCTGCGCTTCGGCCCCGCTCCGGGGGGCGCTCGCTGGGACCTGCCCGGGCCCCGCCGGCGCTCCCTCGGCACCCCGTAAACATCTCCGGGGTTCTCTCGGCGTGATACGCCGTCATGTAACACGATAATCACGACAGTGTGAATTGTGTGTGTACTGCAAATGTATCTTGCCTGTGCTTGTTGTTTGTTGTTTTTTAATAATGAATTTGTATTCCGAAATCAACACTAAATTCTCTTTTCTGACAGGTATCGTTTATTTCTCTTCCTTATCTCCATAGTAATATGCTTTGTTGTGACCAAGTCCTTCCTGCTGACCTGCTGTTTGCCCATCTTTCTGATGGGCATGAGGTACTACTTCAGTAGAAAAGTAATCCTCCACTATCTCGATTGT
This sequence comes from Phaethon aethereus, assembly GCF_964289735.1. Taxonomy (NCBI): domain Eukaryota; kingdom Metazoa; phylum Chordata; class Aves; order Phaethontiformes; family Phaethontidae; genus Phaethon; species Phaethon aethereus. The sequence continues at coordinate 75,828,445 of NC_138578.1, read as the reverse complement.
GCGCTGCATACGGACATGTCCGATATTGAGCAATATTACATGAAACCGCCAGGTGAGTACAAACTCCCCGGAGGGAGCCTTCCCCCAGCTCGGGGAACATGGCTGCTCCCTGCTGCTGGCGCCTTTTCCTCCTGTCAGCAGCACTGAGCAAGCTCAAAAGTCGCCAGAATGCAGCTCTTTAGCCATACCAGGCACAAAGCCATCTCTGGTTTTGGTTTGGGGCTTTTTTGGTTTTTTTTTTTTTCCTCCCCCCCCCCCCCCCCCCCCCGGATGTCTAGTTATCCAAGGCAGCCTCCATCCACCCCTCTGAGCACAGCACTCGTGGCCGGTCTGGGGACCGGGGCGTGGGTACTCGGGGACGCTGAGGCTGGATGATGCAGGTTATTTACCGCAGGCTTGATCGACCCCAGCCCTTCACTTTTTGAGCTCAGTATTCCTTTGCTCCTTGCGCTTGGGATTAGCTCTGAGAGAGGGAGGAGGGGGAGATGAAGGGCCTTTTAGCCCAAATGCCTAGAGGAACCCATTTTAGTTATTGCGCCGGTATTCCCATATTATTCAAGAAGAACATTCCTTAGTGCAAGTGTTTTGGACGAGGCACAGATCAGGTATGTAAAGGGATGCTGCCTGGGTTTGACGTAATCTGCGTTTGTCCATTCGTTACATATATGCATGTAATTAGAAACATAGTATCTAATGTTAATATTTGCTTGTTAAGCTGCACAAGATCTCTTACATGATTATTTAAAAAAAAAAAAAAAGCCCCTTTAGAACTTGTCAGGTGCTATTTCCCTTTTTGTAGCCATACATCCGTGTTGAGGACCGGGGCAGGGGGGTGTCTCGGCAGTCACTTGGGGTTTGAGGTTTGCTTTTGGTGGTCACGTAGGAGTAGCGGTGAGCTGGGAGAGCGAGGTGATGCCCGTATCCCACCTTAGTTCCATCTTCTCGGCGTACCTACTCTGTTGTTTTCCCACGTGACTGTGATTTCGCTGTATCATTCCTGTTCCCTGGGTGTGACAAATCTCTTCCTATGTGCTTTTAGAGGACTCGTAGGAAGTAGCATAGACACAAACTTTCCTTCACTTCTAATGTGCGGTATTACGTTTTGCTAAAGTGATGCTCCTCCTCTAACAAAAATCCCTAAATATCTTAGATGTGCTTGCTTTGGACTTAATTTCCCATCATAGTGTGTATCTTGTCCCATCTTACACACAGGTGGTGTTTTGTTTACCGTGCTTGCTTCTGTGAAATTTAAGTGACGTGTGACTTGTATTTAGAAAGCTCAATCTTCATTAAAGCTCAATCTTCATTAAAGCCCTTCCATAAAAGGGCTCCTAGCAGAGCATTTCCAAGCCTCTGTAGTAAGGTTCAACGTGTATTATGCTGGAGAAAGTAGCAGGGCGCTCCAGTGGAATAAGAACTTGGGACCTGTATGGTCACAATTCAGGGCATGGGTCAAAGTACCTGTATTTTAACACTAGCATATATAGAAAATAAAGGAAAGGGACTCACAGGAAGAGGGAGGAATGCCCTCGGATTTGCTTAGGGTCAGTAATCTGGTTGAGCTGTGTTGCCGACATGTCTTTGAAACGTTAGCATAACTTCTACTTGGTACCTGAAAGGGCTGATTTCAATTTTAGAGCAAGTGTGTGGGCTTTAATTTTTGACAGAATTTAATCGTGTAATTAGGCTTCTGCCATGCCGTAAAAAGCAGATTTATGAGATTATTGGTGCTTGTTAGAGGTTCTTGATGATAGTGGTGGTAAGCAAGTTGGCTGGAGTCGTAATTAGGTAAAGACCAAAGAGACTTTGGGGACTGGGGCAGGGAAGGGTGTCCATGGGTCAGGACTGGCACCGCTGGTGGTGCCTGCCCATGGGCCATGACGCCGCGTGGTGCTGTTTGCTGTAGCTGTGCACGAGGCATGAATCCAGTGTTTTGCTCCTGTTTCCCGCAAAAATACAGTTGCTGGATTTCTCCCCATAAGACAGCAGTATAAATACAGTCGTCTCGGAAAAGCCCGGAGTGCTTTTTGTGTGCTTCGGAGGCCGTCTGTCTGAACATACAGAGAAAGGCAGTGATGTGCCACGTTGGCGCTGCCCATCCCGCCCAAAGGACAGAAAAATGACAATAGAACAGCTTCCAGCCCCAAGTTTGTCTTTTATTTGGCTAGTTTAGGCAGAAACGATTGCAGTGGGAGCCAGAAGGGCTCGTCCTGTGTATTGCTGCAGCGGAGATATTAGTGAGAGCTTTCTCGGTGAGGTGTTAGAGAAGAAATGGTCACAGTGAGGGTAGTCGCACGTGGGAGCAGGGGCCCAGGGAGGCTGGAGATGGTCAGAGCTTGACTAGATAAGCTAAAAAAAAAAACCCCAACCTGATGTTAACTGCAAGTTGGCCTGGCTTTGGCTGGGAGTATGACCAGGCAACTTCTTGCTGCTTCTTTGGAGAATCCTTGTTTACCTGCTGGAATAATTTTTTTTCCCCAACACAGAAAATAGAGGAAGGGAGCGTTTCTGTGGTGGGTTTATGAATCATTGTTTCTTAGAGTGATGAACGCAAAAGTAGAACTGGGACGTGGTCTTAAGGTCTCATATCATTATGTTGGTCGTGGCTTTGCTTGGTCTTGGCATCCATGGTACCCAGGCATGAAAGCCTGTTGTTTGGAGTGGGCTCCTTGTGGTACTCAGGGTTGGGGTACCATTGTACAGAGCATCTAATAGCCCCTGGTGAGGCAGGCATCTACAGTGAGGGGAATGTTTTAACTATTAAAATGGGTCATTCTTGGTGGTTTTGCCAAAGCATCTGCAAAAACTCTGGGTCAGTTTTAAAAGCGAACCAAAAGGACAGGGTCTGCAATGGGATGCCGTAAGCACCCAACTTAATGATTAGCGTTGAACAATCCCATGAATTACATCTTATTACAGTTTTTCTTCTGCAGTTTTTCTGAAGCGCTTGCCTCCAAGTTAGTTATTGTTTTAAATTTCCTCCGCTGGGTTTTGTATGAACTGAAAAATATGTGCTGACAGTGATTTTGCAGAAGTACACTAGCCAAAATTTAAATCTTTATTTTCTCTTGCCCTTCTACACTTATGCCAAGGATCTGGCAGAATGTTTGGGCCAGCACTTAACTTTGAGCTTGTACGCAACAGGGTGGCTTGAAATTGCTGTTGATTTGAAAGGAATTGTTTGTGTTGAGTCCTGTGCTGGGGTCTTAAAACAGAAAGATGAATGGTTCAAACACCTTCCTGAGCTCTTTGTGAACTTGTCTTTCATTTTAAAATAGCACTTATTGGAATTGTGCTTTTTTTTTATAGGCTATGAAAAAAGGCACTGGGGTGGTGAAAAAGGAAGAGGTTGGATAATGGGCTTAATTGTCAACCAGAGTAACTTAGGCTCCAGTAAACAAAAACAACAACAACAAAAAGAATTAATTTTAAATAGAGCCCAGCCTCTTGCATTTCTCTACACAAATAAGAGGAGCACAGCTGGAGCGTCTTTTATGATCTGATGATTTTGACGACTAATCAATTTTACAGTGTCTCTTTGAGCTTCTGTCCTGGTTGATTGTGCTGTATATTTTTTCACGGTGGCTCGTGTGTTACAGAGATTCTTGCGGGGCTGAGGTCTCCGCTGGAGAGCTGGTGGAAACCAGGAGTCCTTGCCTCCGATGCAAAACCGCCGCTCTCCAAAACGAGCGGAGCCGGGGCTTTGGCTGATGAGCTAGCACGTCTTTTCTGCGGTGGTTTGAAGTGTTATCTCCTGCTGCTGGCTGTCCTGGCAGGGTCTGCTGAGGGGTGTGCGTATGTGTTGCGGTGGTGCAAAGACCTGGTGGTGGTGGGAGCTGGCCTTTGCCGGTGATTTTGGGTGCTGGCGACGAGCTGGGTGGCTGCATTGCAACACCCAGTGCCGCAGGGCAGGATGCACGGACAGACAGCGCAGATGGGCGACCTGGAAAGCTGTGGCCGCGGGACCTGGTGTGGAGTCTTGAGGGCATCTGCCTTGCGTGACGCAGCAGATGAAGCTGGAGCGGCTGCCACAGGAGGTGTCAGGTCACATTAACCGCGCCACGCTGAGAGCTGTGGTTTTCAGCGGTGGCCGCACATCTGCGGCTCTTGCTCTTTGGGTGGGCGGGCGCCTCTGCTCGCCTGGTGCTGGGAGGGGATGTGTGCCTCTGCAACCCTGCCTCCGTCCGGGGGTGAGCAGAGCCCACCCCCGTCCCGCTGCCCTTCGTGCCCTGGCGCGTGAGGGTGCGGATGGAGAGCCCGTGCAGATATCCCAACCTCCCCGGGGGACGGGGCCCTAAGGAAGAGGGGCTACAGGGTCTGTCTCGTTAGGGTCTGAATGCTGCCACTCTTGGGTGGCATGTTCCTCAGCTGAGCCCGAAGGAGGGATGCCCTTCTTGGCAAAGGTTTTGGGATCATGTCCTTCTGCCCAGAAGGACACCAGTTGAGATGGGGCCGGAGTTGGGCTGTGAGGAGGTGAGACCATGCTTGCCTCCCATTCCTTCGGAGGAGTTCCTCGCCGTCAGTGAGATGCTTGTCTGGGTAACAAGTACTTCAGTTGCGCTCTTGGATCGGGCCCGTTCGCGGTGCGTTCGGTGCCAGTGGGGCAGCGCCGATGCCGCAGGAGCTGGGCGGAGGTGTTTGCACGGAGGCGAGCCGCTGGATGCGGATTGTGTGGCCCCTGCTAACCCGGCTCGGCGGGTGCCGGGCCCCGGCGGGGCTGTGGGCTGAGCGGCAATGAGTTTTGGGGTGCACAGAGAATACAGGGGCTGCCCTGGGAGGAGATCCTCAGCCTGGGAGCTGCGGTTGCTCTGCCGTGCCCAGACCCTTTGCAAGCCCGGGGGGGTTCTTCCCAACACGGAGCCCCTGGGCGGAGGGGCAGCCGGCCGCGGAGCCCAGTTCTTCCACATTCTGCGTAGTGCTCAAGCTGCCAGATAAGCAGGAGCGCAGCTGCCAAGCGATAACATTGTTTGGAAAGAATAGAGCAGCCCTTGCTTTGCAAAGAAAGGGCTTAGTTACCCGATGCTGGGAGAGGGCTCAGGGCTGCTGCTTCCCGGTGGAGGAATGTGTTTTCGGAGAGCCCTGCCCCTCTCGCAGTGCCCGAGAGGCAGATGGAATCTGAAGCATCCCTATCTTCAGCATTTCTCGCTGGCTTATGCGGTGCCCTGACCTCACGTATCTGCCAAACCCCTGAGCTAGCTGTCGGGTATCCGGATTTTCGCACGTGCCTCTCCTCACGCACCGCGTAAGGGTGTTGAGGAGCCCGGCGTGGGGCTTGGAGCTGGAAAACCCAGGGGAGAGGCTGTGTCCTTATCTCTGCCTGGGTGTTTCCCGGCCCTGCTCCCCACCGCTGCCGGGAGCTGAGGTCCGGTCTCGTCCTCAGGCAGCGAGGGTCTGTCCCGTGAGCGGTTCAGGTGCCGGCATCCCTCTGCGATTCCATGAGGGCGCTTCAAGGGATGCGAGCTCCGTATCGGAGAGATCCCACAAGATTAGGATTGGAGACCTTTAAGATATTTTATAGCGGGAAGTATTCTGTCTGAAAGCATTTCAGAGGCTGGCTGCCCCGATGGTCGGGGTGCTGCTGCTCCGCAATTCCCGTTGTTGCTTTTGGGCTTCTACGACTTAGCAGCACTGGAACTGCCTGGCTTGGCATTTCTCATCTCCAGTGCAGAGTTTGCTGGGAAGCAATGGGAAAACCAGCTCATGTTTCCAAGTGTTAGGGGTGTGCTTTGTCCAGCAGTAGTAACGGGCTGAAATATTTTGGTTTTATTTGAATCATGTAAAATGTCTTTAAAGTTCGGTTGCCTCTCCCAAAACCCACCTCTTCTGGTACGGCGTGCGCTCCGTCACGCGCGGCTGCCTTGTTTTGTCACGGAGGAGCCTCGGCTTTCGCCTCCGGAGGCAGCCCCGTCCCGCGAGCGCTGAGCGTGGGCGCGGGGATCCGGGCAGAGCGCTGCCGGGGCCAGCGGCAGCCCGCACCGGAGCTCCTAACCTCCGCCCCGCGTCCCCAGAGCTGAGCGGCGGCTGTCCCCGGCCCCACAGCAAGGGCGAGCCGAAGGCAGCTCTGCCGGGCCCCGGCCCACCCCTGCGCCCCTGCCGATACGCGCCGGGTGGGTCCGGAGGTGGCACCGCTTGGGTCCCTGCCGGTGCCGAGCCGCTCGGCTCTGCTCAACCCACCCGAGGGCCTTGCGAGGTCTTTCTGCCCCTCAAAATCTTTATTGTTCGGAGTTTTTTCCACTTTTGGGGGGTTGGGGTAGGGCAGAGTAGGAGAGCGGTGCCGTCAGCCAAGGCCTGGCGCGGGGGAGAGCCGCCGTTGCGCGAGCGGAGCGGCCTGCGCGTTCAGGGCCGCGTCATCACGCGAACGGGACGCGCGCGCTCACGGGCGAGCCGCTGCAGCCTCCCCCCTCCTGTTCGTCACCGGAGTAGGAGCGTTTGCACAGACCCATTCCTCAACGGCCATATCTATATGACAAAACCAGCCCTCCCTTCAGATCCACGAGCTGTGTCCAAATTAGATGAGAATAGATTTTTACAGTAAATTTTGCAGAGCAATAGAACCTATTTTTTTTTTTCCCATGTGTTCAAAAATTGTCTCTAAAGATGAAGTCCCTAATTGACACGGCCATCGGTTAATGCAGCAGTATTTAAGTTGTAGCTGTGACTGGATGGGTATGATGCTTCTGAACGTAAGCTCTGCCTGCAAGTATTTTAAAACCTCGGTACATGCAAGTGCTGTTCATTAATCTTCAATACAAGAAGTAATAAGTTGTGTAAATTGAATATCAGTAATTTTTTAGGCACAGTTAACTTTGCAAGACCAGCAAACGCGAGCCATGCTGGGACTTGGGAACACAAAGGGGACAGGTACATCAGATGTTCTGTTTGTTTTTTTTTTTTCCTGGCTTTGAATAATTTTTTTAAAAATGTTTTCTCCAGTGTTGGATGTTTTCTGGCATGGTTGTGTGCAATTTCTCATGGCTGTCTTAGTGAACAAATCTAAAGAGGACTACAGAATTTTCTCCACAAGTTTAAATGCAAGTTAGTTACTCTTATAAAGGGTTTTCAGTGGCTCATCTTCCTTTTCTTGGTTTCTTAGGTATGGCCAAGATTTAAGACAATTACTCAGAAGTCTGTTTCAGATTAAGGTTTTCCTAACAGCCAAAATTTGGGTTCTGTGTCAGGTATCTAACTCCAGTGGTAAGGGTTTTAAAAGTACAAAGCTTTGAGCCCCTCTTGACACTGAATTTTGGACGCAGGAACATGAACTGGAGAACCTTATTCCCAAGCACATTATTATATTATTATATTAATTTATTATATTTAGTATTATATTTAGCCTCTTGGGATTATCCAAGAGTGTCTGTGGTCAGGTTGGGTCTTCCCAGTGTGCATGACCAGGGACACGAATGCTTTAGAAATTATCGTTAGGATCTATTTTAAGACCTCTAAATATATTGAAAAAGCAGTTTTTATGTAAAAGCCTAAGTGCCCAGCCTGATTTTCAAGACGACTGACGATTCAAAATCTCTCTGAATTTCAGAGTGGATTTCTGAAATTCCCTCCGTAGGCTTAAATCTTTATTCAGGCAGGTTAAATTTAATTACCCGGGACGGGAACGGCTGGCGGGGCTCTGGGCGGCCGGGAGCTCGCAGCGTTGTTTACGGGTGTATTGCAGCGCACACGCTTTTATTTTGGTAATGCAGTGCTGGGAATCTGTTACAAATAATCGCCTGTTTGATGCTACTCCCTTCCAGGCTAAAGCAAAAAGAGAGACTTAGCAGAGTGTTTTGCCGGTATCTAGCTCCGCGAGGAGCCGAGGGATGTACGGGCCTTTTTTGTTGCTTTCTGCATTAGCGAAACAGGGAGCTTCAAAGTGTATTTTTTAGATTTTTTTTTTTTTTCCCTTTTATTTCCCCCCCCCGTAGGAAGCTGAGGAATTGTTTCTTTTTCCTGACAAGTGGCTAATGAAAGCATCTTGAAGGGAATCCAAAGACAGCAGTGTGTCTTACCTAGTTTCTATTTACAAATATACCACTTGTAACCAAATTATAGGGTTTGGTTTGGTTTTTGGTTTGGTTTGTCTTTTTGGGTTTTTTGGTGGGGTTTTTTTGTGTGTGGTTTTTTTTTTGTTTGTTTGTTTTTTTCTTACTAAGAGCCAAGTGGAATCACCAAGAAGCTTCATGCCTTTTATTAAGGGTGCATCAAAAATTAGTTCATAGTGTTCTGGTTAGTAAACCATGATATTTGTTACAGATGGCTTTGAGCCATTCTTCAAAGTGATCTATTGGCCCGTTGGACTGCAGCAATCAATTAACTATTTATGAAAACATATACAGTATCATTTATTGTCTTCTGTAACTGTTGGAGCGTTTCTTTCAAGAATTGAAAATTTTATTTCTTGCAGGATAATTCTAAATTTTAAACCTGCGACTCCCATGGTTTAGTGCCAAGCTGGGATTCTGCTTTAAAATGGGATTCTGTGAGTGAAAGGAGACTTTTCAAAATAGGTAATGGGAAACATGTCTTGCAGGTGTATTTTTAAGTGGCTACATGAGATATTGCTATTTAAAATTGGATTTGCAACGATGTAAACGCTAATAGAAAAATACATTTAATTAGTGTGTTCTGATAACTTGCAAGTAATATTTGTCACTTAAAATTCATATGCTGCTTCTAGGATTTATCCGGATGGCAAAACTGAAAACCAGAGGTTTTATGAGAAAATAATTTTTCAGTTCAGGAACAGAAAAATAAAAGGGAGGATAGTTTTGATCCAAGTTAAGCTGATTTACTACTCCTTCTCTGTTTTTTGTTTTGTTTTGTTTTTTTTTCCCCACTATGAAGGAGGGAGAAAATTCTGTGTTTAGTGGTAAATGTAATACTTTTTTCAGCCTGAAACAAGATTGTTGGTTCTGTTACAGGCTTCCTTAAGCAGCAAAGGTCAGACCCAAGTATATATTTAAAAAATGCTGATTATGATACACTTAATATTTGTTACCTCTCAGGCACGTCCCTCTGTTCTTCTGTGCATGGCACTATTAAATCTATACTGAGCCAGTGCCGGGATCGCCCGGATCCCAGTCCCCATTTAAATTATATCTGTAGGCATTTTATGCCAGCGTAGCAGCTGAAGAGGTGGTGTCGTGGGGGACCATCTCCGAAATCCCGGCAGCCGGGACGTCCCCTGCGGTCCGGGGGAGGACTGAGCCGTGCGCAGGCGTCTCGGCCGGCAGCGCTGGGGGATGAGCTGCGCGCAGGATTGGTGCCAGCCTGGCTTCCTTCTGCATTTTCTTTCCCAGCTGATGCTCTTTGGTGAATTCGGGACAAGTGCGTAAATTGTTTTGAATTGACAAAACTGCATTTTTAAGTAAGCTACTTGCCTAGATTTATCCTCGATCACCAGTAATTGCTATACAAGCTGCTCCCACTCTCTCTTGCCAATGTGCTTGAATCCTGACTTGGAAACCGGCATCAGAGATGCAAGTTTATTTGCTTTTTACAGTTGCAGCTCTTGGTCTCAGCGCTAACCGCTGCTAATTGAAATGGGGGGTGATGGACCAGCTGTCCAGCAATGAATGGCTCCTCAGTGCACCTCGCATACAACACTCATTTCAACAGCTATCAGATAATAACCTCTACTCTTGGGAACCAACAGTGGTTCCTCAAATTGAGGTCTTTTTCCATTTTTTTCCCTTCTTCCTTCCCCTGCCACAGCAGTTCTGTATCCCGCTTTCCCAGTCTTTGTGTCAAACTGCAATATTTGCATTTTTTATCCTTTGAATTCTGTTTGACTCTTGTCCATCTCTCTTGTTGAATTCTCCATTGGGTTTGTCTGGTCTGGTTCTTGCTTCATTTGTCACTTCTGGCATTTCCAAGAGTGATGGTCCCACACCCAGCATCCCTCTTTGTATTTCTCTGATCTTCCCTTTCTTCCCATTACACTTTTAAATTTATGTCCCGTTGCTTAATTTCATTCTATAAGTACTTTCTTCTCCTTGTTAGTTTGTTGTGTAGATATTTTGCATGGTGAGTGCAAGTAGTTGTTTTTTTTTTGGTAGTCTACTCAGACTAGCAAAGATGAGAAAATAAATAGAAGTGAGCACCACGAGGATATTGTGTCTGCTAAGCTGAAAACAGAGTGCGTCAGTGCACAAACTCATGTGTCGGCGGCGGTGGGGAGAGAACGTTTGGCCTAAAGGCAAATGAACTGCCAACAACAGGATTTCTTACACCTACTTTAGAGCATCTGACCCACATCGCTCCCAAACGTATCTGGGCATGGCCTATTGATCTTTTCTGCTATGCTTTTCCTACAAACCCCGTTCTTCCCATTTTAATAGGATATATAAAATCATTATTGCAGTCAGAGTGGAGCCAAAAAAAAAAAAAAAAAATCATTTGCTGAGATCAGGGCTTTTTGCTCTTTTTTTGGAGGTGCCAAATCTGTTCATCCTGCCTGGAACTAGATAACGGCATCAGAAACACTGTGTAACACTTCTAGTGGGAATCCAGGGAAGACCTAAATCTAGTCTTTCAATTTAAAATAACATTAAATAGTAGAACTGCAAAGAGGAGCTTTTGAAAATATCTTGGTTTGGAGCACCTGCCACTTGTAAGCACTAAGCAATTTTAGATGATGGTTAGTTAGAGAGCCATAAAAGCACGGCAGATACGCGGCTGCTGTCTGCTTAACAGCAGTGAGCGTCTTGGTAAAATCCTCGTTATTGGAATTACATCGTTAGTGGTGGGACTTCTTAAAAAAGAGAGAAGGCGAGCCGGGGGGATGTTACTGTACGAAAGGGATGCTAATGAGAGATTTTTTAAAAAAAAAATCCAAACTGTTTAAAAGGGGTTATTTGTAAAACACCTTTTCAAGCTTTTGCTGCCTGTGAAGTCAATTAGATTCACTTAATGGCTATGAAAATATATGTCTGGTATGATTTCAAAACCTGCAAATGTTCAGAGGATAACATCGAGCTGTGCCTCTCGGGCAGCGATTTTCATTTGGGAATAAGCCATCATCAGGTTTTACGGGGCTTTTTTTGAGCCATCAATAGTCTGAAAAGCATCAAAGCATCTGCAAGGATTCTTGAGAAGTGGGAACATTTTTCATGGATAACTCGAACAGCTAAAGAGGATTTCAGTGAAATTCTAAAAAAAACCACAAAACCCTCCTGCATTCACTGGGACTGAACTCTGGGACAGTTTGGCTTAAAGATTCAGTGGAGCACTTGCTTTAACTTGATCATGGGCTTAAATCCCTTGGCTCTTGTTGGGAGTTTAGCATATACTTAGGGTCATCCTTCAGTATGGGTCCAAGTGCTCTTTTGAGATTTACAGGAGACCTGCAACGTAAATGGGAAATGCAGTGGTGGAGTAAACTTTGAGTTTTCTGTGTGTGTGTTCTCAGCTGCCTCCAAGATGATGTTTTAGGCAAAAGCGGTACATCGGAAGGAGGAGCTGTTGTAGCTATGATCCTGCTCTTAGATTTATTCTGCCCTGCCTTAGCATCGGGTATAGGGGTTTAGTGTTATTTAGTGTTGCTTTTGTAGTTGGGAAGATCCAACAGATCCTCAAAATACTGCATTTCTACCCAGGTTCATGTGGAGTTGCATCTCTCCTGCTTCTGGTTGCAGTAGGTGCTGCTCATATTCGTAAGTTGATCCCCTTTCTGCAGATACTTGGTGAATGAGCATGCTGCAGACGTGGTGCACGTGATGGTACATGGCATTAAAGTATTTGCTTTCACTAGCCCTGAGCAGACTGCCCTTCATTTCCCATGTGTCTCCCTGATGGAGTGAGATGTGGCCCGTTACCTACTCATTGATTTACTTTGCAAATCTCTTTCAAATCCCTGGCTCTTGTGACTGGTGTTGAGGCTGGGGCTCAAAGGAACCCCACTCGTGGATGTGGGGTGTAAGGTGGTGATAGATGGCCGTCACAGGAGATCTGGGAATAACCGGATTAGACTTTTATAGGGACTTTTTGGCCTGATTGGTCTGGCATGGTAGTCTGAACATGTGGCAAAGGTGGTTTTTTTTCTTTAGTTTTAGAAATGCAGAGATTTACACATGTAATTTTCATTTTCTGTTAATGCATCATCCAAAACAGGTCTGTTGTTTGTGCCCAGCCCAACAGATGTTCACGTATTTATGGATGTAGAATTTTCTTGTGCTGCCACATTAAATAAATGTGCTAGTTTCAGTCTGGAATAGTGGAGTTCAGTAGAATTACACCCAAGGTGCATTGGCCTTGATGTACTGGAAGAGGGACATAGAAACACATTGGTTTTAACAACAGTGAGCATCCAGGTGTGTGTTTTTCTGCACCATGGCAGTGATCTGGCTTTATACAGGGCATTGCCACCAGTTTGCTGAGAGTTAAAAATTGGAACGATGTGTGGTGATGGAGGCTCACACTGCTTGGGAGATCTTGCTGGGGTCTGCAGCATGGTGGGTGGAGGGGGACAATACTGAAACTTTGTAGAGGACTTTCATTTTCCTTACTTACAGAAAGGAAGTAAAGTCTTGACCCAGTGTTTGCCCTCCTGGCTGCGTACGGCTCCAAGAGAATGGCGGTGGTGACTCCTGACCACTGGAGTCACCACGCACCATGTTGGTTGGTTGAGGGTTGGGTTGGAGGTGCCTGCAGCTGTCAGTGGGTCAGGTTCAGCCCCACAGCAGCACAGCAAAACGCCTCAGCGTCCTGTCCCATGTGGTGGGGTTAGCGCCCCCTTCTCTGCCCTTCCAGAAGAGGATGGACTGGTTGGTATGTTGTAGGGTAAGAGTCGTTGCTGGAGGAAGACCTCCAGCGTTTGAAGTGTGATAGTGTTAAAAGCACATAGGGAATACTTGGAAGGTTTGCTTCCAGAGAAGTTTGCTAGTTATTTATCTGTTTATTTATATGGGTCAGGAGCTGCATTTGCTGCAAACTGAAGCGTTAGTCCTGTCGCTACCTCTAGCCTTGGATGTCAGAAGTGCATGGCAGACTCCCTTTCCAAGGGAAAGGCCTTGTTTCTTGGCATGCTGCAGGTGGAAATTGCCTTTTTTTTTTTTTCCCCCCCATCACCTTCTGTGCCAGAATAAGCGTTTCCACAGAGACACTGTGCCACCTTGATGGCAGGAGGGCAGAGAGGCTCCAGGTTTGGTTGGTTGGCCCAAGCCTGATTCTCCTTACCAGCTTTATTATCGTTTCAGTTCTCCTATTATTTAGTCATCTCCTCCTTACCCAGAGGTTAGGGGAATAGGTTTGACCCGTTGGTTGGGGGGCTCATACTAACAGGTCAGAAAGGGTTGGTCCCGGTGGGACGCGACCACAGAAGCACTGTTGGCGAGCGGCTGCGGGGGCAGAGGTAGTGAGCTGTGCTTCAGTGCCACCCTCACTCCTCACCCCTTGAGCTCTTCCTAGTCATTGCAGTGGATTTTGGGGGCTCATCTTGGTGTGGCAGATGGCAACTATTCATGTGCTGCGATACGATGGGGTGGGTTGGTCTCAGCTGATTATAACTGGTGTCCGTGTTGAATGACTGAGCTCTGGGAAGGATATGTGTGCAGCACCATTTCAAGCTGTTGTGCTAGAAATAGGAAGAAATGTTTATTGCTTGCAGTAGACTCAAGGAGATCAGGCCATGTACCACCACCTGACTTCAGCCTGCCGTTTGTACCAAATCTGTGCCCTGAACCTTTTCTTTTTTCTGATGTCTTCCTCCATGTTGAGTAATGAATTCTTCACTGTGGTTTCAGAGAAAATAGAACTCCTTGTGACTGCTGTTTCACTCCTGTAGATTATTAATGCAATGGAAGGGTAGAGGTCGGGGAGGTTTGATTCATTGTGTTAGCAACAAGGTAGGATTCTTGTGAAACTCAAGTCACCTGCAGAAAGAAAGGCTTTGAGTGCAGCAGAGTTGTATTTATCGTTAGTGGCAGGAGAGTATCGTGGTAGCTTCTCTTTGCCTTGCAGCATTTGGTGAAATGCAGTCCCTGTCCGTCAATTCCTGATGCACCCCAGAAGGAAAGCAGAGGAGCTGCCCTGGGGTCTGAGACTTTTCTGGTCAGTGTTTCTGCACCATAAATATTGCTAACTGCTACTCGTCATTATTGCTCATCGGCTGCTGTGGTAGTGAAGTCCTCATGCAGAGGCTTTTGAGGGCAGCAGGAATGTGCTAAGGGAGGAAAAACCCCATGTTCAGAACCACTGAAACATGCTGTACAGCATATTTTGGCTGAACATGTGCATCCTTCACATGACTTACCATTTAATGTTGTGCCATTGCACTTTTCTATCACTTCTCTGCCTCACAGATGTAGCTTTGGGGGTGTTTGCAGAACCAGTCAGCATCTGCACCAGCGCTTGGGGAGCCCCATCCCGTGCGTTGGGAATATATGCTGTAAAATGCAGTCGGCTACTTGCTGGGGGTGACCTATTCCCTATTCTCTGCTGTCCTCGATGCCCCAAAAAGTAATGTAAGCAATGTGGTCCTGTTTTGGGGTGGGTGTGTGTTTGGTTTTTTTTTTTTTCGGTCTGTCACGTTTTTAAATATGGAAATGTTTTTAGTCTCTCCCTTTTTGTTATAGGTAGGTGATCTGGCTGTAAGGTTAGGGGAGGCATTTCCCAGCTGCCTTTTTTTTTGACTCGGATTTAAAAAGCTTTTTCTGTCCTAAAGCATCATTATGCCATACCTTAAGTCTGAACCAACATCTTGGGTGCAATTCATCTCACCTACCTTATTCCTGGCTAAAAGTAGTTGTTTGTGGTGAGCTGTGTAGGCTTTTTCTGTGGTCATTTGCAGAAGAGGGGCACTCCCAGAGGGTGACTCACCTTAAAGGTTGCTGACCTCAGTTAGGGCAGCATAAAACTCCTTGGAAGTCCTTGCAGAGCTCAGAATTGCATTTATTATTTAACCTTAAGTAAATGTAACATTAGTTTCTCTCTTTGCTGTGAAGCATTTGGTGCAATACCTGTGTAGATACAGGCAATTCTGTTGAACTGAAGGCAGTCTTGGCTAAATTTAGACCAGACGAGTAATGATGAATGGTGAAAATAAGATCAATTTTACCGGTTTTCCCCATATGATTTATGGCTAGGCCAACTGCTAAGCTAAAAGGAAGTTGTTTGATGTTTATTGCTCAGTGCCTTTTTACAGTAATGCATATGAAGTAAAAGTCAGCCAGCAAATAATGAATTCTAAAACATCCAATAATTGTAGATTTTTCCAGTTTTTTCAGTATTTAGAAGTGGAAATTGCTGTAATGTAAATTCAGTATTTTTCGGAAAGCAATAAAGCCCTATAGTGAAAGATTGATGTAGAAGATGGAGCCTGAACCTTAGCAATGTACTTTTAAGGAGCTGTCTTGAAACACAACCAGCAATGCATTTAATCTTGTAAGCTAATTTGATTAACGAGTTGTTAATTGTCACATCAGTCTTTTGGAGCAGTTGCTGGGAGGATGCAGGCTAGCAAAACTAGCAGAAGGGCTTGATTTCTTTTTGCCCTTAAACTTCTAACTAAAAACCAGTCTAAATTCTAAAGCGTCCGTTTACTTAAGGTCTGACTCTGCAGTTGATAGACTTAGTGCGGATTTTGGATGCATAGGGAACATCTACTCTGAAAGTAATTCAAATACTTTTTTTCTGGTTTTGTCCATTTGTGCAGACCAGTCTGTTCTGCTGAGCCAGCTCCATTGAGCTGGGACTCAACATCCAGTTAGCCCTGAGGACAATGTCAGTCCAAAATCGTATATTCTAGTCTTTATCCGCTCCTTTAAGCTATTTAATTCTTTGCTTATCGATAACAATTGCTCACATGCAAAAACCACAGACAATGCCTGGTTTCTCAAACTGTGCTTTCTCTTGATGAGCCAGCAGGTAGACCCCAATCGCTGCATTGGTAGTTTTGTCTCTCCTTTCTCTGTAGCGTGTCCTTCTTTTCAATAGTGGAGAGCAGAGCGATGGGCCAGGCTAAATATGCCCTGATAACCATGGTACTTCTAATCCCCCATAACTGCTTCTGCAGCTTTTTCTTGAACAGTTGTTTTACATTGGGTTTATTACAGTCTTTGCTTTTCAAGGTGCATCACGGCCAGCAAAAAGAGCCAGATACAAGATTTTAAAGTCCTGCTGTTGCACTTCTTAATATAGCACCCTCTGAAACGTGCTGGAAGGGCTGTCTCTACCCTGTCTGCGACATCGCCTGGGTTTCTAGCTGTCTCATCAAAAGCCTGTTCCTGAGATGTGCCGAGCGCTTCCCGGGGCTTTGCTGAGCTCCCCCGGTGCTGTCACGCCTGGTGACACTCCAGTCCCCGCGGGACTGAAGCCTCTTTGAAGAGTCAGCCCGTGAAGTGCTGACATGGGGCATGGCCACTAACAGCTTGCGTCCATCCAGACGTCCGGGCTGGGTCCTCCTGAAGCTTTAGGGGAGTAAGGTGCTTGGGTGGGAGCTGTCACATAGGCATTTCAGAGGAACAGGGTGAGGTTTAAAGGAAAGGTTTTAAGAAGATTAGGAATGCCTGCTTTGTTACATCCCCAGCAGTGACAGCGGGAGATGCTGTTTGGGCCCAAATCTGGCCACTTTCTGAAGTCTGTTTGCTGCCCAATGTGTTTTGCTTTTTTCCAGTCAAAATACTAGAGTGAAGTAAACTATAGCTAGCTGTCAACACCTTGGGGGTTTTCCAGGGGCTTTGACACCCCAAAATGGGATACCTGTGATAAAGTAGCTGGGTGCTTTTGAGGATGGACCAGCTCCATCAGGAAGCGTGGAGCAGGCGCTGACAGAAGTCAGTTCTCATACTGTTACCCTGATGGGATCCACCCAAGAGTACTGAGAGAGCTGGCGGAGGAGCTTGCCAAGCCACTCTCCATCGTTTATCAGCAGTCCTGGTTAACAGGGGAGGTCCCAGAAGACTGGAGGCTTGCCAATGTGACACCCGTCTACAAGAAAGGCCGGAAGGAGGATCCTGGGAACTACAGGCCTGTCAGCCTGACCTCTGTTCCAGGGAAGATTATGGAGCGGTTGGTTTTGAGAGTGCTCACAGGGCATCTGCAGAACAGCCAAAGGATCAGGCCCAGCCAGCATGGGTTCATGAAAGGCAGGTCCTGCTTGACCAACCTGATCTCCTTCTATGACCAGGTGACCCGCCTAGTGGATGAGGGAAAGGCTGTGGACGTTGTCTACCTGGACTTTAGTAAAGCCTTTGACAGCGTCTCCCACAGCATTCTCCTGGAGAAACTGGCGGCTCGAGGCTTAGACGGGTTTACTCTTCGCTGGGTGAGGAACTGGCTGGATGGCCGAGCCCAGAGAGTTGTGGTGAATGGCGTTAAATCCGGCTGGCGGCCGGTCACGAGTGGTGTTCCCCAGGGCTCGGTTCTGGGACCAGTCTTGTTCAATATCTTTATAGATGATCTGGATGAGGGAATTGAGTGCTCCCTCAGTAAGTTTGCAGATGACACCAAGTTGAGTGGGAGTGTTGATCTGCTGGAGGGTAGGAGGGCTCTGCAGAGGGATCTGGACAGGCTGGATCGATGGGCAGAGGCCAACTGTATGAGGTTTAATAAGGCCAAGTGCAGGGTCCTGCACTTCGGCCACAACAACCCCATGCAATGCTACAGGCTTGGGGAGGAGTGGCTGGAGAGCAGCCCGGCGGAAAGGGACCTGGGGGTGCTGGTTGACAGCCGGCTGAATATGAGCCGGCAGTGTGCCCAGGTGGCCAAGAAGGCCAACAGCGTCCTGGCCTGTATCAGGAATAGTGTGGCCAGCAGGAGTAGGGAAGTGATCGTGCCCCTGTACTCGGCACTGGTGAGGCCGCACCTTGAATACTGTGTTCAGTTTTGGGCCCCTCACTACAAGAAGGATGTTGAGGTGCTGGAGCGTGTCCAGAGAAGGGCAACGAAGCTGGTGAGGGGTCTGGAGCACAAGTCTTAGGAGGAGCGGCTGAGGGAACTGGGGTTGTTTAGTCTGGAGAAGAGGAGGCTGAGGGGAGACCTTATCGCTCTCTGCAACTGCCTGAAAGGGGGTTGTGGCGATGAGGGTGTTGGTCTCTTCTCCCAAGTAACTAGTGATAGGACAAGAGGAAATGGCCTCAAGTTGCGCCAGGGGAGGTTTAGATTGGATATTAGGAAAAATTTCTTCACTGAGAGGGTGGTCAGGCATTGGAATAGGCTGCCCAGGGAGGTGGTGGAGTCGCCATCCCTGGAAGTGTTCAAAAAACGTGTGGATGTGGCACTTCAGGACATGGTTTAGGGGACATGGTGGTTCTGGATTAATGGTTGGACTTGATGATCTTAAAGGTCCTTTCCAACCTAGTGATTCTGTGATTCTGTGAACCGTGCCGTGGCTGTGTTGCAGGTCGAATGCTGGATGTCACTGTCACCCCACGGGTCCCCTGCTGACTGCAGCTCTGCAGGCTTTGCCTGAGCTTAGAGGTGGTTGCAAGTAGCTTCAGCCCTCGGTAACAGCAAAGGGGAAAGGTAGCAAGGATGGAAAAGAAGGCAGGTGGAGAAGTAGCTGAGCAGGTTGCCTGGGTCCAAATCATCCATCTCTTTTCATGTTGTGTACGTGACCTCATCGCCTCCTGCCCAGATGCCCTGTGAATCAAGGGGTGTCATCCACTGTCGGCATATAGAGGTGCTGCCCAGCACTCTTCCAGCAGGGAGTTATTTATAACGGGGCAATGAGTCCTGCGGTGGTGGGTTATGTAGAGTTATTTATGGGAAAGAAGGGGTCCCACAGCACTTCTGATTTCATGCATGAATAATTCTTGTGTGTCCCTGACATTTTTTGTTCCCTCACACCTGGGTCTTGTCTGGTGTAGAGGGATGCTCACTGGTGTCAGGAGCATTGGATTCAGGGTCTCTCACATCTCACTCCGTTTCCATGGCCATAAACTACTCTGAAATGCCATTATTTTGTAGGAGCCCTCCAGGAATGCCTTTTAACTGGAGTCAAGTGTAGAGTTATTAGCAGAAGTTGTGGGAGCTGTTATGCAGCCCTGCTTGAAGCCGGGGGCAACTGGCAAGGTGGGAGAGGAAGTCAAGACACGGGGAAGGTGGAGGTGAGGAGAGATAATAGGATAACAGTGTGCCTCAGAAACACAGAAATAAATCCCTCCCCACCCTGGCTAGCTGAGCAGTCGGTCAGAAGCAGGTACAGCTGTTGCCTGTCCTTGGTTAGTCCCTGTGCCCAAGCTGCCCTGTTTGTGGCCGGTTGGCAGCCGGTGTTGCCGTGTCTGCGCCCCGAACGCCTCCCGCCGGTGGCATTCACCTCTCGGCAGCCGCGCTCCCCCCAGAAAAGCCTCCTCGCTGCCTTGACGTTGATGTAACTCGGCTGATCTGCCCCGCATTTCACCGAGGATGGAGGGGAAGGAGGAGGGAGAGTTGCCTTGAGGGCTGAGCTCCTCTGCTCCCTCATCAAACCCCAGACAGGATAAAAGGGCAGGGATTTAAAAAGCATCAGCGACGCACAGCCATGGCATGGCCAGCTTTGGGCGGGGGACTCTGTCCCCTTGCTGTCGCACACGGCCTGTCTCACTTAAAGCGATGTATATAAATAGTGCTGGCAGGAGGAGAGGCGAGACACTGAACTGTGGGGCTTTTTAACCTGTTGTCTGTAAATCAGTAATAATTGCACAGCACTGTGTCCAGTGCGGGACACCCCCGGGTTCCCTCTCTGCTGCCCTGCTCAGGCCACCCCTGCTTGGCAGGAACGGCCGCTGCTCTGGCGAAAATCAGCACAGGAGGCTGAACGAGTGACTCCAAGGGCAAATATTTAAAGCTTCATGATGTGACAGCGTGTTGCATTTCCTCTGTCCTGGTATTTCTGCGCGGTGGTGTCACACCGGGCTGTGCCGCAGTACGTCAGCGGGTCGCAGGGAGGAGTTTGGTGGCATTCGGATCTCTAGGATTAGCGAGACTGTCACTTTTGGCAAGCTTTTATGTAGGTATATTAAGAGTGAGAGACACAGGCAAGTGCAGGTCCTGTCCTGTGGGAAGCACAGGGGTGATTTTTGGGTTTTTTGGGTATGGTGTTTTGGGTTTTTTTCCCCCCTTTTTCCCCTTCATAGCAGCCTGGGGGAAAATCTAGGATAGAGAAGGGATATTCGCCCTGTGCAGGATGCTGCTTTTCCCAGCAAAGCCCTGAAGGCAGACACCGAGCCTGTGAGCAGCTTTCCCTCCCTCCCAGAGCTCACACCTGCACATCACATCTCTCCCAGTTCCTGATTTTTACTTTTGGGGTCCTGGCCAGAGGTTTGCTTGATATGTCGTTCCCTTTCTCATGGTGGCCGGTCCTCACATGCTTTCCTGGCGCTGCTCTAAGCATGCGGAGGAGCTGGCATTTGGCTGGTGGGTTCCCAGCAATGGTGGTGGTAGCTGCGGAGTGTCTCTGCTGGTCCTCTCATCTGGGTGATGCTCTGAGGACATCACCCAGGACAGCTTTTTGCTGGGAGGGGAATTGCTCACATTTGTGTCGTCGTGACATGCTAAAGCAGAACTGAAGATCACAGTCTGTGCTTGAAGGGACATTGCCTTGAAAAGTTGCATGCCTGTCTGGAAATTATGTTCCACAAATAACCTTCGAAGTTAATAAGAGCTTGGCTGTGGGAGATAGCAGTGCCACTCTTTTAAGAAAGAGGGAGAAGTCTGACTGGCCTGCCTCTGGGCAAGGTTTCCATACTCGCGCTGTGCTGAGCTTCCAAGGAAATGTCCTTCCCGCAGGGATGCAACCCCACCATGCAAAACAAGCACCAGCAGTTGGTGGTGGCCACAGGAGATGCTCTGTCCTCTCTCCAGCCATGTGCCCTATCCCAGCAGGGATAGGATCTACCTGGCTCATCCCCTCACCCCTCGGTGCATGGGTGCTGGCACAGGGGAGGACCCAAGTGTGAGTTGAGGACATTTCGGGGTGGCAGAGCTTTGCTTGCTCCTGTGAAAATACTAGAATTTACTAGAAAACAACGGATTTTAAAAGCACCTGGCGGATAGAGCTTTGCTTTCTCAGAGCAACACACTGCTGTTAAATTCTGGTTTTTGGCATGGCAGTCCTCGAGGGCTAAGGGACTTAAAGCTGTGGGAACCTGCTATAGTCAATCACACAGGACTCGTGCTGGTGGGGAAGGCTGATGTCTCATTTTCCCTCTCTCTCCTAGCAGTACTCTCTGCTATTGCTTTTGGCTCCAATCTTTCCACCCATCCACCCACCAGCCTTTTATTCACCAAAGGGTGGTGAAGAATTTGCAGCAAAAATAAATTCATTTATTTTCACCCACCATCCTCGTCGGCTGCGTGGGGAAGAGCTGTGCAGCTCCTGACGGTGGAGGAGAGTGGGAGAGGAGGCTTGCAAGCACAGCCAGGGGATCGCATGGCACGTCCTCCTCGGGCAGGAGTGGTGGGTGCTCTGGGTGGAGGATAAATGGCCAGCATGGTGCTTGCTACCGCTCCGGGGAAGTCCTGGGGGTGTGGGGCTGGCAGCGGTGTGTGGAACCTGAGGGCAGCCTCCGATGTGGGAGAGGGGTGGGCAGCTTAGAAGAACACTCTCTTTTGCTCCTCAAATGCTCAGAATCGTCCTTAAATTTAGAGCAGAAAGGCATTGCCATCATGTGTGCTTTCAGGTCTTGTGTGCCATCAGCTGAGGAACCATGTCTGACCTTGCTGGGAAGCATGAACAACCCAAAATAATCTTCCTTGTTAGGCACATCACAGCCTTTTTCAGAGATGCGTGCATCCCAAGGTTTTTGGTTTTTTTTTTTTTTTTCATAGAATGGTTTGAGTTGGAAGAGACCTTTAAAGCTCATCTAGCCCAACACCCCTGCCATGGGCAGGAACATCTTTCAATAGATCAGGTTGCTCAAAGCCCCATGCAGCCTGGCCTTGAACACTTCCAAAGATGGGGCACCCGCAGCTGCTCTGGGAAATGTGTTCCCATGTCTCGCCCCCCTCATAGTAAAAAACTTCTTCCTTTATTATGGGTTTTGCCTGCGAGTTTCTGAAGTCAAGATGCTGCGTGGTGAAGCAGGGGGTTGGGGGAGTGGAGAGAGCTAAGCAAGCTGGCGGTGGGCCTTCCATGGCTGCTTCTCCTCCCCTTTGCCTGTTGGCAGCCCGGGGGGGCCGGGTCAGATTGGGAAGCAAGGGACAGTGCTGTGAAGAGGCTTGGTGTTTGGCTGGGAACAGCCTCCAGTAGGTACCTCCAGCCCTCCAGAGTGGTGTTCACGGGGCAGCTGTAGTTACATGCAAGACATCCATGAAGAACAGACCTTGGAGTGAGCGGGAAGGGCTTTGGATGACTGCAGTGATGAGCTGGCAGGGGGACCCCAGAAGATGGAGGCAGATGAGGGTGAAGGCAGAGATAGAGAAGCTGCCAGCAGATGAGTACCTGAAGGGCAGGGAGAGTGGTAGCCGTCAGGGTTTGTGTTTATCTTTGCAGCAGTGATTATTTTCAGGTAATGGTCTGAGAGTAAAACGCCAGCTCCTGCTATTAATAGCGCTGCAAACAAGGCTGTTGCTCATTACTGACAGGTGAGATGAAGTTAATTTTATTTCATCCTAGGTATGAAAAAGTGCAAAAGCAAGACGGGCTCCGAGTCAGTCCCCTCGGTCCAGAAAAGATGGGGGAGAGACACCCCCCAGCCCTGGTGGGGAGGGCAGCGTGGGGTGATGTTCCCCAGGGTGCTTCAGCCCGCTCCAGAGGAGGAGTGGGTATGGTGAGGAGCTGCAGCTGGCTAGGATTGCTGGAAACTTGCTGAGTTTAGGTAAAGAGCAAACTGGGGACCTTTGGCGTTCCTGCTCTGAAACTGGAGGGTTTGCTCGGGGGAGAGAAAATCTCAGCCCAAGGGCAGCAGCACGTGGTGGGACCCCAAAACAGCTTTCGGCAGCAAATCCCCATCTGAATGGGCTGCAGCTGCCTGGAGGAGGGATTTGACAACCCCACGGGTGAAAGCTGTGCCTGGGCTTGTAGCCACCTTTGGAAAGTTGAGGTGCCTTTAGCAGGCTGAGGAATCTGGCCACTGGTGATCCTCAGAGCAGATGCAGACACAAGGTAGGTGGCAGGGTAAAAGTCTTGGGGATTAATGGCGCTGGTGTAGACGAGAGCCGCACACAGCTTGCATTGTTTGAGCAGATGTGTCCTGTCTGCTGCTAATTATAAGCGTTGCGTGCACAACACACACTGGGAGATGTGCCAGATACTATTCCTTTTCATGTTGAACTCCAAATCATTATAATTAAGCTTTAAAGCTGTAAGTAAAAACTAACAAGGAGTGTGGGTTTGCAAGTGGGCCGGTCCCCGCCAGGATGGATGGGTGTGAGGGTACGGCCTCCGTCCTGGGGGCGGTCGGGGCGGGCTGGGGGTGTGAAGGGCCGTGTGGGCTCTGCCATGGTGGGCATGTACAGGTTTGGGTTTTAAATAGGCAGGAGACTCAAAAATACTAGGAATGTGCCATTTTACAGATGTGGGAAGTTGTTGCTGAGTGAGCTTTAGCAGCCTCTTAGGCTTGGTGGGCACAGAGGAGAGCTGCTTATTAAGAAGGAAAAGTCAGGAATGAAAGTGGGAAGCAATCAGGGAAGCAATCGCATAACCTGGGGCCGAGGGGAACCTGGGCTGGTATCTCTGGTTTGAGGAAAACGAGACAGACTTGCTGAAGAAGCAGCTCCAGGAGGAGTTGCGCATGTCGGGCTGGGTGGCAAGGACGTAGTGGCTGTGCCACCGGCTGCGGCTCGCTGGGCACCCGCCGCTGGCCGCATTCTGGCACTTTTTGGGGCTGCCTCAGGACCCAGCGGGGTGCCGGGGCCGGCACCGTGTGTGCCCGGGGGAGCATCCCCAGGAGTTGTTTCTCATCTCTTCTCCCTGGACATGGCAGGACTCACCAATCCCCATTTTGGGCTGTGCCACGGCAGCCAAAATTGGTGGCTGTGCTTGTTAGGGGCGAGGATCACTACAGCCCCGTGGTGCGCTTGCCGTGCGGCCAGAGGCGCGATGGGTGGGCTGTGGGGGTGTGTTGGGCAGAGCCACCGCGGGATGAGCGGTGTAAAACCAAGGCTGCGGAGCAGAGAGCGGTGAGCTCTCAGCCCTGCGACTTGTATTTGGGGGGAAGGCGGCTGCTGGGTTTCGGCGCTTGTAGGTCGTCTTCTGGGCTTGTGTCTGAATAAATTACGTTTTGAGATGCAGGTGAATGCAGGGGAACAAGTCACGCTGCCAGTGCAGCAGTGGAGGAGAGACATCTTAACTGCTGGTGATAAATGGGTCAAGATGGGTCCCCGTGTTTTAAAAATTAGCCGTCGACCTAGATAGCGACAGCATAATGACTTGCAGTAGGAGCAAAAGCGAGCGTCGCTGGAGCTGCGCGTCGCTCTGAAGGTGGGAACGAGCCCGGTGTGCGGGGCTGAAGCCAGGCTGGTTCCACGCGCTTCATTTTTACCTGGCTTTTCCTCGGCAGCTGGGCTGTTCCGCCGGGAAGTGCGGAAGAACTCGGCCATCTTCAATGGCTTCGCTGAGTCGCAAGGTGCATTTGTCCTGCAGGCAGCAGCCGGGAAGGCACCTCCCGCCGCCCTGTGCTTTGCTTTTCTCCGGTAACGAAGGACTCCAAGTTGCCTTATCCATCTCCCCTGCTGCCCCATTTTTCAGGGGGAGCGGTGCCATGCATCCCTGAGCACCCACCCAGGCTGTTTAATGCCAATCCTTAGAGACGTGTCATGCATTGGGTTGGGGCAGTTGGCAGCATTGATGATAAAGGTGGAGCTGCTGCCCAAGCCAGGTTTTCTTCTGCCACTGGGGAAGAAGGCTGCTGCCTGCGGCAGGGGTTTCTCCTGTGATGGGATCCTCTTCCTCCGGATGAAGCCATGTTCCTCCTGGGCACTGAAAGTCAGCGCTTTCCTTCTTGGCAAGAGACCTGTCAGTGCTTCTCGTTAGCTGCCGTAATGGAATAGTGGCTTTCCTGGGTGTTAATTACGGAGTATCCAAGCTAAGGTCGCAGTTGCTCTGTGGTGACAGTATCGGTCTCTTCAGTTGAATTCAAGACGCTTTTCCTGTGAAGTAAAGATCTTTAGTGAAGAGCCGAGTAATTTGTTACTTGAATTTCATTTGGGTTTGGGGTTTTTTTAGGTCCCCTTGCTGGGGACCTTTAGGTCCTAGCCAAGTGGTGCTGTGATACGCCAGAGTTACAGCAGTTTTTAATTGCATCGGCTTGAATGTTTGTTGGCTGTTATGAGCAGTGGGATGGGATGATATCGGTACCTCTCTCTAGCGAGGTCGTTTTATTTGATCTTCATAACTAGGGCTGTGGTCGGAGCACTTGAGACCCTGGGGTGCTTGCCCTGAGCCCAACTGGGTGCTCTTCAGGCTGCTGAGCTTTGATTAGCTGGATTTTGCTTCGGCCTCTTGAAGGCAGCATCGGCCCTGCCTAGCCTTCAGCCCCACTGCAGAGCGGTGGTGCTGACCCCCCAAAAGCGCAGCCTGTTTTTTAAGCTGCGTCCTCGTTCCTGGAGCCGCACTGCCAGCTGACTGCTGCCAGGGCACAAGGATGGGCTGCTTTTGCTCACTGGAACTCCACATGGTTTTGGCCAGAATTGCTTGAGCACCACGTTTGCAGCTCATGAGATGCTCTTGCGTCCACCAAGCAGGGCAGCAGCTCCAAAGCAAGGGGGGGGTCTGGCCATGAGCACCCCAAACTGCAGGGGAAAAAGGGGTGGAGGAGCCTGATCTTGGCTGTGCACAGGAGATGCTCTTTCTGGGGCGTGTATATGGTATTTTCCCCTGTTCGTGCTTCGCTGGCTTTTGTGATTCTAGTTTCTCATCTTGCTGGCCAGTTTGGATTTTCTGTTTGAGAGGGTCTTGGGCAAGTCCTGCACTGAGCCCCTGAAGTCCGCAAGAGGAGGATGCTCTCGCATATCCAGATGTGCACGGGGGGAGGTCGGATCCAAGCCAGGCCCTGTGGGTTGGAGAAGGGGCTGGCAGGAGGATGCTGCAGGGAGGCCAGGTCCTCGTGCTGTCCCCGCGTGCGTGGAGCAGCGCTCACGGCTCTCCAGCTTCCCACGGGCGCCACGGCCAGCCCTGCTCATCTGGCAAGGCTGTGGTCGTGGCTGTGAACAAGCGTTGGGTGCTGGCCGAGGGCTGGGTGTCCCTGGGGAAGAGGGACGGTCTTCCTCTGCTCCTGGGGGCTTGCAGCAATTTCTCTGCGCTGGATTGCCTTTCCCGTGGCGTCTCTCTTCCAGAGTGTTTCCCATGCTCTGCTGCATGCTATTTGCAGTCGTGGGCAGGTGTTGAGATTTGAGGAGGGGAAATGGCTGCACCGGTGCCTGGGTGCCCAGGGCTGGGTGGCTTTGCCCCTTTCCCTGAGAGCCCTGAGCCCTCAGGATACAATGCACCCAAAAAGCAACGTCCCTATGAGTCCCAGCAAGACGTTGGGACCATGGCTGGGTGTCTGGCCATGGCACACACAGGTTTCCCAGAGCGAGGGAGGCTCTGCCACCTCCCCGTGTCCCAGCCCTGTCTGCTGTGCCCTGGCACAGGGGCTCCTGTTCTCATCCTGCTCCGCGCTGGCTCCCTGCCTCTTGCCACCGCACCAGGGAAAGGAGCTCAGCCTCACCTTCCCCTTGCTGCCATCTGGGTCGGATCCTGCCCTCCCCAAACACCAAGGATGCTTTGTGCACCACCCTGTGCTTCTCCTCCGTGGGCTCCCTGCCCGCGTGCGGCCAGCCCCGTGGGAGCTCTGCAGACCGTAGTTCTGCCCGGGGCTGGGGACCATTACCCGTCTGTGATGGCAGCCAGATGTGCGGTCATGCTTGCTCCCTGGGGACCTTACATTTTGGTTCCTAGCGACTTTCCTGTGCCTTGTCCTCTAGAAAACAACATTCCTTTCACAGTGTCAGGGGAAAAGAAAGTTCAGTCCTTATTTGTGGAGGTCATTAGTCCCCACGTGCGACCCCAAGCCCAGCTCCCGTGAGCACGTTCGTAAGTGGGTGCCTTGCCCGTTTTGCCCATCCGAGGCAGCCGGCAGCTACATGCGCTGCTTTGTCTCCCGCAGGCTCCTGCTTCTGGGTCGCCGTCCTGGACGGCAACGTGGTGGGGATCGTGGCGGCGCGGGGCAACGAGGAGGACAACACGGTGGAGCTGCGCCGCATGTCCGTCGACTCCAACTACCGCGGCAAAGGGATCGCCAAGGCTCTGGGCCGCAAAGTGCTGGAGTTTGCCATGCTCAACAACTACTCCTCCGTCGTGCTGGGAACCACGGCCGTGAAGATGGCAGCCCACAAGCTCTATGAGTCCTTGGGGTTCAAGCACGTGGGTGTCGTTGAACATTATGCCCTGCCGGGGATGACGCGCTCCTTACTGGAGAGAATGTTTTTCCAGCTCCGCTACCACCGCTACCGCCTGCAGCTGCGGGAAGAATAAAAAAAAAAAAACCCCAACTAACCAAATGAAAAAAAATATTTTTTTTTTCTCCTCCTTCTCCTCCCCCTTCAAAAAATAATAAATTTCCCTTCTATTTCTCGTCACTGTTGATTTGCCGATTTTGGGTTGAGTTTTTGTTCCCTCATGTCATCTTTTGGTTTGCTCCGTGCAGCTCGATCGGCCGGCCGAGCAGCGCTCCTTCCTCGCACGCTGTAGGTGGTGGCGCTGGGAGTCCTGCGACCCGGCGGGGCGCGGAGCGGCGGCCTCTCCTTCCCAGGTACCTCCGTAAAGCACAGAAACTTAACTGCAAAATAGTTCCACTGCTCTGGTGTACATAGTCTTCTCCTCTTCCAAATGTAAGATAACATAGTGATGCATTCATGATAGCGCAGAAATATTACTTGAATGCAGTTTTCAGTATTTCATGCACCAGTAAGTAGAATATGCATTCGTCTTACCGTTATTTACTGGTTAATAGTTTTCAAAGAAGAGGCAGGGGGCAAACCCCCCTGCCCCAACCCGCTTGCTACAATGCATGAAGAGGAAAGCGCGTGCACGCACTCAAACACATCGCACCGCCGCCACGGCACTGGTGTTGCACTTTTGTTTTTTTGGATGTGCCTCATTCTGCCAAATGTCTGAGAGACCCTGGGTGCATCCGGTAACCACGACTCCGCTCTCCCCCGCCCCTTCCTAAGCCAGCACAGACTCGGACCGGCTGAACTCTGAGCCCCGTCGTACCATAGTGTGAAGTTAAGATCAAACCTAAATATCTCCCGCGCTCCTCCGTAGCCACGCGTAACCTGCAGTCCTGGGCCAGACTCCGCATGCGCGTTGGACTTTCTCTTTGCTGCCTTTTGTTTGTTTTTTTTAATTAGTTTGTCTTTTATTTTATTTGTAAGGGTTGGGGGGTTTTGTTGTTGTCATTTTTAATTTTGGCTTTTGCTGAATGGTGTCATTGAGGCGTAATGGAGGCTGCAGTTCCTATGGCAACACATTTGCACATTAATGTGCGCACCAAATCTAACCACTTCAGAGAAGCAACGTGTGACAGATAATAGCATTTTGGGGAGCACCGGGGTGGGGGGGAGCGTACTTACTATCTTAACCAGCTGCTTGTTTGATAAATGTAGACGGCCTCACTGCAGCCTTCCATCAAAGGTAATTAACTGCTTTAATGATGTCAGATTTGTGAATTGTACAATGCAAAAAGCAATGCAAAGCAGATTCGGCATGTGTCTGTACCCAGTATGTATGTACAGTGCCTGCCAACTAAAGAATAACCAAGACTACAGCTTCTTCTAGCCTGAGATATCAACTTTTATAACTTATTTAAACAAATAATGACTTTGCATGAATTACGTCTTGGGGGGGGAAAAAGAGATCGGTAGGTTTTAATTTTTAAAATGTGGTGTCAGAAGTATGAAGAAAACAATTTCTGGCTGCACTTAATTTGGGGTGGGTGGAGGGGTCCAGCTCTCAATACATTTAAAGGGAAAACCCCTTCAATTTAGTTCCTGGGTGGAAAAAAAAGTTACTATTTTATGAAGTATTATGCAGGTGGGGAGAGGGAACCAACACCCATCACGATGAACTTGATGAAAGGGTAGAGCACGTGTTAACCACGCTTGCACTTGCAAACACAACGGAAGTGTCAGTGGGAGAGCCCCGTGGGGGAGGCGGCGTGGGGCGGCGGTGGGGGGCAGGCGGCACGGACCCGCGCGTGGGACGCTGCCTGCGCCTCGCTCGTACCGAGCGCTGCCCTTTCCTCTCCGACCTAAAGCTTTCCCAGCACTGAGACGTGTCTGGCGACGCTGAATGAGTGGGGAGGGGGCTCGCCCCATCCCTGCTGGGGCTGTGGACCCGACGCCGGGGCGCAGGAGCCTTTTGGCATGACCCTGGTGCTGCGCTCGGTGCTGGGCTCGGTCTGGCCGGTAAGGAGCCGGGGGGGCAGAGACCCAGCGAGTGTCCCAGCAATAAGGGGGAAAATGAGGAAGGTGAAGGGCACTGTAGCAAAAGACCGTGAGTTTAATTAACAAAACTTCTGTATGGGGCACTATATTTTTAAAAGTCTTTCTATGCTGTACATTTCTCCTGAAGCTGAAATAATGTACTGTTGGTAGGGGTTTTTGTATAGTGTACAGAAATTGGCAGAATATTTTCTTGCTGCATTCAGTGATTTATTAACCGAAGTAAAATAGACAAATATAAAGTGTTAGCAAAAGTTGAAAGAAAAAAAAAACCACAAAACAGTTTGTGCCTTTTTTAGTTTATTTTTCTGTTGCTATATAATCACTGCACTAAAACCTTTCCAGAGGGGGGGAAAAAAACCCACAAAACTAATCTCTTAATAAGGGAGGAATACGTAAAGCCTAAATTGAGCGTTAATTTTTTTATTGGGATAATTAATTAAAAGAATGTTGCTGGTTTTATTTGATACCTGTGCCTTTGTAATAACACTCCACATCCTGTCAGAAAAGCCAAACCTGGAATAAATCCCACCAGATCCCACAGATGCAGAAGTACCATCAGGTTACCAGTATTTTCTTTAAAAACATGTAAACCTTAACTGATGATATTACGGTATCTGATAGTAATACCTGTTGAGTTGCCTGGGAAAAAGGTGCTTTGGAAAGACGCAGCTTTCGGGGTGCTGTCTGCATCCCTCCCCGGGCACGCCGGATGCCGGAGATGCACCGATAAGGATTGAGTCGTTGCTACTTGGCCGGCAGCTGCCGAGCAAATTTCTTCCCTTAACGCTTCTGCCAGTTGCTCTGTGCCCAGGCTCTTTGGACAAAATCCAGCTGGTTGCTCCCAGCTCTCCAGCCGGGACAGCTCGTTTCTGAAGGGAAGGGCTGGCTGCCATATACGCCAGGTTTTGCTTTGCTCAGAAGACAGAGAGGGCTGGCGGGTGAAACGCCGCTGGTCCCAGCCCTGGTTTTAATGGGGAAGCCCGTGTGGCTGCCAGAGCTGCACCCCTGGTAGCAGCAGCGGGACGGGGGTGCGGGACCCTCCGGCGTCGCTGCTGCTTTCCCACCCAGAGCTGCTCTGCATAGGATTAAAGTTTGGGCTTAAAAGCATCAAGTGCTACTGTCCTTCCATCTGCCTTTACGGGCTGTCTCCCTAAATGTGATGGCTCAGGCTCGGCGCTGGAGCCGGCTCGCCCACGGTGCAGCTGGCAGGGTGACGTGCTGAGGCCGAACCGCCTTTGGCGGATCCTGCTCTGCCTCTTCCAGGGAGCACTGGTGTAAACAGCAGTGCGTGGGAAAGACCCCACAGCTCGTCGGTTGTGCCCCCCAGTACTGGCTTTGCAGCCCCTCTTGGGGAGCTCCTTGCTTCTCCTGCACCAGATAGCCATTGTCGGCACAGTCTTGCGCTGGGACCGTCCCCCTTCCTCCGGGCTTTGGTGTCACCTCCTGACTCTTCCCATCCCAGTTCAGCGGCTGGGTGGGTGTGGGGGAGCACGAGATGGTTGTGGGTTTGGTCCTGAGCGGAAGAGCTCATGACCTGGACCTGCTTGCTGTCAGAAACCCCTTGAGATCCTATTGCTGCTTGTTGAGTCTTAATCGCAGCAGAGACTCACATCAGTGTGAGATGGGAGGGGATGCTCCTGATTTAATGTGGTGGTTTCTCCTTCCAAGGACGCTTCCAGCTGGAGTGTGGGGAAGAGTGGAGGATCTCTTGGGTTTTAGCCTCAGCTGGTCAACATGATGGCTAGTAAGACCGCTTCGGATTTAGGCAGAGGGTGTGTTAGAGATGTGAAGGAACTTCCCCCAGCTGTGCCTGCTTTTACTTTGCTGTGCTCGTGGGTTGCGGCAGCCCACTGCCCGCGCGCCGCGTGCCCTTCGATGGCACTGAGCATGGAGCTTCCTCGCCTGGCAGCTCTCCTTCATGCTCCGGCTTTTTCTGCTAAGCCCTGCGCAGTGGGCACTGCTCGGGAGGGGCCTGGCGCACGGGCAGCACCTGCAAGATGCTTGGAAGAGGCACCCGTAGTTCAGCTCTGCTGGGAGATGCCCTTTGCAGCGCTTCTTGCCGCAGGAAAGTTTGGGCCGTCGCCATCAGCTGGAAGCCCTTCTTGTCCCTGACTTTGCTGTTGCTGTGCGGCCCGTGGGACGATATTTCTGAGCGAGCCCGTCCCCCTCCCCGGGCGTGCTGTGGGCCGTACCTGCGCACGGGACCGAGCGTCCGGAGCTGGGCTCTTGCCTGCACGGTCCGTCTGCTCCCAGCTCTGCACTGCCCGCGGCTCGGGGAGCAGCCGGGAGGCCGGGGCTGCCGCACGGCGCTGCCCGCTCGGGGAGGAGTGACGCGTGGCGGCGGGGTGCCGCCGCGGCGGGGCTTTTCGGGCTGGCCATCACGGAAGGAGAGAGCTGGCAGCGTAGTCAACCCCGGCAGGGAGAAGCAGGCTTGTTTTAAGCGATGCTGGTCGGAAGCAAGGCGGGATTAACGGTGCTCTAAGGAGACCGTAGGGATGCTCTGCGCTTCGGTCGGCGGTGCAGGAGCCCCGCAGGGGTGAGCTGGTTGGCGACGCGCAGTGGGGGTGGCGTGGGGCACAGGAGCAGGACCAGCGTTTGCGATGCTGCGGGGGTAGTCGCACCCCCAAGGCCAGCGTCACGGCTCGCAGGGCACAAGTCGTTCTTCTGCTACGTGCAAGATCCTAATCTTGCCTAAATTCTTAGGGCCAGCTCTGTATCTTGAAAGGTTTCGGCATCGCCCTTCAGCAAATGCAGGGGGTAAACGACGCTGGGGACGTCTGTCCCCGGCGCCGGGACCTGGGCCATCGTTTCCCCGCTGCGTTCGTCCCCATGGGAAGCGAGGATGACACTTCAGGTCGTGCGTCTGAATTTAACAGTCCCTGGTCGGAGAAGCAGGACTAAGGTGGCTGTTGGAGGTCGACGTGCCCATCGGGGTGCCGGTGCCGCACACCCGCAGCGGGAGCCAGCAGGGCTCGGGGCCCGGGGGGGATCAGGCGTCTTTCTTGCTGTGGCCAACTGTGAGAACAGAATGTCCCGTGGTCAGAATTCCCGAGGGAACCGTGGTGTTACAAAACCTTGTCACCATCCTTGCTGCTGCCCATTGCCCACTGAACCGTGCCCCCCCGTGGTGCAGGTCTGCTGCCTTTTAATTTGCCAGATTTGCTGGCTGAGGTGCAAATGGGTAGAGCCTGACTGCAGGGCTTCCCAAATTGCCCAACGCACGAAGGCAGGAACCAGCTCTGGTTCACCTCGGAATTAACAATCTCGTTTCCAATGTGCCAGCAGCCCGTGTTTCATTAGCGCTAGCGTGATGCTGTTGGTAGGTGCTCTATTTAGAGTTTAATAAAGACGTTTTAATTCTACGCTAACTGGAGTCTTGCAGGGGAATATACTGTACCACGTAAAGAAAACGAAGGGATGCAAACTGTTAAATAAGCTTTAAAATGCAAAAGGATCATTTTCTCTTTTTTTTTTTTCTCCCTCAAAATAGATCCACGCAGAATCTTGAGGAAAAAGATGGGAGTGCTCTTGCATCCCTCAGTAACAGAAACTATGCACAGAGATTATGCTTATCTCCCACCAAAAAACTGCTGCCTGAATGGTCATTTGGAGTACCTTTCGTTGAAAATAAAATAAGAGAATAATTTGAAGGACAGAGAGTTTAGTTAAAACAGTCTCATTGAAAACTACAAGTTCTAAGTCAGCATTTGGAGTTTGATCACTGTTTAAAATTGCTGTTCAGCGCTGTCTTTGTACTACACAGTGATCAGCTGCGGGAGAGAATATGCTTTTAACATCTAAATAGTAGAAGATGGACTTACTGAGACCAAGAGCATAACAAGTACATAATGCAACTGTAATTTTATTTACTAGTAACACATTTGAATGCAGAAGCAGCTACTGCTATGTAAGCGTAATGAACATATAACTAACATTGTTTTCAATTTCTTTTCCTCTAAAGCTTAGTCCTTTTGACTTGTAATATGTATATTTGCTTTTTTTTTAAAATATAATTAGGTTTAACAAAGCATCCGTTGCTTTGTGGATTGTACTTATGATTGTGCGGGGCTGTTAGCTTTAAGCAGTTTGTGTGCTTGTGTTATTTTATTAAAGCAAAAGTCTTCTTGAGACAAATGCGGTAAAGGAAAAAAAAGAGCTTTTTTTTTTTTTTTGGTAGTGTTGAGCAGATGTGCGGTATGCATTTGGAAAATGTCCAATGTCAGTTGGGAAAAAACCCCCCCCAAAACAAAAAGAGAACAAACTGGGGCTAAATTGCTTACCAGAACTGCTCAAGTCTAAGGCAGTGGCTTTTTAGTTCATGGGTTACAGGCTCAACTCATGCCTAAATAGAAACTTGGATTCCCCCGAACAGGCTCTTACTCTGCATCTCTTCACCCTTGTACAAGACCGATGTGAAATGAGTCTTGTGTTTTCTATGTTCAGCATAGTATGTACTGTGCTTTGTAACGGGAAGTGGCTACAAGTCCTCAAAGAAATACGAACATATTTCAAAACAGCAATAATTACCACTGTAAATCAAACGAGCACGTCGGGGAGAGCACAGGGAGGCAGACAGCGAGTGAGGACGGTCGCGTTAGGAACACACTGGCGTCGGCGCTGCCGGGGAGCAGGATTAAGTACCGGGAAGGGCCCTCGGTCTCCGGGACCGGGCGTCACCTCGGCAGAGAGCTTGCCTGTCTAGCATCCCTCCTCCTGAATTGCTCTTCGGCCTTGTAAGTCCTTATGCAGGGCGGGTTTTTAACCGTAGTTTTAAGGGTGAGTTACTGCAAATACCGTTCCTGGTGGGAGAGACAGAGACAAGGAAGAGCTGCCAGAGTCACGCAGAGGAAGGTAAATGCTCGTTGCCGCAGTCTCGTACTGCAGGGCACTCTGCTACTGCACTGCTGGGGCTCAACAGTAGCAGAAAACAGAATAAACTGACAGAATTTGCCGATGGAGGGAAGCAGCAGTCAGCTGTTGGCGTACTGTCAAGGCGTGTCGGTACAAACCGGTGCCTCTAGCGTGGCGGGACGCGTTGAGGCGCGTGCGAGTTGGCCCTCGGTGCGCTTCGGGCGTGCGAGCTCCGGTCTGCGCAGCGTCACCCCGACACGGCACGGTCTCTCCATCTTCCACCGGCCGGCTCTCGAGGGACAGCGGGGTGGGGTTGGGCGAGGTGCTCTGGGTGGATGACTTGTAGGTACTTAAGTTCTGTTCCTGATGGCCGCTGTAACTGTGAAAATTAACCAGACCTGCTGTGATAAATTTGGTTATATAAGGTTTATTTGGTTAATTTTTTATAAGTGAAAACTGAAAAGATGAAAGAGAATTGTAATATGAAAGCAACTGCTGTAAATAATGTACGAATGAATAAAATCTAAAACTTATGTCATTTTTTTCCTAAACTGTATTGCTGTTGAGTTACTGACACCGCGGTGCAGACAGTGCCTCCGTCTTCTCCAGCTCCCAGTCCAGCACGGGTGAGCACCAAAAAAAAAAATTTCCTGTTTTCATTGATAAATAGGAGTGTGTCATACGTGTCCTTGGATTATATTTCCATGCTGTTCCAGCTCACCGACTAATGCTAACCCACTTGGAAGCGTCGGTGTCCTTGGAGCTGCCTACAGTAAAGGTGGAGCCAGCCCTGGTGGTTGCGTTGCTGGTGCTGCCCCGCGGTGGGACCCTGCCCCCAGGCACACATCTGCCTGGGGCCACGTGCCTCCATTTGCCGGTTGAGCACTTGCACCCAAAATCCCACCCGAGGTCGGAGGTGGCCCCGAGGAATGTCCCGTTGGCGCAGAGGACCTTACAAAGCCCCGTGGTGCCTGTTTTTTCTACCAGCAAGGGCCCGGAGCGATAGAGTGAGTGGTATCGGTGAGGACGTTTTCGTGTTGGAGGTGTATCTGTGGTGGTTCCCCGATCCTCACACGCCCCTTTCTCTTCCCTACACCTCTGCGTTAGCTAAAAATGAGCACAAACGGGCCGTTCCCCGCAGTTGGTGTGTTAGACCTGCACGAGGCCCTTTCTGACCCACCTCTCGAGCATCCCTGTGCGGCGGGGAAGCACTGACCTCCGGTGTGGGGCGGGGAGATGGGGCTCCAGCCTTCGGTCCGATGAGGTACGATTGGAATAGACCGCTGGCCGCTGAAACGGCCCAGGCAGCACCCCCAGCAAGGGCGCTGGGTGCTGCCGCGCTCCCGGCGGCGCGGGCCGAGGCGTTGGGCCGTGCAGGGTTACCGGGCTGGGCGGCGCGCAGCGGCGCGGGGCGTGAGGTTGATGCCTTCGCAGAGCGGGCCCGGCCCCCGTCGCTTGTCTGCTCTCCCCAGATGCGCTTATCTGGCTCGGAGGGGGGTGTAAGACCCCTCTGGGACTGATAGCGATGTGTGGTGGCTTTGGGGGGGTTCGGGGGGGATTCAGCTGCGTCTTCGCTCACGTGCAGAAGCTACGTTTTATACCAAAGCTGCCAAAAAACCCCCCATCCCAAAACTGCTTTAGTGAAATAACAGCGAAGTGGCAGCAGCAGCTGTGTTAGTTTTAGGAGCTGTTGCGGTGGGTGTGCCGTGTGCCTCAAAGCACCCCAGTTAACCGGTGATTGGGCTCAGACTCTCCACTTAGAGGCCACGCATGCTTGTCCTGGCCTCCTTTCCTTCCACTTCACGGGGGCTTGTTTTGGATAAAAAATTTAAAAAATTAAAATAAATTTTGGATAAAAAATTTGTGGGGGCAAGGACTTTGCCCCCATGCCTTGCGTCCCCAGGTGTGTGCCTCATGCTCTAGATGAGGTAGGACCTCATGATCCTTCCCCCCGTTGCAGGCTCCCCAGCACACCCGCTAGCTATGTACACCTTAATGCCACCTAAAAAGCCAAAGCAAACCCACCACAAGCTGTCCCCTCCACCATAACCTCCCCTCGGTGGCTTGGTGCTGTCACAAGAAAAGTAGGGAGGCTGAGGCTGGAGCCGGGCAGGGAAGTCCCTGGGTCTAACACAGCTGAGTACATAAAGCCCACAAAACTGCTTTTAACTTGGCCAAACAGCCACCAAAAATGTTCATAGAATCATGGAATCATGGAATGGTTTGGGTTGGAAGGAGCCTTTAAAGGTCATCTAGTCCAACCCCCCTGCAGTGAGCAGGGACATCTTCAACTGGATCAGGTTGCTCAGAGCCCCATCCAACCTGACCTGGAATGTTTCCAGGGATGGGGCATCTACCACCTCTCTGGGCAACCAGGGTTTCACCACGCTCATCGTAAAAAATTTCTTCCTTAGATCCAGTCTAAATCTGCCCTTTTTTAGTTTAAAACCATTACCCCTTGTCCTATCGCTACAGGCCCTGCTAAAAAGTCTGTCCCCAAATGTAGGTAGATGTTCCATCTACCTATCTATCCACCTAACTACCTTCCATCCATCCATCCATGCTGGCCCACCTTTTGACAAGAGACAGAGCTGTTAAGTCCCCTCCAGTAGGTTCCCAATCACACTCCACCACAAGCCCACTGCCCACCCAGGCAGCTTCTCACTGCTGGCTGTATTTTGTCTATCAGGTTGGCCAAGCAAATGGTGCTATGGCAAGCTCTGGGCTTCCTCCAGTCCTCCCTTTGTCCCCACAGCTGCAGAGGTTGGAGTAATTTCATATGTAGGCTTCACCAGGAGCCATAAACTGGACCTCCTTATTCTTATCTCAGCAGCAAGGAGGATTATGTGACCCGATGCTTTACGGTTGTGTTTTAGGTCAGGCTTGGGTGCATTCTGGGTACATCAGGTGGGGTATATTTGGGATACAATGCACTTGTAGCAGTGACTGTGGTAAGCACACTCACCGTGGTGGGATGTGTGGTCTGCTCACGTGGCAGGACATCCAGCCTCACTGCTCCAAGCTGTGCTTCTACTCCCAGTCAGCAGCTCCCCTTTGCAAGCCATCCCACCACCACCTGCCAGCCTCACAGAAAGCCCCCACATGTCTACGTGGCTGCAGCCAAAGGAGCCACTGCTAAATCTAGCAAGAGCCAGCATCTGCTTGGAGTGCTCCTGAGGGCGTACAGCATTCAACCTGATGTTTCCTTCACCTGGTTGGAGTCTTTCACCGAGCTTGCTGCTACATTTTTGTCTCTACTCCCTTAAGCATCACCCTGGTTCACAACATCCCCTCCCCACCTCTGTTACACAAATGTAAGTACCGCAGCTACCAGCTCTTCCATTTTAATAAACAGGAAAAACTCATGTATTCCACTGATGGTGAATGTATTCCATCCCAAAGATTATTTTTTATTGCAGTTATTTACAACACTGCTGGCCAAGGCAGCAAAGCAAAACAGCTTCTTTTTACTGCCCCAACATCTCAAGATATGGCCACGCTCCTCTGGGAAGCAAAGACCTCGGAGAAAGCCTCCTGTTGAAATGGCCTCCTCATCAAGCAGGCTAAGGCACCGCAGGATGTCTGCTTGGCTCCCTGAAGTCCTCACAGCCCACAGTTTGGCATAGCACTTATGTGTTATTGCCAGGATACGTTCAGGCCTGCAGTTCTTGCCACCAAAGTTTTCCAGGTTGATCTTCCTACAAGGTGAAATCTGTGGAGTTATCAGCTCTGTCACTTAACAGCAATTATGTATAAAATGCTGGAATGTCAACTATCGGTATGGGAGGAAGACGGAGCTTGAAGGTTTCATGTTTGTGGTCATGTGTGTTAATACCATTTCTTATAAAAATTGTCAAGAAATTAACCTATTAATTTCTTTGGGATATGTTTTTGTTCTTTTCTGTGCTTGACTGCATTTACAAAGTCAATAAAGTCAGTTCAACACCACCTGAGGTCAGTTATAACAGAGGAGGAATGAGCACTGGAGAGAGATGAATCTTCTCACACGGATGTCAAAGGCAGGGTCAGATGAATCATGCTCTAAAAGTGCTCATTTCTCTCCATTAATGACCAGTCCAAGGTGAGTCTAGGCCAGCCCAGAAGCAGATGTCTCTCCTGTAAACACCTAAGGTGAGATAAATCCTAACATGATGTCTCTGCAGAAAAGCTTAATTGTACCTGAGAACTTGGGGAAGCTGAAGGACAAACAGTATTGGTTTTTTTCGGCAAATATTCATTTGGGCTTTAAAGATAGCTGATTGTATTCAGCCACCAAAACTTAAAACCTTAACAGCGAACTATGCTCCTGGAAATAATTTGAAATGGTTGTTAAAGAATCAATGGTTTGGTGCTGTAGTACTTGCAGAAACTCAATTGGTCTGTAGTCTGGTCCAACTCCTACTGCACTGGTTACCTGCATTGTGGTTTCACCTACTGGAGAGAAGTGTGAAAGTTGCTCGCCAGTAATATTTATATTACAATCTAATTAATCAGAATTTTTTTTTTTCTAAACAGGAAAGAACCAATAGAGTAGGAAAAGAAGAATAAACATCTGCTTTGTGTTTCTCTTCAGAGGGGTGGGATGGAAGAAAGGAAGACTACAGCAAACTGAATTACCTTTGACTCCTCTTTATTGTTACATGTTAACACTCATATTTTATCTTGCAGCAACCCTGAATAATAGCCAATAAAAAAATCAGGATCATTCTTTCAACTTAGTTATGCAGGGACAACTTTGCTTTACAGCTGATGGGCTTATTTGTAAGGACAGAAGCTCCTACAGCCTTCTAAGCTGGAGAGACCTTGTTTCTCAAAGTACAGGAGAGAATGGTCTGTATGATGAGGTGGGCTTCCAGGATTAATCTTTTGTGCACTCTTCTTTGTGGAAAGGTAAAGAAAACCAAGAAAAAAGGAGATACTTAGTCTTACAGGTTGTGACTTCTTTAGGAACATTTTAAGGAACAGAAGAAAAAGCTAGAAGCCACTGGACCATTAAAATACATTTAAGTAATTGTGCACTAGGAAGACATTTTGGCAGAGCATCAAGGGGGAGAGGAAGAAGGTTCAGTACTGAATCAGGACCCACCAGGTGGATCCCTGGGAAGGCTGTTCTCACTAGCAGCATCAAAGAGTGTTTGGGGGAGGGATGAGCAAATGGTTATGAATGCTTGTTCTTGGCCTTTGCCTAGTGTGCAAGGTGGAGAACTATCCATTCTGGTGTCCCATCAGTGACGAGATCTTCCTCCTGCTCTTAAAGGCTGGGATGTCTCAGAGTTACTGCAGTCATGAGAAGGGAAGGGTCAAGCCTTCAAACCCAAGAGGATCCCACCAGAAAATGAACTTTTCATATACGGATTTTCTTTTCTTTTTTTATTTTTTTAATTTTTTTTTTCCATGAATATAGAGGAGCTGAGCAATCCAAGAGGTGCTTGCCAGGGCAGTTAGTCCTGTTTGGACTGCTTTGGTCTGACAAAAGCCCCCTGCCTTGAAAAATAACCTCATGCTGCATATGAAAACTGCACAACTAGCTAAATTTTTGCTCCAGCTCAGAAGCTGGGTGAGAGGAACCAAAACCAGCAGACTTTGTGTCAAGCCTTGTAAAACTGAAATGCGTGGCATATGCTGGGGGAGCAGGGTGTTGTCTGCCACTGTGGATGCCCTAAGTCAAACGTTCTCCGGCCAACACTGTAGGTAAATCCCATCACAAATATAGAGAGACAAATGCATGACAGACCAGCATTCTTCCTTTCATTTTAGTGCAGTATGTCCAGCAAAACATCACCTAAAATAACTTTGAGGTTAACCACAAGACAAAAACATTACATTTTATGAGGTTCTGCTTCACATTGCAAAGATCAGCTTTCTGTTCAAAATATTCTCTAATGCAAGACAGAGGCCTAACACAGGCTTTTCATTTCTTTTAGCCTGTGTATGAATGTCAATTCACCTAACAACTCAGAAAAATACGTCTATTTCTATAACAAAGATACCATTTTTTTCTCTTATGAATGTATAGATGTATATTATACATCCACCTCTCCCATTGAGTCCACTGGAGATACTCCTTTTGCCATGCAAAGGATGGTGTATGGGGTTCAAATGACAGGGACAATTTTACTGACCTACCACTACCTCCATTCCTATTAAGTTTTGTTACACATAGAAGAAAGAAATTAACTCTGTTCATCAAGATCTATTTCAGATAATAATGTTAAGTGGGATGTCAATGTCCTGGGAAGGGTGGGGAGCAAGGGTGAGCAAATGAAAAAAATGAAAAGCCTTGCAAAAAAAATTAGAAAACAAAAAAATCAAAACACACTGAAAACTAATTTCTACAAATGCAATAGTGTGAAAACTTTACAGTAGTTGTTGTGCTACTTTGGTTCCCAGGCAGCAGAAACTTGCATGGCTGGCACTTGGGCACATTAAACTGCAGGAAAAATGTCCTTGATATGCTATTAAATTTTCATAAGGCTGAGATGTCTCTCACTGATGCTAGATTTGAACTATCATTGCAATATTAGTCTCCTAAATGTCAGATCATACCTATGATTATCAGTCACACACCAACTCCTTCAGGCTGGCCATTGGGAGGAGGACTGCAATTCCTCTTCGTGCTTCGGGTCTATGCAGTGTTCAAAACCAGTATTTGAGATTTGGGGCATCCTGGCAAGATTCCCTCACTGTGACTTGCAGAAATACTGCATTCAGTGAAGGCAGATGCTGGTTTTTCACCCTCATTCTAACACAATAGATTTTGATATGAGTAGTAATGCCCTCTAGAAATACAAAGGACATGATTCAGTTGGCTAAGCATAAGTATCTAGTATCATTTGAGACACCCTATGTTTAGATGACTTGAAATGAGCCCAACCAGACTGTGCATTGCTTTAGGAGAGCTAATAAGCTGGAGAGGCAAGCAATATTGTTGTCTTCTCCCTTACTCTCATGCTGAGTCATTTAGGTTTATTGTAAGTTATGTTTGCATAGCAAATGTGACAGGTCACACAGCTAGCTTGAGCACTTGCAAGTTGTGGAGTCCAAAAAAATAAATATCCTTTCCCCCTAAGGGATTGTTTGTCTTCCTAGACTCTGAATATGTCTGAGAAGCACAACTCAATCGCACGATTATCTACTATTTCTACAGTAGTCTTTTAATTAATATCAGTGCCATGACACCTCTGGTCCTAGGAGTGTGCCCTGCCTATGCATAATTAAAAATAAGGATGGATTTCAATAGGGCAAATAATAGTGAAATGAGCAGGGTACATGATAAAACAGTTTCTTTGTCATTCACTTAAGCAAAATTAATCAAAACACTTCAACATGCTAATAAACTGCAAAATTATTCATTGAGATGGTTTGTTCCTTCATCATGTCATAGTGTCAAAGGATTTGTCACCAGCACTTCCGCACAGCTTTTCAGTATTTGGTGCGTATGTAAAGAAGTCTGAAGAGAAAACAGCACAGAAGCTCAGGCCCCACAGAAGGCCATGTCAGATGTGCAAGAGCTGTGAATTTAACATACTTCAAGCACGCTAATATAGAGTAATATATCTAAGTCTGTCTTATTTTCCTTCCTGTACTCTAAAACTCATTCTCAGAAAACTGTTCTTAAAAGTTGGATGATTAAGCTGAAGAAATATTTTTTCATCAATGTCAATAGCCCGATACTCCTTGTATGGAAACAGCTACGTGTTTAATTGCAGGCTCTAAAGCTCATCCTGCAAGCGTTGGGGGCAGAGGCCACAGAGCTGTTGCTTGCAGTGTTGTATATTGTCGTGCAAAATCTGTGTTAGGTGAAGAACGAGGTCAGGGAGAGGGACGTTTCTTTGTTCCCCTTCCACTAAATCCCAGAATGTTACACACACCCGTTTACATTCACTTTACCGCTGCTGAGTTTGATAAAGGTTGTAGGATTTGCATGTTGTAAAGCTGAAGATGACGAGTTCAGGCCACTTGCACCCTCGTGCACCTCGCTCTGAACAAGACGCCGTAAACCGGAGTGGCTGTAGCTGCGACGCAGGCTTCGGAGCGCAGCTCCCTGATGCGCGGCGAGGTCAACCAGGCCAACTGCATGCATTTTAAGAGATGGGGCAGAGTATCTTTGCCCCTCTTCCCTCCTTTCCTTCAGGAATACCCACGGAGGGAGGCTTGAAAGGGATTCCTCTGGGTCTATGAATCCGATGGGGGTGTTACGGCCGGGAGGTAATATGGTGCAGAGCTTCCTACAGGACCTTCACTGGAGCCCTTACCTGCACGAACAGCGGTAGCAGCTCCACGCTCTTGCAACACTGGGGAGCTACCGAAACCGTATTAAGAATGAATTCTTGGTATAAGCATGGAGGCACTTGCTGAAATACAGTACAGTAACTTTTTGGCTAGTTTACTGGGACATGAAGTTCTTGGAAGTGAGATACCTATCTTAGTGTTATTTTTCTGGTGAAATGTTTAATTAAAGAATGCCATTTAATTCCTACTTAATTATTATTTCTGGGAGTGCTACCAGGGTTAGACATTTAAGTTGTAAATGCCAAGCATTTTGTCAACCCTGCTCGGTCTAATAAAACCTATTTATGACTTCCACCTACAAAACATCCCAATTATTACAAGTCCAAGGCTTCAGACGGGTCAGTTCGATTTCCAGCCCTCAGTTTACAAACACATGAAGAATCTGGCTCTGGCACTGGAGTCCTTGGCGTGGACTGTCAAAGGTCACGTACAGTGCGGGTGGCTCCAAAGCAGTCTCTAGAGATGAGGCATGTCAGAGCCTAAGGAAAACAAGAAAGGTAAGGCCATTTCCCATAAGATCTATTCGATACAGCCTGTCTTGGTAAATAGCTTCATGCCTGTGTTCTGATTACCACCGTGCCAGAGGCTGCACCGTCACAGTCCTGTGCCATGCCCCGATGGAACGAGAGGACCACTCGATCATTCCACAAGGAATTCATCTGAAAATGTCAGTTCTCTGTAACCAAAAAATCAAGAGCAACCTACACTGTGAGGAGGAATGCCTCCGCCTTTAAGCAATAAGGTGTCTGGAAGAGTAGTGGTGTACAGGCCTGATGGCTCAGATGAAGTTTCAAACAACCTCAGGCAAGAAATCATGATGCACTCCGAGGTACGTGCTGGAAGGGCTGCTGTAAATTGTACTTGGTGGTTCTTCTCTAAACCTCTTGCTGATGCTAAAGCTACGAGGCAGGCTTGAGGCTTTGGATCCCTGCGCTGATGTCCAGGTTCAAAATTATCAGTACCAAAGGCTTCAAAACCTTCCTGTTAGTTGCTTATTTGTGGGAAGCAGAAAGACATAGGCTTCTTTACAGCATCTTCATGCTTTCCGAGTCGAGTCTTTTCCATGCACATTTTACCTGCTGGATTCTCTCATATCACTAGTCTTTGGGGAAGGGAACTCACGTTTTTCAACGGTATATCAAGACATTTTTTCAAAACTGACTTTTAGTCCAATAGCTTTATGAACCAGGCAACAGGATGGTTTGCTTCCCCGTTTCTTCAAGGCAGGGAAAGAAAGTGTCTG
Source organism: Phaethon aethereus (assembly GCF_964289735.1). Taxonomy (NCBI): domain Eukaryota; kingdom Metazoa; phylum Chordata; class Aves; order Phaethontiformes; family Phaethontidae; genus Phaethon; species Phaethon aethereus. The sequence continues at coordinate 75,784,716 of NC_138578.1, read as the reverse complement.
GAGATTAAACACTTAGTCTACAATGTGAGGTTCAAGTAGGCAGTAAAATGATTTCAGTTTCACAGTTTCCCCACTATTACTGATGTGTTTAGCTGCATCACAAACAGGACAATACTTTAAGCTGTCAGATTTGGAAAAAAAAAAAATATAAAAAGAGACCTTGCTGTTGCTGGAGAATGTCCTTGGGCTAAGAAAAAAACCTGTCGTTGGCAACTGTTACGTACAGAAGTATCAATGAGCAAAAAAGAGCAGGAGGTGGAGCGGGGCAGGGAGTGAGTAACACCTACTGCCAAGGTAGTTTATTGAAAGAACTGAAATCTAATGAAAATAGAAATTAGTTTTAAGGCCAAGAGATTACACAAAAACAGCTGAAACGCTCGCTTTTGAGTCAAAAGGTGATGGAGGGGAAGCAGGGACAAGAAAGCGCAGCCTGTCTCTGTACCATTAGTGTGGAGCATGAAGAAGGGGGGCACGGAGGATGTACAATGCAGGAGTAACGGTAAAGGGAAAAAGTCTTCCAGCTCCAGGTCAAAAGATGTGCATTTCACTGGGTGGTACCTATGGGCAATTACACAACAGAGAGTTAATTCTGCTTTGTTCTGATTTACATACAACAACATGTTTAAAATGGTGAAGCGTTCCCCAGACTGGAGGCTGGAACCAGAGTCTGGGCTCTTCTGTGGGATATGGTAACTCAGAGGTTGGACAGTTGTGCTTTTTTCTTTATTCTTTTTTTTTTTTTTAAGCTCTCTAGCAGAGCAAATATTGATTAATTCATGTACAGTGGCCAGCCCCAAGAGGGAGCACAGAACGCTCCTCGGCAGAACATCCTGTAATCTAGTAGTTCATGCATTTCCATGGATGATGGATGGTGAAAGCCTTTCAGAAAGAAAGATTTCCTACACTTTGCAGATAAAAGGACAGGAGCAGCAGCAACATCCATTGCTCTGGCTGCTTTTTGAATGAAGGAACTGCCGCCTCAGTGTTAGAACGAAAAGCCATGAATGTCAGTCAGTCGTAAGGAGGTGAATCCCAGAAGAAGGGACTTAAATCCCAGAGGGGCAGAATCAATCACACAGGGGTTTTTTTGTGCAGGCTACTTAGGTATTCAGAGGGCTGGCAAACATGGGATAGCTCTTAAGCATTTTATGGAGTTCAAAGTGTATGTCTGATCCTAAAAACGCTATGTGACACTAACAGTCTGCCAGCTCCTGCTACTCCTGCCAGGCTGAGTAACGCTGAGCAATCCTGATATTAACAGCTGGTGAAAAGAGAGGTCAGTAGTTCATTTGACCCAAGCTGGACTTCTAGATAAGAGAAATTGCCCAGCTCAGTAGGTCATTTACAAACCGGAATGACTCCCTGTCAGGGATGGGCACACCAAATGCATGAGCAGGAACCGGAGTGCTGGGGCCGGGTCTGGCGTGGGGGAGACACAAATGCAGGTTATGGCCAGCTAGAAGGGTAAGGTGCACTGCACTGCACACGGAGGAAGCAACACCCAATATATTTCAGATTGTGCCCATCGGGTCCTGATGGTTTTCAAAGGATCCATCCTCATGCTCACCTTTGAATAAATCACAGGTGCGTAGTTTTGCTATTTCCATGCTCCTAAATGAAGTGACAGCGATAGTTCTGAATAGAGACTTCAAACAGAAAAAGTTCAATGTTTCTGGCTGAAAAGGGAAAAAAATCAACATGTAGATGCTTCACAATGATGTTACGAGCTCTGCTAGATACACCACTACTAGACGTAGTATTTGATACCGTAAGCCTTTATGTCCATTTTGTCATCTGAGCTAGTAGGTTGCAGAGGCGTGTTTTTCTCAAAATTGAAGCAGGGGAAAAAAATAATCTTCCAAGTCATAATTGTGTATCTATCTTAAACATATTAGGATACATGGAATTAATATTTTAAGAAATTCAGGTGTTGCCCAACATTGAAAGAAGCCCAGCAATTTCTAATGGAAGATTGATGCTCACAAACATTAGTCCCTGCCCAGTCTTAAGAATCTGTCTGCAAATCAACCTGGGTATTGTGTTTTATGTCTTTATGATTTATTGACCTTGCAACTTCTTTCTAGGGCAATGACTCTAATTTGTTATTTGCTTTTAAACAATCCTAGAGTTTATGATGTTACATATAAGAGGAGTGGCACTGGGTAAGGGAATGTGTCAAAACCTCAACCAGCTGAACAGTCACATACAAAGGTGCAGATAAAGGTTGCCAGTGCAGGTGTCTGTGGGAGTTTCACCTTACCCAGCTGAAGATGCCTCCTTGGGACTTTGTGGAGGGGACTCCCGTCACCAGCCCTGAGACAACAACCACCCATCCTGTCCAAGAACTTTTTGATCAAGACGTGCCCCATTTCCAAGGTCCCAATAAAGCTTGCTTAGCAACACATTGCTGCAGTCCATAAATGTGGAGCAAAGTTAACACATTGTCCATAAGGAATCGGCAATGAACAGTCAATGGCAAGTAGGGAGATTTGCAGGAAGAAAGGGAAATAACAAAGAGAGGCCTGGAGAGCTTGAACACTACTGTTTTTTGCTTGATCAAAAGAACAGGATCCTTTAAAGGATCAAAGATGGGTCAGGAGAAAACCCTTAACCATTTATTTTTTTTTAGTACAAAGAAAAATCCATCTGCACTAGTTGAGACAAACTCCATCAGAAAACTCCAGTTTCTCCATCCCAGTAAAACTCCAGTGATTAAAAAATATCACTATGGAGTCTCCCTGATGCAAATTAGAACCTGACACTGTCCCCCAGGTAGGTTGCAGAGCTGAACTGGGTGGGTTTCTAGCTGTGAATAACTCAGCAGGAAAGCAGAGTGCTTCAGGTCTGCTACTGGTGGCTACTTAGATTCACAGAATAATCGAGGTTGGTAAGGATCTGTGATGGTCATCTGCTCCAATCCCCAGCTCAAAGCAAGGCCAACTTCAAAGACGGGTATGGCAGGGAGCTTTATTTCTTTTTACTTAGTACAGAGCCTCTCCAGAACTAGTAACAAACGTTGTACTGGAAGCACCATCATTTTGCATCAGAGATGTAAACTGAGGGTCTGATTTGCTGGTGCCACTGGAGAGCCAACGGCACTGTTTCTGATGCTGTGTGTACTGTTCCAAGGGCTTAGCCTCAGAAGCCAGAACTAGAGTTGGAAAGGATCCCCACGGGCTACTCAGTCCGTGTCCCTGTCCCAAAGCATAAGTATGTTCTTACAGACACCTGTCTATCTTGCTCTAGAAATGTATAGTAATAAAGATTCCAAAAGCTCTGTTCAAGCCCATTCAAATGCTTAATTATCACTAGCATTCTTTAGAAAGGCTTGCTTAACATCTTCCCTAGCTATACCCGGCTGAAATTTAAGCCCCGGACTTCTCATTCTATCTCCAGGGGACCTATAGAGCAGTTTATTACCATCTTTATGACAGCCCATTTCATACTGGATGACTGCTTTCAGATCTCTCCTCAGTCTTCTCAAGGTTAAATGACTGACTTAAATTTTTCAGTCTTTCCTCACAGGTGATACTGTCTATAGCTCTGATCATTCTTGTTGCTATCCTATGGATTCCTGTTGCTCCACATCTTTTCTGAAATGTAGTTCGGAAAATTGGGCAGCGCATTCAGTTGAGCCCTTGCTGGGGCTGAAGTGAGTGGAGGGATTGATTATACCATTCTTGATCACTATCCAAACACCTACAAATTCCCAAGTCTTTTCCTGAAATTGATACCTAACTAGCTGTTCCCTACATTTTGGGAAATATGCTGCCTACATCTGGGTAGCTAACTGTTTTTGCTTATGTGTGAAGCTTTGCACGCATCCTCACTGAATCACTTTATTCATTTTATACTATTACTGCACTGTGTTAAAAATCCTTTTGAATTATAAACCTATCGGCCATAAGGATTTAAAGCGATGTTTAAATTCTACAAATGCAATACAAACAAGACTGAGAAGCTTGTCAGAAAAGAAAGAGATGACTCACTATCAGAAAATATTTGTTTTGTTGTGCAATTATAAATGTCTGAACAATGAATGGTCCAACCTGGAGGGGTAAGATGAATTAAAGCAGTGACTACCAACCTGATTTACCAGGGAACGGAAGGTGCTAAGGGATGTAGAGAATGCCAGGAAAAGGTTAAGGTTTAGGTCATGTATGAGAAAAAGTGAAAGAACTAAAAAAAATTCAGCTACAACAGAAAAATCAAATGTATCACAAGCCATAGTATCAGAAGCAGCACAACAGGGCCGGAGAATTTGACTAAAGCACAACATTTACAGCGCTTTTTTAACCTCATCTGTGACCCACAGAGGCCCCAAGGGAAGATGCCGACTTCTCCCAGCTCAAGTGTTACAAAAGCTCACTATATTTAAAGGAAAACCTCCCTGGGAAGCTTATTTAATTTAACATCATAGTTCAAGTGAATGGACAGGAAGACAAACAGATGGGGATTGCTGGCAGGCGAGTAGGGTGGCCCAGCTTTCAAACGGCTGCAGAATTTATTCATCGCAAAGAAATGAAGTCCTTATAGGTGTCCTTCACATGCAGTTTGGAGTCAACCATTGATCTGAGCTGGCTTTTGGGCACAGCTTAGACTTAAAAAGAGAAGGAAAAAAAATTCTGGAAGTCCTGAGGAGCCTTGCCACCTTCAACTAACCAGGTACCAACAAGACGTTTAGAATAGATCAGCAATGAACTAATTTTTGGACTCAGCCTGATGTGGACTAATGGAGCAGTGCAAAGAGGTCAAGGTAATCCAAGGAGATATTTAATTTTGCCTCAGCCAGTTCTGTAAAGAAATGCAGTGTAACAGGCAGGAGCCGGTTGCGGGGAGGATGGAGGCTGATTCTCAGGAGCCTGTAAGTATAGTTCTCTGCTTAACACACAAATTGGAAAATGGGATTGTAATCTGATGCATGACACTTTTGAATAATTAGAAGTGAGAAATTCAGTGTGCACAGCAGATGAATCTGCCAAAAAAATGAAGGCGGAAAAAAAGAGAGAATTTCTACAGTCAGTTTTTGATACTGTGGAAAAATGGATCATGAAATGAACAGCTACAGTAAAAATATAGTTAGCCAGAAAATAGTCCCCAAAATGCCATAAACGCATAAATGCCATGCCAAATGGTAGAGGGAAGCAAGCTGAGGGCACAAAGGTTAGAGGTAGAAAGAGAAGCAATTTTTTTTTTAACACGTGGACAATTAATATTGAGAGTTTTACTACTATGAAGTGCAGGGGAATGGTTGGCAATGGATTAAATTATCAGTGTAGACAGAAAAAGCTGAGGAAAAAAGAAACTAAAAAATTATCCGACTAATTAGCCTTGAATGGAGAAGGTGGCATTGAAAAACGCACCAAAAATGTGTAAACGTTGGCTGGAAGTTGCACCTCCAGAATTCAAAACACAAGCAGAGAGGATAACAAATTGCCTGGACTTACGGTGGTTAATAAAGACACGCTTGATAACATGAGAGGGTCTTACAAATATGGGTGGTAAAAATGCACTTCAAAGATGTCTCAAGAGAATCAGCTGATTGCAGGCTGCTGTTTTCAGCAGAGATCCACCGATCAGGCTGGGGAAGTTTCCCAAGAAGGCAAAGATAGGACATGATTTAAACGTATTTTAAGTGCCAGAGACACCCTGCCTGCTAAAACCATTGCAGAATGGCAGAAATAAGAACTGATTCCTTTCCACTCTCTGAACGTTTCTGACAACCTGCTAATACCAAAAGGAAGTATGCCAGCCAAAAGTGAGCCCCTGAGCCAGGGAATATAGTAAATGCTGGCACAGAATGAGGCAACACAGGTGGGAAGGAGGAATGAAATCCCAAAACATTTCTGGGGCTTCTTCTGGTATGGCACTGCACACTTTAATGTGGCACAGCAGAATATTTGAAGGGAATTTCTAGTTCGTCTTTCAACCAGATGACTGCTGTTGTCCAACTGGAGAATGACAGAAGATCATAGAAAAATTCAGGTTGGGTGGGACCTCAGGAGGTCTCTAGCCCAACCTCCTGCTCAAAGTAGGGTGAACTATGAGGTCTAGACCGGGTTACTCAGGGATTTATGCAGTCTGGTCTTCTAATGGTGAAGCAAGAAGAGATGTTTTAGGCCGTTGAGGAAATACATCGGGAAGGCATAATGCAAACTTTGACCCATTCTTTGGCCTCCTTTTCAAATCAGATTAAACAAGAAAATGAGACATCAGGTTCTGTGGACTCCCAAAAATGAAATGAGTTTACTTTTAAGGGCTTTTTCTTAGTCATTACCAAGAACAAATGAAGAGTAATTAGTAGTCTTAATCTACTCTCAGTTTTCAAAACCATTTTTTTCCCCTCATGTTTAAAATGTCTTGCTCACATAAAATCTGAGACCCGTGTTTGAACTATGGCTATTACCAAGTTGGACCAACATTCAAGATCAGAGTCCCGCCATTCCACAGTGGTATGTTGACATGAAAAGATTCAAGTCCTGAGCAGATATGTCATGCCATGCCCATGGAAAGGCCAGTAAACAGCTGCGCTGTTCCATTTCTCACAGACACCGAGTTAAAGCGTTTTCAAATAGCGTTCCTTCCCCACGGCTCCACATGGCAAATGAAAAGATTTACAGATGATCTAAGCAAAGATTCAGGCCACCAAAGACACAACTGAAATTAAACCCAAAGACACAAATCAGTTCAAAAGGGTTCTTACTGTGTTCAGAGAATCAGTTAATGACATTTCTGCCCACAAAAGATCGGTGAAGCTAAGCAGAGCCAGCTATTTCCCTCTCCCCATCTATTCTGTCATCTCCCACACTCACTGATCAGCGCTTCCGTATGGTTCTGCAATTCAAACACCAGGTTTGTTTCTTGCTCTCCCAGTACCTCTTCATAGGTTGTGAGAAATAGGGAATCATCTGAGAGATCAAATTGAGAGTTTCAAGGATTGAAAAGGGCTCTTATGAGTGCTTGTGCTCCAGCCTACCCATGTTTTACAGTCCCTTTCATGCAGAACCAAAATAACCTGAAAAGGTGGTCACTTATTATAATAAGGGTCTTAAGTTCTCTGATGTGAAATTATTGTGCCACCCAAAAGGAGTTCCTGGCAGTCATCAAATACAGAATATTTTCACTTGTGTTTATTTGGCAGGAAATTTGTGGTCAAGACTGGCCTTGCTTCCCTATAATGGCTCTTTAGATTCAGGCATGCTGCAGGGTAGCTTGCCTAGGGTTTGGAAAAACTGTGCTGCCCTGATTTGATAGATAACACGCAAGTGTGGTAAAACCGATGCCTTGTCCAGAGCACCTTGTTGGGAAATTAATTGCACATACTACCCTATCTCAAGCAGCTTGCTCAAGGGCATGACTTCCATGCTAGATATATACCTCTGCAATTCCACAATTTGAAAAATACAACTGTTCCCAAAACTTATTTTGCCATACAGGATGGAAGGCAATGGGAATGGATCACAAAGTAAAATAAATTGTCCCAAAGACTTGGCACTCCTCTCAATATCTGGGACCTCATGAGTTAAAAACTGAGGAACTTTGAAGTCAAAGCACTTCAGTGCGGTCTGAGAAATCTATTAATCCACAAAATCTATACTTTAACACAGTAGCACAGGGCAGATAGTGAAGACTAGATACTCACCTGGCTATCCAAGGAGAACAGAACCAAAAGATCAGAGGACACGTCCCAGTATTTGTAATTCATAGTACAGCAGATGCTGGTTGCATGTACATCAAAGAGCTCTGGTCCCCACCTAGCTATGCCATAAATCTATATGTGCTAATTTGCTCACAGGTTGCTATTAGAAGAAAACACAGTTTCTTTGCTGGAGAATCTGGAGCACTGTAAAGATAAAGTTCATGGTATGCATCCTGCAAGTTGTGGAGACACAAACTGCCCCAAGTTTTGAGATCTTGGTCATCAATCCTCCTCCATCAATCCTCCAAAATTATGCCAGTTTGCCTTTTGCCCTCACACAAGCGTATGCAGAATGAATCCTCGGACAGGTGTGATAAAGCAGTACCCTTATTGCTTGGTTCTCTTCCTTTTGTTAACTTACTCTTTGGAAATTTAAAACCAGGAGGAAAAGCTGTAACAGCAGAAGGGGCAAACCTGGTGCCCAGAGGAGCTCACAGTCCGTCTCTGGGACAGAGGAACAAAAATACCTATTTTGCCCACTGTATAACAACCTATACAAAATGCATGTGCTGGGGGAACTGTGACTGACGGTCTTTTGTGAAGGGCTGTGTTTGAAAATTTGTTCTGTATGGTCACCTCTGCATTTCTGTAGCTTCATATTTGAACAGATGTCAATTCACAGGACAGGATCAAGGTTCTTTAAACATAAAGAGTGTGTATGTGTTTTGTTAGGCTGAAGGATCTGCCTAGTATTGTTCAGGACTTGAAAAAAATACACTATGTATCTGGTTTAAAAGTATGCATCCTAAGAAACACACCCAAGGTGGAAATCAGCTGGGGGACATACAAAAAATGTTGACTTCTTTCATACAGTAGTAAGGTTAGAAATGTAGCCTTAGAGAAGCAAGGCTTAATTAGCACAGGCCTACCGAAAACAGTAGGTCTTCAAAAGGAGTGAAACAGATGAGAGATAGAACATTACACACTTATTCAGTGCCATTGCAAACGCGAAAAGCTTGAAAATGGCAAAAAGCAGAAGAAAATTTGTGCAACCTCTTCTCTGTTGGAAAGGTGTAATCAGACTCTCTGCTCGCACGACCCGGTGCAGTGTCACAGCCACGCAGGCTGGACTCTTCCCACAGCCAAAGAGCTGGCCCCCCGTTAATATGTAGAAGGTTCTGACTTTACTTACATGATCACTGCTAATTTTATAACTATAATAATCAATTTTTAGAAATGACTGACTCACTTCAGCTGACACGTTATGTATGATTAATATGCAACATAATAAAACAATGTCTAATAGTTTAATGCCGTTAAGCACAATGCAAAATTGTTTAAAGATACAAATTAAAGCAGCTGCAAAATCTCTGTAACTATACACTTTTAAAATTTAAATTATATTACTTTAATCATTTAAGGTCTAATGCTGAAAGATACTGAACACCTCTTAAAAGTTTTGTGCTTGACTTCAACCTCTAAATAATTAGTAGACTTTGAGGACAGTTTCATGTTCCACAGGCAGAATGGAGGCAGAATTTGGCAACCAGTAACGTTATGAAACAAACTCATTTAAAGAATAAACTTCAATAACCAATTTCAAATCCACACATCAAAGTAGAAGCCTGAATCCTAAAAAGTAGAAGGCCGAATCCTAAAATTTATCTAAACAATATTTAGCATTACAGCAATAATAAAAATAATAGATTAGGCAAAACTATAATACTTCCTTTAAAGTATGGTAAGGCTACAGTGTACAAACTGAGTTTGAAATTAATTGAATTGACAACAATTTGGTTATTTTTAATGCACTTACGCATCCAGTTTCGTTTACCTGTTCTGCTCCAAAATTCTAAATATAAATTAAGGTGGAGACTCTTCATTTCCAAAGAATTCTTTTTCTAAGTCTGTGGAACATGACATTTAATATGTGATGCAAACCAAGCAGCTGCCTTCTACTCACAAATTATAAAATAAGCTGAACACAACAGTTAACCACTTGCTGATACAGTTCAAATAGTGTCTTTCTAATGCCGGACTAGAAGTATTTTTACACAAGCACTTCACAAAATATTTAACGTTAAAGTCTAAACATCCATCTAACTAACTCAAATATATTTCTCGTGTTCCCAAAGGGTTAATATTGTCTTGCTTCATTTCTTACATGTAGTAATTTAGCTCTGAACAAAAGCAGCTCCCTGCTGGTTACCTTGGCTAAAGGAAACACAATGAACTGGTAAAAACCAGTTTTATCTCACTGCTGTTGCCTAGGGCTACAGGCAAAATGAAGTAAAAAAATTCACATGCAGAGTATTAGGTGCTTATGAAAGATCCAGCAGCGCTGTTGCCTAGTGATTCAGCGAGGAATCAGCACAGGCCAATGAGGTGTACGGGCACTGAATAACATCCCCGATGACTGCTTTACATCTCCTGCAATGCTGTCATACACCCCCATGATTTCCCAGTGGTAAGAATCACTTTCAAGGGAACCTGTCAGGAAAAAAAAAAGAAAATTGAAACAAACACACACATCTCATATAGCAAGATTACGATTTTTACTTTTCCCTTGGATGTTGATACTGCTTTAAATTACATGCCTATCCAATATGAAATGTTCTTCATATCTATTAATACTTAATTATCACTAGAATTTTGATTCAAATACCTTAACAATTAAGACTAACCTTCAGTTTTGATATTGCAAATACATGTTAGTGAATTGCAAGGAATATGCTAAAACAAAATTCGTCTTATTACGCTTTTCAAGAGAGCTACAAAATCAGTGGTTATAATCAGCAACTTTTTGTTAGTAATGCATAAAGATACTAGGGGTTTTTTTACCATCCACTTTTCCAGTTCTGGGGTATTTTTGTTGTTGCTTTGGTTTTATTTCAGTTTGTTTTGCAGTTACTGGCGCTCTGTGACACAATAGATTTTCTGACATGAAAGCTGCCTCATTAGCAAGGATTATATTTTGGAAAAGAAGCTACTTCAAAGATAAAGCATCCTTTTCCTCAAAGAAGAAGAAGAAATCTCTCCCCATTAAGATTGTATGTGTGCTCTACTTTAGTGACATTTTTTCTCTGTATTAAAAATAATATTCATATTAACAGAGCACATAATACATATTTAGTTGAAGCAAATGTGCTGAAGGAGAGCAGGAGCATTTCATAAAAATCTTTTCATCTTCAACATCTCTAATCCTAAAAGACATATTCTTACTGTATAGAATGGTAAACAACATGAACAAAAATACAGATCTTTTAAAAAAAGATCACTCTCAATTTCTTCTCTGAGATCAAATGTTGGTACTTCATGTTTTCTAACTGGCCTCTGCCATCGATCCATTCATGGTGCTTCAGAGGAAGATGTAGTATCTTCATGATGCCTGTAGTCTAATGTGCAGTAGGAGTATGTCATGACTCCTACAGTAATTTGCTCAGCAAAAGGAGACCAAAACAAGGGTAATAAAACATATCTCTCCAAATACTTCTACTGCCTGTTAAAAAGTCCTAATCTTTGAAAGCCCCAGACAACTACCTATTGTCCAAGATTGTGTTTCTTTCAGCTATTAAAATGTAGTTGCTGCTTTGTCAGCATGTGATAGTAGACACCTTAGAGGTGAAAGAAACTGCATTCTAAGACGGTGCATCCCATTTTGTCCACAGGACATTAAAGCTTTCTGCCAGTTAGTGGTTAGTCTAAAATATATAATACTAAAATGATATTTTGCCCATGTAACTATGAACACTCTCATGTGTAATGTAAACATTTACCTTTCTTAGAAACCTATTAAATTTTTCATATTTTATTTCATGGCAATGACTTCCTCAGGCAAAGTATGAATGATGTTGTCTCTGACAAAGTCACCAGAAAGAGTCTCCTAAAACTATCAAGGAAGGACTATAGTGTTGCTATTCACTTTATAGACTGTCAATAATACCACATTTGATTATTTTAATGAACTTTACAACAGCATGAGTGCCAGGTGTCTAGTACTGTCATTAAAAATATTTAGATAAAGTATACCTTGAAAAACAGTCTTGCTTCTTTTTTCAAGGAATTTGTCACGAAAGACAAAGCACAGGTGTACAATGTAGGCAACCTATAGAAATGCAGTTTGTAAAGGTTGGGAGTGCCAGAAATGTATAATCCCAGTGTGGCCAAAAGGTCTCACTTGACCAAATCTGGTAAACAAACAGGAGTTCAAAAAACGTGTGGATGTGGCACTTCAGGACATGGTTTAGGGAACATGGTGGCGCTGGATTAATGGTTTGACTTGATGATCTTGAAGGTCCTTTCCAACCTTAGTGATTCTGTGAGTGCAAGTTCTTACAAGGGTTAAGTGAACAGCGAGGGGGGTTGTTCCAGCGTGGGAAGGAGAAAGAGTAATTTAGATCTCAGATACCCCTCATTCTCTCCTCTCAGCTTTTGTGGGAAAGGTGGGCTCCGTAAAGACCCAGAAATATGTAACTGCAAGACCTCCAGAGAAAGCCTCACAAAGTGGCTGAGATGCTGAAATAGATACAGAAGATGCGGAGGAAGAAATACAAGCTAGAACTGAGCTAGTAGTTTTCTTTTTCAACTGTTTCCATTAGTGCAAGTCTGTATGTTGTAACTATTTCTGAAATAAATAGTATAAACTTTTTTGTCCCCAAATCTTATTCAGTAGTACTGCTGAATGAGTGAACTGGCAACACCAAGTACTCCATTTCTCAGGAAACTGGAAACCCTTGCACTGTTGCTCACTTAATCAGTTTAGGGATTCCCAGGAACTATAGTCCTTTATTAAGCAACAAAAGCTGTGCAGGAGGCTAGGGTGAAGGGTACCCCTCTTGAAGAGAGAAAAATAGAATTATTTTATAAAATAATTACAAATAGGTCCAATACGAAGATAGATACAACAGCTGTGTAGCTATCTACTCAGTTTTTAAAGATGTTGTACTGGTAGATTATTTCCTATACTTTAAATAATGACCAATGATTTTGTCTGCTTTATAAGTTAGGCATCCACACGGAAATGTTAAAAAGACCAATTTTCTAAGTGAAAATTACTGAAGAAAGATATTTTGCAATATTTTTTCAGCGGTAATGAATGCCTGGCACATTTAGAAAGCCTATTAAAGGCACATATTTCTCACTCTACCACACCCAACAGAAATTTCATGGCAGTGAACAGAATAGATTTTGGAATTACCATACTGCATTGCTAAGACAAAGATTAGATGACAATCACACTTTCCAAAATGGAGGTTGAGTTTCAGTTATTTTCCATAGATTTTTTTATAGTAATTTATAAAAGAAATTACCTGCAAATATGAAAATTAAACTATTGAGTGAAAGGCAAAATAGTTGTCTCTAGATTCTTAATGTGATCATGGTACCATACAAAGCTAAGTGTGCCCGAGACGGTAATGGAGATTCAGAATGGCCCCTACCTTTAGTGGCACTTCCAAGGCTGCGGTTTGCTGCAGAGACTCCATTGTTCTTTTTACCAGTGCTGTAAGGAAAATTTGAAAACCTACAGCTTTATTTTCCATGTTAGAATTGTTATATACAAAAAAAAAAAATCACATGCTTTATATTCTGTTATATAATACCTGCATTTCTACATTTAAAAAATTGACAATTTTTTTTCAGATTTTTTTAAAAGTTAAATTTGATCTCTTGTGGAAGCTTCAATTCCTTACTTTAAATTGAATTTTAGGGTGAAATTTGGGGAATTATTTAACTGATATATCCCATAAATACAGAAGTATGGCACATCTATTTTAGATAGAGGCACAGCATGTCTGGGTGCTGTATTTCGCAGCTTTCAAGTTCAGTACTCAACTATATGTTTGGTGAGATTTATTGTATTTTAATTTTCTTGTGCAGCCATAAAACTCAATCTAAAAAAAAAAGCTAGGAAAAAACCCAAGCTAGAAGTCTGAACTGTCTAAAATATCTTATTCTTCAAAGTAAAAAGATCAGGGACAAATTAGAAAAAAATCTTCCCTGTGGGATAGTGGAGCTATCAAGAATCTAAACAATTAAACTTTGGTATGATTTATGTAACTTAACAGCTCATCACGTCATAACACTATGCTCACTACTACTGTGAAAATGCATCTATAATTATTCCAAAACAATCATTTGGGACCAGATTTGTCATCCTTGCTCATGCCAATTAGTGTTTTGCTTGAAAAAGATTGCTGCTGCAACATAATATGGTTCTAATAAAAATCAAAGGGAGATTCAATGGATACTCTTTTTAAAAAAGAAGTAACTTTTGGCTACTGAAAGTGAAATAGGAATATCAGGCACCCCCAGAACAAAAGTTGTTGAGCAACCTCCATTTCTCTGACAGGGTGACTGACTAAATAATACATGTCATCATGTGCCTTACAGAATTGAGAAATATCAGGGTATGCAATACGTGGTGATAACTGCTTGACCAAAACCCACGTGATTACTTAGAAGCTTTCTTGGAAGTTATCCCTTGATGCACACCATGGTTCTTTTGCAGCTGAGGTCAGCTGCAAGACAAGAACTCTAAGAAGCTGCCTATGGTTGTTGCTCTGGCTGCTGCCAAAACCTTTTATTACGCAGAGTAGTATGTAATATTTTGTGTTACGTCTGTGACACTGAGGCTGGCTTGATAATAATGAAGAGGATAACTAGCTTCTGCCTGAACAGAAGTGGAGTGCTTAGACCATGCTGGCTTGCTCAGATTTGCATGCTAATGAGCTGTCATAAGATTTTCTATTAAGTCCAGATTATGCAGTAACTCAAAAGATCAGTGGCTGAAGTGCCAAGGCTGAGGAAACGGAGACATTTGTTGACACATCTATGCACAGTTACACATATATATTTGCTTCATGTTAGATTTGAGGTAGTTTATGGGCCAATGTAGGACACGCAATCGTTTTTGGAGAGCAGAAACAAACATGACAACCACAGATTGTGAAAGGGGAAGTGCTGGCCTAAGTAATTATCCATTTAAAATCTAGTCCAAGTCAACATGACTATTAATAGAGAAGTGCTGGACTGCCTCCGTCTTGAGAAGCCCGCTCTGAATCTAAACAAGTTGTCATCTTGGGGAAGTGAGCGATGCAGCAGACATCGGGGCACTCCGACCAGGTGGCATGCCTTCAGAAGCTAAGTGGATTGCCAGTTAGTCCCTGGGTAAACATTTTTCCGTTGGTAAGTTCCCGACCAGGCTACGACTCCACATAACAGCATAACATGTGGATTCTGCACTTCTCAATCAGAATCACTTAGTTCTGTATGTTCCACCAAAGCACTCGCGAACAATTTATGGGCACACTCAACTCTGTGCAACTTAATAGGGAGGAATAGGCCTTTTTGACAAAAAGAGCTCCAATGGACAATGAAAGAGGGAGCATGAGTCAGCGGCACCGATTCATGGGTTGAAAGATGCGAGTGATGTGATAAAAGGTGCTGTCTGCATATGCACTGAGTTAGACCAGTTCTCCCCCTAGTTCTCTAGACCTCTGAATTTTTGTAGTTCTCTCCCATGTAACTGTTATCCCCCAAAGGGGATTCATGATGGCAGCAATGATTGCAACACCTTTCTCTGTTGGTTCACAGTTTTCGCTTTAAGGCATCTGGCACGATCAGAATTCTGCTGCATCCTTAACTGCTCTTAGTTTTTAAAAGCACAGATTACAGTGCTCACATCAGTGAACAAACCTAATGGTTCCTCATTCCCTTTGACAACCCATTAAAAACCTCTCCATGGGTTTGCTCCATTTTCTTCATTGTTTTTTTCTGTGTCAGTTCAGCTCCCTGTTCTCTTTCTCATGTCACACTGACTTCTCCATCTCTTACCAGAGTTTAGTGGGTGGCATAGTAAAACCATTCATTTCAAGCAATCTGAAGATGTTTTGCTTGCATTTCAGCCTTTTGAAATCACATCTTTGAAAGTATCCAAAAGACTTGTCTACATCTACTTTACAACAGATTTTGAAAGAAATTATAAATATATAATGATAACAGAAATATCAAGAAAAAGCAGCTGGATCACCACTCCTGTTCAGTAGCCTGCTAAGACAATAAAGAGTGAAGAAGGAAGCATTTAAACAAAATTACAATCTTTGCACAAAATTAAATAGGTAAACTGGCTGAATAGATCTAGGCCGGAAATTTAAACTTCCAGATTTTGAGGAGATGAAATTCTGGAACAGTCTCCCAGTGGGAGCAATTTTTTACATGGAGATGATCATTTATAAATGAGACCATATGGCATGTTGATATGCAATCACAGGAGAGGTCCGCTTTAGTCCTATGTATATACTATCTGATTCTCCTGCTATTCTCTCACATCTTCTTGAAAACTCTCCTCCTTCTCAAGGCTCAAAATAAACAATCCAGAGATACACAACTGTATCTTCTTTATCTCCTATACATTGTAGAGCATGGTCACTAACATCAGTGACCACAACATTTAAACAGATCTGCCTCCACCACTCTTAATTTTTTGTTTCTTTTGTAAGATTTAGATTGGAGGCTTTTGGGGTAATGATTATTTCTGTTCAGTCAAGAATCTAGCATATCTAGGGCACATAAATTATTAATTTTAAAATGTTCCTTTGCAGCCAGCCATATACTGTAGCAGCATCTGTAAAATGCAGTTCTTCCAACCTTTGCAATTTATCTGTCAAACCCCATAGTCAGCAATTCTGGGATTTGTTGATTGTGCTCATCCTGGAATCTTTTGTAAGTGCTAAGTATGTTAAATGTTAAAATGTTCCAATACTATGTATAAAAAAAATTGGTGACAGCAAAGTGAAGAGATCATACAGGAATTGAAATTTTCACATATATTTTAACATGCATTCGATTTTCTTAATACTGGCCAGAATAAATATGCTTATTGAAAATGTTGTGGATAGGAGCAAAGACAAGATACGCATGCCTGCTGTGGAACAAAAGCTTATTTATCCCTTTTGAACTGATGACATTTTTCAAGCTCATTCACTTATGAAATTATGACTCCAGAAACATGTCAAAGCTGGCCAGACATATATGATCTATGGAATAGTGATTTTTGCAAATTGAAAGCTATCTATCTGGAGGCATCTTTAGGTTATGCACCAATGTTTTTCAAGTTAGAAAAAGGTAGCTCAGAAGACAGAAAATGTCACTACCTTGAGGTGACCAGTTCACTCTTTTTGTTCTTCTGTTACTTAATTCCCCTTTTGAACACATGCACTTTTTCATGCAGCTCCCTCAGTACCCATTAAGAGGGAAATTGTAGAAGAATAAAATGAAATTTCATGGAATTTGTACATGAGCCAAAAATTTGTATTAGCAAATTAAAAAAACCCTAAGATATTGTTCTTTAGGTAGTAATAATCTTAATGTATCTTAATATAAAAATAAACAGGCTTAGTTTATTCTGATTTTTTTTTCTTAGGCTGGTCCTTTTGGTGTTCTTACACTTAAAGTAAGTATTTCAGCTGAAATATTTTATACCTGGTAAAGTACTAAAAAATTGTTTAAAACTCTATGTTTTACATGTACCAAATGTAAGAATGGATGCAGAAATTAACCTCGTTAATTCTATCAATAAGGTATGATTATAAATGAGTTCCAAAAAAAACCCTCTAAAATTTGCCCTAATGGACTGTGATATTGAACGGTCCAACATGAAGTACTGGAACACACATATTTCTACAAAAATGTTATTTCAAGTAGCAAGTGTCTGTCTTTTAATTATACTTCTCACTAACGGATGCAATTAAGCAAGCATAGTGACAAGGAACAATCCACAGTGGCAAAGTTCACCTTTCAAATCCACCAAGTATGTATGGAATACACATCAGAAGCTAGATCTTACAGTTGTAACTATGGGTGTTCCTGTGCTGTAAAAAAGAAACTATTCTGCATTTCTTTACCCCAAGGAATATTGCCCCTTTTAGCAGCAATGTATTCAGAATAATCCAAGGGCAAAGAGGCATTTCAAACATAGCATGGAGAGGGAGTCTCAGAAATAGTCTCCATAAAAAGGAAAACTGGGTTCTGCAATTCCTGAATACTCTTTCCAGAGTCCCTAGACAGACTCACAGTTTGATTTGGGGACAGTCTGTCTACCTGATTACACAGACACCAGGACTCAGAGATGCTGAGCACAGTTTCTGGCAGTCCCAAAATATCATCTGCCTTTCTGCTTCCTGGGTTGCTGGAGAGCTCAGGATGTGAGGAAGCCAGACAGGCAAGCTGGCTAGAAACCAGGCAGATTATTGACGGTAAAGCTGACAGTCTTCTGCCAAAACCAAACCAATTCCTGCCAAATGTTTTGCTTTGATCTTTCCAGACACTGCCTAATAGAAAATGAGGATTTTTAAAAAGCTCTTTTGCTGTCTTGTTCTTGCCCTAAACAGAGAATTGAGTCAAATAATACGCCACATCTTTCTTGAAAATTTCACAATTCAGAGTAGTATGTGCTTTATTGTATTTCAAAGTATGTCAGAGCCTGGACACTCAAAGTAGAGTTATAAATAAATGATGTTTTGCCTTGTCCATTCAGAGAGAACTGTATGCATACTATAAAACTGCAGGTGATGGATTCTGTTAGAAGAATGTATTCGTCCAAAATACTGATAACACCTACCTTAAGTTACATGTGGTATTTTGTGCAAAAGTAGATATTAGAAAAAAAAAGCACCTTATTGCTTGCCCCTTGTTTATCAAATTAAGAAGATTCAAAATCACCTGCTGGGTATAGATTATTAGGTACACTACAAATTGCATTTCCATATACTGAAAAGTGCTGAAAAATCTTATTGTGGCCTATGAAATCCTAAGCAGGAGTAGAGAAAGCACAAGCATTATCATTGCCTTGTGGCAATTCTCAGCCTCCACTCTGGAAAGTCTTAGAAGCAAATAGAAATTTTAATGTTGTAAAACAATACGAAAGAGACACTTCCATAAGGGAAATGCTGCTGGGAAGGCATATGTTCTGTGCTATGATCTAACTGCAATAATACTATTTTTCTTTATGTTATGTTCCTCATTTATAAATCTTAAAAGTATTTTAAGATTTCATATCCATTCTGCACATAAGAAAACTGAGACACATATATTTGCTGTTGCTTTCCTGAAAAAGTAGATTAGAAGCATGACTGGAATCAAAATGCAAACATGCTGAATAATAGGCCAGTGCTTCTTGGATCAGACTAAGTGCAGGAGACTAACACAGCACTGAACTGTAGCCCATTAAAGCCATCAAACACAATTGTTTAGCTTTAAGTCCATGTCTTTTCCTTTACTGAGCTTTGTGACTGTACAACTGAGGTTTCTCTCTGGATCATTGAGCTGTAGGCTGGAATCTGCAAGTCAGCAAATTCTGTAATTTAAAGTTTCTGAATGGACAAAAGCTCATTAGATATGTAAAGACAAAGCTGACAGCTAAAGAATATTGGCAAATAAAAGAAGAATAAGGACTTAAAAAAAAAGGAGGAAAAAAGGGAGAGAGAACTTTGGGTAAAGGATTGAGAACCATACTTGGACTTCCAAAGCACTAAAGTGAATTAGAAGCACACATACTACTGACTCTCCTTTGGTTTAAAACTCACATATCTAATTTGTTACCTCAGTTAGCAGCTCCTGAGATAATTGGAAAAGATTAGTAGAAAAGAGTCTTCCTATTTAGTTTCATCTGAAAGGAATCTAGGTCAACCACTCTTAGGCTGCTCTGTGATGTGAACCAAAACTGTTCACACCAAGGACTGGGGACAATAGGGAGATCTGCTTCATCATCGTACTCCTGACTGGAAGTTACATACTAATGCAGATGCACCCTTTCTCTGCCTATTCAAATCAAGCAAAATCCTCGTTAATGACGCTGAAGGAAGAGCCAGCTTCGGTCACCTTTAAGACAACTTGGATTAGTCCTTTTACCAGTAGCTGAACTATTCGCAAAACATGGAATCCCAGAATGGCCGAGGTTCGAAGGAACCTCTGGAGGTCATCTGGTCCAACCCCACTGCTCAAACAGGGATGTCTAGAACTCCAGATGGCTTTTGAATATTCCCAAGGATGGAAACTCCACAACCTCTCTGGGCAACCTGTGCCAGTGCTCTGTCACCCCCACAGTAAAAAAAGTGTTTCCCAATGTTCAGAGGGAACTTGCTGTGTTTCAGTTTGTGCCCATTGCCTTTGGCCTGGCCACTGGGCACCACTGGAAAGAGCCTGGCCCCATTCTCTATGCTCTCTCCCTTCAGGTATGTATACACATTAGTAAGATCCCTCTCTGAGCCTTCCCTTCTCCAGGCTAAATAGTCTCAGCATTCTCAGCCTTTCCTCATAGAAGAAATGCTCCAGGTCCCTTCACCATCTTTGTGGCCCTTCGTTGGACTCTCTCCAATCTGTCCATGTCCCTCGTACTGGGGAGCATAGAACTGGATGAAGTACTCCAGGTGTGGCCTCACTGATGATGAATAAAGGGGAAGGAAAGGACTGAATGAAGAAATGAAGAAGGAAATAAATGTCTTGGACTTGTCTTCAGTGTTAAGGAAAAGACATTTTATCACTCCTCTGTTCTGAAGTAAGTTGAGTATATCTGCAGGTTACTGTATTGCAGAATTTCCTTTTTTCCTTTGCCTCTTAGGGCAAAGTAGAGACAAACCTAAAAAGCAATCTTCAATCAGGAGAATGAAACAAACTTCCATCTTGAACACTCAAGTTTGGCAGCGTTAAGTGCAATGACAATTTACAAGGTATCTCAGACCTCTAGACCGCCCAGGTCCATTTCCTAAAGGTCATCTGAGCAGCTACAATTATATGGGGATAGTTTTGAGGCAGAACAAGGAATTTACAGGTATGTTTGTTCCGCACACTGAAGCTAGATGTGGAGATATGGGAACTAGTTACGCTGTGGTGTGTAGAGCAGATACATCTTGACTATTTGAACTGGACTCTTTTTGTGTTTTCAGAAAAGAGCCTCAAGGTCATCATGTTTATATAGCGGCATAATTTATTACTATTAGTCATACGACGTCTAGAGGTTTTTTCTGTTAAACTGGAAAAGTATTGATTTTGCTGAAGTTACTACAAATTCATATTAGTAGTGGAGATCAAAATTTGACCCAATGAGGGCAGAATCTGTGATTTTCTATATGTATAAGCAACCATGAATAATTTTTATCTTTTGGGTATAATATTAGCTTTATATGTAATGTGAATTGAAGTAAAGTAAGATAATAAAAATCATTCTATGCTGTCTTACAGATTGCATTCAATATAATATACTTTCTAACTCTGAAACTATAGCACTTTTAGACATTGGCCTTTTCTGAGTAGATATGGCCATCTCTGATAAATTGTGTGGTGTTTTTTAAAATTAAAAAAATACTCCTATATTTAGAGGTCAAATGTTAATATATTAACCTAATTCATTACAATGCCCCTAATATTTTGAACTTAAATATTTCCCAAGTTCTTTGTTTTGATTAGATGGAGGTTTAATGTTCTCATTATGAACTAATACTCACAAGAGGGATAAGTGATGAAATGAGACTAATACAGCAAATTGCACTATATAAATGAATGCAACACAGGAAGATGAAATTAATGTCGTCTTAGATGCTTAGGTCATAATGGAAGATTTTTCTTGTATTGGTTAATTTAAAATATTTGTGACATTGTTTTAGCCAAATGTATTGTTGAGCTTCAAACCAGACCAAAGTTTGTGAATAAATGTTTGATGTCTATAGGAATAGATCCACTACTTACTGGAGAAGAGACCCAACAGCCTCCTATGTGCCCTCGTTTGCTAGCTAAATTTGTACCAGATGCTGAGACAAGCTTTGGCTTAGGAAATAATGCCTGGAAGTAAGCCAGATGAGAGGATAAAAATGTAGGCAGGAACTTTTACTAACCCTTAACCTTGAAAGTTCCATCATAAAGTTCTCTTAATATAAAAAAAGCAGTAAACTGACTTAGAAATTACAGTATATTATATTCTTACATTAAGAATGTCATACTTCTTTATGTAACAGGCCTCAATCACAAGTATTTAAGAAGTTACTTTCCAAGCCATTTTTTTAAGATTCTTTATTTCCTTCTAAAACCTATTGAAACCTTTGAGAAAGTATTATTATTGAGCTTTACAAAATTCACACATTGCATGAGGGAATCTTGATAGGAAAACTAAATACAAATAAGCATGTTGATGAACTCCAGATGAGGAGTATGCCACGTTTTATCTACATAAGAGCCAGTCATGGAAAACATTCAGAAAAATCTGCTTAGTATACATTTTCTTAACCATGAGAATCAATGTGCTGCTTCTTGTTACATTAATTCTTTATCCTCTCAGAAATCACAGGTTATAGGGATTATATATAGGGCATGGGAGAGAAAGAGAAAGAGAGATTGTATTTACCTGAAAATGCCTGAATTTGAGAATCTTCTACTTCAAACAACAACTCATCATGAATCTGGGCAATTAACCTGAAAAAATTTCAGAGACTTTAGATAACATATGCAAGAAATTTCTAACAGTGCTTTCCATTCATATCATCAAGTAATTGTTATATGCACAACGGATATGTTAAAGTGAAAATAAACATCTAAGAAAATGAAAAATTCATTAATGGAGTTAAAAGGATTACCACTCCACATATTTTGAAAATTTAAAGGCCATGGTTATAAACTGTGCTTGCTTAGCTTATAAATGTCATTCAGGGATTTGATGACGTGACAAGGTGTTACTGAAAACCGATGTAATTTGCAGAAAATTGCAAGAATTTACAGAGACAGGCTAAGTTTTGTTAATATCGCTTGGTTTTCTCAAACTGAGCTGGAATAAATGTGGTTGCAAATGGGCAGTTTTACTAATGCAAGTTAGGTCAATAGTAAGAGTACTTGGCTCACTGATATACCAATATTAACTCCAAGTACAAGGTTGGCCAGTGACTTGAGTCATTTCCAGGAAATAATCATTTCACTTAAGTGCAAAGTAGGTGTCCTCATGCTGACAAACAAGTGGGTTGAAGAATGAAAATGCAGGCGTAGATACACAACCCAATCTGTTGCCTCTGCTACCGGCACAGTTGCCTTCATAAGAACAGAGTGTACAGCTGAAAGCAGCAACATCTTGAAAGCCATGCAACTACATGTACCTTGAACTCTTCAGTTGAGCCGTTTTGTAACGAATTTATACTGCTGCTTTATTTTTCTCTTTGTCTGTATTAGCTTTATATCGATAGCTCTCTTGCACATGGACTGTGTCTTAATTGTTTAGTGCTTACAGGAATAGCACCCTAAATTGTTGGTTTCGGTGCAAAAGTACTTTCACAATGGAAATAATAAATGTGTTTGATTGAATCAAGACTACAGCAAAATAGATATGATTTAGCACATATAAACTTTGAGTGTAATTCTCAGGAAGGAAGGAAAAATACTGTATATCTGATTAGACTGTATTCCTACTAGGTTTATTTTATTACTTCTTTAATTATTGTAGCTGGGAGTCTAAGTCATGAAACTGTACCACCTCCTTCCAAATTGCTTTGCAATTTGTATACAACATTTAAATTAATGCCCATTGTAGACTTTTCTTAATACCTAGCAGTTATTCAAGTACATAATTCTTTACAAATGGCTGAAACATCAATATGGTTACTACTTATAACTTCACAGCTCTCAGGAAAATATCCTAGGACAGTTTCACACTGCCTTAAATTACAATGTGACATTGACTAACAGTGTGGTGAGCTCTAATAATAGATCTTAAATTATTAGTCACTTACAACACAGTCAGAAGCACAGTGAAACAGATTAACATATTTCTAATAGGAAATTGGGACATAGGATACAAAAAGAAATAGATGAAAAGACCAGGATCATCTGTAGCAAGAGAATACAGTTACATGAAAAGTTATCATTTCCAATGCAAGTAAATTAATTAAAGCAAGAGATCCCTCATAATCATTGAAATGACATGTAAAAAGATATAAATCAGAAAGAACAGTGAATATTAAAACCTCTGAATATACTGTGAATCAATGGAATAAGTGAAAATAATTGCATTGGTTGAACCAGTGCAATAAAAATGTGCTAGACCAGTTATTATTTGTACCAGAGTAGTGTCTCATGCCTTCAATCAGGATTAGAGCACCATATATTCTGAATATTTGGTAAAGTCCTTTCTTAAAAGAACTGAAAATATAAATTAAAAATTTTATCATAAATTTATCAGGATTTAGGAATGGAGGAAAAAGAATTGGATTTTCAAAACCACTCAGCATTGGATCAACTGATGACCTCATGTCCATGCTAAAAATAAAACCGAGTTCAGGAGGAGCAGGGTTGGACCAGAGATCTGTGCTACCTTATGTGAGTCAGAAAACCTGTGGAAGCAATGTGAAATGAACTCAAAATCTCTCTCTGGACAGCACAATGGACTTGCCACAACTCTACATGCTCCAGTTCATCTACTGAAACCAGCACAGCTATTTTAGCTTGATTCTCCATCTGGGCTAAAGAACCCCGTTTCTCAGTGCTTGTCATCCTGAATAGCACACCCTATCCCCTCGGTTATATTGCCAGTTAACTAAGGAACTGCACAGAGTTGCAGAATTACATCTACGCTGTCTTAAATATCTAGTGATTAATTTGAAGTTCAGGACAATATTCTGTCTGCTAAAATACAGACATAGAAGTTAGCGTTGTTGGTTCTCTCTCTAGCTCTGCTACTATCCTGCTAAACAATGCACATTCAATTAGAAAACGAGGATGATATTTATCTTGGAGATGTGACATCTAAGAAATAAGTATTTCTAATACATGTCTATTTTCAAAAGAAAGATATTATATAAGTTTTAATTAATGCTAAACATGATTTCCTAGCTTGATGCCAAGAAGTGGAATAATATATACTATTTCCTCCTTAATTTTTATGACACAAGTTACTTTTTTTTTTTTATGATCTCTTCTCTCTTCTTTTTCTTATCCATCTCACATCAACTTAATGGGTTCTGCTCTTGCAAGTTTACAGTACAAGGCCTCCTGTATTTTTTCAGGGTTGTTAAAGTAATAGCATTCACATGCAATATGCTGTTCCAAAGAAGGAAGCATTCAATTTTATATGAATGCAGATGAAAGAAAAATCAAAGCAATTTATACATTCAGAATTCATAGCTTTCACCATTCCAGTGCGTGTGCACACCCACCCAGTGCACACCTTGAGTGATACAAGTTTGAAAAAACTCCGACACTTTTGATTAATAGCTTAATTGAATCATTTTCACTTTGAAGTAATATTGAAATAGCAAGCTCCTCTCATTATCTCTTGCTTAAAAGGTATGGTAAACTAGATTAGAGACTGCAAACCAGGCAGAGACTAGTACTTTTGTTGTTTTACAGATGATAAGAATGACTTTGATTTACAAGCTAATATTTTATTAACTATTTTCCTGATTGCCTGCAGATTAGGCATCATTTTTTATGAGTACACATATGATATCTTTTACTGAGAAACATGACCTGCATCTGACTATGACTGTGGTGTGGAATGGAGATACTGCTACAACCCGCACCTTCAAATGCAGAAGTATTTCTGTGATTGCCAGTCTGCACATGGGGTTTGACATCAGTTTAGTGTGTCCAGCACACAATATCCTTCTTAAACTATTACGCTGCACTATAGAATTTTAAAAAGAAAATATTTTTTATTCTCTTCAACTATATTCATCATTCTTCCAGTTTGCTATGAAACAACACAGAGACTAACTTCTCAGGCCTTCCACGGATCCATCCAGTTATCTTTATCATAATCATATTGACTTAATATACGCCCAAACAAATTAAACTATCATCAAGAGATTTTTTCATAGTATTCTATTTATGAGACCATATTGCCTCTTTACAGTTTATTTTTTCCTAGTACCAGGCCAGTTTGTCTAATATAAGAACAAATGAGGCTTTTCTTTGTTACTGTAAAGCAATGTATTCCAGATCTGGACCTCTCTGTTCTAAAGTACAGAATTGCAAGTTTTTCCATGACTGCTTCAAATGTGTTGCCTAGAAATAAGTACACTATTGAACTGACTTCAATAAAACAGCTATTATCTTATTGGCAAGCAACTGTATTTCTTTACCATTAAAGGAAACATTTTGTCTAAACTGCAAACAAGAGTGCTAGTGCTGTGGCATTACATGCTGTAGAGTCTATCGTAAGAATATCCCATAGAAGAGGCAGTGTAGGATAGGGAAAAGAAAGACAAGATCGTCATAGTAGTCTTTCTCAGAACCTGTTTTTTAACAGCTATGTGCAGTGCTTCAGGCCATTACAAGATGTCAAGAGATGCTCAAATTAATTAAATTCATGATCCTTCTGTATTCAGGATCTAAATTCAGCCAAGTTAGGCTCTGAATTAGGGGTTCTGCATTGACATCTGGAAACCCCCAACTCTATGCACTGACTTTGCAGGGGTACCACCTCCTAATACAGCTGTCTACATTGGATACCTGAAGTTAGACAGAGAGAACAGCCCTCTGTACTTTTTTGTGATATGTTTTTGTATCACCAGGGACATTTTTACTGCTGATAACACCACATCCAAAGCATAATATGGTCTAGTTTTCCAGACTGGTCTGTGTGAAGATAATACAAGATATAAACCGCTGATGGATACCTAGGGACTAACCGTGGGTTAATTTTCTCTGTCGTTTGGTAGCAGGCAATCTGGACCCACCACACGCCAGCTCCAGACCACTCAAAATTCACCTCAATCTCAGCTGCTGTGTCTATCCACTTCCCTCACCACCGCCCCTGACACTCCCATGGGAGGTCTAATTAAGCACAGGCAGCCCGAAGGATGGGAATGAGACAGGCCAAGCCACAGGTGTAAGGTGGTAAGTGTATTGCTTGAAGCATATCTGAGGGGAGCTGTCTGGGTTGAGTCTGAACAGAAAATAAATTAAAATTAAGTTTAAAATTGTGTAAGAAGTAGGAAAGCTTTAAAAAGAGAGGGTCTAACTGTCATGCATAAAACAGTTGGACTCAATGATCTTCAAGGTCTTTTCCAACCTAAATGATTCTATAAGGAATTAAGGGCACCTTATTCTGGCGAAGAAACAGGCCGAGAGCTCAGACTGAAATAGTTTAAGATGCTTCCTGTTGGTTAGTTCTACATCTTCAGAAAAAAAAACGCGTGGCACCATCAGGTTGTCTAATTCTGAGCTAGAGTACTCAAGTGTAAAATTTCCATGAAAAATTGCACATTTTATTTCAAATTTGAAGACATGCTGAGAATTAAATCATAACTGAACAAAAGATTTCCTAAAGCCAAAGGATTCTCCTCAGAGAAGGAGCAAAAACAATGAGTTATTTGAAATCAATCATAGCTTATTTGTTTGAGTAAAAATACTAGTTAAACTTAAAAAAAATCCTATAATGCATTATTTAAGAACATAAGACAATGCTAATAAGTTTTTATATAGGTATAATAAAAATGTATAAACATTAAAAAAAGTTACTAGAAGCACACTGCTTTAAAAAAGGTATTAATGATCACTTGGTAGCACAATAAGCATTTAGAAATACTTTTAAAAATCAGTCCATTTCTATTCACAGATGTTTTTCGTCTTATTTAAAAAAGCACTATGTCCCCGATCATTAAAATTAATACCATTTTCTGATACAACAGTATCAGATTTTATATCCCAAATATTAATATCCTTGTCTGTCATCCTATGTTATTCCCTTTTTTGATTAATAAAATAATCATCCAACTAGTAACATCACATTTTTTCATTTTGAATTTGAAACTTCTAAATGCATAATGGGAGACTTCAAAATTGCAGACAGGAGAGCACATAGTTAAAAGCTTTGTATATAATGATAAGTTTAAAAAAATTCCCAGAAGAGCATAAAACCTGTTAAGTGGTTAGGAAAAAAAAGATAAAAAGAGTAAGATATTTTGAAATCAGATAAATGAGGGAATACGAAAAACCATAATAATAAATGGAACGATGTTTTATGTTCTGTAACTGAAAAACAAGAACTTAATGACTTGAAAATTTGAGACATTCATACTTAATAAATTAATATTTAATAAAACAAAATATTGGTTTGCAAGGCATGTAGTAAAACACATTGCCAGAAAAAGCCAGAATGGTTGCTCATGTAACAAACACTCATATGGATTTCAAGAGCATTTAGAAATGATGACATACAACTATTTTGGGGGAAGACTTCTAAACCTTCTGTTTCAGAACTTAGACTCATCCCCACAATCAGACCACAATGAAAATCTGCAGAGAGGCTATCCTACTACAGATCCTACACCTTCCTCCGGAAGCAACTGCTACTGGCCACAGTCAGGAATAATGGACCAGATGGATGTTGGATCTGATTCTTTTTAGAAATCTCTATGTTCCCTACACTAAAACTGTATTAAATTATTCCTGATACTACAAATACTACCTGTTGTTTAACTGCTGCACAGTTTCCCCACAAAAGTACACAGATTCCAGCAGAAAGAATGCCTATGAAGTTGTCATGTAACTAAGGAACAAGTTTATGATAATTTTGTAACATTTTGTAGACTTTCCAAGTTTCTTTTGAAGCTACATTTATAAGGATTTCTAACGTGGTAGTATAAAAGCTATAGCTTAAGATATATCATGCCTGTATAGATGTTAACCTGCATTAACTTCAGTCGACCTCTTTCAGTGTTTCCGTAATAAAGATATTTCGACATTTTGACTACAAAAATTCAGCTGACGTGAAGTTTGTTTTTCAGCAGCTACATCATGAAAATCAGGAAGCTGAACAGATGGTTAATTAAAGAGAATAGAATTTTCACATGTACCCAAAGTGTTTTAAAACATATCAATCTAAAAGGTGACCTACAAAAGGTTTTTATAAACAGAAGTTTTTTATTTGTGTTGAATGACCCACATAAAGGAACATTGAAAAACCTGCTACATCATGAATGTCCTTTTTGGCTGTGATATTTAAGCATCTTAAATCTATTTAGCTCTTTATAGAAAGAATAAATCATTCTGACTTGTTCTGGCTCACTATGCATGAAGTGTTCAGGTAGCAGCTCACCATCTTGTGGATACATGTGAAATACTGCTTTAAATGCTTGAGGAAAGCAATTGCTTTTGCTGTCCCAGCACGCCTAGAAATACAATGTTATTTGGGCACTTTGGGAAGCAAAGACCTACATGCTGGACTGGAACAGCTCACAGCTGGACTGTGGAGAGCTCACAGTCATTTCTGATCCAGCAACATGATCTAGGATGTTTCCTTCTGCTACTGAAGCAAAA
The DNA here is from genome assembly GCF_964289735.1 of Phaethon aethereus. Taxonomy (NCBI): domain Eukaryota; kingdom Metazoa; phylum Chordata; class Aves; order Phaethontiformes; family Phaethontidae; genus Phaethon; species Phaethon aethereus. The sequence goes on along the minus strand of NC_138578.1, from coordinate 75,755,786 downwards.
GCGCATCTGTGATACAAAAATCTTACTCTCCTCTCAAGCAGAATCCAAAGCTTTTATCTTTTCCTTGTGATTCCATTTCTCCAGTATTAGGCTAAGGATGAAAGTTGACAATCTTGCTAGAGTTAATCCTTTAGAGCAGATCTGCAACCATATACTGGGAAATGCGGGCAGAGTACCAGAGAAATAAGCATTTGCTTGAAAATCCTGGATAACTGCTACAGAAGAAACATGAGTAAAAACAATTCTTTAATTCATGAAGAAGAATTCGTAAGATTTATGCCTAGAATTAAAGAAAATCTTCACACATAGCAGCAACACTAAGCAGTTTACTGAATGTATTTGGTTGAAGCTATGATTAATCAAGAAGTTGGTTTTATTAGTATGTTCTTTTGTAAGAATCTGAGAAACTATATATAACCAGTCAATAAAGTACTAATGCTTGAATCCCTACACACTTCATAAAAATGCCTCAAGGTTCTTGTGTGTAACTAAAAGTGAAGCTACCTCCAACACATGAATCATTTGTGATTTATCATGTGATTTGTATCTGAAAAAAATCCAGGTCACCTAATGCAGTGCTTGATCCTGGGACAATTAGGGTTGTTTCTTATTAATTTAGCTATCTGTGTAGAAGTGAGCTGCATGTACAGTTCACCAACTCAGAAAATCATTAGGTTCATTGATTAAAGTGTTTGTTCCCTGAGGAAGACATACAAAACTTCCAACATCCACTGCTAATGAAAAGCAGCTGGGACCAAGAAAATAAGATCACGTCTTTTCCTTTTGTTTGCTGGTGGCTCCTTCTTTTCAGATCTTTCATTTATATCTGGCCTGTTGCTGAACCTGTCTCTTTAACTTGGCTCCAGCCATACTCAGAAGTAAAGCTGAGTGTTTGTGGCACAGGTCCAGTGCTGAAGGAACAATAAATTGGTGAGAAAGCAGAATTGCTGGATTCACACCAAATTACTCAATAGTTCTGTGGACTTGTTAAATTTACTTTGCCTGTTGTTGGGATATTATCATCTTTGATGATTTTCTGAGAAGTCCATGTAGCGCCAGGTAGATTTTGGGTACCATCACTGCATCTTCAGCTTACAAAGTGATATTTTAGAAGAATTGCTACAGGCAGCAATTCTTCCACAATCTGCCAGCATCCTTCTTTCTTACCAAGCTTCCATGCATCTGCCACTGCAATGATGTTTTAAACACTGAAAATAACTACAATCATCCACGTAAGTTCACCAAGCACCTTTCCACTCTCATCAATTCCATAAATCTGTCTTTCAGCTACTACTGTATGCCTTGATCTCACTTCAGAAGTTTCTTTGCTATCATCTGCCTGCAGGAAACATTCTGTGGAGGTTCTGTGAATTGTATCAGACAGGTAAAACCTGGCACTTGAATAATTTATGTCAGCAGCACATTTTCAGTAAGCAACCTGGCCATCAACGGCAGAACAGCATCTTAACAAAGATCTAGGTAATATGGAAGAAGTCTGAAGAAAATTAATTTTGATTACTCATCCGCGCCACACAAAATTCAGAGATGTTAACACTGATGCCAGTAGCTAACCCATACTAATATCAGTTCCTTATCATATATGTGTTGAATTTAATGCTACTTTTCCCCATTTCTGTAAAATTATTTCCAAGTAACTGATTGACTTTTTATTGTCAACAGTGTAAGTTGCTAGGCTGGCATTTGAATTAAAAGATGAAGAAACACAAAGAGAAAAATGAGACTGCTAGTTCTGTCGAACAGCCATTGATCAGTCACAGTAGAATACACTGTTTTGTCACGAGGGCCTCTCTGATGAAGCATCATGAAATGTAACTTTATTACCTTTCCCTGACTTTCAAATGCAACATCGTATGTGCAAATAATAACTGAAAATCTACTGACTACTTACTAGTCATACAAAAATGAAGCTTCAGACTGTCGGCTCAGAGCTTGCTCATGGCCGAACAGTTTACAGCATATACAAAATGAATGCAGTGCTGTCAGTGGAGAAGACTGCAAACATGCCTGCAAACTAACACTAAAAACTGTAAGACTTTATCTAGAATTTACTTTTTTTTTTTTTATTTCCAACGTAAGGAAGACAAAATGTTGAGTGTTAGCCACTACTTGGCTACGTCTTATAGGATACTGTCTCCCAGTGTAAATGGGGGGTTCATAATCACTTCTAAAGCATATATAAAAGATATTTCTCTTTGATAGGCTGTTCAAAGTGAAAACCCTGTTTCCAAAATTAGAAGTTCTAATAGGGAAAAAAAGTACTTACAAGGGGTGAAGATAGAAGAAAAGATAGTAGTGTGCTATCTTTGGAATGAATATGATCTGCTGTGATGATAATAGGAGACTGATTATATTTCTCTTTTTGGAAGAGCTACCGTGCATTCCTCCTGTTACAGCAACAGCACCGATTATGTATACGCTTCCTTTTAACAATATTTTTCAAAGCACTTTACAAAGGATGTTAGGATCATTATCTTGACTTGACTGATAAGAAAATCAAGAAACAAGACCACTGAAAAAATAACTAATTGCACGTCACCTGGCAGACAAGTGGAAACCCAAATTTTCAAGTTTCAGTCCTGTACTCTTTTGGCAAGACCACAGTGATGCTTTCAGATGCCTGAGCCTCCATCCAACCAGGTGAGTGTTCACAGAATTTATAAAGGCATTGATTGTGCTTTTCTGGCAAGCCTGGCTTGTAAGTACCTACTAAATATTACAGCAAGGAGCCATAAATGACTATGAAAAGGCTCTCCCTTAGCAAAGCCATCCAGTTGTTAATGGCTGGAAGAAGTTCAAAATTGCAGTCTGCCTCTTTTAGATGCCCTTGCCATCTTGGTGTTGCCCAGCCATGATATTTATGATAGGAATAAGGCTAGGCAGTGATACTTCTCTGATGTCTGGTATAGCCATTCCCCTATGGGGGAAAAAATTCAACAGTATTTCACCATGTCTGTTACTTCCTTAGCCATTTGGTGACATTACTTATTTAAAAGAAATAGTTTCGAGAAAGGACAGCCCAGGCAAAATTTTCTGTTGAGAGAAGAGAACATTCACAAGCTTTATCAGACATGGCATTAGTTGCAAAAAACTTTGGCTTTCTCAGAATTACAACGAAGAGCTAGTTATGAACCCAAAGATCTGTGTGCTAGCTAGGACCTGAAGAAGGGAGTATGTCCTTTGCCCTCTCACCATCACCACTTGCCTCCTCCAGTAAAGACTGTTGGCTGCTTGTCCCAGAAGGCAGGTGCTTTATTGCTAATCTAACTCAAAGTTACACCTGCTAAAGAACTATTCAACCAGGCCACAGCTGACAGATTCTGGCCTCTCTGTACAACTCTGGCAGCAGAAAGAATTATAATCAGCGCAGAGAATCTGCCCCAAAATGTACAATGCAATACATTATAGTACATCATGCAACATTTAACACATAAATATATCATCGTCTGGCTGCATGCAGTATCTTCACCAAAGAACCATTTCCCATTTCAGATTTATACTAGAAGGCCACTTACTTCTCTTCTTCTGGTAAAAGTTTGATGCTATTTTGGTCAAAAAGTTGCCATACAAGATTGTTACATCTAAGTTTTTATGACTTCCCCTTCAGGATGACAGCAGAAACACTGATGTTCTGCACTACTCGCTATCTCTGCTTTTATCTGAACTACTGCAAAAATTTCTGTTCTACTTGATTGTTTACTACAGCATTGCTAAAAATGAGAATCCATTTTGTTTGGTTTTTTTTCCTGCATGTTTGCCTTCAAAGTATCTTTCTATTGCAGCAAATAATAATGCTCACTGACTCTCTGCATCATCTCCTCCACCCTTTATTACAGGAAAAATAGACTTCATTATTTCTGCTAGTGGCATAAAAATCTTAAGGACATTCTGTGATATCCTACCCAACTATGAGCAGTTACAACAGAAGAGAACCATGATGACATAGCTTTTCTTTAGCAAAGGAAAGCCATCTATACAAGAATAAAAAATGTTCATTTATTTTGCTTGAGCGCTGGTTTCCTGATTCCTGTTTTTTTCCCAGCCCATTGAATGTTCAATTCCCATTGTACAATACACTCAAAATACAGGAAGGATATGATCAGCGGGCTTGATTTCAAAGATGCGGAACTACCACTGAACTAGATCTGACTGAGTTTAAATAGCCCCAGGGCACTTCATCACCTTGGGATGGATTTACAGATCCAACCGTTTAAGCACGAAGATCTAACTTTGAATGTATAAAACCATCCCACAAGTCCTTGCTTGTTAAAAGATTCAGAGGCATATACGATATTTCTACAGTTGTTTAAGATGCCAAAACCACATTCGTTTCAACTAATTTTGTTTTAAAATCAAACATTTTTGTAATCATTCATTACTAACCTGGCTGTTAAAGTCGGAGAACTGACAACAGAGGTAAAAATCTCCACCATAGCCATTTTACAAAGATCAGCTGCAGATCCTATGAGAGAAAGTGGTCTGATTTTAATTTGAAGCATGTAAAGGAAAATGTTCTTCTTGTAACTATGGCATAAGAATGAAAAACATCCAAAGGTTTTTAGTTATAAGAATTTGCAAAACTAGCAGATTCAATTCATGTAATATGTGAAACAGATCATAAGATTAACAAATAACAAACTAAATAATTACATGTTAATTAACATCATAAAAGAATAATATTAAATTTTGTTTTAATTAAAGGTGAATTTGTCAATCATGGCCATGAATTGAAAACTCCCTTTTCATAAAAAATGTCTGAACTTATCTAACTCTAAATTGGAATTTAAAATTACCTATAAATCAATTAAAATTTAATGTCACAAAAGATTAGAACATTGTTTCAGAGCTACATTTCCATTTGGAAACTTAATTTTATGCTTTTTCATATTTCCATGTGTAGGTAACGTATGTTCAGTACATTACAGTGTTAAGATCAGTGGTGCATAAAACAGTGTCATATTATGTAATAGATTACGCATTTCTGGTGATCAAGAGGCAGAATGATTCTCCAGGCCTGCAGTTTGGTGAAGGGGTCTGTTCTGAGCTGTATCACAGTGTTTTAATAAATTTTACATGAAGATTTATCAGATACAATACAGGAAAAAAATCTTTAAATAAGTATTGGAAGCCATAATTCTAAGTTCCTCATCAGATATCCTCAATATACTAGACCGTAGACATATTCCTTCTCACATCCCCTAACTCAATGAATTTTGAATTCTTTCTTCCAGAGTAGGGATAAAGAGCAGCCAGGTAGGCAAATGGCAAGGGTACTCTCCTGGCAGATAAGAGAGAATATCTAAGAGATCAAGGGGACAGACTTAACATCTCTTCTTTCTTCATGGTTTTCTGTGATGAACTACTGCCTCTGAAACTCTGTTTTACTCATTAACTACATCAAGTGCTGATTATTGAGATGGCTATGTCTAATTGTGAATTTAGCCCCAAATACCGGTCGTGTTTTCCTGTTCAAATGATGTGTCAAACTGATTCAATATAAGACAAAAAGGGACACATTGATATAGAATGTAAGAAAGGATGTTTCAGCAAAGGCCAGGTGACCTTCTTAGTGATTGTGAGAATAAAATCATATAGTCGAGTATTTAATCCATCACAATACATATGTTCTATATTTATTCTTCATGAAAAAATGTAAAGTAATAAAACATAGAAGAACTCTCAAAAGAAAAAATCTTTTCTGAGGAGACCTTATTGCAGCCTTCCAGTACTTCAAGGAGGCCTACAGCAAAGATGGGGACAGACTTTTTAGCAGGGCCTGTAGCGATAGGACAAGGGGTAATGGTTTTAAACTAAAAAAGGGCAGATTTAGACTAGGTATAAAGGAGAAATTTTTCACAATGAGGGTGGTGAAACCCTGATACAGGTTGCCCAGAGAGGTGGTAGATGCCCCATCCCTGGAAACGTTCCAGGCCAGGTTGGACAGAGCTCTGAGCAACTGGATCCAGTTGAAGATGTCCCTGCTCACTGCAGGGGAGTTGGACTAGATGGCCTTTAAAGGTCCGTTCCAACGCAAAGATTCTATGATTCTATGATATGATTTTCAGAAAAAAGTTATTTTAATTATTTTAAAAGAAAATAATTATGTTCTTCTGGTTGACTTTGCCACAGTTTTGTAGTTTAACTGATATAGCATACTTTAGAAAAAGTATTTTGATTATATTTTTCTGACCAGTTCTGCAGTGCTTTTTAAAAATTTTCCTTAAAGTTAACATGATAAATAACATAATGGACCAGATGCTAGTGAATGGTGCTCGATTATTTTCCCAGAGAATTTGGAACTTACAAAACAGCAAACTCCCAGAGTAGAGTTCTTCCAACTAAATGTAACAGTTTTCATGATTTAATATTGTAATAAAATACATGGTTTGCTCTAGAAGGTTATCTAGAGCTGAATTATAACTGAAGAATATTATGCAGTTATATGCATTATCCAATTGTAGTAAGTTAAAGCTGGAACTCTACATTTCAATATTGTCATGCATCAGAAGAAGCCTTCTGCTGTCAGTTGCTGTTCCTATAACCAAAATGCAAACTGCTTAAATTAATTAGACTATTATAGATAAATATAAACCACATCTATGCAGTTTAGTACACTAACTGTGATAAAATGTTTTAGCATAATTAGAGATTTTTTACAGTCTTTAAACATTATCTCAGAGATGAAACTTTGAAATTAAAAAATCCTTGTAGTCTAGATGGAAATTTTTAATAAAATTTGGGCATACTGAATACTTTAGAGTTTTTAATCTTTGCTTCATCACATCTTCTAACATTGTATGTTTTGAATAATAGTTACACTATTTTCATTAGATTTGTCCTCCAGTATTATTTGAACCAACAATGAAATATGATAATCTTATTCTTGTAGGTTATGATACCTATAAGCAAGCATTTTGTAGACAGTCCTGTGATAGATTTGCCTCAGCTCCAAGCTCTTTGGACAGATGGACATAAGCAAGTGCTGCCCAGAAGACCATGTAGCTTTATTAATGCGACACTGTACACTCAGCAGGACCCACTCTATTAGCTCAAGGATTGTGCCTTCAACTGGAGAGGGCTGCTGGCCAGCTGGATGGAAACCCAGGTAAGCTGAACACAGGTCTCCGGAGAAGGTTGGACAGGCATGCCCAGTGCTACCAATGTGCAAGCTTTACTGCAGACTTTATAAGGAGATTTTAAAATTCTACATTTGGGAGCTTAATACAGCAAGGCAGCCACCACTTGAGCACAACTATTATTCAAGCAACAGGGTATATATTAGAATTCTAGATCTGTACATATCCTTGCAGAGACAGTACTTAAATTCAGTTACTAATTACAAGGAGTGTCAAACATGACATAAATACTTAAGTAATTTTTAAAATTAAACCTTAAAATGAATAATATTTGGAGAGGAAAAAAAGAAAAAAACAAATGACCCTTTCAAAAGGAAAATTCAAGTCACTTTATAAAAAGCACACCATCACCATGTCTAGAAAGCACTTTTTACTCGCCTGTAAATTGTACGCTTCCAATATAACTTAATGGAAACCCTATCAGCAACAGTCAGTTGAAAAAATAATTCTTCTAAGGGGTGGCTTGGTAGGATCTCAGTCTTGGACTGCCAGCTCACTTTTTATTTTTTTCTTTAGGTGGATAAATTCTGTACAAGACTGAGCCCCAAATGATTTAAACAGAGTTTGTTAATGCATCAGATTAACTAACATTTGAGTATTTTATGCTGATTTTTACATTTCCAACCTATATGGCAAATTTGCAATGTTTTTCTGTGAAAAAATACCTTTTTTCTTGCCCTCCACAAAATTAAGTTTGAATGATCCCTACAAAGAATGAGTTAGGTTTCAAAACAAATAATAACAATGCACAATCCTTGAAATAGTGTATATTCCTCAAGCTAAAGCTATCTGGCAAAATAAAAGCTAGAATCTGTAAGCAGCGTAATCACAGAAACCCTTTTGGAGTAACCAACTGTCGAAGCTTGAAAAGAAAATGCTTTAAGACAACAATACATCTGAAGCACTGAATTCTAGATATTCTCTCTATGCATAGTTTGTACCTATACCTACATTTAACTACCACAGAGCACTATGGTGTTTTAGAACATTGTGTTTTATGATACTGTTTACTGGCAATTTTCAAGGTAGATAGAATACATTTAAACTTCTATTCTGTAGTAAAACCCAGGCCTCAGTAGCCTACTCAAGTAGACTGCTAGAATATTCATTCTCTTGAGATTATCAGAGTTTACCACTGAAGCCAAGTGCAGATGAAGAGATAGGTAGGTAAGTAGGAAAGTGGGCAGGTGGTTTTTTACCTTGAACAACAAAATTGACAGCCTGCCTCTCTGCTTGAGTGCGTAGTTTGTAATCCTGTGCATTAATATTAGCCAGTGGTCTTTTACGTCCCATTATGGAAACCACGTAACCTTGTAGGATTTAAATAGAAATTCATATTCTTAGAGTGATTAAAATTAAATTTCAAAAATTGTTTTTGAAGATAATACAGATTTTTGTAATTATGTGCTGCCTGAGTCAAGTTAATACTTTGCCCTCTGAAAATAGTCAAAGCTTCTCTTATTTAAACATTAACTGCTTATCGTAATTTTGGTCTAAGAATTATTTCATTCAGAGAATTGGTACATGTTATACAAGGAAAACAGCTGTTCATTAGAGCTGTATTTTCATTAGGAATGACTACTGATATACCAGCAAACTCTGTGGGAAATGAAACTATAAATACCTAGCAGAATTAGCTATCTATTAGCAGCCATAATTAGAGCTTTCCATGCAATGAATAGTTTACTTGGGAATAGCAAAGAAAAATCAATTTGTAGAGTAATTAAATAATTAATGAATATTTCCCCAAATATCAAATAGTTTTGGGGACAAAAAACAAAGTTATAACTTTTTTTCTATTTTCTTTATGTGGTATTTTCATGTCCCTTTTACAGCCAAACCTCCTTAACCCTAGTGTGGTAGGGTTTTTTAGTTTAAAAGAAACACATGAAAACACAGTTAAAGCTTCATGTTAGTCCTAATGATGTTTTTTGCCAAAACAACTATTCTGGAGGGCAAGTGAGAGGAGTTGAGAAAGGAAAAGAGATGTGACGATCCTTTTGTCAAAATAACACACACAAAACCTTATCTCAGCTTATCTTCAAAACTAAACTTCTTTTCTTATTTAAAAAAAAATAAAAAATCATCCATGTTAAAAATATATCTTTACAAAACCTTTCGTTATACTTCTGATCACCTTGAGTATCCATGAATTGTCATTAGATACTTATGGATGTTCAGACTGCTAAAGAATTTCACCTCCTCTTTGGCAACCAAGGTATGCAAGCACATGTGGTAAGGACGCCCCCTCAAACACAAAGGTATGACCTTACTATGGACAACACACACCCAGACTTAAGTGCTGAGGATAAAGATGGTTCTGCTGAATTAATACAGCTTTCTGCAAATTAGTATATTTCCAGGAGCACTGATACCAAAAGTACCAGTTTTGGAACAAGGAGCTGAATTATCTGGAAGCTAGGCTATCCTTTGGCAAATCATTCTTCCCAATTCAACTAAGATTTTCCATGAAGAACAGTATCTAAAGACAGAATTCTTGAAACATTAGATTCTCAGGGAAAAATAGATTTCCTGTAATATTCTTATTCCTGTGTGGTATGTCTCCACTGCAGAATCACCCTTGTAACACTCATAGCTGATTAGCATCCCCAAACAAATACCATCATTCATATAATAGTGGCAGATATGCTTCTGTGGTCAAAGATTAATCTTCAAATACATATTTGAATGAGGTCTTAATGTAGTCTTTGTAATATGTTGATAATTTCATCAAAAACCAACAATATAACAACATATATACTAATACACTAACAAAAATATCTTCATCACAAATTATTATTATTCATATTGTTATCACATCTACACGGACTATCAGACATTCATTACATCTAAATAATATTAGTTGGGTGAGTGCTGTTCACCTTTGAACTGCAGACAAGTAAAGAAAAGTTACCTTATAATGAGCTCACTAGGTTGGAATGTTTTTGTTGGGAAGTTGGATTCTGAGGTGGATTAACAATAAAAATTTTAAGTAACGTTGACCTGCTGCAATTTTTTGAGCTTGTACAATCAAAACAGATTGTTATTCTACCATTAATGGTTAAAAAAAATGGTTGATAGATGGGAGTGAGAGGAGAAGTAAATACTAATTAGACAAGGATGTTTCGATGACATTAGTTACAACACTCTTGTCTACTAAACTCATAAACCAGATTCTTAATCACAGAAGTCTGCTTGTTGAAATTTATTCACCTTTAAGAAAAGTATGCTATGTTATTTTAAATAGGTGAAAAATATATTTTAAAAATGTAATATTTTACTAGATATGTTATATTGGGCTTAATTATAGCTAAAAATAGATTTTCAGTAACTTCACTTTTCTTTAGTAAGATTAATGAATGAAGGAATGCAACTGTGTGACACAAAGACAGTTCCTGCTTCCAGTAGATTTTTAAGCCCTATAAAGGACAAAAAAGGAATACGATCCATTTTCATGACTGGAAGTCAGTTATATGTTTCTATCACCCATACAACGACGCATAATATTATATGCAAATTTACTATTTATTTCCACAAAAATTCATAGTACAGTATACCCTACCAAGAAACAAAAGAAATAAATTTTGACAGTCTGCTAATTAGCTTTTAAAAGACAATATTTCAAGCAGCTATATTTTCTCTCCTGAAATTACTGCACTCGTAGGATTCACTAAATATAAATGAATATGTAGACTAACAACAAATTTGATGCAAGAAGAGTTTGCAGCTGCTGGCTCCAAGAAGCACTCCGCACACATCTGTCATCACAGATACCACCTGAACTTCAAGAACATAAATTCTGACTGATGCAAAGAAAATATACATTAAAAAAGATTGGATCTGTAAATTGGCTCTTTGACTAAATGGCTGAAATTCCATGGTCCAGCAGCCACGTAGCATATTTATTAAGTAAAAGATTCCTTGGGCTTTTTTGTCTTGGAGTACATTATATGTCAAAATGATGCAGTGTAACTTGACAATAAGTAGGGTTCACTCTGAGAACAAGCATCTTATTCTGTTAGCATCTTTCCGAGAAAAGGCAGACAGGTTTAACCAGCTTCTCTTAGGGTTAAAAAAGAAAAAACCTGATTCACCAAGAAATGATATCCTATCTTTTGCCTTGTCCTATAACTATGTGAATTTAGGTTGAGATGAATCTTTGTCTTCACTACTGTTACACAGTGCTGATCAGTAAACCAAAATATGCTTACTGACATTAGATTACCTTTATTTCTGCATTGTTCAATGGTTTTCTTTGTAAATTCATGTACTTTCTTGTATTTTTGCATAAAACTCTCAATAAATTGACTAGCTTGAAGAGGAGTAATTCCCAGGCAGTCAGCAAGACGTTCTTTACCTGGTGGTAAAGAAATTATCTTTATTATGCAATAAAGCAAAACAGAAATCCACTACATACAGTAGCACTGTTACATTCACAACTGGTGGAATTCGTTAACTTTGCTTATCTCTAGGAAAGAGGACAGATCTGATATATTACAACCCTATTTCAACAAAGCTAATGTTTAACTTTGAGCCTGAATGTCTTACTGAAGTTACTGGATTAAGAATATTCTTAATAAGAAGTATAAAAGAAGTATGTAATTAAATTCCTACTTATAATTTATACCTCTAATATGGTTGAAATCTCATTTGTTCACAGAATAACTTTGTTGCTTTAAATATCATTTTCCTATTTCAGTGTTGAAATCTGAAAACTTCGAGGAGCAGAATTTGAAAATCCCTTTTAAACAAACACAAATGTGAGTGAAGATCTAAAAAAGGATGGAGATGGTTCCTAGTTGAGTTTAGCTAGAAGCTTTAGATTTGGTGTAAGTCACAGAAAAACTTAACTGCTGAAGTAATCGGACCAAGTAGCCTAATTTTAGAAAGGCCGTTAGGAGTCAGAGTCCTACGGATTTCCAACAGTCTTAGGCTCCTCAATGTCTGTAAAAATCTGGGTCCAAGATGTGAGATAGAAAGTTGGAAAAAGAAAAAAAACAGAAAAAGTGTTTCAACAGAAAGAGAAAGGAATAATAGCTTTTGGATAGGATATAGGTGCACAATATATATTACGATGGATCTAAGAGCATTTATAAGATAAGGTGGAAGACAGTTCCAGAGTGTGAAAATACAAACTAGGGGCTACAGTTTAAACACATTTATAAACCAAACAGTTCCAGTAAAAATAAAACATACATCAACATTAGTCATATGAGGTTTGAAAGACAGATATATTTGTCAGCTGCAGAGCAACACAAAACCAGCACTGAGTCTGCAAAGAACATAAGCTGAGTGGCGACGTCTCAAGGCACCAAAGGCATTTGGTTATTCTCACAGTAATGCTGTCAAGAAAATTTATCTAGCGTTTTTGAAAGAGAGAAGATTTCAGCCACCTAAATGCCATCACTGTCAGTCTGATGTGCATTTCAGAACAATCCTGTAGCATTTTGTTCTCAGTCATGCCAGGAGCTGCAATGAGCCGCAGGAACACCAGTCTGGACAAGGTGCTAGAAATTCACAAGACATCCAGGATGACTCTTGCTGAGCTATTATAGATCTGTATTTTAGAATAAGTATCTTTAGAAAAAGATAACTTTTTTCTGACATCTAATTAATTTGGGTTTTCTTCCTGGGTCAGCAAATGATAAATCTATCTGCTAAAACATGTATTATTAACAGCTAGGAGACTGCTGTGGCTTCCTTAGAAAACTGTAACATCTAAATTTGTCCACATTATCCATTTAAAGAACTATTGATATACAGAAAAAAGCATTGCATAAAATAGTAGAAAAAATTAAGCTACAATATCAGTAAGGAAGTCTGCAAGGTTTCAGGGAAATGCAGTTCCTGGGAAGCAAAAACTGGGGAATGTACAGCCATGTAATTGCGTCAGATCATGTTCCACAATGCAGGAACACAGGCTGTACGAAGCACTGCTAAAGAGTGGACTAAAGCTTCCCTGAGCACTTTACTTGAGTTATCTGTGCCAGGGGAATTGTTAGGAGCAGCCTATGAATTTTAGTCTTCTCCATACTGTAATACCATCTTTCAAAACTGAAAATATCATTAGCTTCTCTGCTTTTCATGTAAACATGTTGACATCCCTGTGTGTCAATTCAGGGCTTGAACATACTGCCATTGAATGGAATTTATTCCTTATTTTACAGATGTTTAAGTTGTCTGTGGCTTTAGTTTTACAAGATGACTGAGGCAGAAACAGGTGAATTAAACTGCTCCAAACCAAGCAGAAGACAGTAATACTGTCATTCCTCTCAATATTTGGTGTATTTATTAAAGTACCAACTCCTTGACATGAAAGCCTTCTTTCTTTATTATACTATTTTCTATCCTCCAGCATTATAGAAAAGACCTTGAAAATACAAACCAAGTGTAACCTAAAGCTAAGAAAACAAAAATAAAAAAAGGTTACTATTTACTAGATGAAAGACTGCCATTAACTCCTGCAAGCATAATACAGGCAAGCTCCTCAGGGAATACTTCTGTATTTTTCAATCCCAAAAGAAGTGAAATAAGTATTATTCACACTCTTCAGTTGTATAAAAATGTGACCTTAATGAAAAGTTAGCCCTCTTTCGAAGGGAGACAAACTGTGGGTGGAATTCAGTCCATCAATTTCAGGTATCTAACAATTACTTTTTGTCAGCCCAGTTTCCATCTAAATAGTTTAACAATATCACTCCATGTTATGTCTTAATTAGGATCTGATCACACTGCTAATGAACCGAAGCATCTTATTATCTTTCAGTGCTTCAACTGTCCTCATTTGCGAGAGAGGGAGACCAAGCACAAACAAGTAAATGGAGATACTTAAATCAAGCACTGCTGCACTGAAATGTTTAGTGCCTGGTACGGAGCAAGTGAGGGAGTGCCAACACTCTGCTTAATCTCATCATCTAGGTTCTCTATAGCACGAGTAGACAGAGATAGGCTCTGCTGAGGGAGGCTCTAGCCCCAGTCACTGCAGCGTTTCTTTTCTCTACTGACTACATAGAGAACTGCAGGGCATTCAGCCAGTGGTGATTCAGTCGGAGCAGGTATCTGCCTGTTCCACCCAGAGCAAAGGGAACAGATAGGAAATGTGTAGCATCTGCATGGACTAAGCATGGGGTGCTAATGCTTGCCTTTTGTAAAATAATCCCGAGATGAAAACATTCAGGCTGGAAACGGGAGATTTGATTCCAGACTCAGCATGGGAAGGTCTGAATTTACATTGCAAGGAGTTAGTGTTGGGCTTTTTTAATATAGATTTTAAACATAGATGTTTAAAATGCAATACAGCTTAATGTAAAAATGCACACGTGTATATATTTTCTTGTATGTGTGTATATATAATCTACACACACACCTATACATAAAATAGATATTCTGGAGAGCTGAAATTGAAGTGTTTTTCTCCCCTTCCCAGTTGAATGCCCTAAACAATAAATTGAATGCCCTTGGCCAACTCTACCTTTGGTTCCAGGACCATTGATGACTCACTACAAAAGATGGTTTAGAAAGCATTCTCACCCAGGAACCCAAGGTGTAGTTGTAAGTTTTTCCAAGTTAAACAAAGCCTGCAACCTAGGGCTCTCATTTCCTTAATTAGTTTTCCAAGTACTCATCTTCTGCTGAGTTTTTGGATTTCTTCAGGAGACCTACATAAAGTTTAGTTAACTGTTCACTAAAACAAATTCACAAGCTTGTAGGCTGATGATACATATGTATCTGCCTTCCCAGAAAACATATTTTTAAGTATGTATGAAGCATAAGAAGACTTGGGCATCACTTAAGAAATGTTAGGCAGTTTTGGAGAGTATGCAGAATGTCTTGACTTGTCTCGAACCTGGACAGGACTTAGGCAGAATGGGTAGCAGTGTGGATTTTTGCAGGTTTTCTGCATTTGTGAAGAAATGGCAGCAATCATTAAGATCTAAAGTAGGGAAACACTTTTATACTGCAAGGGTGACTGAGCACTGGCACAGGTTGCCCAGGGAGGTTGTGCAGTCTCCGTGCTATTCAAAGCCATCTGGACACTGTCCTTGGCAACTAGCTCTAGATGTCCCTGCTTGAGCAGAGGGGCTGGATCTGATGATGTCCAGAGGTCCCTTCCAACCTCAACCATTCTGTGATTCTATAACTGTGTTTTGAGACAATATTGGAGTTCTCTTAATTTCATTGCAGTTATCTCATCTCTGTTTATACACTGACAGAATGCAAAGTCCACTCAAAATTAAAATAATTTTAGATAAAGGCAAATGCTTCAGTTACATCAGCAGCAAATAAATACAAAATGAGAATAATCTTTGTGCTTGTCAATGTAGTTTGATGATTTTGAGGCTGTGTTGAGGATCATTTAATAATCCTTGATAAAAAATAAAAATGTAATACTCTGACAAACTTTTCTTCACCCTTGAAATTCAGTCTACTTATATAAATTATGTATAAAGTATGAATCTACTGTAGCTGGGTTTTTTTTCTAAAAATGCCTACCTGCTCCATAAACCACTGAGTAAACTATACGCTTTGCTTGCTCTCTATCAGCGTGTTTCACTTGTTCACTTGGAATCCCCTTCCTAAACAAACAAACAAAAATCATACATTTTCAATTAAAAATAATTTGTTACCCCCACAGAAAATGTATCCAAATAACCATCTAATAGCTACAGACTTGTAAGATATGAACAGAAGTACTTAAGGGATTTGTCTTCAGCCAGGAATGCACAACTTCTTTAAAAATGTTGGTGGTGATAGTCCATAGTAAATGAAAGTATTTTAATCTTCATCTTCTCCTTTCCTTTTCTTTTTAATCGAATTCTTGGCTAGGAAAAATCCTACTACTGTATTATTGGTCTTTAGGTTGAAGAGGATTCAATATTGACTCATGAGAAAAATTAAATCTTTCCAGCAACAGCATTTCTTCAAGAAGTGACATATATAGAGACTCAAAGCATAAATCTGACCTAAAGCTTATTTAAACAAAGGTTATATCAGGGCTCACTAATGGGAATATCCAACCTTTTATCAAGAATAATGACTGATAAAAACATTGAATCTTTCCATGTGTCTTATATTACTGTCTCCACAATATAGATGCTTCATAAAATAGAAGCACTGGCTGTTTCTTAACTAGAGAGTGTAGCTAGTTTACTCCCAGCAAAGCATCATCCTTCCCAGTTCCCATTCACTCACCAACTGATGTAAACAGTCATACAAAAGTATGAATGGATTTAGCAATTTACAAATAAAAGTCTAGGACTCTGCAATCATCAAGTACATGCCACTTATGCTTTTCCTTATACAAATGTAGCTCCACAAAGAATGCTGGCATTACTGACAATTGACAACACTAATGAATATTGATCATTTAGTTTAAATGGAAGTGCATTGGGGGAAATCTCAATCATCTACAAACACTCTGAAAACAAACACCTACACAAATTGTATTTGGAACATAGAGATGAATTGCTATCAGCGATACTTGATGACATACGCACAGCTTGAGAATAAGTCTCCTCATAAGTCTGTTCATGATGATTTGGTTGCATTTTTAAAAGCAAAGTTTGCTATGCTTTGTTATGAAAGCTTTTTGCCATGAAAGATGTTTTATCATAAAAGTTTGGTCTGATGAGCTTTGAGAAAACGGCATATTTCTGTGCGTCTTCTTGAGGAAGAATCTTTCACCATTACTATAGTATTCAAACACCTAGAAAATCAGCAGAACCACAAATTTTTGCTTGCTTGGCCCATACACTAGTTTTAGCCAAGCCTATACACAGTGCTGGTATAATTAGGCACTCCAGATGATAAACAGGTAGCCCTTGAGTGCAATCAGATTTAAGCAACTCCTTAAGGCAGTACAGATTCTTTGAAGAGGAAAAATAAAACTGAATTCAATTTCAAACCTCCGCTAGGGAAATAGTCTTTGGTTTTGTAGAAGTTTACATTGTTCCTTTGAATGCTATTAATTGCTCAAAGATAAAATGGACTTTTCACTGCTCATTTTAGGCTGACAAACATGAACTGGGAAAACACTTTGTATTAGATTGTCATCTGTAATGAAGACTATTCCCACTTAAGTCAGTAATTCTGGTAATTGAAGACAGTTACAATTTTCCTTAGTTATGCCATGTCAAAAGTTCATGGCTCTCTTGAACAAAGTAGGTTGAGATTCCCAAATGCACCTGAATAAGATGACAAAGTGGCAATTGGACCTAATAAGTGCAGAATTAGGAAACTAGACATCATTAAGGATTTCCTGAAGCAACCTCTGGCAGAGAGTCCGCAGGAATTTCCTGAAGAACCTGGCAGAAAGCTACATATACAGTTAAGAAAGCATCTATCCAGAATGAGGAGGGAAAATACAATCTGATAAGAGAGTAGATCTTACCTGAGGACCTTTCTGAGATGAAAAACCAAGACTGAAAAATGCTGAAACTAGGGAAACAACACAAAATGTAATACTGCTTTCCTAATACTGCATAATTGGAACTATAGGCTTGGAGAAGGGAAGAGAGAGGAGTACAGCAAAAGAGTTTACTTGTAGATCTACTTAAGTCTGAGGCTAGAGACAACTGAGAGCCAAGAGGTCAGCACGGGGTATGTTAGCTACTCACTTTTTCTGAAAAAGAAGGGCTATAAGAGAAAGAACACAGTGGGGAAGAAGTAATGAAGATCTGTAGAGGAACATACATACTTATCAGACCATGGTACTGAGGAAGACATAAGATGAGGCTCTTGCTGGGAAGGACCGGTGGTTCTAGAGAAGTTATAACAGTGAAAAGAAGACACTAGAACTTGATTATGTGCACAGCGAGACCCACTGCTATGATTTTAAAGATGATTTAACATTATCCAAGCTTCAACTTGAAAGGGCTGACTGGGAAAAACGGAAATAGACTTCTTGTAGTCATGATTGGCAGCGTCACGAGGAGGATCCTGTGTTTCCATTGTAAGCAATCACAATAAAACCTTGCCTAACAGTTATCAGTGCAAATGTACATGCATCATGTGGCCATGGCAATCACAACAGTCACTTAGCATTTCCTGATCTTTGGTTAGTCATTAAATAAATGAGAAGCAACTAAAATTTCAGAGCTTTATGTCAAATATTTCTTTTTATATAATGCTAAAACCAAAATCATCAGTCAACACCTCCTAGTGTGTCAGAGTGGGAAACGTGAGCACTTTGCAGAAATGCATTACATACAGCACTCTGTATATTTGTTAATTTATGTACTACATTCAAGAATCATTATAGCTCATAATAAAGTATGAAATTGCCATATAAATCACAGGTGCTTGAGCAAACAGAAGTCATTAATCAAAACTATTCCTTTTTTTTCTAATAATGAAAAAGTTTTTTTTTCCTGTTTGTATTGACAATGATTGGTTTCTACCTAGGATTCCTTCTATAATACAGAGTGGCATTCCTGCAGTTCGAGGTGAAGGCTATTTACGCATTTAAGTAACAAAAGGGAGCAGCAATTTCTCAGAAATGCAGCATCCATTTTAGAAATCCCCAGTGGATTTTCTTCTTCAGGCTGTTTCCTCCACAAACAAATTTATATTTGTGATAATTAATTTGTTTTAATGGGTACTGTGAGAACCTATTTAAACTTAAAACTTTTATTTGGACTTTGGACTCATCACGGAATACCATGACATTGGAAAAGAGACATTGTTATCTTCTTATTTGTGTTAAGAAATTTTTAAGCTACAATCACTAAACAAGCTAACGCATGAAAATACTCAGCGCTGAATTGTGGTACGATGTAAAATAGATCTAGAGAGGAGATGCACTGTTTACAAATAAACTTGAATCTAAAAAAGGAAGTTGAATGGGCATAAAAAAGCCTTAGCTGCTGGGCCCAGAGAGAGACATGGAGACAGACTTCAGCTCCCCCAGTACTGTATGTACACCTGCAGGAACAGGAGAACATTAATGCAATGTAATAGAAATTGATGCAGGAAAAAAAGCTCAAGAGAAGAAAGAATTTGCTGCAGGATTTGGTCTTCAGAAATTATGCTATTTCTACAACTACAGGAAATATATATAGAATCATAGAATACTTCGGGTTGGAAGGGACCTTTTAAGGTCACCTAGTCCAACCCCCCTGCAGTAAGCAGGGACATCTTCAACTGGATCAGGTTGCTCAGCGCGCCATCTAACCTGACCTGGAATGTTGCCAGGGATGGGGCATCTACCACCTCACTGGCCAACCTGTGCCAGGGATTCACCACCCTCCTTGTGAAACATTTCTTCCTTAGATCTAGTCTAAGGCCTCCTCTGGACCCGCTCCAACAGGTCCATGTCTCTCCTGTGCTGAGGGCTCCAGAGCTGGATGCAGCACTGCAGGTGGGGTCTCACCAGAGTGGAGCAGAGGGGCAGAATTCCCTTCCTCGCCCTGCTGGCCACGCGGCTTTGGATGCAGCCCAGGATACGGTTGGCCTTCTGAGCTGCGAGTGCACGTTGCCAGCTCCTGTCCAGCTTTTCATCCACCAGTCCCACTAAGTCCTTCTCGGCAGGGCTGCTCTTGATCCCTTCAGCCCCCAGCCTGGATTGATACCAGGGGGTTGCCCTGACCCACATGCAGGACCCTGCACTTGGCCTTGTTGAACCTCATAAGGTTCACATGGGCCCATGCCTCAAGCTTGTCCAGGTCCCTCTGGATGGCATCCCGTCCCTCAAGCATGTCACCACACCACTCAGCTTGGTGTCACCTGCAAACTTGCTGAGGGTACACTCAATCTCACTATGTCATTGATGAAGATACTAAAGGGTACTGGTCCCAATATGGACCCCCGAGGGACACCGCTTGTCACCTGTCTCCATCTGGACATTGAGCAGTTGACCATTACCCTCTGGATGTCACCATCTAACCAATTCCTCATCCACCAAACAGTCCCCCCATCAAATCCCTATCTCTCCAATTTAGAGAGAAGGATGTTGTGGCAGACCATGTCAAAGGCATGTTCAAAGAAGTTCAGGTAGACAACATCAGTAGTTCTTCCCTTCCCTTCTTCTGTCTTGAATCACCTCCCTGTCCTCCATGTGCCTTAGCAGAGCTTCTAGGAGTATCTGTGCCATCGTATTCCCAGGCACGGAGGTGAGGCTGATGAGTCGGTAGTTCCCAGGGTCCTCCTTGCTACTCTTTTTTAAAAACATGTGCAATGTTTCCCTTTTTCCAGTCTCCAGGGACTTCACCTGACTGCCATGACTTTTCAGATATCATGGAAAGTGGCTTGGCAATTACATCAGCCAATTTCCTCAGGACTCTGGAATGCATCTTGTCAGGTCCCATGGACTTGCGTATGTTCAGGTTCCTCAGGTGGTCATGAACCTGATCTTCTCTTACAGTGGGAGGGACTTTGCTCCTCCGGTCCCCATCTTGCAGGCCATCCCCTAGAGAGGCGTGGGAAGAGACACTGCCAGTGAAGACTGAGGCAAAGTCATCATTGAGTACCTCAGCCTTATCCTCATCTCGTTACCTGTCTGCCAGCCTTGCTCATTGAGGGGATTATGCTTTCTTTGACCTTCCTTTTCTGGCTGACATACCTGTAGAAGCCCTTCTTATTATTCTTTGCATCCCTTGCCACATTCAGCTCCAGCCATGCCTTGGCTCCCCTGACCCCATCCCTACACAACCAGGCAGCATCCCTGTACTCATCCCAGGATACCTGGCCCTGCTTCCACTGCCTGTGCATTTCCTTCTTGCCCTTTAGTTTGCGCATCAGTCATCAGCAAACCACTCAGCCAAGCTGGTCTCTTGCCTTCCTTTCCTGATTTCTTACAACTGGGGATCAAGAGCTCTTGCGCTCTCTGTCAAGCGTTCTTAATCATGCGCAGTTATTAGTTCTAACACGAAACATATTTTTCCATTTTATGACATCCTGCTCATTACTCTCTCAAATATGCTATTTGTTCAAATTTGTAATCAGTACTATCATCATCTTCAAATTCCTCCTGACTTGCCATCTCCAAATGTGCAGTATTTCACCTGATACATTCCTGTCCTTGCCTGCATACTCATCTCAGTCTACTTCCCCATCCCTGATTTGTTTGTCCTTTACCTTTCTTCATTTAGTACACTTTGCAAGTACTTTGCTTTATAGTACTTTACTTGATACATATCTATTAGGTAGAATACAGAATGGGCTTCAGTGCTGGACGACATGTTCAGGTTAACAGATCTCATTATTCTTGGAAGAAATTAGCAGAGCTAAACGATCCAGAAAGGTCTGTGAGGACAGCAAAACAACTTACAGACAAAGTTTGTACAAAATCTGACATAGTGAGAGTAGAGACAGAAAAACTCTTTAAAATGGTGGTTCTACTAAGAACTGGTTGTATGCCTAAAAGGGAATAGCTACCTAATTCTTATACTGAAAAAATGGAGAAAAATTTTCTAGCAAAAGAGTGAAGAAGGGTAACGTCACATTATTAGTAGTAAGAAACATACAGTGCAGTTCTGAAACGTACAAAAATTAAAAACAGTCATAAATAATTTATTCCTTTTTCAGAGATAATATCTTGAATATATTCTACAATTTCTCAAAAATTCACTATGTTTTCATATATTAATGGGGTCTAATGGACATCTCTGAGATTTTCTGCTGAATTAAGTCTGAAGTCTTTAAAACATATGAATACCAAGTTTGTTTATACCCAAGAAAAATATGGCAATCACATCTGTAATGTAAAAAAGAGCTTAACTATAACCTAGAATAATACATTTAATACAGAGTAGAGATCTGGATGGATTAATTTTTAACCTGTACAGAATATTAAAAAAGAATTAACACAAATTTTAGTATACAGAAATGACTGCACACAGCATAAACTATATGAACACAAAAAAAATCAAAGAGGCCACAGGGCATAAAGTTTGAGCAATGTGAAAATAAAACCTTGAGAACAGGTAGAAATGGAAGGAAACCAGTCTTAAAAGACTGCGATAAGACATTTCAGCATTTCTGGGAAATGTTGTATGGTGACGGAAGTCGTCTGTTTATGTACAGGAAAAGGCAGAACAAACTTCTCGAACACAATATCTGGCAGACATGCGTTGCCTTGAGCTGCATTACATTCCAGCCAAGCTAAGCTCAGTCATAACAGCCACAAAGCTCTTGGCCACTCTCCTGCATCTGTGAGTTAATCCAAGTCCTAGCTGTGAGTTGTTGATGTGGGAAACGAGATGGAGTGCCATTAAATTCATTTTATACATGGTCATTAATGTCCAATAAATGAGTGAATATATGAGTAATACACATTCGTTCATCTGACTGCTTTTACAGCTTTTTAAAATTTCATCAGTGAACTATATAAATCTCTCATTTTTAATCACCTGTTGCTTTTTAATAGCAGATGAGGGTTGTATATTTTGTAAGTTTGTGCTTGGAACTTTGTGTTGGCCTACGAAACTGGTACAGACACTTTATGCCATTAGTGACAACTGCGAGCATTAGCAAAGCTCAGTTTTACAGTGGTATCGCCACTGAATAGATCATGTAGAAGGTAAATTCTGAAAGCCTACTCTTTCAATTACATTGGCCTTATTATACCTAAGGCAAGCAGAATAAATACCACAACATATGCAAGCATGCTAAACATACATAAAAGATTGGCTACATATAACCTAGCCAGCTCACGGTTAGTGCAATGCACAAGAAGTAGTGATTTTTTTGAAAGCTGCTATTCCATGACTAATGGAAAATGCTGACAGGTCTCAGGTGTAAGTTGCTTAGACATTTTTAAGGTAACATGTGGAATCAACCTTTTGCCTGGCTAATCTCTGTTACAACATACAGAAAAGGATGATGTTGGGAAACAATTTCCCTGAAGCCACTGTCATATCAAAATGGATCACTACTTTTGCCTCACGTGTCAATCAATAGCCACGTATAAGGTACATGCAATTAGCCCATCTAGATATTTTTATCATACACCGTTTTAACGTGTGGTTTGATACAGATTCCCAGTGAAAACCATATATATAACTACATATATATATGCCTTCCATAACTATGAAGCATTTACACAACTGTGTTCTAAACAAAAAGTAGCTAGATTGTCTTCCTCATACGTAGAGCACAGAGACATTAGGAAGACACATGAAATTTGTCTAGACTGCCCAGAATAGTGAAATAAAGTTAAGATACTTTTCTAAAAAAATGGAAAGAAGCATCTACAAAGACTGAAATGCAGACTAACACCTTGTCAGTAGGGAAACAGCAGGTGAAACAGCTAACAAAGACAGAGCTTTCTGATGTAACCTAAGGATATATTAAGTAATTTTTTCTTTTATTTCTTTGTCTATGTCACTGCTAAACACTTCTCATGTCTGATTCAGATGTTATGTCAAATGCTTGTATTCACATTTTTATTCTAGCCTGGTTTGCATAAGTGAGCTATAAGGTTACAGAATAACACGAAGAAACTCCTCACCCAAGGATATGCACCAATAAATGAATCAACAAACTAGGGCATCAGGATATCTTAAGCAGTACACCAGACTCATCACATCTCCTCCTCCTTATCTAATGGGTAATGCACAGGGTCCCCATTTCACATATAATCATTGCCACCCTGGCATCTTCCAGCGGTCACTGAACATGTTGGAGAACCCTTGGCATGGAACTCCCATGTAAATATAGGGGTCATGGACTTAAACGCAGAGGGGAGAAGGTCACAACCTCCCACTCAGGGAGTTTAAATTTGTATTTTATTTAGTTTAGAGGTTTTTATAAAAGCTTTTAGTTGTGTTCAGCTTCTTTGGATGAAAGACTACAGCACTGTCAGTTTGATGTCATCCTTCCTATACTACAGCCAGCTTTGCAACGTTTACATCATTGTGTCTCTTTTCCCTCTTTGTATGCCACCCTACCAAATTGCATTTTAATTTTTTTTAAATTTATTTAGCACCAGGAAAAGCTTTATAACCCCTATAAAACTCTTTTGCAAGACTCTAGAAGCACTTTAGGATTTTAAAAGTCCTTCCAGTGGTTAATCATAAAACAATTCATTTTTTCTGAGTAGCCTTTATAGTCCATTGCATGATGATTTATTTCATTAGTCCTCAACCTTCTTTTGATGAGCATGATTTCTAGCTTTCATGTATTTTACAGATGATAAAGACATGTCTTTGCTATTTGAAATGTGGGCCAGAAGTCTTCTGTTGATACATTTTAAAGTAGCAGGGAACGAGATAAAGAAAGTGCAACAAGGTCATATCATAAATTATAGCTATCAACAGTAACAATTTGTTGAAAGATTCATTTGGGAAGAAAGCGATCCATTATCTTTTTTAAGATATTTACCTGCATGTTGACATCACAGATATTGGATATTGAAGAGATAAATTAGATAGCACTTATTTTTAGTAGTCTTGACCAAAAAGGTCACTTAGAGATTTTTCTTTAAAAATGCACAATTCTGGACATCTGTCAGTTAGAACAGAAAGTCCCTGACATTGATGAAGGTGCTTGAAAGAGCACATCCTGCCCTGCAGCCTTCACCTTTTCTCTCCTTCGCTCCTGCAGGAAGAAAAAAATGGCTTTCTTCTTACATCTATGGTCTCCCTTACATAGTGAATTACACAGACAAGTGGTAATTATTTCTGAGTCACGTGATTGCTGAAGGAATCAGTTAACATTCTTATTTAAGGGTCTTTGGGTCCATGAGCATAGAATTAAAGGAAGTCAGGGCAACTAACTCCCAGCTCCAGGTACCAGTGTGAACATCAACAGTGATAGGCACCACCACTGAAAGAACAAATAAATGTAAACAGATTAAGGAGTCTATACAAATTGGGATGACACAAAATTTGTCAGAGGACATTTGTATAAAACAATAATGTCAGGGCCAGACCAAATGCAAATTAATGGTCTTAGAGTTCTTTCTTCACTTATCACATCTACTTTTCAAGCTTCTCTGTAAGAGGGTTCAAATAGTTAAGAAGGAACAGAAGCTATTTTGGGAGATGATACAGGTAGCTGTAGCAAGAGTATCAAATAATTACCCATCTTGGACCTGTTAGAAGTCTCATAACTTTATAAAGAAATAGATGGACCTTCAGATCAGCCTTTAGACAAATACCAGAAAAGTGAAATGGTAGGAAACAGAGTTCTTAATATATAATCAAAAGATGATGTAACTGCCATCTCAGATATTACATGGAACAAAACATGGAGCTATAATACTGTTACAACAATGTAGAGTTTGCTCAGGAAAAATAAGCAGAGGAAGAAGGGAGGAGATGTCATACTACATCAAACAGTTTGAAAAAATAAGCAGCAGACTTTTAAATATCTTGGTGGGGCAATCAAAAGAGGAAGAAATCAGTCATGCTGTATATGAGGGTCTTGAACAAATGGGTTCTGCAGAGAAGAATGAGATACTTCATATCCCATCTCTCTCAATCTTCACTAAAAACACTTCTTGCAGATTAAATTTCTATTATGCCTATGATGACACTGAAGTAAGGCAAAAGTAAAAGTGAAGAATGAATTGCTTTTGCATTCTTGATTTCATCAAGATCTAGCTTGACACTAAATCTAAAGTTAATTGAGTTAAATGAAATAAATGAAAACATTTTATTAAGCTCTGGAATATGCTGATAAAATGTAGCATTTTATCAAAGTCTTTCTAGAAAGAGATGACTATTTGGAGATAGCTTTTCACATGTAAGAAAGCCTCTCCATTAAATTAGCAAAGACAAATGTTATCAGACACCACAAAACAACTGAGGACTGTCCACGCTTCAGAGCTTGCTTTTTCACTATTTTGTTTGGTGGTGACAATTCTAAAACTTGTTTTTTCATTTATTCTAGAATGCTAAGAAAGCATTTAATGTGCAATAATATAAGCTTCCAATGTGACATAAAATTAAGCTGTCTGGTTAAACTTGTAGTTAACAACCTGGTTTATTTAAAGCTCTTGTTTAGCTCTTCTAAAAACAAAAGCCATTATGCTTCCTGAAGACTTTATTCCCTCTGCCTTATTATCTGCTAGTCTAAACAAATGTCACAGCTGCACTTCTCCAGGGGACTGTAAACTACAAGGTGAAATTTCCATAAGCTGCCATACAGACAGTCTGAGTGCAAAGCAAGACAAGTGTTAAATTTCATTAATATCAACTATTGCAAGTGAGCTTTCAAAACAGATAGAAAATGCTTTGCTGCAAAAGTAAAACTGTTAAAATATTCCACACCAACATCCATGAAGCATTGAACTCAGAGCTTAAAATGTTTTAAAACTCTGATTCTGAGAAGGCAAACTGAACATCCTCCCTTTTACTAAATTTCAGCACTCACAGTAGTTATTTTTTTAGGGAGGATGGATAGGACAAGGGAGTAGAAGCTAATTAAACCACTGCATGAATGCTCTTTGAAAAAACATACTGCAATAACTAAACTTCAGAAGGCAAAACCTAGATCTATCTTCTACATTGCAACAGAAAGGTTCAAATATATACGCTCATATGCACTTAAACCCTCATTTGTGGAGGCAGAGCTACCTAACAAAGGTATTCCAAACGCAAAACAAAAATTATTGCAGCTATCATGCACATTATATTTGCAAATGCCAAAATTTAAGTGTTTCCTGTCAGAATCTTTTGAGCAGTACCCTTTAGATATTCTGCAAAAGTGTAACAGTTACTACAATCATTCATTAAGAAACAGACATATGTCACAAGGGATGTTTATTGAGAGAGGGATGAAAATCTCAATCTAGAATTCGTGATTTTTGCCTAATGCAAACAAGCCCAATTTAAATAATGATGCTTCTTCAGAACATTGATTTAATCTGTTAGCCTTACAGAAATTTAAGTAAAAGTAATGAAGTTTACCATTAATGACATACCAGGCTAAATACTACTAGGCTAAAACTGGAGACATAATCTGAGGATACAATTATGGCTCATTTCACAATGTTTTCAAGCAGATATAAGAGACCGCCTAATCCCAAAGTGAGTGTAATAAATGGGCAGAAAAGAGAAGGAAAAGTGCAATATACAGAGACCTTAGAGCTTGCCTTCCACGCTATTTCACAACAAACTCTTCTCCAACACAGCAGAGAGGAACACAATTAGACAGCACCCTGACACCATTGCCCCCTCCAGACTGTAGTAACTGTGAACCTATCCCTACATGCTGCACAGTTTGAGAGATAAAGCCTTTCACAGAGTCTAAATAATAATAGATACTACTGCTTTTCTGAAAGCTATTTTATTTGCAAATAAGAGTTATTAAAGTATGGAGTTTTTGTATGAAGTAGGGGATGAGGAACTAGAAATAGAAAAAAAGAGATGTAATAATTGATCATGGAACAAGTAGAAAACAGTGTGGTTTCGATGTGGAAAAACAAATGCAAATTCAGGATGTGTCAAGTGAGCCATTTCCAATGGCAGGACAATATTAGTACTGCTGTACAATATACTGGTTTTATATATTTTATATTTTTTCATTATATATTTTTATATATTTTATATTTTATTATATAATTTATACTTCTTACACAGATTTTATCTGTGGTACTTAACATAATTTGGTTACCATATTCAAGAAACATGAATTTGGTGGTGGTAGGCTACCAGAATATTGAATAGAGAAATATGAAATGAGACGCTGACTATGTCAATATTAAGAAATTAAATCTGCCTGTAACTATTCTTGCAGCAGTGGGGCTAACTGGAAAACACCACCACATATCTGTATTCTAAAACTCTCTTACCATCCAAACACAGTGCTGCATCCAGCAGCCTGGTGGATATAATCTCTGGTCCATGCTAATTCAGGAACTGTGCCCAGGAACTGTTTGGTCCAGAGCCACGATCATGATAGGGACCAATTTACCAGCCTGGATTTTCAGTGCCAGCAACCAGGAACATCCCTTGCACTAAATTTGTTAGAATAAAGGTAGCCTCTCAAGTCATTATTTCTTTGTTCATCATTCTGCTAGCCCAGTTTTGTGGCTGTTCCAAAATTAAGTTACGTTTTTGGACTATGACACAAGTATTCCTGAGACTGTGCTCTGGTGCAGAGATTTCAGAGCTAGCTAAAAGAGCTAGCTAAAAAATCTAGCTTCGGTAACGAAAGCAGTTTAGTGAAACAGTCAGTGCCATTTTCCTTGCCAAGAAGAAATACAGATCAACGTACATGGAATTCCATGTAGTCAGAACTAGCTGCTCCTAACAGTAGTTCATTAAGGTATTTGATGACAAATACTGTAAGAAAACTTGTCTTGTTTCCTTAAAGAATGAGGGCTGAGAACACAGTTGATTGCTTTCTTGAACTATTTATAAAAGCAAACACTGGGGGGTGAAGAGAGCTAATAAAAGTTAATAGGCAACATTGGCAAGAATAATTTGGGTATATAAACTGTAGGAATAAATATAAGGTGGAAAATAAGAGGAGTTTTCTAGCCGGAAGAGGAATGGGGACTTCAACAGCAATAGTGTTATACAGGTTAAAACTAGTTCTAAGGTGAGATCCTACCAACCTGTGAAAGGGAGTTCATTACATTGTCACCTGCAACAATTTTATGACCAAAAAGGTCCTTCTAGTCTTATTCTCCTGTGTAAGAGCAGGCATTACTCTTACCAAGCATAAAGCACTAACTAGCAGCATGACAGAGTCTGCCTTACATTTTCTTAATTCTTCTCTTCTGAATGCTTCTCTGTTTCTCAGTAACTGCTGTCACCTTGTCAGCATCTTTTCCTACCACAAGAGACCACATTTATTCCCACAGGAATTCAAGCTTATACTGTAGTACCTCATAGGTTTAAAAAATTTCTCAAGAACAATCCTAAGAAATCTGCAGCAATAAAGCTGCAGGAGCTGCAAGTGGTACAGCCTCACTCACAACAATTTTACCAAATAAGTTATCAAACACCAGATTCATAACAAGTAGTATCTCCACAATTAGACCTTCTGCCACAGCATATCTGCGTCTGAACGTGTCTTGATTTGGAAGAGCATGCCATCCCACTGCTGTGGATGAATCTTTAATCCATTTGATATAAAGAATATATTTGAAACAAGGGTGTATAAAACAGGTATGGGCAAGTATATATTTAGTCAGCCTACCACCAAGCATTCATGCATACTTGACCTTATCTTTTTCAAACAGACCCAGTATACTATCTTGTTGTATAATTCAGCCCATGAGGACTTATTTTGATTTATTTCAAGAATATCCAAAATACCTCTGGTTATTTCCTGTGTTCTTCAGAACTCAGCAGGATATCAACAGATAGAGCTATCGTCAGGAAGTATCCTGAATTGCCCAGTGGCTGGAAAAACAAGAGTCCCTATTTTGCCATAGTTCCTGCTGGACCAACTGCCAGTGTGCGACAGTTCGGCTCACCTTGCCCGTGTTAGATATAATCAGTTCCTTGAGTCCCCTGCTTGGCAGGTGGTACAGAAATAACATTTCCCAATTCCTGGAGGAAGACAGTTTGCAAAGAAAAAAACAAACCTTTCTGCACTGTGGTCGTCTTATTCAAATCTGGTTGAACTTATCTTTTAAAAAATAAAAACACCCAAAAAACTTTTATCCTTCTGATATGGTAATCCCAAATAGTTCTGTGCTTTGTTTCTCTCTAGGCTTTTTCTTGAGAAATTTCCAAAATCAGCATGTCTGTCTCTCAACAATTCACAACAGATATTACCATGATCCCACATACATATCAGCTGAGGGAAGATGGACTTTTATGTTCAGTACATTCTATAAACAGCCTACAGTTCCCAAGATTATTCTAAATCAAGTGTTCAAGTTCCTCTGATTCTGGCAAGTATAGTGTAAGCTAAAGACTCTTACATGTCTTAAATGTCAGCCAACCAAACCCACACTATAAAAATGGAAAGGAATGTTTTTCAAAACGATTAGTGGTACAGAATCTATAAATCCCTTTGAATTCCATGATAGCTACACAATTCTTTATTTTAGATATTAACTGCCATTGCTATGAAGAAATAACAAGATACGTCCTCCTATCCTGCAGCCCTTTTTTTTTAACTCTCTGACAGCCAGATAGACTCAGGTGAACAATTATTATGTCCAGTACTTACTAGAAGTAAGAAATTCAATATCTGGAAGAGGGATATATATTCATGCTTGTTCTCCATCATCACACAAAAGAGAGCACTAATAGCTTGAATATGAGAAAGCAGATGACAGATGAGAGAGAAGGGAATATTTTGTAGTTTGGATTTTACAACACTTGGATCTCAGGAGCAACTAGACCACTATCAAATTCTCCAGCCTTCTTTCAAGTGCAGCCTTGAGTGTAAACATTGTACACAACTGTCACAAATTGTCCTTTCACTGGTACAGTCAGAGTACATATCACCCTTAAAAAGTACCCCCTAATTACCTTGTTACTTCAATTCACCATCAGCAGTTAATGTATACAGGTTAAATTACAGTTCAGAGGTAGAAATTAATAGTTTAAAGAGAATGCCTGTTTTCATACTGGAATGGTGGCAGTTATCAGATTATTCAGGTAAGTAACTTTTAATGCACAATACATCTGCATATTGAACAGTATTAGGATATTCCTCTACTACATAGTACCACATAAGTATTTTTAATAGAGATTATTAAAATTTCTCTACTCTCTTATTCTTTAGCTACAGAATGTAAGGAAAACTGATGGCATATGGGCAAATTTTTTATATGTTCTCTGATTCATATGCTATGACTTCTAAACTGAAAAGAGTTACAGAGTACAAAAGCTAAAATACTACGTCACAACTGTCCAACAGTCTTATCTATAAAGGGATTTTTCTGAGTTACAGACCAACATGGATTTCATTACACTGGATACACACTGGCTCAACAGACAATCTATGACACAGAATAAATAACAGAAAATGCCTAGGTAATTTATCACTGCATGGAAAAGTTTGTGCCCAGTGACAATTATCATTCTGCTCTCACAGAAATGAAAAATACACAGTTTATAGCAGTAATAGATTTATGCTTGCATTTAGATCATATTGTAAACAATTTACTAAAGACCCTTCTGAATTTCTCCCCTTCTCAAATAGTAAATATCATCTACAGAAAAGGTATATTTAACTTGAAAATACATCATTTAATTAACATTTCTAGATTAAGTTGGCATTGATTTAATCTCAGAGAGATTTTTCTTTGTAGTTCTGAGTTCTTTGTTCTGAGTAGTCAAGAGAATGTTCTTTGTTTCATATGCTAATATTGTTCCTAGAGACTATAAATCATCTGAGTATTCCCATACTTAAATTTCCGGATATAGAAGTATTGGACTTTCATTTCAATTCATATGTAACTAACCTACTTATAGTCTTTTCCTCTGAACCTCTTGGTTTATGAGGATATATAGTCTACATGTTTTAACATCTTAGCTCATAGTTATAATTTAGAAAGGGCACAACATTTTCATAATTTTTCTAGGACATTTATGACAAACACATCTAAGAAGATTAGAGGCTGCAAACATATCTGTGATACCTTGCTGATGCTTGCCAACGTATGCCTTAGTAATTACTCACTAGAGAAAAGCATAACCCAGTAATAATTTTCTATAGACTAAAACATAAAGCAGACACCTGAAGTTCAATCTACCCACTTAGTTTAAGTGACTTGGCCAGTGGGATGATGCTCACCTCAGACCAGTAACCATACATTTATATTTTTGGCCACTTCTCTATTACACGGTCTCAGTGGAAGTGCATCCCTTACAAATCTATACTGGCAATTCCATAGGGAACTGAGAGACCTAGACAAAATTCAAGAAATAGATGTTGATTCCTATATCCAAAACTGGGAACCAACCCCTTTCACTCCACTAAGAGGCCCCTTAATCCTCTATGTCCTTGAATTCTCTGGGTACCTCAGGGAACTCTTCCCTCGACAGTTCAAGAGGCTCCCAAAATTCTACATTGTGCACATGCTTATCATAGACCCACTCTGAGTCCACCTGACCTCTTCTGTGATACCTGTAGGACCCAATCTAGGAAATGTCATCTGATTACATCATTATTCACACTGATGTCTTCTGGATATCACATTTGGAGTTGTTGGCTTTTTCTTAGTATAAGGTAGAGGAGATAGCACCCTAAAACAGTTGGCTGGCTATTGAGGAACAGCAACTCACTTGTCTCTTCACCTGATGAGATTTACATCCAACAGCTCAGTCTGCCAGAGATATGCAATATGCTCTAATTGCAAGGCCACAAGCTAGGTTTGGCATCCCCCAGGATCACATGGAAATGGGACTACTGTGCAAAAAACCCCAAAAAACAACCAACCCCAAGCCACCTCAAAACAACAAAAAGCATAATTCATGAGTTCAGAAGGAAAGCAAACATGAAAGTTGCTCTAAGCAATTTTCAATAACATCAGTGTCATAAAAATATGGTTGTGAGAGAGACTGAGAAGTCACCTCAGCCATCCTTGCAAATATTTGTCTAATTGTCTCATTCCTTCCAGTGATGGAAATTCCACAGCCTTCATAGGTAACCCATCTCCATGTTTATCTAAGTTTAGTATTAAAAGTATTTAACTGAAACATCTTACAACTGTGTAAGCCCATTCATTATGCTTAATTCATTCTCTACCCAACTCTCTGCAATAGCCTTTTATATATTTGAAAAGTTTTACGATATTTTTCCTAAGTCATATCTCCTCTCAACTAAACAAATCCAATTATTTCAACTTCAAAACATCTGCTGAACAGAATCTCAGCTGCAACATAGAAAGTCTAACTTCGCTTTGCGTTTTGCTGGGAGGAGAGAGATGTAGAATTGAATACACTAAGATTTAAAAAGTTGAACTCAAGTTTCCAAGCACCTAGCCCTTATATAGTAGCTGGGTCCCACAGCCACTTGAAGAGAGTGAATCTCTCTTCAACACTACCTATCTAGCAGGTGTCTTCAGGTATTGACTTTGGACCACTGGCTGTCCTTGTCATTCTGTTCTAGCTTTCTAAGACGAGTTCAAATGCAAACTTCCATGATTAGAATTTCCCATTAACTTCTATTAGATGGCTCTGTGGTCAGCGTATAGCCTTTTTCACCCTTTGAGATGCATACTTTGGCACTTTACACAGAGCTTAGGAACCCAGCATTGGGTTTTGTATTCTATTTCAGGTTCAGGAACCTAAATGATAGTCGCAAATTATATTTACTTCCTATCAGAGATGTCCGTATTAAACATTGGAACACAGTGACATCATCTTCAGGATTAAAATGACTAAGCTAGTTCCAGAGCCATAAATAATATAGCTGCATTTGTATAGCCAGAGTGCCCTCAGGACCCTTGGTGGAGGGTATCACTATGCTCTGCTGGATGCAGCGAAACTCATCGCTACTAGGGATCTCCAGTTCTCTAAGACAGATTCTAAAGAAACAGAGAGACTTATCCAAACATTTTAAGTACAGCTTAATGCTTGAGTCATAGGAAATCTGAAGCAGTACTATCCCAATTCAAAAAAGCACTCAGGCAGGAAAGTAGGTATCAGTCAGGTAGGATGAAGTCACATATTTATGGTGTGCTTAAGTGCTTAGCTAAATCAAGATACTTTTCCTGGATTTTGACCCAATATGGTCAATATGAGCATTTACTATGACAGAGGAACAACAGCCTACTGAGAAGGGTGACAAATGAACAGTTTGAAAGAGATTGGTAGTCACTGCACCTCTAATTAAGATATTGCAGAATACCTAAAAGACTATAAACTTATTTTTGAGCCCTTATCTCTGAAAGTCCTTTAAAGGTATGTCCATCAACAGCATTTAAATACAATTACCTATTTTTCATTTATTGTGTAAAAGCTAGATTAAAGAAGTGAGAGCAATTTCATTCTGAAATTTGTTGTCATTTGGATGACTTATGGCAGTTGGGTCTTTTGGCTGGTTAGACAGCTGCCAAGACAGGTCTCATCATCTTCAGCACTGGGATGATTTGGCTTCAAAGGACTATAACTGTCATAGGACATCAAGACAATATAACACAAGGTAATCTTGCAGGTAGCTGGAATCCATTGTATCATGAAATTTCAAAAGTTTAGGCAAGTCTTGAAACTTTACTATATGTTCAACAGCAAGCAGGTCATTAATGTAATGCATTCTTGGTGTTCTTGTAATAGCTGGTGTTGACCTGTCATTTAAGGCTTACTCTTCATAAGCCATACAGTACTCACTGTAAGATAATGTTGGTAATATCATATGATCATCATTACAGACAGGATAGGATAAGAGTAGGAATAGTACTAAGCATATACCAGTGAATATTAAAATCTATTTATATCATCTTATTTTTAGCTGGCATAACTATGTTAGATGACCAGAAAATATATTGGATGTACAAGGAAAAGATGAGCTTGGACTTTTCACTGACAAAAAAGGCCAATAGAAGCAAATCTTTGCAAGTGGCCAACAGACACCATTTTTATTTTATTCCATGAATTCCCTGAATTTTATTCCTGTGTGAAGATACAACGCGTGAGACCAAGCATGACATTACCCAGAAACTTGCATTAAGTGAGTAATTAACACTAGCTTCTGAGAATTTTAACTGAGTAGCAATTGCAAGACAGCTCTGTCAAACAGAACACACAATACTTAAAAAACTGTCTACAGCAAGCAGTACCTACAGTATCTACAGCAAGCAGTTGAGCATAGTGCAGGGAAGCCCAGACTGGTAGAGGCTGTGTTACTTCTGTAATGAGCTATCTCTGTAACACAGCCATAAGAGTACAAGTTTACAGCCTAGTCTTGCAGCAAGGATTGCCTCTCAGCTAGTTTTATTGGGTTGGGTATGGTGTTGCACATGACGCTGAGTTTTACTGTGAAAGTTAGCATTTCCATTCAGTCTTTTGCTGTCATGTATAGACGTAGTAGGGTTGATACATACTTACGCATCTCCACACTGCACTGTTGACCAGTGCAAAGATTGCATAAAAATGATGTTTAATAGAAACATGGATCCAACAGGTTCCCAAGAGAAACAAATCTCTAAGGTCCCAGAGATAGACTGAGTCACAGTAGAGCATGCCTAACCAAATTATGAAAGGGAAGATTTCCTACATAAGAGATCTTAATTCAATCAGAAACTCATACAGCTAATCTCTTTGCAGAAACTGCCCACTGCGTGTATTTGTTGCCAAATGCTATAAAAAGCCTGTAAAGGTTTTTCAAGAGGTTGGATTTCAGATAGAAGGCCTGAAGAACAGCTGAGAAAGAGAGGTACATTTCAGTGGAGAAGCCATGAAGCTTAGGGGGAAAAAAAAAAAGTGAATAACCTGGTATAAAACTTGGCTGGATGCTGGGGTGTGGCTCAGATTTTTGTCCAATATACTATTTATGATTTACTATTCATTACTCTAAGGATTTTTAGATGCAGAAAACGAAAAGATACCAACTGACACGTATTCAGAAGCTGGAATGCTATCAGATACTGACATTAAATTTTTTTCTCCTGAGAGGGAGATCTCTTAGAGAAAAAACCTTTTTTGTCAAGGTTTTCCAATTGTCCAAAATGTGTTAGAAAAGATTTACAGCTGGCAACAACGTGCAATTCCTTCAAACAGAACAAAACATTTGGTATGTCACTTGGTGTATCACTTGCAGATTTGAAAGGATTAAGACCCAGAGAAATTCAGGAGACAAAGGGTCTGGTGTTTATTTTGCTCTTCGTTCTCATAACTCATTTTAGTACCAACAGGGTGGAATCAACTACAATAAAGTCAATGAACTAATTGTTTGCCCTAAATATTTTATTTATAAATAGTGCACTATGAGAGATGAATCAATACCTAGAATGGGAAGGTATCTGTGAAGCTTGTGATTTTATGTCTTCTCTTTGGTGTTAAATAAATTAAAGACAAAATTTCAAAACCCAAGGTGAGTTCACTAGGAACTGATCCAAAATAGGAGGACTTGAATTTGTCAAAACAAATACAGAGGTCTACATGTGAGCTGGCCAGCCCAGACCTACTTTGTTCTCAATGGTGAGAAGTCAACACTTTCAAAATGTGTGATTGATCTTATTACACAGAGGACATCAACACCAGGTCAAATGAATCTCTCCAGATATATAAAAGGTATATATGTCCAGGTATATATGTCCAACATTAGATGAAATTAAACACATCCTTCATGTAATTAACAACAGTCATATAATAGATTCAATAGAAAGTTACTCCAAGTATTCGCTTTCCTGAAGCTTAAAAGAAGAGTCAGCAGAATCATTATGTAATGATTTTGTAGACACACCATGACACTTCCGTCTGATAAAAATATTTGCCTGTAATATTTCATTAAATTTAAAGTTACTGTGTAGCAACTATAAGAGGTTGACTGCTGCCAAGAGCTGTGAGGCTGCTGAATAGAATGGTATTTCTGGAGCCTTGCCCAGAGTTGAGACAAAATTTGACTCATCTTCATGCATACATTTGCAATATACCTCCAAACTAAAATAAGGATTTTACTCCATCACGAGGTTCTAGTGATATCATCTTAGAGCTAAGAATTGATTATAATATCAATAGAAGCTTCTGAGCAACTCTAAAGAGAAAGGTGATCTTTCCATAGCTATATTCTTTGGGATGTTTGTGATCCTGAGTTGTGTTGTCCCAGAATGCACATGCCTCAAGTGCCAATTCAGTTGTCGGTAGCAGGATAATTACAATTTGAGCTCCATTTTGTTTCTTCGTACTACTTCAGAGTATATTAGCAAATATTGCAGCAAGTAGGAAATACTGTGGTTGCAAAGGCTACGCCTGCAAAAATTTAGAAACTGTAGGATAGGAATTCAGCTAGATCAGGACGGATGAATTCATCATATCTATTTTTGCTTCCATTTTCAGCTAACAACCTTCCAACAAAACATGGAGGTAAAAGATTAAAAGAGAGAGGAACAAAGAGAAAATATGAAAAATGCATGACATTTACATGACATCATTCTATTCAATTTGCTTATATGTTATAGCATTTTATTGAATCTTTTTCTGACCTATCTGTTCAAACTGTAAGCTTCCTGGCATCTATCCTGTCCCTTATTGAATGCTCATGCACTTCTGAGTATGAGAGGAGTCCCAGTCTCATGTAAGATTTTTAGGCATCACCATGATACAAACAGTAATAAGAAATACGTTCAAACAGCTAAGTAACTAATATTCCATCTTTTTTGGTAGTTAACCTTTTGATCCGCATGCTGAAGAGATCAGTAAATAATAATCTGGGAATGGAGATAAGAAATATCTTTTTTCAATTGCTGATGTACCACTTTTTCCAAGTATCACACCATCTATCAGAAGATGGAAGCACTAAACTCCATGAGTTCAAAGGAATCCCACGAAGTCTAGTCTCTGTTTCTTGTACATATGTAATTTGATTCCAATACTTCTACTGGATAACCAAGCAGGTTTTGAAAATGATTGTACTTTTACTGAGTAGAATTTTCAGATTGATAACCTACTTAACTGCTGGTCTGGATTTTTAAAAGAATTGGTCAACAGTAACACAGTGAGCAAGTTATCAGCATGCACTGTTCACAATATATTACTGCACCAGCTACAGTCACAAGGCTCATACTGGTTAGTTGGATCGCAACATTTTGACATATGGTAATTACCGCAGTGGAGAACAGGCTCAGAAAGAAAGGAATTATAATTCATGGTGTTAAAACGGTATTAACAATTTATACTGTAGCAAAATAGTGTCTTTTGTTATCATTATGCAGTAATACAATAGTTATTCTTACTATTTTGTCTAATTACTTTTTAAAAAAATGCAACATTTACCACTGAGAAGCCAGCGTGGAGAAGATATCAGTGGTTTCAGGGTCCTGGAACAGTTTCAAAAGTTCTGGTTCAGATGATAAGTCAGCAAGGATCCTTAACTCAATATGGGAAAAATCTAGAAAACAGAGTATTAAAATAAATCTATTGCTCTAAAATAAAAACTTACCTGCATTTTAACCAATCACAAATTAAAATGCAAGCCTGTACTGTTCAGTCATTTCCTCATGTTCAAAAAACCGAGATGCCTATGAAAAGCTCATCCTGAAGAAGTTATATTCCAGCTACAGATCACAAGGTGTCCGATTCCTTCATTATCTTGAGGTGTCAATTAATCTTATCAGCTCTTTTTTTCTACTGACAAGGCTTACATATCATCCACTTCCAAAGCACAGCAAGGAGTATACATCATATAACAATATTAACTGATACTAAGGGTTTTGACAGCCTTGTAAAATATGTCATCCAAGGGAAGGGGGGGGGGGGGAAAAAAAGAGATGACAGAACTGTGAACATAAATATGTATGAGAATAATAATACATACTAACTTACCTGCTGCTAAAAATGTATATCCTTTTTTTGAAACAAACAATGTTCTTGGGGAAATAGTTACTACTTCCTCTTCTTTTCCTAGAGAGGAGATAGACATTTAAGTCCCAAACCCCAGTCCAAAAACACTGTGGTGCAAACCATAGGTTGTAAATGACATACCAAACACACAACTAAAACCACACAAATGGCAATGTAAGCAACCTAGCAGAACACCGACTACCAGCATCAAAATTACTTTACCAGTCATGTACATCTTTATCTCTGCTATCCTTTCAGTGCCACTTACTTGTCCTTTTTCAAAACCAAACCCTTCCCAGAACACTAGCTAACAAATATCTACAACAACATTATTCACAGATCACTTAACAAAGGAAGCTTCAGATAAGGAAGGGTCTATAGAGATGAACTAAAAAAAAAATTTTTTTAAATCTATTTTCTTGTCTTTGAACATGCAATGTATTAATAACCACATTCCAAGTTACAGGTGGTAGGGGAGTACAATATTGAGAACATACAGCTCATATAGGCATCCAAATTCTAATGACTGAAATCCTGTATAATAAGCAATAATGTACATTGGCAAGGTGTTAGAAACTCAGCGTGTCCTGGGAATATCACTTGCCTTAGTATAGAAAGGGATGGTGGTTTGAAATACAACAGAATTAATCTGATCAGTATAAAAGTGGAAGAATTAGTATGTCTTGATACAGGAATGAAAAACTTATACGTTTTTGGAAGTACATATTATAAGATCATTAACAACATTGATTGGACTGTTTCCAGAAAGGCCTATGTGCCACAGTTGTGCACAGCAGCTCACATTCACACAGCCACTGCTCACACTTTTTTTTAATAACAATTTTTAAAAAATACTTATAAAATTAATCAGGTAGATAAAATAAAACTGCTGTCAAAGTTTTACATTGTCTTCAACAGACTCCTCTTTTCTGATCTGTATTATTTCAAAAGCAGGGAGTGAATAGCTGTGAAAAGGCAAGCCTGCTCTTATCCAAGAACCAAGTGCAACAAATGAGCAGCATTTCCCAGCTATGGCTGTAGGCATTCAAGGAGAGTTTATGTTTGCAAATTTCTCTCATATTTGAGTCTACTATTCTGGGTTTCTCTCTTTATCACCTGGGCCATGCTTTTCTAGACTTTACTTTGATTCTGTCTGAATCATCTGCCTTAAATCCATGCTATCAGAAACAACACATCTGACTAACTATTAGTGTCTAGTTGTAAGTTTTATTAAAATGACTCAGCTTTAACATCCCCTCAGGAAAAGCCTTATGAGCACATAAAATCATCCCTAGGGTTTTTAGTGGAGTTAAGATGTACCATTTCATCTGGAAAAAGGAACAGTGAGGTAGTAGAGGGAAATAAAAAAAAAAATCTGAAAGTTTGTGATTTAGATCAGTGCTGAAACAGCACATTTTTTGCAGGAACCAGCAAAAAGTAATTGGTTTAAATGATAATGCATAACTGAGCATCAATAATCTATTCTGTTTAGATTGCAGTTATTGGCCTGCTTTAAAATATAATATAACTCAGTAAAATAATTAGATAAAATAGCCTTTTCATGTTAATAAAAACATAATTTACCTTTTATGTACTGTTTCTTTGTAATTCTAACCGGATGCTTAGAGATACCTTGAATGTTCTACAAATAAGAAGAATAAAAACGCCTAAGAAGTTAAAGTTTATGAAATCATGTTTACGAACAGCCTATAAGCAGCATAAGAACATTAGTGATACTAATGACAAGTTTTTCCCATATAATAAATGAGATTATTCACTTTGCCTTTCAAAGGAATCTTCAAACTTCTGTAACTATAGATACTTTTGAATATTTGCTCTTCCTTGAAAATTGGAAGCTTGGAAGAATGGTTTCTCACTGGCAGCCTTCCCAAATCCTAATCTCTGGATGCACCATAGAACATAATTAGAAACCCAATACAAATAATTTTCTTCCTATTTTAACCTGTATTTTTTAGATATGGTGCATTATTTTCAAGAAAAGAATACATGTGAACCCTGCCTTAAACTGCAGGAACAGATTCTTCTTCAGCCTCTAGAAATTTTTCTAATATCTATTCCCACTTTTTTGAAACGCATGACAAAATAAAGGAGCTCTTCATTACCTAAAGCACATCAAGGTTATTAACTTGCATGTTAAATTTATAAACTACAGTCAAGGTTGTAAGTGAGAACTAGGTTTATCAACAAACATGCAGGACTAGGAATAACAGATTTTTCTTTAAAGATCTGGGTTCATACATCTCCAATAAAGCATGAAAAATGACACAGCATAGCTTCCTTCTGTTATTTTATGTCATTATGCCTCTTCATCTAGAAAGGTAACACATGACAAGAGATAAGGTGTATTAAGGTCAATTTTCATAATTCCACACAATCAATCTGCAAGTGGTTCAAGAACTAGATGAATATACTAACACAGTGTAATACTGTGATTTCAGGAGATTGGGAATAGTGCTATATAATTTCCAAATCAGAATGCTCACTTTCTATGTAATTTTGAACTCAAAATTGTTATTTTAAACTTAAGAGGGATGTAATTAGACTGCAAAATCTACTGAAATCTAAAGCAGAAGTAAAAGAACAAAACCCCCAATACAGAACAGTATCATTTCTAGTTTTAGGATCACCCTTAAAGATCTACAATTAAGTGTATTAAAGTTGAACACATGCCACAGCACCATACACAGAGATAGGCAACTACTTCATAATATACACAATATTTTCACAGCATGGTTAAACTAGGAACACTGCTCTCAGTCCATCAATACAAAGCTTGGCCCAGAAGAAACACTTGCCGTCTTTAAGATTTTATTCTTCAGTTTCTAGAAACATTTAAAAATACAGCTATGGCAATGATTATTATAATGTTATTAACCATATTTTGAAATAAGTGGTTATTTAATCTGTGCACAAAACTAACATTTCTACTGATAATTATTGATTTCTATCAATAACAAGCTGAGGAGGATCAGTGCTTGTTCATATGAATCATATGCAGTTTAAGTGGATGTAGAAATTAGTAGATCCTCAGAGGTTTAGAAAATTAAGTCCTTTATTATGTACCTGGACATGAATGTAGGATCCTAATTTTACACATTTAAAAAGAAAAACAACAACATATTAATTCTGAGTTGAATAATTTTATTGTTAGACATCATTGTATGGACTTTTCATAGGGGTCTATACGGGTACATGACATGTTCTTAATAAGGTAACCTCCAGCACAGGTTACAGTTGTTTATAGTTACTCTCACTGATTATTGTTGCCTAACTCGTTAGCTTCAAAATCCCGAACAAAGTGAAATAAATAAAAATTTATTTCAAAATCTATCCATCTATAATGGTAAAAATAAATCACTATATTGCCACCTTGTTTTAACTATCAGCATATGCAGACAGTCTGCTTTTAATACAATTTCAGACGTAT
Source organism: Phaethon aethereus (assembly GCF_964289735.1). Classification (NCBI taxonomy): domain Eukaryota; kingdom Metazoa; phylum Chordata; class Aves; order Phaethontiformes; family Phaethontidae; genus Phaethon; species Phaethon aethereus. The sequence continues at coordinate 75,713,829 of NC_138578.1, read as the reverse complement.
TACTAGTAATTCTAAAAAATACTGGTAAGTAATTGCAAGTGCAAAATGTACTTTCACTTGTAAATTAGTTAACAACTCATAATTTGAATAAATCTTCAGAAAAGAAGTAACTCAAGAAACGTGAAAATGGTAATTCTCACCTTTAGTGTATCAGAATAGCTTAATAGATTCCTCTCATCTAATTTTAGACATCTTTAGGTTAGCCATTGGTCTAAACTAGCTGTCTAGAATCCTCCTATAGTCAGTAGACAAAGACAGGAATCTCCAGTGGGTAGTTCAATCTATGTGTATATGACACATACTTAAAACAAGTTGACCTGAGATTCCCCTGGAGATGATGTTTTCTAAGATTTGAATTATCAAATTCATGAGATAAATTTACTTTAGATATTTAAAAGGATGGAGAAATAAGGAAATAGTCTTACAAGAGTCTTCCAAATGGAAAGTTTTCCTCTGCTTGAGTTGAAAATTAGGTGACAGTTCTATTGTATCAAAAGCGGAAGATTGATGTGGCTTTGGTAAATGACTATTACCACCTTAGACTACATAATACAGCCGGTATTTTTCATTTTATTTATTTATTTCCAGTGTATTTCTGCAAAACCTTCACAAACCCAACCCAAGATGTGACTGTTATGCCTTATAGTTAGAAAAGGGCATCCCCATCTTGTTGGAAGTTATAGAGAAACAAAACTGCTCTCTCTGAAATGCTCCACCAGACAAGAACAAATATATTTGAAACCATGTGATGGAAAAGCTGGTTGTGGAAGTTAACTATTAATACTTCTCTTCATTGTTTCTGAGTGAGAGAAAAAAAATATCAAGCTCTTCTAGTGGATGATTAAGAAGAAAACTCTAGCATTGCTTAAAAAAAACCCAGAAACCAATATAAAAAACCAACACCATAATCCAAAATTAATTTCCAGAGGTTCCAATGGATGGAAGGATAGATGAAGGCAAGGTCCCAGTTTCAATTATGTTTGAAAGGCTGTGATGATCATGGGAGATTCCTGCTAGAAGAAAGTAAGTGTCTGGGCAAGAAGGAGAAGGCAGAAAACTGCAGGCCAATCAGCCTCTCCTCAATTTCTGGGAAGATGATGGAGCAAACAATCCTGGAAAACATTGGCAAACATATTAAAGTCAAGAAGATGATCTGGGGTAGTCACAATGATTTACAAAGGGGAAACTGTGCTTAAACAATAGCTGCCTGTGCTGAACTGACTACCTCGGTGGATGAAGGGAGAGCAGAAGACGTTGTTTACCTTGACTTTAGCACGACTTTCAAAACAATCTCTCATAAAAGCCTCACAGACAAGCTGATGAAGTTCAAGCTAGAGAAGTGGACAGTGAGGTGGACTGAAAACTGGCTGAACTGTCAGGTTCAAAGGGTTTTGATGAGTAGCAAAAAGACCAGCTGGAGGCCAGGCTCTAGTGGATTACCCCAGTGGCCAACACTGCTCAACACCTCCATTAATGACCTGGATTAACAGGCCTGAGTGCAAGCTCAGCAAGATGACAGACAATCCAAAACTGGGAGGATTTTTGGTTGATATCTCGATGGCTGCTCTGTGATTCAGTGGGACCTCAAGAGGCTGGAGAAATGGTCTATCAGGATCTCAGCATTCACAGTTTGGAAAGCAGCTTTGCAGAAAAGGACCTGTGGATCCTGGTGAAAAACAAGGTGAACATGAATTAGCAAAGAGCCTTTGTACCTAGGAAGGCCAACAGCACCCTGGGCTGCATCAGGTAGAGCATCACCAGCAGGTCAAGAGAGGTGTTCCTTCCCCTCTGATGGGAGGGTGTAAAGAAGATTGAGCCAGATTCTTCTCACTGATGCCCAATGACAGGACAAAAGGCAGTAGTCACAAACACTCACAGGAAATTCCATTTAAACATAATAAAAGACTTTTCTACTGTGACAGTAGTCAAACACCAGAACAGGTTGCACAGAGAGGTTATGAAGCCTCCACCCTTAGAGATATTCAAACCCTGACCAGACATGGTCCCAAGAAACCTGCTGTAGTGGACCCCGCTTTGAACCAGGGGGAGTTGGACTAGACAATCTCTAGCAATCCTGTCCAAACTCAACTATCTTGTGATTCTATGATTCTGTTTTTATAACATTAATGTAATTGATTAATCCATGTATCCCAGTGCAAACCCATTGCCTTCTCTCTACTTCACATGATTTCTGACTGAGATAGAATTGAAGCCTTCAATGGTATGAGGCAGTGGAAAGCCATAGAAAGACTCTGGTTTCATTCCCAAGTCAATTTTTAAAATATATGTGTAATATCTATATATATAAAGTACACTTATAGCATAACATTAAAATTCAAAGATTAAAGACAGAAACAAATATTTGGCAGAAATTTTAGTCAGTTGGTGCAACATGTCTTAAAATGCAAACTGAGAAAAAGAATTGTATTGTCTTGATTATGGAAAATGCACACAAAAAAGTACATCCAAGCTTTGTAAATAATTTTGGTAAATGTGCAACATAATAATAACTACTTGATTGTATAAATGGAAATATCCATGTTTTATGGTTTTCATAGAATCATAGAATTACTTAGCGTAGAAAAGACCTTTAAGAACATCAAGTCCAACCATTAAACTACCACTGCCATGTCCACCACTAAACCATGTCCCTAAGCATCACATCTACATGTCTTTTAAATACCTCCAGGGATGGTGACTCTACCATCTCCCTGGGCAGCCTGTTCCAATACTTCACAACCCTTTCAGTGAAGAAATTTTTCCTAATATACAATCTAAACCTCCCCTGGTGCAACTTGAGGCCGTTTCCTCTTGTCTTATTGCTTGTTACTAGGGAGAAGAGACTGACACACACCTCACCACATCCTCCTTCCAGGTAGAGAGCAGTAAGATCTCCCCTGAGCCGCCTTTCCTCCAGACTAAACACCCACAGTTCCCTCAGCTGCTCCTCATAAGACATGCTCTCTAGACCCTTCACCAGCTTCGTTGCACTCCTTTGGACATGCTCCAGCACCTCAACATCCTTCTTGTAGTGAGGGGCCCAAAACTGAACATAGTATTTGAGGTGCGGCCTCACCAATACCGAGTACAGGGGCACAATCACTTCCCTACTCCTGCTGGCCACACTATTGCTGATACAGGCCAGGATGCTGTTGGCCTTCTTGGCCACCTGGGCACACTGCTGGCTCATGTTCAGACAGCTGTTGACCAACACCCCCAGGTCCTTTATCCACTGGGCAGCTCTCCAGCCACTCCTCCCCAAGCCTGTAGCGTTGCATGGGGTTGTTGTGACCCAAGTGCAGGACCCGGCACTTGGCCTTGTTGAATCTCAGGTCACGGCTGGTAGAAAGCTGAAAAAACCCACACCCTTACAATTGTACCCTTTTGAAACACTTTTTCTTTTTTTCCCATCCACAAGCATTAATTTGTTACAGATTAAATTTTGTAATATAATTGTCAAACTCAAAAGAAAAAAAGCATTGAATCTGATCTGCACTAGAGTCACTTTCAGTATGATAAATGCAGACTGGCTGTCATTTCCCTAGGTGTCCAAAGCTGACACCTTTCTTTGGCAGTGGACCTGCCACACAGGGACCTAGCACTCCATCATCACCTCTTTTACTATTTCAGTTACTTGACACACTTTCCCAGCATCTAGATGGTTGTTGGATCACTGCTTTTTAGTTAACCTCTTTGCAAAACATGTTGGAAAGACAGGGAGCATAGGCATGTCAGAAAAAATCTCACTAAGAACACTTGATTAAAACTGTACATATTGAAAATCAAACTGCCGATTTCTTTCCTCCTCCCTCCATAATCTGATTTTTTTGCCACTATAATCAGTCTTGACTGATGATCCCGATGCACTCCTTACTCTGGTGTTTCAGCACAGGTTAGAAATTTGTTTTCTTGGTTCTGAAAATACCTCTATTAAAGGTTGTTCTACTTGTGTCTGTTGTTTCAGGTGAAGACGGTGTAGATTTTTTGCGTATGCTGTTACAGAGCCATTCAGAAACAACGACAGCACTGCACTTTGACAAAGAGACTCAGAATTGATGTACTCTTGATGTCTCTGTTAAAGTCTCACAAACACAGCTTTCTCATAAAGCACTCAAGCCTTGCAAAAAGGATGCTCTAATCCATAAGGAAAGTCATTGTATCAAAGCCAAGTAGAATTATCAATGAAAACAAAACCTAACCAAAATCCAACAAATAATATACAGTTCCCAGTTTGATGAGTTTATTCTCAATCACTTTCTGTTAAACTTTCCATTTTTGGTATCCAAAATTCTACACCTGCATTGGCAATTGATTTTTGATTCCTTCCTAGGTTAAAAACCAGTATGTTACTTCGGTTCTTTCAAAGGATTACAGTATACAGATATATATTGGATGAATTACCTTTGAATTCAGTATAGTTAGACTTCACTTGATCACAGAGGCTGGTTGTGCATTTTAATTATTTCTTACTCTATGCCAAGTAGGGTTGTTGATCATATTTCCTATGTTAAATTCCCCTTTTGGTTATTTATATTGATTCGACTAATCCCTACCTCTCTGTTCCTCTCCATATACATTTTCAGTAGCATAAATTGCTATTTTTTGAGCAAATAATCCCAGTCAACCCTGGTAACTCCCTAGAAATAGAAGTCTATATATGTATACAAAGGCATCTATAGCCATATGTATATTCATTTTTACTAGAAAATGGCTCATTAATCTACTAACTGCTCAGATCTGCATTTCAAAGTAGCTATGGAATATGTCTGTCTGAAGACCTACAAACTGCAGGGACAGTATCACGAAAAATAAACAACAGTAAGTTACTGAAATAAATGGCAATGCATGGAGGTGGCTGCAGACTATTCTATGGACATTTGAATCTGATAAATTCCTGCACTGATCTAAAGGCATATTCAAAAATAAGAACAGAGACAAAACTTACTACTGAGATAAGAGTATCCACTCATAAATGTATACAGCATGGACATTTCACGAGGGAAGATCAAAAACAGAGAAGGAGTTAGACTGAACAGATGTAAGGAAGCAGTTAGACCAAGCAAAGTAATAATGTATATATCCTTTGATGTGGCAACTAATCCACCTGCTGTTACAGTGAGGCATAGGGCCAAACACTAGAGCAAAATAAAGACAATAGAGGAATTAAATATTCTTTTCCTGTGGCTACCAATGCCAACAAATAGGAAAAACTAGTTGTATTTCTTACAAGCAAGAATATTTACTGTGACTATGATCTTGTCAGATTTAATTACTCTAATAGCCGTTGCTTCAGGGAATCAGTTATTTCCTAATACTTGAGAAAAGCACAGACTTTCTCTTCTGTTTGAAAAAAGTTCAGAGCAGCAAAATTCTGGTTTATCTCATGAAATGTAGCACTCCAGAAAAAACTGAAGTATTGTAAGTCCAAAAGTTTCTGGAGTTTCTCTTAGTATCTTCTTCTCCAGAAAGTTTATGAAAATCATCAGGCCACAACTGTTCTTTTTGAACAAGAGTTCAGCTCTACACAATGAAACACAAAGTACACTTTTAAATTCAGAGCATCTGTTTGATGACTAGCACTGTATTACTTTTGGAGCAGAAGTAATACTTTGTGTCTGTAAGACCAGCCTTCATTATAATGATAATAGATACGTAGATAACAACTCCTTCGAGCTTTATATTCTATATCTCTAATTACTTTTTCTTTTTATTCTTGTAGTGGATTTTTTCCCCTGTTTATTTGCTGCTTCAAAATTTTCTCACTCCTTTTCCTTCTTTATCAGTTGACTTTTCTTGCTCTACATGGGACCGCACCTATTGACAAATTGTACTCTCAATTTGAGAAGAAATGTAAGTACACGTTCAGTGAGCTACTTCCCTAACTGTCAACACTCTGCTTGCTCCTTTGTTAAAGGCCAAAGCTGATGGAGAAAGAGTGAGGAAGAATGCACACTGCCCACAGCAGTGTTCTTGCAAGGCAGAACAAGACTACTTCAATTCCTGAGGGCACTCACAACATCAAATTCACTCCATTTGCCTAGCACCTCCAAGGCTGGCGGCAACTCACTCATGAGAAACTACACAGCAGAAATAAAAAAAGACCCTTTATGATTTTTCTTTTGGAAAATTGCCATATTTAATTATTGTCCATAGCAGCATGTATTTATTATTGTAAAGGAATAAACAGTTATTTTCTGTGACTTCTATAATGAGACACAATTTCAAGAGAGTCTGAAGATCTAATTTTTTAATATACAGCATGCAGCTCAATAAATAGAGAAAACATAACAATGAACTAGGTCACCATAGCAATACCAGCCTGGTATGTATGTGTACATTTGCATTCCTAAGCAAATCTTGACTTGTCTGCAATTGCCACCTAGTGGCTAGTTAAAAATTAAAGACATAATTTTTCCTTGTCAAAAAACACAGAATCATACAGATTTCACAGAATCACAGAATCACTAAGGTTGGAAAGGATCTTCAAGATCATCAAGTCCAACCATTAATCCAGCGCCACCATGTCCCCTAAACCATGTCCTGAAGTGCCACATCCACATGTTTTTTGAACACTTCCAGAGATGGTGACTCCACCACCTCCCTGGGCAGCCTGTTCCAATGCTTGATCACCCTCTCGGTGAAGAAATTTTTCCTAATACCCAATCTTAACCTCCCCTGGCGCAACTTGAGGCCATTTCCTTTCGTCCTATCGCTGATTACTTGGGAGAAGAGACCAACACCCACGTCGCCACAACCCCCTTTCAGGTAGTTGTAGAGGAGCGATAAGGTCTCCCCTCAGCCTCCTCTTCTCCAGACTGAACAACCCCAGTTCCCTCAGCTGCTCCTCATGAGACTTGTGCTCCAGACCCCTCACCAGCTTTGTTGCCCTTCTCTGGACACGCTCCAGCACGTCAATGTCCTTCTTGTAGTGAGAGGCCCAAAACTGAACACAGGATTTGAGGTGTGGCCTCACCAGTGCTGAGTACAGGGGCACGATCACTTCCCTACTCTTAAGGGTTTCTTAATTTTTTTGTACTAGTTACTGTTTTTCAGCAGTGAACAATCATTCAAAGGTAATGCACTCCCCTCTTGCCTCACCCAGTAGCACAGAATTATCAAGATTTTAGATGTCGGTCAAGTCAAAGACTTAGAAGTAATTCATCACCTTCCCATGAGCTTAAGCAGCTTTCAAAATGAATACAAGGGAATAACAGAAGGCCAACCAAAAATACTAATTTCTTACTGTAGAGAGTTGACCATAAGAACAGCGTATTTTACTTCCTATGACTCTTTATCAGAACACTCTTTCTGCCCTATTCTTTGAAATTTAGGACAGGCAATGACCTAAGCCCAGATGCTTGGTTATATACTGACAAGATTACTAACCTTTGCACAGCAAGCAAGGGAGTTTGTATACATGCAGCTCTATGCATCTTTCAAAGAGACAAACACTGCTTTTGTTTCCCATATATAAACTGCCTAAATTTAATTACTTATTTCATTTCATTTTCCTGAAATAAAATTAGAACACAAGCTCTGTTAAACTAATGTTCATTAATACAAGAGGCTATTAAACTCTGGGATGAACTCCAAGAAGATATGATTTAGTTTTGTGAAAAACAGTGCTCAGGCATATCTTTGCTCAGGCAAAGATAACAACCTTTTGAGTGGCAGTTAGAGTAGTAAATATCGTACTGGTTATATATGAGCTGTATATTACAGCTTTAAAGTAAACAGTGTCAAGGGAATATTGCCCAAAGGTACAAATACTAGACCTTTAAACATATGAAAATCGTTAAGATTTCCAGACTGGAGGAATTTACTTCCTAAAGAAAAAAATGTAACAGTTGCTTTATGAAAGGGTAAAATTTAGCATCTCAAACAAGATTGTTCCACATACTGAGGAATTTACTGAGCGTATGTTAGCAGGGATTTCCTCTTAAAAGGCTACAAGAGTGTGAACAGGAGGCTGAATGAAGGAGTTAAAGGAAACCTAAATAACCAATGTCTCTTTCTTTGCTCAGAGTGAGGAAAGGACAATTCTTGATTTGACAGAATTAACTATAAATTCCTAAAAGCCACAGACAGCAGATGATCATATTAGTATGGGAGAACTAAGGACAATGAGACCACGTGGGACTCCACGAGATAGCTGTCCTATGCTGTCTATCTTCAGTGACCCTGACAAACCCCTATTTTTTGTTGTTGTTGTTCCAAACCTAAGAGAGTGCATCCATCTTCAAAACTCTGGGTGAAATTTCCTGAGGTTTTATGAAAGGATGCTGAGGAAATAAGGAATTAGCAAATTTTCCACTCATTGATGCAAAAAAAAAGAACTGTCAGCAGAGAAAGCTGAATGTAATAGGGATGTAGAGCTACAAAGATAATTTTCCTGAAATTCTTTGCGATGCCAATGAAAAAGCTTTTGAAAATCAGTACTGCCTGAAAACTGGACCATCCAAGTCTCTTTTGCTGCACCTAAGATTTGATCTTCCCCTACAATCCATTCGCTTTTTATCATTCTTCATTTCTGTCTCCTCCATTTTTTGTCTTGTCAGAACTCTCAGATTTTTTTGATGTAATCTTTGCTGACTGAGATACAGAACAGAAGAACAATGTACAGCAGAATAACACTGTACAGCAAAATAACCTATTTAAATACTTGTATTATGTTAAAACGTAATGAAACCTATGCTGAGATCAGAATTAAACTACATTTTGTCCTTGTAAAAAGGAATTCAGCCATTAGAGGAATATGCTAACACCTCTCATTTTTGAGAGCTTGTAAGACAAAACATCATTTGTGTGCCTGAGTTTTTTTGGTTGGTTCTTTTTTTTTGTTTTCCTTTTTTTTTTTTTAAATTGTGCTCTCAGAACATAAGTCTCGAAGCTTTGAGTATTTCCTAAAAGTGTATATCTAAAAATCCCACTAATGGAATGCTATGAAGAATAAAAAAAGTTTTCAAGCAGAATTTCTAAAATCTTAATCAACTCACAAGAGGTACCAACAGACAACTTCATAACAAATAGGCACACAAATATTTAAACTAATATAAAGATCATACATGTTTCTGCACATTGCTGAAGATTCAATCTGAGCAACTGCCTTACAGATGAGGACAGTGAAATGAACTCAGTAGGACAGGGGCTCTATTAAACTCCTCAGTATAGAGGTGCAGTGTCTGTGACTTCAGCGGATGCTAGCATATGCCAACCTCAAGCATAAGAAAAGTGCTCTGCCAGGAGTTGAAATCTGTATGGATAAACAGTAGAAGACAAAGATTGTGATAGACTAAAAGTGAATAGCACTGTGTTTTTAAACTATTCTATAATTACATGGAATCAGACTTAATAAAGTTCTAAGAGACACAATACAGTGTATAGATTAACTCCTGTAACAGAATAACCTAAGTAATAGATGTTACTATAATTACTTCACTTTGAAACACCTTTTAATTTCTAAGGTAGTGAAAGCTACATATCTAAAAAAACACTTGTTTTGATCAAAGATGACACCAGTTTTGTTTCTTGTAAGCTATGTCATATTAGAGAAAAACAACTTGTCAGTAGCACTAGCTATATTCCAGCATGGATTTCTAAATAGTTTTGGCTTCTACCTGCAGCATTACCAAAACATTGCTGGTAAAGGCCATTCCAATGATAAAATGAATCGGCATATAACCAACAACCTTAACAAAACCCACTCAACTCTTGACATTTTAATTTATACATAGTGTACTGAAATGTAGTATCTCCAAATTTGAATGAAACAAGTGGAAGTATGCAGTGCCGTCATCTCTCTAGCACAGGAACTATTCTTCTCCCATTTCTACAGTCTAAGCTTCTCTGAGGAGCTTTTTGCCAGAAACTAAAGGAGAGTGAAAGAGGAATTCAGCCTCCACAGTCAATATTTCATAATGTGCTAAAAATACTTTAGCTAGTTCTATTCTGAGTTGTATAGAATCTTTCAGTTTTTGAGCTGTTAATTTTAATTGCTCTATATATTTCCATGCTTATGTTTAGTTTGTAGAAGAAATTATGACAGACTCACAAATCTTATCCTCTATAAATAAAATGCAAGCATTTTGTATGTTGATTACTGCATAGAAGCAGGTTTATACCGGCTGAACGTTATCTTTCTTTAAATAACACACAAAACAAATATACAAAGATAATCCCAAATAGAAATTAAGTTATATAAATGATTGAACTGCTCTTGTTACTACAGAATTACAGCCCAAATGATGCTCCAAGCTTTACTGAGCCCAATAGAACCCATTATGCTATAAAATGTAGTCCATGTATTGGATACATCACACTCACCATGAGATGAATTAATTTATACAAATCAGGAGCATTACTACAGAGAATGCCAGACATGCATATATCATAGGACAGGATACTATGTGTACTTGAGATGCTAACAGAACAAAGGTCTACGATGCAGAAACCTTATTTCTGCATTTGGATATTAAATCAACATGATGATGTTCTGGAACATCAGACATGAGTGTTATGATACAACTAACAGTGACTTTTCAGACTGTAGTTGTCACATCAATAACTAAGAATATCCTACCCTAATGTTAATGTAGTGTAAATTTTCATCATGAATGCAACTGAACTAAAGTCTTGTCAACATGCTCATTCACTCATTTTTAAGTAAATTTTCCCTATCATAAAACAAAAACTGTGATAAGTGAGGAAGAAAGAGAACAAATAAAGAACTTCTGCCTCCAACATTGTAAATATGGTTTCTTTAAACGCTAAAGTCTTCACTAAAATATACTTTTTAAAAAATAAGGCCACAACAAAAGACATTGAAAAACCATCAAAATTCTAAATACTCATAAAATTAGATACTATTTTAGTGCTATTAGTGCAGTCAGTATCAGCATATGACTCAAGAGTATTGGAATAGATATACTGAAAAGAAACATGGCACAAAAATACATTCTGAATGCGAGAGATACTCAGCAACTACAGACCAACCATAACAAACGGCATGCACGCTCCCATATTCTCTAATAGCATATCAGCTCATCTGAGTGATAGCTGTTTGTACTGACTGGAAAATATGACATGAAATTACTTTGATGCAAAGCTCCAAGAAAACGCATAGAAATTCTCATCTCTTAAGACAACCTACCATTATTTTAGTGAAGCCCACATCAGACCATACTTACCTAAAAATGATTTTGTTAGCCTAGATGACATTATGGAAGCCTTTTGACAAGATGTTTGATATGAACCTGTAATACGTCTGACTTGTCTCTATCCACAATTCTTTTCAATAAACATACTTAAAAAAAAAATAATAGAAAACACACTCAAGTAAGATCAATGCAAATGTAAGACCCATACTGTCTGTCCATTTAAGTCAACATTCATTTCAGTAGGACAGTGTATGAAAACAAGTTTACTTGTGTGTCTGGCTCCTTACATTGCATCAGCTCTGCCGAAGCCCTCTAAAAGCTATGAAGGAAAGGGAAAGGGGAAAAACGGGACACTTCAAATTTGTGCAGAAGCTCACCACTATTGGAATAGCTTGTAGAACATCCTGCTTGTGCTGGAATACAACTGTGACCGTAGACTATAAACTTTTAGAAAGAGTATTGGTAGGATCACAGATCAGCCTGTAGCCTTTATGAGGCCTGGGAGAAAATACCTGAAATTTGAGACCTGTCATAATAGTTTTGATAGCACGATTCTGACAGTCCACCTTGCTTGGTGAGCACATGTGGGTATGCTAAGGATGTAAAACCTATCAGGATAGTCTTATAAAAAGCAGACAAACAGTCAGCATCTCATCCACATTGTCCATAAATGATCCCAAAACTATTCTGAAAATACATTTGAGTTTTAACTCAGAGAGAAATAGTCCATTCTCTCCAGAAGACAGCCGAGAAGGGAAGCAACATAGATACAGTGGGGATAATCAGAAAAAGTCATTTGCTAAGGTAATTGACAGAATAGACTCATTTTTGCTGGCAGTTGCTCAGAGGGGTCTCTAATTCAAGAGATTGTCTATCCCATTAGAATGAAAACCAGATGGGTAATTTATTATTCATATTCCAAACACTATTAGTAACACTCATTCTGTAATAAACAAGCATGCGATTCTCTATCATGCATTCACTATCAGAAAATACTTATTTCTGTTGGAGAGACTGAGGTATATTTAATATTTCATTTTTTATGGTCCTTCTTTGAGCACATTAACATTCAACATACCCTAATTAGTTTCTCTTTCAAATTACGTTCCTGCTTTCCAAATTAAAGGCTAATATGCTTCTTTGATTGACAGGCTACATTTTATGTCTTTGACTGTTTGGACAAGTTGGTAAAAGCATTTTTCCTAGGGAGAAATAGGAATGTTTTTTTTTTTTTTCTTTTTTGTCCACTTGGTCCAAGAAGGTAGTTTATTTTCAGTGGAACTTTTTGTTGCTAAAAGGAAGGAAATGCCCCCTGAAGCCCACCACTTTATGCTTTTTAGTTTAATGATACAAACATCTTCTGAAGTGTAGAAGTGTAAACTCATTAATAGCATTTCAGTTCTCTCTGCTGCAGAAGCCTGGAGGAAAGAAACCTTAGTACCAAATATCTGATTCTAGCACTGAAGTTTAAATCTTAAACCAAATTATAACATCCAATTACACGCAATCTTTATATCTCAAGTCAGGATTTCTCTTTGTTCATTCTGAAAGAGGTTTGATCTTTGTCCTGGTTTCAGCTAAGCTAGAGTTAATTTTCTTCATAGAAGCTAGTGTGAGGCTGTGTTTTGGATTTGGGATGAGAAAATGTTGATAACATGCTTATGTCTTGAGTTGTTCCTAAGCAGTCAAGGACAGTCCAGCTTCTCCTGCTGGCCTGCCAGCAAGAAGGCTGCGGGTGCATGGGAAGCTGGGAGGAGACAGAGCCAGGACAGCTGACCCAGGCTGGCCAAAGGCATATTCCATACTATAAGACGTCATGCCCAGTATATAAAGCTGGGACGAAGGAGGAGGAAGGGGTGGAGGGACATTGGGAGTTATGGCATCTGTCTTCCCAAGAACCCATTATGCATGATGGAGCCCTGCTTCCCTGGAGATAGTTGAACACCTGTCTGCCCATGGGGAGTAGTGAATGAATTCCTTATTTTGCTTTGCTTCCATGCACGGCTTTTGCTTTACCTATTGGACTGTCTTTGTCTCAGGCCACGAGTTTTCTCACTTTTACTCTTCCGATTCTCTCCCCCGTCCCATTGTGGGGGAGTGAGCGAGCGGCTGTGTGGTGCTTAGCTGCCGGCTGGGGCTAAACCATGACAATCTTAATTGGCTTTATGCCTTTCCACCTCTGTCATGACTTATTTTTGCTTTAAAAGGTGAGAGGCTGGAAAGTGGTATTCCAAGGCAGGTTTGGAGAACATAAACAAATTTTTATGAATGTAATAAATGTATTTAATAGAAGAGTTATCTATGAGCAATATAATAAAGGAGTATCCTAATGTAGACATGACTAATATATTCACACAAAAATTAAAAATAACATATTCAAATAATAAACCTAATTAACTTCCCTAGTAGTCATAAGAAATCCATCATAGAGTAGAAAAAATAACTAGCCTATGGATATATTACAAAATAATTTGACTGAAGAATTTTAGGGTTTATATTCACTTCTAGGTTTCAGACACGCAAACAGACAGTTACAATGCCATAGAGCAGGAGACTACAATATTGAATGTGTGCATGCTTAATGATGTACTATATTATTATATAACACTTCATTATTTGTGAAAAATGCATTCATTATACAGCACACATATCGTAAAAGAAACCAAATGAGAAAGAAAGGGAGTGCACAATTACAGAGTCACAGAATCACTAGGTTGGAAAGGACCTTCAAGATCATCAAGTCCAACCATTAATCCAGAACCACCATGTCCCCTAAACCATATCCTGAAGTGCCACATCCACACGTTTTTTGAACACTTCCAGAGATGGCGACTCCACCACCTCCCAGGGCAGCCTGTTCCAATGCCTGACCACTCTCTCAGTGAAGAAATTTTTCCTAATATCCAATCTTAACCTCCCCTGGCGCAACTTGAGGCCATTTCCTCTTGTCCTATCGCTAGTTACTTGGGAGAAGAGTACACCCTCGTCGCCACAACCCCCTTTCAGGTAGTTGTAGAGAGTGATAAGGTCTCCTCTCAGCCTCCTCTTCTCCAGACTAAACAACCCCAGTTCCCTCAGCCGCTCCTCAGAAGACTTGTGCTCCAGACCCCTCACCAGCTTCGTTGCCCTTCTCTGGACACGCTCCAGCACCTCAACATTCTTCTTGTAGTGAGGGGCCCAACACTGAACACAGTATTCAAGGTGCGGCCTCACCAGTGCCGAGTACAGGGGCACGATCACTTCCCTACTCCTGCTGGCCACACTATTCCAGATACAGGCCAGGACGCTGGCCTTCTTGGCCACCTGGGCACACTGCCGGCTCATGTTCAGCCGGCTGTCAACCAGCACCCCCAGAAAAAAGTTAAACTGAAATAGGTGTATACCTGGAGAGCCACTAAAGTAAAGTTCTACCAAGAAATCCCCTCTAAGTTGCCGCAACACAGAAGTCATAAAAATTCATGTGAATAAGCTCATCTATTGAGAGAAACCCACATAAAGCCAAAAATACACATCATCCATACATCAGATGTATATTTGTCTGAAAGAAGATCACAGAAGAGTTTATCTGAAAAAGAAATCCTGCTCTGTACCTGATGTCTGGTCTTTTCCCCTTTAACCTATTAGTAAATCCCTCCTGGACTCCATTTAATGCCTTAAAGGAAAGAGGACAGCTATATCTATTACCTTTACAAAACAAATGAAAGATAAAGAAATCTTTGTTTGGAACCCCGTCTCCCACAAACTCTGCAGCAAATGGGATTTTTTTTTTTCCTATTTGAGTTCTCGCTTTATCTGCTTTACACTTATCTTTTGCTTTGATGACTCCTTAAAGCATTTTAAAACACAGTTAAAAAGAAACTACCTCAACAAATTTGACATAACGTGATAGTAACTGCAAAAAACTCTACAGTATTTATGATTTCTGGCAAGAATCTTCCTGATCCTTTAACACTTAGTAAAGTGACTGGGCACTGCAGTATATCTTCTGTATCAATAAATGATTCAGAAACAGATGGTATAAGTTCCATAAAAATTTCGCACAAAAAAAGCCATGCCAATGTTTTTCCTTATAAGGAAACACCAGCCTTAGGCAACCCTGGATGCTAACTTTAGCAGCATTATTTTGGAGAAAAACAACCTTTAAGAAAAGCAGATTTCATGTCATTTTTAGGATGATGGGCCAAAGGCCACAAGTGTTGTATGTGCTTGTTCAAGCTGTCTGTTCAGGTCTGACTTGTAAATAACCTGTGTGTCACATCAGAATATTTAGCAAACTGTGACCTTCATGATCATCTTTTCCATTCTCTCCCATGACTTTTCCCCATCTGGGTGCATGAGAAGCAGGAGCAGCAATAACACTCCTCCATTCCATTGTTAATTCAGAATACCAGACACTGCTTTCACTCAGGAAAATGCACAAGCACTTCTTATAAATTGTTTGATGACAAATTGTATGGAAATACATACCATGAGGGTAGGAACACATCAATAAAACCTGAACTATGAAGACAGGTAAAAGAAGAGCTAAGGCAGTCACCAGTATTGTCAGGATGAGAACCTCCCAGGACAGGTTTCTGCCAGATCTCCAAAATTCACGATACTAGTCAGGACTTGCAAGGAGACGCATGAGCCCACCCACGCAAAGTTGTCACAACATAACCGTTATGTCTAACATCTCTACTCCTAGAGCGAGCTGCAGAAGACCAAGACTGCAGAAAGCTTCTCATGCCATTTGTACCCATGCAGCTTAAGGCTAGTAGCTGCATACACAGATAAGCAGTACTCAAACCTGCATGGGTTTGTGTGCCCAAAAGTCTTGGGCACAAGTTAAAAGGACAACAGCCTTGTGGATTCCCTCTTCCTTCTAGCCAAGTCCCACTTCTGCATCTATTGCCCCTCTCCCACAGGGCCTGAGGTCAGGTCTTTGCTAAGAAATGCCATGACTAAACCAAATGGAACATTTCCGCAGTAAGTAGTCACTACTTTTCCACTGCTATTCCCCTCCCTGTGCCTTGACTTGAGCCCCTGAAGCAATCTGCAACCCTGTCTCCTCCCACACCAGGTCCTGCACACATCCATGTGGCTATGGGCTGTGACAGAAGTGGAACACAAAAGGCCTCACCAGTCCTGACAGTCAAAGGTCAGTATGCTTCCTAAACTCCAAGTAAAACGGTAGCATAGAATACATTCAAATATGCCCTTAAAGAGACCACTTTGGCAAAAAAACCCCAAGCCTCTAGCAGTCCAGAAAGTCAAATAAAACGCATTCCAGCCACAAGCATGTACATGGAAATCATTATAGCCAGAGATGAGACGAAGCACAAAGAGCCCAAGTGTCCCAGCCATATAAGCACCTGGCAAGACTTCCAGAGCAATAGCACAGCCAGCTTAGCCCTTCACTGCTATGAGGCCTGAAGCCAAATTCCCTGAAGAAGAGCGCTCCTTTTTTTATCATAATCCCCCAGGGTACTTCCCAGGGCTCACCGATCCTTTACAAGGAGTAGTTCATGAACATCAGGAATTCATTACGAAGAAGTATACAGTGGAAGCCTAGAGGGTGCATGCATGGCTCTCAATTCTACCCCTCTACTTCAGGTAAATTTCAGGTAACAATATTAAATTCTGGTCCACAGACAGCAGAAAATATTCACAAGAATAAGTGTTCCACAGCAAAACACACATTTAATAAGCTTTTTCTGTCCAACATTTACATACTATATGGCAACTGCTAGACTTAGATGAAAACTAACATTTCATGTGTTAAAAATATTACATATTTTATATAAATAATATTAATTTTTAATTCTGATTAAAATGTAAATCTTCTACTTACTGGGTGTTTGGCTGAAAGTCTGCCAGTCACAGTTCCCGTCTGATTCCATGTAGAGGAAATAAATCCCTGCAGTCAAGTAACATAAAAATCCCCCAAAAGGAAAAGGGTGAAGACATACATCTAAATTTTAATGTAAGTATCAGTAATAAAAACTCACTGCAATCAATAACTCACTACAAAATCAATACTTCATAAAAAGATATATACAACATTATTATACTACATATCATACTACAAAATTATAATGACAAAGTATAAAATACTTTATAATTTTCCATATATGAATGTTCTTAAAGTGTAAACACTGCAAGCATTTCACATCTTTTTATGATTTATTTGAAATACCATATTTTACAGGCTACATATTGTATTTCTACCTTTCTCATGCACGTTTGTAGTCCATCCACGTAAGTTGATTTCATCTTATGAACCTAAATTACATGAAAGTTTAGATGTTTATTTATAAAAATAAGAGATTTTTTCAAATGAAAGATCTTCATTTCCAAATGCATGTTGTTTTGTAGACTTCTTTTAAAAGACAGTTTTATCTTTGTAATTAATGGATATATACTCACTAATAGCTTCACCTATTAGCATAAGTTAGGCAAGTGCTTGGTTATACCCTAAAGCCAGGTCTTTGCAGATACTAGTAAATGAACAGTTGGAATTTATTTTTTTACATCTTATATCCCCAGGTCAATAAATTACACAAAAAAGCCCCCCCCCCCCCCCATCACGCTTTTTTCTTTTTTTTTTTTTTAAAAGCTTGGAAACTCATCCACTGAAAATCTAAACGTTAAGTGTGACAGCAGACTAACTAGGTCAGTTTGGATTTTCAGGAGGCTCGTCACCCAAAAAAACCCCATAACTAGTTACCTCCTTCACTGTCTGCAGAGTATTTCTTCAGGAGTCAAAAAATAAATGTTTTTCCTTAAGAGTGTGCTTTATAGCACTAGCCAGTGAAGTTTTCCAATTTTTTTTGCAACACAGTTAGTTGTTTGCTAGCTATCATCTAACATCGTGCAAAAATGAACTATAAACATTAAATTGAAAAACCCTTAAGAATACCTACAACTTCAAAGTTTAAATGAGTATTTGAATGAACTTACACTAGAGCCAAATTTTTTATTCATTTAGCTGTGAATATGTACTCTTTCTTGCTAATTTTGCTTCAGTGCAGCTACGTTATGTGAAAAATATCAGCTCACCTGACGGTATTCTAAAATTATCTTGGGCAAAGGATGAAGATCTTGCAACTTATTTAGCTACAAAATAAAGAATGAATTACTGGTGTACTTCTCTGTTGAGTTATACTATTTAACAATCTTAACAGAATAAGTTTTTGAGGAAGAAGTTTTCTCACCAAGCTGAACGGACAAAATACTGGCTAAAGAATAATGTCCTTCAAGCATTCTCACCCTAGGCCCAAGGAAGCCTTCATTCTTTCCTGCCTTCAGCAGGAGGGCTGGAGATTACCCCTTCCCATTTAATTTCCCTTTTTGTCCCAGGTAGGGACAAAAAGACATGCAGACATCAAAACTTTCTCACAAGAACTTTGAAAACACTGGGGCATTGAGACCGGGGCGGGGGGGGGTGTTACTTACGGTCCTTTGTTTATTTTTTTGTGCTAGAGAGCATCAATGCAAGAGAGAACATGATAAAAGTATACAAAATAATACATACATATACACATAGATATTTATACACACACACAAAATCCAACAGAATTTCTCCTGTTTGTCCCCTACTGCAAGTTCCAGGAGACCTTCAAGAAAAATTGAAATTGTCAAATCCAAAAGTAAGAAAAATAAGGCATATTCCTGATTACTTTGATTGTAAATCGCCATGAAATTTTGTTAAGAAAAAGAATTAAGTTATTAAAATAGAAATCGGATATTTATAATCACAACAAAAATAGCTGGAACTACAAGAGTTCAGGATGAAAAATAGATGCAACTGTACCAGAAAGGAAATTTAAATGCATAATTTTTTTTTCTTGCTATCAGGGAAAGACAACATATTAAGATTAATTACCTAGTATTTATCTGTTGGAAGGTTTCAGCCTGCCTTTCTCTAAATAACCAAGTCTCAGCAGTTGTTGGAAAGAGTACTGGACTAGCTAAAAGCATTGTTTTGATTAGTGCAACAAATCTTACGATGTGCATTCTATTTCACTGATCCCTGCCATAGAATGATAGAATAGTTTGGGTTAGAGAGGACCTTTAAAGGTCATCTAGTCCAACCTCCCTGCAATGAGCAGGGACATCTCCCAAGGCTCTCTGTCATTCTCCAAGACTACGTAACTGATCTATGAAATCTCCTTCTCCTTGAGTAGTATATGGTTTTTATGGTTATACTGTTGAAACTGTCTCAGAGATCCTATCTGGTAGCTCAGACACTTGGCCCAAAAGTTGAATTTCCTGTTTCACACAGGAGAAACAAATACTACCTTTCTACCTTCCCCAGAGGCATTCATTCTCAGCAATGGCTTGTGTACTCTAATTTGGCTCCCATGTAAAGTAGAGAAATACACAGCAAATTAGAAAAAGGTGCAGCTACACAGAGGCTTCTTCTCTTCTAAGAAGGAATTCCATCACTACTACTATCTTCACAAAATAATTGTCTGGATGGGGGGTTCAAGTGCACCCTCAGTAAGTTTGCAGATGACACCAAGTTGGGTGGGAATGTTGATCTGCTTGAGGGTAGGAAGGCTCTGCAGAGGGATCTGGACAGGCTGGATCAACGAGCCAAGGCCAACTGTATGAGGTTTAATAAGGCCAAGTGCCAGGTCCTGCACTTCAGGCACAACCACCCCATGCAACGCTACAGGACTGGGGAGGAGTGGCTGGAGAGCTGCCTGGCAGAAAGGGACCTGGGGGTGCTGGTTGACAGCCGGCTGAATATGAGCCAGCAGTATGCCCAGGTGGCCAAGAAGGCCAACAGCATCCTGGCTTGTATCAGCAATAGTGTGACCAGCAGGAGTAGGGCAGTGATTGTGCCCCTGTACTCAGCACTGGTGAGGCTGCACCTCGAATCCTGTGTTCAGTTTTGGGCCCCTCACTACAAGACAGACATTGAGTTGCTGGAGTGTGTCCAGAGAAGGGCAATGAAGCTGGTGAAGGGTCTAGAGAGCAAGTCTATGAGGAGTGGCTGAGGGAACTGGAGTTGTTTAGTCTGGAGAAGAGGAGGCTGAGGGGAGATCTTATCACTCTCTACAACTACCTGAAAGGGGGTTGTGGTGAGGTGGGTGTTGGTCTCTCCTCCCAAGTAACAAGCAATAGGATGAGAGGAAGCCACCTCAAGTTGCATCAGGGGAGGTTTAGATTGGATATTAGGAAAAGTTTCTTCACTGAAAGGATTGTCAAGCATTGGAACAAGCTGTACAGGGAAGTGATTGAGTCACCATCCCTGGAGATATTTAAAAGACATATAGATGTGGTGCTACATCTGCTACAACAGAAGAAAGAACTAGAGAAGCTTCCTATGTCCAGTATTTATTGCACTGATTCTGAAGATACATTTGATTTCTTGTACTGGTCTATCAAAGTATTTAAACTGTTTGGTCTTTACAACTCTGAGGCAACAAGATTCTGTCAAGATCCTGCAGATCTGACTCTAAATGCAACCACTCTTACTGAAGACAGGCAGCTCCACAGAGGAAAAAAAAACAAAACAAAAGAAAAACAATCTGAGGAAAATTCATGCTCACAACAAGTAAAACGCTGGACCATATAAAGAAAGCAACAACTCCCAGTTCAAACCACAGGTATCAAATAATTTCCTACAGACCTCTTAATCTAGCATGAATGAATGAGTCCATAAAAAGATGACAACATGATTTTAGTCCAGACCTCCTGACAGCAAAGATAAAGTCTGGGCTGCCATTTCCTTCATGAGCAGATTTTACATTAATGTTCTTTTCTTTCACCAGTGGTCTCTTTCACCCAAAAGTCAGTCATACTGAGCTACCAAAATCTGACCAGTAAGAAAGTTTCCCTCCTTTGAGGAAGATGGTCATACATGAATGCTGGTACTAAAGTTTTTAACCCTGGTTTATAGTTAAAGTTTTGCTTCAGTAGCTAGTTTGTTTTTCCCCATCGTGGAGTGCAACTTTTATTTCTGGCATAAGTAAATGAAGTGTGATTACTACAATACAAAAATAAATCAAGGTGGTTAGGAAAAGTTTAGACAAATGACAACTTCAGAATATAACTTCGAAGCTTTGCTAAATTGTGCAGATGGTTTTAAAACCCCTCCCCATCTCACCACAACTTCTGAGGTGGACACAAGTTGTTGTATTTCAGTTCTGTGAACTTTCTCGCACAGTGCATGTAGTTTTAACTTCTCAAATAGTACCTACAGTAAGAAAAAACATCTAAGAGATGTTTCAGTATTTCAAGTGCTGATACATAGAGGAAAATTATTTGGTGCCTGAACTTAAGTCTAGAAAAGAGATTTCAAGCAAAATAGAGCATACAGTAGAAAAGAGAACTAGCAAAGAGAATTGAAAAGATCAAATCTTTATTTTTAAGCTACTGAAAAAGTAGTGTATTTACTAAGATCAAATGCATAATTTATGTAAATACATTAAAATACAAAGTATGCAACATTGTCAGATTTATAAAAGACTTATATGGCCTCCATTAAAATCAGAAAATAAGATAACTAATATAAAAAAAATTCTGAAGTTGTAAGGACAATTTTATATGCTTTATAATTCTTCTGTATCAATAGCAATTTACAGAACTTACTTAATAATAGTAGTATAAATATTACCTCTCTGAGTTGACTACTGCTGGTCAAAAGGAATCGTTCTCCAGCAACTTGATGAGCTTCCTGTTCAAGCTCTTTGAGTCGCAACTATAAATTAGCACATTGGAATTATTCTGTTTACATTACTATTTTCTTCAATATCTGCTACTTCCTAGGTTAAAGAGTATCTTGGATTTCTACATAAAAAATAGACTACTTGATAAAGTATAATCATTGCTGGCTATCAACATTTCATTTAGTAAGTTGCTTATATACTCTTTAATCTATATTTCTTCATGATCTTGGAAGGGGATTTACGGTAGTAAAAAGTACCAAAATTTGTGGGAAAATAACTTAGGTTACTGAAGACTATAGAGATCTGTAAGAAACAGAGCTATGCAAATTCTTCTGGTAAATTTATAATGTCAGACCACTACAATTATGTAAGTCAGATTTTATGCCACAAAAGAGGAGTCCCTTGTAGCTATTTTCAGCAATGGGGAAATGGCAAACTTAGAACTCTCAGAACATGTAAGTTGTAATGAGTGTTTTATTTATAAAGAGGGAGGGAAATATCTATCAAGAAGATGGTTACTGATAACAGTAGGTTCAGAAAGAGCTACTACAATTTTTACTCCATAACACATAACCCAGAAAGGACCTGTGCATTTTGCAAAGCAATCTTAGTTCCAGGGCAAGGCTAACAAAGCAAGTGTCTCTCTTTTGCTTGCCTAAACAAACATGGAAGTATCCTAAAATGTAAATATCATTAGTTTTATTTATAATAATACAAATACTAGAAACCCCAAACTGTCATGTAAAACGTGAGAAAACAGAAAGATTCCTTCTCTTTTTAATCAATTATCCTCAGTAAAGGCAGAAAGATGATGCTATAGAATTTCCAAAAGAAAAAATAAAGACAAAGTTTACCCCCAGAATCTCTGATGTTTTTTTCAGTTCTTGTTTGTTCACATGTATTTTGTGTGTTTCCATCACTGTAAACACAATTATATACTGAGAACACTGACAAAAATTTATAATTTTTATCTTACATGCTTCTTAGACTGTAAAATGGAAACTCAAGTTTACACAGCTGTTATGAGGCTAAGATAACATTTAGTATTCTGAGGTGTGACATTCTACCTCAACATAGTCAGCGGCTGTGTGAAAACAGTGAAGATTCATATTTTGAACGGAACTTTCATACCTGCCAAAATTTTGATAAGGGGAAGCTCTAATGTGCAAAATAATTTCCACAAACCTTGAGCCTATAAAGCAAGATACAAACAAATTCTTCAGTATCAGACAATTTTAATCTTAAAACATATAGTAGCATCATTATGTGGATCTATTTTCCAGTAAGCAGTATTTCACTTTCTGTATAATCCCTTTTTATATGACACACTGTTTGTGGAATGAAATACTACTTAGTGTGAATTATAGTATGTAAATATTGTAGTCCATTACCACTTCATTTTGTGCAGAATAGTAATATATTTTGTAAGAGTAATCATTTTGTACAGGTATAGTAATAAAGAAATATACATACCTCATTTTTCTAAATGGTTTATTTTTAGAGCAAGCTCCTTGAGAATAGGATATACACTTATCCCTTTTTTCTTTATTCACTTGAACAATCAAGCAACCATTCAGAATTAATAACTTTATTTTCATGAGGAAGAAAATAAAAGAGGATAGAGTTACGTGCTAAACTCAGTTACAAAAAACAGGAAGTCTGTTTTTTCTCTAACCACTGAAGCAACTGGACAGTAACACTTGTTTAAAAACTCCTGTAGGTTGGCTCTCAGTGTTTCTGTGCCTTTGGTGTTTCCCTGTTGCCTTCCTTCACAGATTGTTTCATCATACTGCTGGGCCACTTAGATAGCCAGATTAACATGGTTCCATCAACTAATGGTCTAAGTCCTACACTTGCTACCATAAATTTCAAGGAAAACACCTAGGGTTCTATGATGTACCTTCCACCAGAACCTAAGCATATCCCTAAATTCTGACACTTTTCCAGGTATAAGACTACAGGGAAAAAACACACCAAAAAAATCACTAAAAGACTAAAAGACTTATTGCTGTTCAGAATGCATCTCAAGAAGGGCTAAAATAGAATAAAATAGTTCACTTGGAAGGGACTTATAGTGATCATCTAGTCCAACTACCTGACCAGTTCAGGGCTGACCAAAAGTTAAAGCATATCATTAACAGCATTGTCCAAATGCCTCTTAAACACTGACAGGCTTGGTGCATCAATCACCTCTCAAGGAAGCCTGTTCCAGTGCTTGACGAGCGTTAATACAGCCCAGATCAAAAGATATGCTGAAGTTTTTGTACCCAAGGAATACATCGAAAAAAACACAGCTACACTCTGTTTTAACTCTGTTAATGCTTGTTTCATATAGCTTTAGAACACCAAAAGAAAAGTCACAATATTCTGAACATTTCCCATTCTTAGAATCTTCATTTAAATATTTAGTTAACTGTTGCAGAGGAAAAGTTTCTTCTAAAGAAACTTTGAGACTAACCATTTTCTCCCTCTGGAAGAAATGGCAAATTTGATGGGCAACTTTATTTTAAATATTGACTAGTACTATAAACCAGTAAGGATTGAAGCTTTCTATTTAACTTGAGTAGAGATTCGGATTTGAATGAGCAGCACATCACTAACTGTCCTTAATTCATGATAATACCTCTGAAGTTATATCTGAGTAACTACTTTTTATATCTTACCTGTAAGTCATGAGCAAGGTCCATCATTACATTATAGAGCTTCTCCAAGTTCACACCTATGTTTTGATACTGATACAAATAACATTAAAATATTAAAACGTTAACATTAAAATATTTAAAATACTATCTATTTTAAAAGGTATTAAACTATAAAAATATATTTTTCTCTATGTCTCCTGTTATATTTAATATTTTAGTAATGTTCTTAGACCTCTGCGAAACACAATTCATGAACAGAGCAGTAGAGGTCATGAATATTCAAGATTTTACTTGTTCCTTTATTTACATTTTGCATAGACTGAGTATGGAGAAATAGTACCACTATACTGCCTTTGATATTGAAGTCAGAATTCTATTACTACTTGTAAAATGAGGAAAAATTCCTTGCAATTTTCTTTCTCCTATCAGTACTGCCACTCTTCCGTGCCTGAACTATTCACTTCCTTCCCTTCTGTTCCATAGGTGTTCTGCACAAAGCCATGCCACCTCATTCAGTTGGCTAGAAGATGATTTTGAAATGCATACAGACACTGAGAATACAATCATTAGGTCCAAGAACATGAACAATAAAAATAAACTTAATGTCATCCTATTAAATTTGTTAATCAGGCTAATACACAAAACAAACAATAAAGTGCTGCTTTTCATGACTAAATTCCTGTGAAGAAAGATGGGAATTAAAAAACGCTGCAGATGTAGATTTTCTTTCCTGCAGCCTGTATCTTCCATGATGGCTGAACAATCAAAATTATGGAATAGATTTACATCCAAGCCATTAAGTGCAAAAACACTAGCATTGTCCCATAAAATTCCTGCGCCACAAACAATAGAACCTAGAACAACATTCCAGAGGACTAAAGTTATGTGCTTCTCTGTTCATACATTCTTCCCCAAGAATCACATACTGGTCTCTGTTGGAGGCAGGAAAATAGGTTACATGGAATTAAGTATGACATGTTATGATAGTTCTTAGTTTTTTATGTAAAACAGTGAAATTAAATTAATGGTTATTTATGTACAAAGAAGCATTTACTCTGTGTTGATAAATACTTCTGAGGATATAGCTGAATTATTGGCTCAACTTGGCCACAATACTTTAAGATAGACATTTCTTAATGTCAGATAGGCTAAAGAAGAGAACCAAAAATAATAGTAAGTTTAGAAAACATAACCTACAGAGAAAGAAAACTGCTAGTATAGTGCCCTTCAGCCTTTCCATCTCCATCTTAAATAACCACAAATTTTTCCACATCCTCCTTATAAAGCAGCTGTTCCGTCCTCTGACCTTTTAGAAGCCCACTGTACCTTTCTTGAAATGCAGAGACCAAAACCGCACCATCATCAAGATGTGGGTGCATCAAGATTTTCTATGGAAAAAAAAATCATGTCCCATTTTTGTTCTCAGAACCTTTCCTTATGGTGCCTATATTTTGTTGGCTTTTTGGCTGCTGCTACACACTGGTAACAACAAAACTGGTAACAATGATTCCAAGATCTCTTTGTGAATTGAAACTACTCTGTATGCATTATTCAATTTATGCTTACTCAATTTAGTGAGATCCTCTAGAGTTCCATACCCTGAGCTCGGCATCTGACGATCCAAAAAGGTAGATGTGAGACACATTTGACATAAGGCATTATTTTTAATAAGGGTAATTAAGACTTCTAAGAAAGATTCTAGTACAGTTCTGGTTTTATATAGTAAATGGAAAGAAAAAAGAAGAAAAAAAATCCCAGAAAGGAAAGACTCACAAGAGAAGTCTAACAGGGAAAACCTGCATTAAAACCCATAAGACTATGGAATTTTGAGTAGTACAGAAACGCAGAATGCAAGATAATTATCCCAGACAGTACTGACTGCAGATTCCTGTCCATGATAGTTGGGGGGGATGTCATTAAGCTATGAATTATGAACTAGAACAGAAAGATTGCCACTGAAATTGTTTCCAAGAACATTTTCTTAAGAACAGGCCTGATGTCAGAATACTATGGTCCTCCAGGACTTTTAATCTACCCAGCCAGAACAGCAGTTCTTTTGAAGAAAAAGCAGGTAAGAATAATCAAAGCCATTGGGAAACCTTCAAAATCCTTCCTAAAGGAGGATCTACTATAGTCTAAACAGATCTCCAAATTAAGGATTTTTCCAAAATAAAAAAAATGGAATTCATATAAAAATTAATGGACAGGAGAGGATCTTCCTCTCTCTTCAGGGAGGTAAGGATCCTTCTGAGTTTGTGAGAAGGTATCTCTGGACACCTTTTTCCATCTGAAAAGGGTCTTTTGCAGGAATTGGTCCCTGAATTAGATGCCATTATTTCCCCTTTATCTTCAGGATGACTCTCAGAAACTCCTAGGGAGTGAGGGTAAGCATGGCCTGAGACACCAAATACTTGATCCTGTGCCCTCACAGTGCAAGAGTCAGCTGTAAATCAACAGGTAAGCATAATCTATTCTCCAAACTGTGTATAAAAATCTGCATTGTACACAAAACTCACAATTTTGGCCTACGGTTTGCAAAACAGCCCCATTATTTGAAGAAAAACAGAAATCTGGAACCAAAGCATTACAGCAGATGCAGACTGACAAGAGCAATGCTTCATCCATTATTTGATCCAAACAGAATGCAGAAGGAATCCAAATTACTTGTTGCTGCACAAATACAATAGAACCAGAACTGACTGAAAATTAGTTTATATTAGGACAAATTATAACACATTATTGCTACAGAGGCATGCATTCTGGTACACAGCTGAGGAAGAACCATCATGGGAACTTTATCATATCGGTCCAACTAATTTTTAAGAGAAGTGCCAAGCATAACAGAAGCATGGGAGATACCTACTAGTTACAAGATGTTCTGTTTCATGCTAAACAAAATTACCCAAGTTTTGGGGTAATCTTTGCTGCGGACATATTTTTCCTACCACATACCATAAAATAAAGGGGCACTAGTGTAGCAGTCATTCAAGAACACGTGTAAGCCTGGATCATAGTTGTTTTTACCTTGAAATGACCATATGATGCATGATAACAGCAGATAAGACTAAACAAGATTCTATGTAAGCTGACGTCTGTTAGTAAGAAGCATGTCCCAGCAAAGCCACAGCAGCAGAAAACAGTTAAAACGGGGTAATGAATTCCACTGACCACCCACGTGGGTTCCTCATCTGCTTAAGGGCTATTAGTCTATACAACTTCAGCATTGTTTGTGTCGGTCATTGCTGAGTAGACAATATGGACACCTACACTTCAGGCTTCCCCTTGGCCCAGAGCAGGCTTGAACACTGCAAGACTGAGAAATGGTAGGCCCTTGAAGGTAGGATGCAGAGGGGTGTCTTCAAAGCTGAAATATGTAGATCCATTGGTAGTCATCCTTGTTTTATAACAGTCTAGTCCCATCAGTGAGGGCTCCTCTCTACCCCAGACGGAGTCATTTAAGTAAGCCCACACTCCAGTGAGAAGCCATCAATGTGTCTCCAAGAAGCCTTGTCCATGTCCACTGGTTCTGGAAAAAATCAACTGTCTGTGAAACATTATGCTTTCAGCAACAGACAACTTGATCCCATTCTGGAGGTGGAAGTAAGCCCAATGACAGGCTTCAATTGACACCAAGATTCCTCATCAGCAAATGTAGCAATGACAAGAGCAGTATGATGTTTAGCACCTGCTTCAGTAAAGGTTTCAAGGTATATGAACTATGGCCCCTTTTACTGAGCCTTTTGGCACAGCATCATACAGACAAGCAGCAAGTAGCACATATTCTGTGCTAAAGAGGTGTTGTGGGCAAGCAGCAGGCTATAGAACAAAACAGCATTCATTCAAATGCCAGGGGGACAAGACTAGCACAATACAGAAGGAGCTTAACTGAAGTAGTAGGGCACAAGACATAATATATCACCTGGCATGGATCCCCGTGGGAATACAGACAACTGTTAGGAACCTACCAGTAAAGTCAAAGCAAGAAGGCTGAAAAGATAAATCTGGCAACAGCTAGGATTCACATGAAGAACTGGGACTCACTGAGCAGATAAGCCAAAAAGAAATTGTGAAAGTCCAGGGAACAAGTTAGTTGCATAAGGAATGGGGGGGGGGGGGCAGATAATCACAGGATGTTAGAGGGAGGCATTAACTGGGACTTGGATGAACAAGTCAGCATAAAACCACTGCAGATGGTTGGGCCAAGGAAACAAACCAGACCTGAAGTAGGGCAGGAAGGAAATAAGACTTCAATATTTAACTCATAGCTGGGAATCAGGATAACATAGTTGAGAAATGGTAACTAAGAATAGACGTGATATATGAAGAACAAAAGACTGAGTCAAGCTAAGGAAAGAGACAAGATTAAGGATGCTGACTCACAGGAGGGGACATCACATATAGAAATAATGAACAAGTTTATAGCTTCTGCCTGTTTGCCTGTCCATCCCCTACAATAATAGCTTAATTCCTGAAGTAGCTTCTGAACAACTGCAGTTTACAGCTAGTGTTTTAACGTAAAATGGCTCTGGTTTTCTCAGAAATGTCTATACTGATGGGTATGTGCTGATACAACTGGTATCTGTCCATGCCCTAAATCCACCTGACACCTGTGGATTTGTATCCTAGAAGCTCTATAATCATGTTACAATATTTGTGTCTGAACAAGCAAGGTCTCTGAAAACTGAAAGGCTTCAGAAAAACATTATTTAGATTGCTGCACATCTATTTTTATCATTCAAACAACCTCTGAAGGCTAACGTGTCAAGAGTAGATCACCATGGCCCAAAATACAAATATTTTATAACATTCAGTAAATAAGTTTAAGACAGTAAGACATTTCTATAGTGCTGGGAATAACTTCACAAAAAGTTCACCACACATGCTCTCTTACTGGGAATAAAAATTCACAGATTTTTCATACACATGCTTGAAGGTTCACATTTGACTCCCTACTGTTCCACAGCCTAAGATGTGGTGTCTTTACCAGCTGTGAAATTCAGCAAAATTAACTAAATAAAAGCTACTGGTTCACAGGAATTAGAGAAGACATCAGACATTTTGGAAAGGAAAGCTGGTGTTGTGGTTTAGCTGGAAATAAGTTTGCAGGGAGTTAGAAAGAAAAAAGATCAGATTATACGTTAAGCAATACTGTTACTGAACTTCACATTTTTAAAGAAGAATTTTATAACTGTTCCTGGAGAGTATGATCCCATCTTGATAGAATGCAGTGAACCCTTCCCTTCTCTTCTTGCTCTAAAATTAGATTTCCAACAAATAGTATTAATATTTTTCTTCCATTAGAAAAGCATTATCTGTAATTTTTTTTTTGCAATATTTTGTAAGCAAAAGCAATTCCCTTCCCTTTTTAACCAACCACAAACAATTTAGAACAAACTACTTACTGATGCATTTCTCAAAGTGTCTGTATTTACTGTTCCCATAGAAAAAGGCTTTTCAAAATACTTCTGTATTAAACATTCAAAAGAGGGAACCGTGTTGCTGGGGTTTATCAGCCATGCTGCAATCCTTGGATCTAACACGACACTATCAGCAACTACAAAAATAAGTTATTTCAGACAATTAAAATATTTAACTTACCTCCCATACTGAGAAATACTTCTCAGGTTTTGCCCACCTTTCCTTGTAGACAGACATCATAAATAGACAAGCATTTACACTACAAAAGTGTTAAACATTGAATTCACAGCTGTACACAAACAGTCAGTATCATGACTACATAGGAGTAAGTTCAGTATTGATTATTTTTGAAGAGGGGTTTTTTTTTTGTGGGTTTGGGGTTTTGTTTTTTGTTGTTCCCCCCAACAAAGTTTTAAAATGTAAGCAAACCTTTGGTTCTCAAGATTTAAACCTTTGGTTCTTAAGATTGACTATAAAAGCCTCTCTTTCTTATCACTGAAAAATTTTAAATTCAATTTTTTCTTGTCTCTCCCTCTGATATAGTTTTTTGTTGATGTTAACTTGACTGATATCCACAAAATTCCTTTTGGGGATCAGGGGAGAGAAAATTTACTTCCTAGCAATCAAAATTTTGAGATCTCTAATGTATATATGAATTCATATATGGGTGCACAATGCATCACTCCCAAAAATCAGAACCTTCTATCCTATACGATCATATGTGCTTACACTGCACTTTCTCTCATGTTCACACAGACACCTCACATGGAGCAAGTCTAGTGCTGTTTCATTTCCATTTTAACTACACATCTCAACATATGTGCTGTAGTACTACAAAGAAGAGGAAAGGGAAGCTAGTAACTAGAATGCTTTGTGATATATTCAAAGATAGATGCAAGTATCCTCTTCAGCAACCCCTAAGTTCAAAGGACAATCCACAGGTACATTTATAGAGAACTCCATGCTACACAACCCTATGGACTCAGTTACCTGGAAGCAAACTTTAATGTCCATAATGCAAGCTACAGCTGCAGGACTATTCTAAAGACAACCAGGCTTGTTACCTCCACTGATGTAACTGTTGCTGAAAAAAAACTTCATGTGGCTGCTCAGCAGATGTTAGGGAAGGAGACATCTTGTCCCTGAATCAACTTGAGCTCTGCTGGAGTGGCCAGATAACTGAAAGATACTTCATTTGCATGGTCTCATACCACGATTTTATGTAGCTCACTATACTTTTCTCTAAATGCAAACAGCTATTCACCTGAAAAGCTAACACATGCTAAGGAACAGCCTCAGAAATTGTCTTAAGGATACCCTACTAAGAGAGTCTGTGATTGGAAGGACAGTCTTAGCCTTGGAATTGAGCAGCTTAAGAAAGTATGTCAAACTTGCATCCATTACAAAACCAAACTTTGTGTGTGTCCATGGGATTTCCACTGCTCTTTCAGCAGGAAATAATCCTTACAGGAATTAAAGTAATCTTTGACAACTGTAACAGATTTGCCATGAACTCAAATGATGCATTGTGAAAAGTCAGACTAAGCAACTCAGCCTCACTGATGGGTGGTAACACTGGGCAGCTGATGGCTGTTGGAAAGTGCCTAAAGGCTGCAGGAAGGCTCTGCCTAGTGAGATGCTGGACATTCACAAGCTCATGTGAAGACTGCACGAAGTGAGCACTGATTTTGCTAATAACAACTACATTTTACAAAGGACACAGGGAAGAAGAGAATCCTGTTACCAAATAGTCTCCAAGATACCTCAACGATCCTTTTCTCCTATCTCTACAATGAGCACAAGACAGTCTCTAGCTGAAAAAGGATAACGAATCAAACCCCCCAACCATCCATCCATCCATCCCTTCTTTCCCAGCTAAAATTTTCACCAAAGGTGAGGGTAGCAGTAAAGAGTTATAGCCACCAATTCAGTCCTGGAAAGAGGACGACACCTTCCAGGTGAGGAGGCGGCACATACAGAACTGAAACAGAACAAAGCTGAAAGGAGTGAAACAAAACCAGGATCAAGCTGGGATGAAGAGTCTGCTGATAAAAGCATACTTTCCTCAAGATTGTGAAATGATACGCAAGTCCTGTCCTCCTCCTAACCCGAACCTTTAGCATATCCCAAAGGCAAAGCATGCCATATTTCACTAGTCAGGGATAAGGTATTTGTATGTATTCCACTGGTTAGTACTCTATCTTAAGAACAGGTGCAATCATTCAAGCGATTGCAGTCAGCATGACAGACAGAAATTTCAGTGTCTGCTTGATTTACAATGATGGGATTTTTTACCTTAAAAAAGGCAGGGGATTTGTGTTGGGTTGTGTTTGTTTGTGGTTTTTTAAGGGTTTGGGGGTTTTTTGACCATAGCAGAAATAATGGGTGAAGAAGCATCAACTTCCAAAGTTTAAAGAAACCTAGACAAGAATTCTTTTGGATACTAGAAACTTCAGATTCAAATCCTATGCATCAGATAGGGTCTAACCTAGACCTAGTATTTCCTGTGTGTACAGGTTATAAAACTGTCACTAGTACCAACACTGTCATGACATTTCTTCTCCCGCTTCCCATTCCCAGGGCTAAGTGTCCTTTGTGTAGATCTTCACAGCAGATTCTAAATCATCATCAGTTTACTGTGATTTACTGATGAAACTTTTCAGATGCTGAACACAAGCTGAAGATTCTCCACAGAGAGAGTCCTTCCCAAAAGGTCACGCTTACTTTTGTAATTCACTCAGCAGTAATTCAGTACATAGAACAAAGGGGAAAAAAAAACCACCACACATTATATTTACATCTTCTATCTTCTAAATTGCTTATATATTCTAAGTTGCATTTAAACCCATACAAAAGTGTCTTATTTATTCCTGTCAAAAAACCAAGGACCCATTCAAGTGATTCCTAATTCTGACAACTATGAGCACCTCTGGAGTGTATTTTAGCCTTTCCTCTTGAACAGAGAAAGTTTTTCTAAGGAACATGAAACATGAAGCAGTTTGACCTTTTCAGCTATAGTCAGGACTGTGTTAAGAGCTTTTGTTCCCAGTGGAAGCTATCCTTAAATTATGCAATGATTTGATTCCTACTCTGAGAAGAAATACATCACCTTGATATGCTAAGTCTCTGGTCACAACCTCCCCCAAGAGAGGTGTTTTTTTCCATGGTACTAAAACTGTTTTCCAATATATTACTTAACCACCAATTTAGTTACTTTTACACCTAGTGATTTTCAGAAACATAAAAAGCATAGAGATTACAGGACTAGATCATAGATTAGGTTAGATAGTTACCTTGTTTCCAGCTAATTTCATTACCATAAACTTGAAGCAGAGTCCTCAGGAAATCTTTTGCATTGAAGCAAATAATCGGAACTTTGCAATGTAGCATTTGAAACAACACTTCCCTGCACAGAAGTAGTTCATTAAGACACACTATACTGCTACTAGGTTTAGTGAATTTATTTACATTTAATTAGCACCTAATACTAAACAGTTAACACAAGACACTTCTTTACTCATGTAAAAGCAGAATACTGTATTTCAATATTAAATTCTCAATTCAATAACACCTGAAGCTTAATTTATAATAAACTAAAACCCCAGCAGATATGTCTTATCATGCATCCATAAAGAAAACAAATCCTTATTTGACACTCAAAATTAAATGCAATCTTAATCCAAAAGAGCAACTGGCATCCCTGTAATACTTTAATATACCTGAATAAGATCACAGAGGCTTCTGAGTTAATGTAGTATTGTAAAATCATCATTTCAAAGCTACTAGACAATCTAAATTGCCATAATTACCTAGTGTTAATAGGCTATTTAAATCTAGTATGCTTCACATTTATCACTTTTCCCATTCCTTTTGAAAACGTCTATAGTTCCTACATTCATGCTACTTTAAATAGAGTTTACTGATTATTTGTGTCTTTTTGTTTATAAGATCTATTTTGGGCAATATAGAAAAATAATCATTTTCTATAGAGCTTTCAAGTTTATCTTTGGTGGTATGAAACCACAGTACCAAGTTTTTGGACATGCTAGAAGTTGTGTAGATCATAAGGTATTTTTGCGTACCTTATGATATATTGTAGATCTACTATTGAGCGACTCCATCATTCTTACAACAATTAGCTACAGGTAATTGCTAATGCTAATATACTTATTCCACCTGTTTATTATTGAATTTTTACTGTTCATATGTACCATGCTTTATTGATATCTTATTCTCAATTCAGAATAACCTATATTTAAACTAACAAATTATTAAACTGGTTGTTGGATAACTCCAATATTACAGCTGGAGAAGCACAATTAAGTGATCTGTTCCAAATCACAGTGAAGCAGTGGCAGAGATGCATGTAACAACCAAGTCCAACACCTTGAAAATGAGTGTTTTGTAATTTAAAAAAACAAATTCAGCCACTTGCAATAAAGCAGTTACTACTGAAAGTCATAAAATATTTTAATGGAGTTTTAACATGCGACAGTTATAGCTAAGAATCAGATCCAGCTCTTATTTCTCTCTTTATGGGATACTATTTCAAAGTTAATAGTAAGGAATTAAAATGGATTTTGGTTATACTAACTGGAAGTTTAAAACATATGACAACTTTTAAATTTAATTTTTTAAAGTAAATGCTTTAATTGGACTATCTTGTTGTTTTGATATAACATTATTACTGAATATTAGGGAAATTTCATTCAGGATCTCAAAAGCCATTAAAAAACCTGTTGTGTTCAAAAAAATAAAAAATATTAGCAGAGCTCAAAGGATGTTTACTGTAATGATGTCCATCAAAAATGTACTAGGTAAAAAATGCAGTTCTGGAAATGGAAGACACAAGATAGATAAACCTGGATGAACCCATGATTCTAAATATTTTTTGGTGCCACATAGCTGTACACTGTTCATAAAGGATTTCTAGGTGAATGTAAACAGCTCCTATCAGAATCAAAACCTAGCTATGCAGGGCTGCAGTTAGCGATAAGCTGAGCCCAAAGGAACAGTTTATTCTTATTTGGTTTATATTAGCCGAAGCTTGACACAGAACTAATACAACTAATATGAAATGCAATGAGCTTCACATGTAAGAAGATTCAGCCTGTGCCATGTAACCAACATCACTGTTGCTAAAAGCACATGTAAAGCAAAACAGTTATTTTTTCCTACATACTCTCACCAAGCAAATTTCTTGTGAGCCTGTTGTTCTTGTTCCCAAATAGATGTCCATTCAGTTTTAAGATAAATTAATTTATCATTTTTGTTAGCAGCAATCCAAGCATAGTCAGTTGAAGAGTAACTGGGAGGGTAAGGGTGATCAGTCTGATTCTTCACTAACACAACAACTCCTTTTACTGATGAGGTTAAGACCTGTTAAATATAATTACAATACTATTTCCTCTGACGGATTTTATGCAATCCTATAATGAAAACTTCCCAAATGTTTTGCAATATGAAACCTATTAAGTAACACTAGAGTTACTGAATACACCACTGACACAGTAGAGGAGCAAGCGTTTCAGCCTTGAAACAAAAATCCAGTGACAGACATAGTAAAAACGAGGAAAAAAATATTCTAATTCAAACAGTCTCACTGTAAGTATACAAATACCTGTTTAGTCCCATGAGTTTCATTTTTTTTTTTTTAATTTTTACTTCATAGCTGCAAAAAGATTTAGTCAGAAGTATTAAGGTTTACCTCATTTTACATTTATATTTTGGTAAGCAATAATACATAAAACTGGTCCATATTCTAGGCTCCGGAAGAACGTGGGTTTGTGTTTATCAGAGTCATATGCACAGTTCAAATGGTTCTACAAAATTGACTCTAAACAAAACACATCATTCACTAACCTGCTCCGAGCTGAGCTGTGAAGAACCATCTTGAAATATCATAGTAGTTACAAAAGCCACTGCCTGTTCTATAGTTGCAAGCAATTCTCTTTTTTCTTCACATCCCAAACTCCTGATATCACAAGGATAATTTTCAGAAGACTCTGTTTGTCCAGAAGTACAGTTGTATCTTCTTTCATGTGAAGAAGAGTAGGTCTTTACAGGTAATCTTCTCGTTTTCTCTGAACAACATGTAGGTGCATCTTGCTTTCTTTTAAGGGCAGTGGCTATACTCTTTTCGCTATCTTTCAGGTTTTTTGCTTCTACTGAAAGATTTCTTTCTCTATATCCCCATGTTGGCAAGTCTAAATCCTGGTAATAATTCACTATGTTGGCATCTTGACAGCAAAGCATTGCATCAGTATGTAGTGTCCTGACTATCTGACCAGCAGTACTTTTTTCAGGGCTGGCAGATGTTTTTAAGAAGGCAATTGTGGAATCATTAATTTCCTGGAAAAATTGGAATGTTTTAGTGAACCAATTATTCAACTTACTAGGAGAAATAAAAATAAATGTACATGAATTGATTTAAATATACTTTGAAGGAAGTGCTATTCTATGAAAAAATGTTGATACTAACAAAACAAGAAGTCAGTTTAGGGGAACCACATTACATTACACATTACAAGTATTTTTTAGTAAAGATCATTTTGTTGATTTATATTGCTTACACCCAAATCCACCACTGTTTTTCTAACATCAGTCCAACACTAAAAATGTTAAATCAGCAACTGTAAGATTGATCTAGTTCAGTAGCCTGTCTCCCATAGTGACTAGGTTATTAGTGACCACTGAGTCAACTGGATCTCCACCAATTTCTTCAAACAACTTTTAAGATTGTAAGACATAAGAAAAACATATGAAAGTCACACTGAAGAAGTATTATCAGATGTATAAGTATTACATTCTATTCTGTTTAATCCACTACACCCAGAACAGCTTTCCTGCTCCAGATAGCCCCTGGGTCCCTTTACAGCAGTACGCTATTGAATAGCATAAAGCAAGAAGTTGCATGGTAATGTTCTGATTCTATTCCTTCATCCTCGATTTCCTTCAGAAATTTCCTTGGTATGCCTAATACTGGCCCTAGTATTTTCTTACTGTTTATTTTTCTAGTTTCTTCTACAACATCTTCAGCTGAGATAGATCCTCTGTCTTGATTTCATAAACAAGGACTCTGGAGTGGCAACTGGCAACCTTTCAAAGATTTCCCAAGGTAAACGTGTGTTTAACTATTTACAAATATAGGAAGTTGTATCTTCCCTCAATACTCCTCTTACACCTTGATCATCAACAGGTCTTATAGGAGCTGGCAAACTTTCAACTCCTGAGACATTTGAAAAAAATGATGTATTATTAACAATTATTAGTGATGCATCTGCAAGCTGTTTCTCAAAGTTTATTTGGACTATGCTGTTTTATATTTACATTTAATTTATTAAAATGAAACAACTATAAAAGACTAAAAATTCTGGTAAGTTCAGCTTTTTGCATGATGACATTTTTTACTAGTCTCCTTCATACTGTTACTTAGCCATATTTTTTTTCCTGGACAGATTTTAGTATTCATTTTAAGTCTTCAATATTCTGTTTTGAATAAATCCCTATACTATTTACAAATGTTTTGGTTTTGGAGGGGAAATTCCATATATTTTCTTTTGAAAGCTCCTTCATTTTTATGCAATTTCCTTTTTTGAAATTAAACATTCCCATAGTGACTTATCTATCTTTTAATGCCTTGGAAAGATTATAGTCTCTGTCAGAGCATCTTCCAGCAAGAAAGTTTTGAACCTGATCTCACACAGAATGAAATAAAAAACAATTTCTCTTGTGAGTTCTCTAACTGTTCCACAAACCAGTTGTCTCCTAATTTTTAGTCTCAGCATCATGCATAAGCATAATATTCACCCACTTCACTGAAAAGTAACTGAAGCCTACCATAATTACTGTATTTCCTGCTCTTGTAGCACAGCCAGTCTCCTTCAGTACCTCTGCTGTCACCACCATTCCAAAAACTAAGGCCTTCTCACTTCAAAAGAACCACCATCCATTCCCCAAGATGACAATTTTCACTGATCAAAGGATATCAGCCATGTCTATTCAATCTGTATTGATTGAGCAAGCCAGAATGACAATTTTTTTTTTTTCTGGTTTTGCAATATGCCTCCATCCGGTTCCCATATTCCCAAACCTCAGAACTATGGAGGCAAAGGATGAAAAAGGCTTAGATTGCTTGAGATCATACTTCACAGGATGAGCTCTACAGCAGAAGTAAAATAACAGGTTCTAAGTAAATAGAGATAATTAAGCTTTTGCTATAACCAAAATGAATACTGGTTGTTCTGAAAGACGACAAATTAATTGGACTTAGGCAATGCTAATCAAGAAGTGAACACTATACAAAGTTACCATAAGTGGAAAAATAGTATCACAGAAGGACCAAATGTTTAAGAACCACAGAAAGACAACTAATCCACTCAAGTGTATTCGCCTGTCAAACTGCAAATAGTTTTATTGTTTAACACAGAATTTGAATTAGGACACTCAAGTAATTACAGAATCAGAAATAAGCAATTCTCTTTTAAAGGTTCAAATAAGAACAAAGCAATTTAATTATTGAGTCAGAATAATGCAGCTGGAACTACAATTAACCACAGAGAGAAGCAGCAGCTTCCAGGAAGAACTGATCTTCTACTACAAATAATGACATGGCTGGAAGTATAGAAAACAACTCCCAGGATGTAGTTTGTAATTTATGTGGATGTAGGAAAATTTCGCTAGATGCAAGTCGAAATTAGCACCTCATCATCGCAAAAAGGGGTTCCACTACTATCCAGGTGCACCTGCATGTCTACCTATAAGCCTATTTAATTTGTAGGAAACTATCCCACCCCACAAAAGAAACCAGTTTTCTGCATCTTAAGCAACCTGAATGTACTTGCTAAAGTGTGCAACATGCACCAGAGTCAGAGTAAGGAAGGTTGTGAAATGTGCAGCTGAAACAGGAGTACACTTGCAGGATCTGCAACTCATCAATCAACTCAATCAATCTTGCAATCACGGCCTGAGTTGGGGCTGTCACAGTTATCCATTCCCATTCCTGTACAGGCACTCACTCGCATGCACATTAAACCAAATTCAGAGTGAAGATTCAACCAAAAATTAAAATTCCTAATACAAAGTAATTTTTCATATGAATCAGCTCACTTTATGATTGCGTGCTAGTGATTGTTCAGTGACAGAGGTGTGAGAACACTTTTAAACCCTGGTAACTAAGAATGGGTTAAAAAACTCATTTATTTCTGATCAATCTGTCACAAGATACTAACTTCCTATAAAAAGGATAATAGAATTGGGGCCAAAACTCTCATAGATAAATAGATGCCAAGTGCAAAATAAGACAGAGGAAAGTTATCTGAACTATAAACATATGCAATACATTGTGACAGAGTTGTTATTAAAAAGCCAGCCTATAACAACTTCAAACCTGCTATAAGAAGACTGGTTTTAGTGGTCTTCAATCTTACAATATGCTTGCCTTTTCATTTTTCAGATGTGCATCCTTATCACCTAGTTTATTTTCCTTTGTCTTCTCTATACCTTTAAAAAAAGAATGGGAAACATTTTACAATACAAATGAATCTGAGAGCAGTGCATATAACTTAAGTTACATATAGTGTTACATTACTGACATTTTACCAAACCTAAAATAACTGCAATAAAATTTCCCGGGACAACCATTTTCCTCAAATTAATATTATGCATGCTTAAAAGGGCCCTGCAGGTTCCTAAATGCATATGCAAAAGCATGCTCTGTCCCCATTAAGAAAAAATTACGTCTGTTTTCCTACAAAGTAGACGGTCCTCAGAAGAAGCATTACTATAATACCATAAATATATGTATTTCCTTCTTTCCAGAAAACACATCCCATCTTGGTCAAAGTAAAGCTGCGGGCATGGGCAAGAAGGAAAACACACACATACACACACACACAAAACCCCAAACTCTACACACTTCACACAGTTTAACTGTTTTCTTGGAATTAGGTAGAATCATTCCACAAGAATTTTCTTCAGTAAAACAGTATTTGCTTATACATCTTTAGCATATCATACTCTATAGAGAGTTGACCATGCTTCATCTGCCGAAGACAATTTTTTCACGTTTCATCCTTGCAATAGAACAGGTATTGCAAGACCAGACAGGAACAGTGAGCAAGGAGAATTCAGGCCAATCAGATTGACAGAAAGGTCACCACAAAAAGCAGGATGGCTATCAGTTCTGGGTCTAAGCTAGAGCCCTGGGACCACCACTGAGCTACCAAGGATAGTTAGCCTACAGCTCTGAAAGTAGACAGATGCTGTAGTTTAAAGAAAGGCTTTGTAAATGCACCTTGGGACTCTGCGCTATGCTAAACGAAACAGTTAGGACATGTTTCAGCCCTCAACACTGCCCAGTAGCCCCAAGAAGAGGAGAAGCAAGTGAAGACTGAAATAAAAGAACAAGGTGCAACAGACTAGCAGTAATTACAAATTCAGTAGGTACAACAGACTAGCAGTAATTACAAATTCAGTAGGTACAGGAAGAAGAACAAGGGGGGGGGGGGGAAGAGAACTCCACTGAAGTGCAGCTCTCTCCAGAGTTTGCAATTAGTTAGGATTCCTTTATCTCTAGATTTTTTTACTGCCCAGCCAAAAGACACCTCATGGGCAAAATATATATTTTTGCCCCCTTCTAACTCCTGGTCCATACCAAGGACCACACTCCGCCACTGCTTTCAGCTATGAAATTTGCATTACCAGGAGCAAGACACTTTGTGAATTTAATGTGCTGTGACCATTGTCAAACAAAGCATAAGGTCATCTATTTCTATTTACTGAAACTGTTTTAAAAAACCCTGTACTTAAAATACTAAAAAGCATTTTCAAAGACTAACTAGCTTAGTCTCCAGAAGAAACTAAGCTTATTACTTTATTACATGCAGGTTCATGTTGGTATATCATAGTTGGTGTATCATCAGTTATTTATGTCCAGCTCAGTCTTCTAACCTGAGCTGTTAAAATAGCAAATATGGCACAGCTGTATTTGTAGCTTCAAACATTTTAGGTTTGGTTGTCTTGACACTTCCTACAACAATAAAATTATAATGTAAGAATGATAGTAAGTGAGTTTACATTCACTGCTTTTAATTGTTTCACAGCTAGGTACTTTTTCTTGACAAATTCACCCTCCAGGGAAG
Organism: Phaethon aethereus; assembly: GCF_964289735.1. Taxonomy (NCBI): domain Eukaryota; kingdom Metazoa; phylum Chordata; class Aves; order Phaethontiformes; family Phaethontidae; genus Phaethon; species Phaethon aethereus. The sequence goes on along the minus strand of NC_138578.1, from coordinate 75,672,811 downwards.
ATGAGGATTAAGTTTCTCTCTTCAGCACACAGTATTTAGTATTACAGGTATCTAAAGAGCTACACAACCTTGAATTTCTGGTTTATGAAAAAGTATCACCAGATGGCAGTAGAAACCCATCCTTCACTTCAAACTCCTTAAGGCTTGATAGAACCTTTACAAGCTCTACTGCCAAGATAACGACAGAATTTCACCCGATAGTTCAAATCACAGATATTTGTCCTATTTGAACCCAATATTTACCCTCTAAGAGACAAACAGTTTTTCCAGTAAGTAGAATTTAATCTTTAAAGGACTACCAATAAAACAGTTCAATACAGTTTGAAACAGACCAACATGACAAGTTTTGGTTTTGTTTTTTTTTTAAGGGAGGCAAACTTTTTCTTCTCTCCAGACCCACACTGATCAGCTAAAGCTACATATACAGGCAATTTCCTAAAAGCAATTAAAATAAATTTCTTCTTAAGCCTGTACATTAGAAACAATTGTGAGTAATTACTACATCAAAAATAAGAGCAAGATAAGCTAGTCATGTGACCTGCCACCACTAAATGCTTATACTGTTCTTTCACTCCCCAGTGAGTAAGTATTTAGGAGCACTACAAGGATGACAGCAAGCTCATTTGGCTAAAGATACCAGACACCTTCCTGGTGTTTTGTTTTGGTTTTTTTTTTTTTGAAAAGAATCTGTAACTTTACAGCTTGACAGAGCGCGAATGGATCAAGAGCAGATAACATAACACAAGGTAGGTATCACACAGTACAGAGTTCCCATCTAAGACAAAAAACATTACAGAGGAAAATTAAGGAAGGGAAAATTATATGGTAGCAAGAGAAATAGAATGGCAATTAAACTGAGGCAGAAAAGAGATCTGATTTTCTTTAAAATAACCTGGGTTTTGGTCCAAATGTACCATTTTAAAATGAACCCATCCCATATTTCTTCAAATGGGTATCACTGATTTACACAGCAATGAAATACTACCCATTTTACTGCTATATCATCAGGATCCACTGATCCAATACTTTACTAGTGAAAGAAGAGCCTGAACTGTTATTTACATAAAACTGAGGCTGCAATGTACACCACGTACACAAGAACAAATCCTAGATGTAAATCCCATGGACCAGGTAATGTTCCAGGATCTAGTTCTTGGGAGAGAACAGACAACTGAAATTAAGCAAAACTCTAACTTTCTATGTACTACTTTCCAGAGCAACAAGACTGAAAGTCTATGAAATGCACAGAACTGAGAATAAAAATTCCATCTTGCAAAACCTCCCTAGAATCCACAACATTCTGAGTAACATTTGCTCAACAGTCAAAGATCTGCTGAGGCACTTTTAACATTACCTAATTTGCTCTACCACTGGGACTTCTGTTCACTCTTCCCCCTAGAATTTCGCAAGGGGTGAGTTGCTAATGAACATGTGTTTAAAGGACAGACATGAGTCTGGGGAGTTCACAGGCCTTCTGGCAAGTTCCCAGTACCTCTAGTGATCTTTAAGTATCTAGTCCAGAGTCAAGTTAACATATACATTTAATTTACAGTATTAGTTAATTAACAGTTCAAAATTCTCATCTACTTCTATACCACATAGCAGGAACAGGAAGGAAGAAAAAAAACCCACAGTGAAATTGAGGGTACTGTTAATATCCTAGTTCCTTGCACTCACATAGCGTTATTTAATCAGAAAACTCCCAGCAAATGTCAGTGTTACAGATTTTCTAAACCTGGAAGCCTAAACTCTCACCTTTTTTTCTCTTTTTAAAAGGGGACTAGAGGTTTGATATTGTTTTGTTTGTTTAGGTTTCAGTTTTTCAACTGAAAAGAGAAACAAATAGGCTAAGATTTACTCACTCTGGTCATTCTTTCTGCTAGTCTGAACTTCTCCTACAGGAATAGACTGCAAAGCTGTCATAATCCTCTGAGCAATATCAGATAAAGGCACTTTAGAAGTCTCACATCCTATGCATGATGTATACCGGTCCATCTTTAAGATTAAACCTAAACACAGAACACACACAAATTATGCACAATATCAGGGACACAGAACAACCTGCACTTACATCCTGTTGAAATTAAAGATAAAATATAGTGAACATGTTCAGCTATGTAATCTCCTCGATAGAAAATGACACTGCCTCCCTGAAATGCCTATCAGTTTCTAAGTATTGTAAATAAAAATTAGAGAATTGTAATAATTTACAAAAACAGTGCACTAAGTGAAAGGCCTTTGAAATGGTGTTTTAATACACCGTTAAAAAATTAAGCAGTCATTAAGCTAACTTCTAATAAAAAATAATCTTGCAAATAAAACAAGAATTACCATTTATGTCTGAAATACTTCCCCCTTCCTCAACATCTTTAAGCTAGTCTGTATCTAGCAGATGCATACATTTACTGTTATTGGTGCTCAGATTTTATCAAGAAAAAAAAAAACGTTCAAGTAACTGCCAAAACAGAGCCAACACAAGATGAAAGAAACAAGTATTACTATCATGACATACAAACATTAGTGATGTGTTGTTTCAGAAAATACTTATCATAAAAGACCTCTATTCCTTAAACTTAGTATAATTGATGTACTCGAGTACTATTAAATACCAATAACATTAAAATAGTTACTATAGTTTATTTGTCAATTTATGAAACAGGTCAGCAATATCTAAAGCCTCTACAAGCTTTGACTGCAGCTACTGCTGTTCCAAATCTTATCATTTTTTTGAAAAGCAGTTGCTTTTCCAGTTGACCTGTAGCCATACTCCACAATACACAGAAAATACGTGGAGAGCCCCTAGAATACAACATATGGGAGAATTAGAAACAACGGTGTCCATATAGATGACTTCACTGACTTTGTATAGTTAGACCAGAACAATGCATAAAACTTACAACAGACACAAGATAAATATCCAACATTTTGAAGACACTTAAAGGATTCAAGCTGCACAAGCCAACTGCTCTATCAAAAATTGCTGTTAACTAAATTATTCCTATACAAGTTAGTAACTGGAATCCTGTTACTCTGGTCTTCCCCCACTAAATCCAGTGCATGAGCAGACCTTCAAGTCAAGTTTAGCCATCAAGTAAACAATATTTCCTCTGCTTACATGGAAATATTTTTCTTCACTCAAGACCACTGGCAGATTGCAAGTTTGAATACTTCGAAACATTTGTATCCAGATTCAAAGAGGAATATCCATCAGGCTGCATTAGTATTGCCTGTAATGTAAAATTTGAGCTAGACAGGTAAGCACAGGAAGGAGAGGCAGAATGGCTTGCTTTCCCCTGACATTCCAGGACTCAGAAGTATATTTTTTCCCCATGCACAACTCTTCCTAGCTTCCATAATTAAGAGTAATGCTTTTTTCCTACACAGGGTAAAACTGCTCCTCAGTTTCTCAGGGTGGGAAGCAGCAGTCTTAAAGCCTCAGGTGCATATCAAAATGAGAACCTAGCAGACTAAATATAAACAAGACACTATGCACGAGAATAGCCTAAAACCAACACGCAGATTCACCAGAAATATTGACAACACTGAAATGAATTTATAGTGTTTGGCATTTAATAATAAACACAATGTATAGAGTTAAGCAGCACAATATAAAGACATCCAATCAGTAAGGTAAAAAAATTGTAAACATTTAAAAATAAGTTATACTCACATAAAAGTTAAAAATCTGACATCAAAATAGTTTTAACACTACTGTTACTGAAGTTAAAGCTAATCTACTAAGCTTCATCAATATGTACAATGCTTGAACGCAAGTACAGCTGATCCCATAAAAACATAAAAGACTGGAAGTTATCACACTATAAAAGCCTATTTAGTTCCATTGGTATATTAGGAAGCTATATAAAAATTTAATAAACAGTCTAACAATGCACATGAAAGCAGACGTATGAAACCATCAGGACTCTGAGTTGAAATATGTGTTATTGTAAATTACAGAGCAAATTCAGAAGTCCAAAAGGTAAATTTAAAATTCTTTTTTCTTTGAAGAGTCCAAGTAGGAGTATGGACTGGTTTCAATGGAGAATATAGGCCACAAGTGAAATTAAGAAATATCGGAACAGTCTTAAATCAGATGGTCTTGGTACTTGAAAGATTGTGGTACATATTCCACCACATTTCTAAAAAAACCCAATCTTCTTAGGAGAACTGTAAGGGAAGTAATCACAGAATATCTGCCTTGGAGAATTCTCCTCTTCAGAAGGAGCACGTTACATTCATGTTCCAAACTCTGGAATGCCTTCTCCACATTTGTTTTTCAGTTCCAATATGAAAGGTTCTTAGCATGCAAGAAAACTTATCTCAAGGGTATGAAATGTTCCTTTTTATACTATGCTATGCACAGTGGAAATCAACATACAGGATAGCAGAAGAGCAGCCTGAATGCAATTTATTCAAATAATCAACATGTTACTCCACGTCAAAGAACTTTGACAAAACTGAGATTTGAACTTGGTGGTCAGATGCCAAAAGCCATAAAGCAGCATACAATCCAAACTTGGCCATTGTGGCAGCTAAACATATATTGCAATGATAGGTAAATGCTAGCCTTGATAAGCTAATACTTATCATTCCATAAACTTGTAGACAGTTTACACTAACATGCTTTCCTTTAAACATTAAGAACTCCACTGGTGGTGAAATTCTAATCTTCCAGACCACTGGCTTTGGCCTCAGACTGCTGTTCAAGCTTCTCCACCACCTCTTTCAAGTGGTCTTCATCTTTGAAAAAATACACATACAAGTTTCTTTCCATCTGATGCAGCTTATTGGAATCTAAAAAGTTTCTCTTTGACTTCACATCAGCAATCAGATCCATAAGGAGTTGATTTAGTTTATTTAAATCAACTTCCAGTTGATGAAACTGCTCAGTAAGTTCCTAACAAAAAATACAAGAAAAGAATTATTACTTTTATATTGTTAATACACTAGCTGAACTACAAATATAAATGTTTTTTGCTTTTGGAAGCCACTTCCATTTGTAAGTGAAAAGTCATCACAATCAAATAGAAACACAGGTGATTAGGGACTCCATTCAATTTATATAACTTTTGAGCTCCCTGTAACCATACTCACATCAGGTTATGAAAATGTAATTTCACTTACTTGTTTACTAAATCAGGTGAGTTAGGACCATAAGAATCTAGCCCTCAACTAGATAAGACATTTGAATGACATTTATCAATAACAAGTCTTCATAGCTAATCAAATCTTAAAAGGGTACAAAAAAACCCAGCCACAACAAAATAGCCAATTTAATTTTGAAATTAAATCATTAATTACCAGCTACAATTTTCCCAGCTGTCATTCTTATGATAGTTCAGTGTAAGCAGGCTAGGCATCTAACTTGCACATTATTTCCTTATTAAAAGGAATTACTTTTATTGATAAACAGTAGCAATAGAAAAATATAATTATCATTTGAGAAGTAACTTAATTAATAGAAAGGTATTTGATTGATTTAATAACATGTAAACCCTAAATACATATTGTTCCAATTAAAGTTTCATTTTTTAATAAATCCGTTCTATATGTTGCAAATTCACTTGACAGATGGAAATGTTAAATATATTTTCATGTATTTCACCAAGGAAGCATTATATAACAGGAGACTTCCCTCAATCCACTTTTGAGATACCTACAATTATTTAAAAACTGTAACAAGCTGCATTTAACAACCCCTAGTCCCGTTTAAAAGAGGCTCTAAACCCAATATGTCGGAGCTCTGTAGCAGGATTGTCCTACTACAACTGTTCTTCAAAATTCTGCTATTCTTATTATGTGTAAATGAGCCACCCATGACAACAAGGTTTTTTAAGTGGCCAAACCATACTATTCAGGTGTCAGCTAACAGGGGGGGAAAAAGCTCATCTGAAATAAGGAGAAATTTAAACAAATTTTCCAGTGACACCACATCCAAACAATATATTTCCCACACTATAAACATGACTGTATACACGTTTGGAAAAAAAAAAAGTTAGACACAACAATGTGCTCACAGAAACAAAATTATTACCTGCCAACATTTACAAAATCTAACATTTGCTAAGAACAATGTAAAGACTGAGCCCATTGTCATTATGGTAATAAATTTGTTGATGACATGTGGGAGCCAGTTTGTGTGTCTACAGCCTTCATACTATGTTTTTCTCAGTAAAAGAGCATGATGCACATGAATGTGGTAATTTTAATAACTAGGTATGGGCTTACCCTACTACTGAGTTGTATCTGATTTCCTCCATGATAGAGAGCATCATGAAGGGTATCTACATCACTTTTTAGCTTGGACAAAAGGAGAGACTGCTCCTGAGAAGACGCTGCTAGCTCATCTTGTACTGTAGCACAGTCCTGCTTTAACTTCTGAGCCATCTGCTCCAGGCTTTCGTATGTTTTAAACAATTGCTGTTTTTCATTTTCTCCTTCCAGAAGGCGATAGAGCCTGTAACAAATGAAGTTAGACACATAGACATTTTAAAGTCTCCTAAGCACTCCTGTCATTATTAGTCAAGAGAAGATGTTCATGTTGAGAAGTCAGAAGACTAGTAAAGGTCAGTACTGCTCAGGGTACTCTTACTACACTGCTGTATGTCCCATTGATTTAATGATTCTATCTATATATAGCTAATATGTGATTAACAGGACCAAACAATATTTCAATATTAAATTAACAGTAATGAAATACCAAAGTAACAGTTAATAAGTATACAGTGAATGCAAATAGAAGTTGACAATGCGCTTTTGCCAACTATTTCCCAACACATCAAGGACAGCAAAGTAAGATCCAATTTATTCTTTTTCAAGTGCTGAAAAAGAGCAATTTCAACGGCCAGTGAGAAATAAGAGAAAACTTTATAACACTTTCAAACATACTGAAATATTTCCCATTTTCTATCTAGGAAGAGACTGCTAGGAAATTCTCCAGTTACTTAGGAGTCACGCAAAAGACAGCAATACCTGCTGTACCAAACTGCACCCTTACACTGCATCAGGAAGAGTCTAATATGATCACAGATAACTTTGTTCGAGTGCTACTACCACCGCTGCATATTAAAGTCTTCAGGAGTTGAGCCCCAGTATAGAATCAGATTGGCTTTAATAAGAGCAGGAGATCTATTTCAAAAGTAAATGAGTTTCTATCACGTGTCTTCTGCTCACAAACCCTTTAGGGTTTTTAACTTTTCAACTTCCCTTCCCAATCATGAATACATGAACACATGCCTTTTTTTAAAAAAAGTGAAACAGTAGCCACACAACATTATGATACAATGATTTGGGGACTTAATAATAAACCTGAACAAAAATGTTACAAGCTGCCAATGCAAACGCACAATGGGAGCAAAATTAATGCTGCCTAATTCCTGCAGCTATTCACTGTGCAAGACTATAATCAACTATCACTTAACAATTGTTAAAAAACACTTAAAGCACCATTTTGAAGAAGGAGGAAAAGTCTGACATTAACACACCTGTAATTATACAATACACCTCATCAAAAGGTTTAGAGTCTTGAAGTGACAGCAACAGAGCACACATTCCTCCTGTATCACCTGAGCTACAAGGAGACTTAATTAGTTAGACTGTGAAAAACCAGACTCCTCCTACGTGGAGGAAGAAGCCAGATGGCAAATCAAGCAGTAAAAATGAGCTAAACACATTTCCTGTATTCAAGGAGTCATTCCTCTCCTCTACCACATGGGGGTTTTTGCAGGCTAAGCTGATGGGGCCATGCGTACAATCTGTGAAATCATTGTTATTATCAGCTCTCTACATCTATACTTCCAGAAGAACTTTCAAGAGGTCCTAGATCAGGGGCACCATATAAGACAGGTTTGGCTTTAAACATTCATTATATTCTGGATATTGCTTGGGAATGCTTCAGCAACATTAACAAGACTGGTAATTGAACAGCTTCTCCTCAGGGAAACCTGAAAAGAGTTTCAACAGATAAGCAAGAGGCAAATCTCATACCTTGAAGGCTTCAGTTCTGGAGAACTGAAAATACTAATTAGCTATAGCAAGTAACTAAGAACTGAGCAATAGAAAATATTTAGCTTGCCTAAGCCTTTATCTCCCCCATATTATTTCAAAGTCAGTCAAAGTTCAATAGTGACTATAATGCTTACCTACAAGAGAAACCATCCTTTGAACTAATAATGTTTCTGGGCTTTGCCTGTTGAGTTTGCTCAGTCATCACCTGTAGTCTCTGTTGCAACTCATTACTGCTCTGTTTCAGAGATTCTACCAAATTCTCAAGTCGAGAGCAGATTTCCTTATGTTTCTTCAACTCCATTTCATAGGCTAGCTCGATAAGTTCAAATGACGCTTTCTGTCTTATCAAATGCCTGCATATTTCATCTTGTCTTGAAGCATAACAGTCCTGCTGAGCAATCTGACGATCCAAGTATCCTTTCACCACTGGGGCACTCAAAAGTCGTGCCTTCTCTTTCAGAAGGGGAAGCAGCTCTTCAATGTTTATCTGAGTTATTTCTTGTTTAATTGTTGAAATTTCATCACTTAAGCTAGATATTTTGGCACTGAGTTTTTCTTGTTTTCCAATATCCTGTGTAAAGCAAAATACTTGTCAGTTTCTTCAGAATTCCCTCCCAGCCACTTCCCTGACACGGTTCTTCAGGTCACACAAGATTCACCTACTTATATTACATTAATATCACTGCATCTTCAGGATCTACAAAATTAAATGAAAAGCCCACCAGCAGTTTTACAGAACTTTACAACATAAGGTAAACACAGATTTAAAAAGTAGATATCAAATAAATGTATTTCAATAAATAGTAATTTCATTCTATTGCAGGGCCAGGAAACAGTTTATTGCGGAAAAAAAATAAAAATAGAAGAGCTGTAATTTTACTTAGCACCCAGATTTCAAGCATATCTAACTGAAATTTCACATGCAAACATAATTTTTTATATTCAGTCACATGACTATCAACACTGCTATCAGAATCAATCTCAAGTTACCCTAATTAATCAAGCCCTATATGCTAGTCATCCATAAATGAAAATATATTGACGCGACGCCTCAACTTAGTCCGTAACTGGCATAAGGTAGTATTTTTCCTTCTGCTATGATTTCTTCATATTCTTAAATTCTAGTAGTCATATCTGCCTCTCACTCACTTGTTGAGAGATTTCTGGGGCTTCAACTACCTGATCCATTTATTTGGTATTTAAAACATGTCACCATAACGTCACCGTATTACAAATACTTGAGTTTCAAAAGAGTCAGTAAACTAAAAATTTTCAAGTTTATGCTATGGAATATAATAATAATATAATAAACAGGAATACATGTATCATATTAGCTCCTCAATACCACAAAATTTCAACTAGAGTTAAGCTTTTGTTTGTTGTACAAATAACTGAGAGCCAGATATAATTTGAAATTTCAAAGTTAAACTAAACTGGAAAGGTACTACTAAAGTTGGGTTTTTTTAAGGTAGCAATTCTGGAAAGTAGAATTAAGGGTACTCTGCCATACTGAAGAATTTCTAACTATAGAAACTGGAGCTATTTCACAAGAGGTGCTTTGTTAAGCAAGAGTAAAACTTCATAAAAGTGCAATTTTACTATGTAAAAATAGTTGAAATAACAGTAACTCGGAAAATCCTTTTACTAGATCCAGTTGAACACGCCTGCCTGTTTAAACTCCACTACCTTCTATCACATTTTGAGGCTTACCTTGTTTAAGAACTGCAGCATGCTCTCTGCGCATTTGATAGCTGAATTCATGCTCTCCTCTTTAGCTTGCATCTGAATTAGCTGATGTTGAGCACACATATATGCTGTCTGGAGCCTGGCCATCTCTCGAGCCTCTTCACAAACTTCATCAGCCTCATCACAAGTGACTTGTTCGCTTATATCCACCAGCTGAAAGCCGTCTTCATGTGACTTTTCAACCCACTTAGACATACCTTGATAAAAATTGGTTTTTATGTATGAGGTAAGTGCTGCAGTGCTTTCTTCCTCCCAAGACAAATACTTGTCCAAAGAAAGTTGGGAAAAAAACACTGGATGTCGACCTGTCACTTGTTCTGAATCTGAAGCAGTGAAGAAAGAGGCCAGTTTCTTAGCTGCATCTGTAAGGGACTGCAGTTCATTATTAAGCTTATTATTTGCTGCAGTAAACACTTCCAGTCCGTCTTTCAAATCTTTATGTGCTTCTTCATCTTTGCTTTTTAATGTTTGTAGCATATGACTGTTTACAGAAACCATCATTTGAAGCTTATTATGCCGATGAATTTGAAGTTTTTTTAACTTCTGAAGAGTTTGAAGCTCATCCTCTAATCTCTTCAGCTCTTCTTCTTCCTCCTCTTGGCTACTGTTCTTTGAATCCATGGGCTTCAAGGTTTTAAGGACTTCATCCAGTGCATTTCCTTCCAAAACAGGCTTACCAGACTCAAGAAGACTATCAAAGTCTTGCAGTTCTTTTTTGGATACCACATGCTGCTCATTTACATTTCCACAAAACCACTCCAGAAACGATTTGTCTTCCGAAGACTCAAACAGCCAGTCAAAATCTTCTCCATTAAGCTCATCAGCTTTTGGATATCCAATTTTCTTAAGAGTTTGCACAAAATCATTTCCACAGCTCATGATTAAAATATTTCTTGTGAGCAGAAAAGATCCAAATACATGAAAAAATCTGGGGTATTATTCCACTTGTACATTTTTTGTCATTTTAAATGACCGTTCAGCATTTTAATAAAAAGCATCTGCACACAGAGAAAAGGAAGATCACACCAGAAAACTGAGTGCTGTTCTAGATTAGAGTGGTTATTCAAAGACTAGAAACCAATTTTTATTTCAGGGATGTCTCAATATATTTTGTTCATCAAATCAGGACACATGTTTTTACATCAATTAAATCCCCTATCTTTGCAAACAATTATGTTTTTCCTTAATTCATATAAATTTACTATTAAAATAGAATACTACCACTACTTTAAAAGCAGCAGCTATAAATATTGAGTAATTCATTGGCCTGCAGAAGTGATTTATTTCTATAGTTTTCTTCACATTAAGTAAAAAACCCCACCCACAATCATTTTAACTCTTCCAAAAAGACAGCTCTCAGCTTGTTCTAAAAACAAAACCTAGTGATGCTACACTGCACTTCAAGATCTTGCTTCTAAGATTTCTTTTTTTTACTTCAGTAGCAAGCAGAATCTTGTCTTCTAAACCTTCGTTTTAAAGTTTCCTCTGAAAATGGAACAAGAAATCATTTAACGTAAAAATATCTCAACATAATAATGCATTTTTTGACCAATTATAAACAATTCACGTTAGATTATGACCGGTGTAAATACTCTTGTGAAACCAGTCACAACTCAAAAGTTACAAGAAAAAAGACTTTGCTGTTTTGCCGTTTCCCAGCAAACAATCATCAGCTTTGGGATCCTAAAGTGAGTGCAACAGACAGCAAAGAACCGTAAAAATTACCAAGAAAGTCAGGAGGCCTTGTCTGCAATACTACGGTAATATACACTTTTTTTTTTAATTTGTTATTACTTAATACTTTGTCTCTAGAACATGCATTCCACCAGAAAATGCCCACCTCGCCAGCCAGCCAGGAGGGCATGAGTGCTGACCAAGTAAATGCATCCTTCTGAAAGTCTGTGTGTTCAATTTAGCTTAAGAGTTAAAAATTATATAAGAATTAGAATTTGTTGCGCAAGTTTCATGTCGCAGGGCAGCCTTCCAACTGCCCTCTGCCTTCCGTGCTAAAAAAGGATGCCGTCAAAATAAATAAGCAAAAAGGAGCGCAGACAGATTCACGGGTGCGCATGCAGGTCGTTAAGGCACGCTGAGCCTGCCGCTCGGGCCGCCATCAAACACCAGAAATAACGACTTCGGACCCGCGCGGAAGCCACCCACCACCCCCGTTCCCGGCACGGGAACGCCCCACGCCACAGCCAGCTCAGCCCGCACCAGTGAGCCCCTCAGGGACTTCCCTCCAGCGTCGAGGAGCCCACACACCCGCCGGCCAGGCCCCAACGTTGGGGCGGCGGCTGCCTACCGCCCCAAGGGGATCTCGGCCGAGGGCCAGTCCCGAGCGGGGCAGGAGGACGCGAGGGAGGGGAGAGGGGACGCTGCGGCGGCTGTGCCCCTCCCGGTGCGAGCGAGCCCCAACCCGCACCCCCGATACTCACCTCACAGCGCTCTGCCTCAGCGACTGCACACGGCGAGAAGGGGGAGAGAAGCAGAAAACGGCGGGAAGACCGAGGAAGCGCGTCGGCAGCGTCCCCGCCCCGGGCAGAGAGAGCCGGGCCCGATCGCGCGCGGAGGGGCGGGGCCGCCAGCGCCACCAACGGCTCGAAACGCCCGCCACGCGCTAAGTCTCGCGCGGCCTCCCCCGCCGCACGAAGGGTAGCGCGGCAGGGCGCCACCGCTCGGGGGCCGTCTGCGCCTGCGCGCCCACCCCTTCTACCGCTCCCTCCGCCCCGCGCCATCCTTCCGCGGAGGCGCCCGCGCACGCGCGCCTCGCCCGCTTCGCGCCAATGCGGGGGTTGGCTGGTGCCCGGTGACGTCACATGGGCGGGTGACGCGCGGCTCTCCACGGGGAGCGGAGGCGGGGCCTGTGCGGGGGCGGGGCCCTCGCTCGCCTCAGGGGCGGTGGCTGCCCGTCCGCGCCCCTCCGCTGCTGCGTGGGTGCACCCCGCGGCCCGTTGCGGCCAGCGTATGGCACGGAGAGGGGGGAGGAGGGCTCAGTTACCCGGGCCTCAGGCCTGTGTGCCCGCCAGCCGCCGCGAAGCTGAGGGACAGGGCTAATGGTGGCCACCACCCTTCTGTCCACAGCTAATGCATTAGTGATTCATCCCTGCCTAGTCCTTGTAGTACTTGTTCAAGGACTTCACGTCCATTGGTTTGTCTAATCCCATTTTGAGGCTGCCGATACCCACTAAAACCCAAACCTGCCAGTACCACCAAAAACTTCCCATGGAGCAAATTCCAGAACATCACTACCTGCTGCTTAAAAAAGCACTCTCTTGCCTGTTTTTCAACGCATCTCACCAAATGACCCTCAGCTTTAGCATCGCAGGGTTCGGTGAATACCGCCTCTGCATTTACTTCACGTGTGGCCTTCATAAAAAAAAAACACCAGTACATTTCCCTGTTCTCCCCATTTCCCCATTTCTCCAGTTCGGAGAGTTCCAAAATTTGGCCTCTCTAAAGCAAGTGCTCCATTCCCTCCAACATTTCAGTTGCCCTCCTCTGTACCTTTTATAACATCGCTGCGCCTTGCTTTAGGTGCAGAGGCGAGGCGGCACACAGCCCTCCAGGTAGGGGCTCACCAAGGGTTTCTACAAAATCCTCATTTCCAGTGCCCTTCCTTGCGATGCTCCATCTCCTCGGCATTTTGGCTGCCGCTGCCCACGGAGCCACCAGAAAGCTCTCGGCAATGACCGTGGGACCTCTGCTGCATTGCGAGGGCTGGTTCTGAGTCGAGCATCGTGTAAACCTTTCGCTCGCAGTTGGAGCATCCTTTACCAGCCGCTCTCGAGTTTAGCCGCCTTTGTTTCCTGTTTACGTTTGGCGTGCCGCGCTCTTCTGGGCTTCCCTGCTTGCCTCGTGACACCCGCCTTCTCTTGCTCATTGAGTCATGCAGGGGCGACGTCTGGGCCACGGTTTTCTCTCCGTGTCAGGCATTTCACCTGGGCTTCTAGTACAGAACTTCTTAAGCCTTCTGGGTGTTTGTCGGCTTCTTGCTTTTGAACTGCTCATTTAGGGTTTTCTGGCATTTTTCCCCATTTTTGCATAGGTCTTTTTCTTAAAAGTCGCTGTATTGCAATCTTACTCTTTCTTCTGACAGTGTTAAGCTTAATTCTATTGTGATTGCTACTATGAAGCAGCTCACCCGCTGATAGCTCTTGAGTTAGATCCTCCGCTACTGCTGAAGACTAAATTCAGAATGATGTTTTTTTTTCTTGTGGTTTCTAAGGCCAGTTATTCTAGAATGAAATCATTTATTGTGTCCAGAAATGTTATCTCTACATTTCACCCTGATGAGGCGTTGACCCAGTCTGTCTATGGGTGGCTGAGGCCTCCCACTATATGTCCTAAACATGCAGCTTCTCTAATCTCACTTAATGCACTTGTTGGAATGAATCAACACAGGGAAATGAGCAACCTCGCAGCTCAGCACAGCTAAGACTAACTCACATGAGGTTTTCTAGATCAAAATCAGCACCTGTATTGCCTGCGAAGTGCAGTATGTTGACGTCTGGTATAACGCGGTCTGTGCAAGGCACTCTTTTAAATTAAACCCTGGGTTCGCGTGGGTAGAAAGGGCTGCAGTGCTGAATTCCTCCCCATCAGATTGCAGCCTGAGATGCAGCTGCAATTTAGGCTAGCTGAAGTTTCCAAATCGTCCTGCAGATAACGTACATTGCGCCTTTCCGATGCGGAAGGAGCAGAAGTATTCACTAGCTTATTTCATAAGACAACGCCGTTTCAGTTCAGCCAGTTACTTGCACTAAAATTAACTTGTCCTAGAGCAGTATTTTGGAGGCTTGTGCTTCACAGTATTGTGGGTTTTTTTTAATTTCATAAATATCAGTGTTACTCATGTAAAAAATACCTGAGTAAAAGCACATTTTAAACACCTAGAAAACTTTCAAAAATTTGCTGTCCTGAGAGCAATTCAGCTCTGCTACTGAAGTCCACATCCTAGATGAAAAAAGATGCATCTGATAAAAGATTGTCTATCATATTGTCTATCTGGATTGCTGCAACTCCCTGGGAGTTTCAGCTCCCTGTGTGGCTGGTTCCTCTCTCTCACACGCATATGATGTCCCACCTCCCTCGTGGCCTTTCACAAAACCTGCGTCCCCATCTGTTTAGCCAGGCAAGCAGGACTATATGCTCATTCTATAGCTGGTTTGGAGCTACATGCGTACTGGCCAGTAGCCACCTCTCGCACGAGTGAAGAGCTCCCTTGGGCCAGCCTTCGGGCACGTTCAGTGCAGGAAATAATTTATTTCTTTTTGTACCCAGACATGGAATTTTCATGAAAGTTTTCACCATGCATTATTGTTGCAGCCTCCATCTTACCTCTGCTTTGTCAAGTTTGGTAAAAATGAACCTGAAGGTTCAAAAGTTATCCAGGAAAGGAGGAGGGGAACAGATGGACGGAAGAGGAGTTGACAGACAGCATGATCTCATAATCCCTGCTGGCATAGGAATTCAGGCTAGAATTGAAATATTTTAGGTCAGAACACTGTGCACTTCAAATTCTCATTTTGAAAGAACAAGCCTCTAATGTGAAACAAATTTTCATTTGTTAGACCATTGATCGGCTTTCAGGGCAGAGATTAAACTACAGCCTTCCCCTACAAATGTGCTACAAACATATCTTCGAAATGTCTTCCAGCCCTGTTCCCCACCCAGCCACAGCCCCATGTGCTTCAGTGTTTGCTTTTGCAGCTCCTTATGGGTCAAGATTGTTTTCCTCTGATTCATTTTTTCTTGGTTGTGTTCAGTCAAAACATCATTAAAGGCTTACCTTACCCTTTTTTTCCATTCTAGGAGCAGTTGTTTTGCATCTGTGTCCGAGAACCAGAGAGGTTGCTTTGATAGCATATTGCCTTTACAAGCCGTTTTATGGTGAATTCCAGCAGATTAAGGCATAGACATTTCTGGAAGGATGTCTGCGAGCTCTGTGCTATTCCGTCGATGCCATGTTCCCTTTGTTCCACTGCAAAATATGGCATCGATGTGCCTGATACCTCAGAGAGAAGCTATCGGTTACCCATTGGCCAAGGCTGTAAAACCAGCCAGGGCGTGCAGTTGCCACCATATAGGCATTGCAGCTGGCCAGTATAAACCCTCCCGCCGGGATACAGCTGTCAGATGAAAAACTCTGAGAAAAGTGTTTTGCTTATGACTGCTTTAGGATTTGGTTTGGGTTGGGGTGGGGGGGAGGGGGGAGAAAAACAAACCAACACAGAGAAGACATGGAAATAAGTTTTTAGCTGGTGAACTCTAAGAGTATAGAAGCTTTTTCATTTTGCATCATACAGCACATCTGCTAGCAGCAGCAGGATGTTAGAGGTCCCCGCTGCAGATAGCTGGAGTAGCAACCACTCTTTGGAAACACCTTGTCCTAAAAAGTAACTCATTGTTTTAAGCAAATTTATAATCTGAATTAAGCACAGCTTTTGAAGTGCCATGTGAACTTTTATTATAACAAAGTCAGAAGACAGGAATTTGGCACCAGCTTGCTTTCTCTCACAAGCATGTGTATCTTCTCTCTGGAGGAATGGTAGATTTCATTCTGAGACCTTGTATTCCCAGAAAAGCAGGTCAAAGTGATTAGTTTTCTTCAGCTTTGTTGGATTCAATGCCATAAATATAAAAGAAGCGTCTACACGTTTGGGCTAACTACTAATGTATTAAGACACATGATGCACAAGGTTATTTTTTGCCTAGAAAACAGTTGGTTTACTCTTCTGACCCTATTTTGGATTAAAACCCTGAGCGGGGCTGATCAGCCAGCCTGTCTGCAAATGGGTTTTGTTCATAAGAAACTGGCCCTTTGCGTGGGGACGCAGAGTAGGACTCAGCGGGGGCCTTGCAGCAGAGGACCAGCCTGGTCCCTCCCGCATCCCCGCTTTGCTCCCCTCTCCCATCAGACTCCAGCCGGCTCCCCCGCAGCGGGGCAGGGCTTCCTTTGCACGGCGGTGGCACAGGAGAGCAGGCTTTCAGGGGCTCTTACACAGCTGTCTCCTCAGCCTGGGGAGCCTGAAATCATAGCGGGCAAAAGGAAATCAGGCTCCTACCAGCAGCAGTCTCTGCTCTTCCAAACCCAGTTCTTCTGGCAGCAGCAATGCCGGCCGTCCACGCCTCCTCTGTCTGCCACGCCAGCATCATAGCGTTCTTGCCATGCCACGGTCCTTAAAAGCATGGGGTAATTCCCAATTTCTAGAATGATAATAACTGAAAACTTCACCACAGAAACCACTTTAGACTACCTCTTTTTGAGGAAGCTGGTGGTTGTATCATCATGAATTTAATTATAATTTAAGGTGTTCTTCCATTTAAATAGGCTTTGATAAAACATTTTCATCCTGATAGGCAAGGCAAGCTTCTGGACTTTTGATACTAAATTTGAAATATCCATCATTAGCAAAATGACGAAACTTATTCTTCTTATAAACAAATCATAAGACATTACAAATGTCATAAAAGAAGCTGTACAAGTCAAAAACTGTACAGGATTCACAAAAATAGTGCCTCCACATTTGTCTTAATTCTGTTACCACAGGCAATTGTTTCTTGTGCTGAGAAGTGCTTCTGTCCCAAAATATAGCACTGCTGAAAGTTTATTGTAGCTTTTTTCCTGCTGGAGATTAATTTGTAAGAAGTTAGTAATGTGCTGGCTTGTATTTTATTCTTATTCTGTGATAGTAGTAATTTCAAAGAAAGCTGTGCTAAAAAAGTAGTTTACTATGCTTTGCACATGAATATTTGTACTGATTCAGCAGCTCAGCTTCTTTGATTCAAACATAAACATACTGACAGGCCACTCGCCATGATTTCAACTTAAAACCACTATTTCTGTATTTTTAAGGCATCGCTGTATTTAAGTGCAACATGCATGACAAACTGAAACAAAAACCAGTGGATGTCACACAGTACAGTTCAGAGTATAATGATGCAATTTGCAAAAGCATTTCAGTTCTGTCCCTCCTCTCATCTCTCCTAGTAACAAATTAAAATGCTCATTTTTGTCTGGCTGTACATCAGTTGTGATGTGACTTCCATATTCGACAAAATACACAAGCAGAACTTGTAGGCTGCCTTTTAATGCTTTTTTTTTTCTGTCTCATACAGAGCTGGAACGATTTCAAGTGTAATTACTTAGAACAGACACTAATGCATTTCAATTTGCACATTGTTTTACAGGTTGGTTTGCCTTCAGAAATGTAATAGTGGCAATGTATACAGCACCCATGGTTAGAGACAAATAACGTTAATGACTACTGGGGTTGCATTGGGCCAACATATGTAAAAGAACTTTAAATAGCACTCCAACCTTCATACCATACTTTTAATTTGAATTGCTAAATCTCAGTGAGTTCCTTATGAAATAGTCATTAAGCCTGTATGTAGAGATTTGCAAAGAGAATGTGCTGGTTTTGGCTGGGGTAGAGTTAATTTTCTTCCCAGTAGCTAGCATGGGGCTGTGTTTCGGATTTGTGCTGGGAACAGTGTCAGTAACACAGGGGTGTTTTCGTTCCTGCTGAGCAGCGCTGACACACAGTCAAGGCCTTTTCTGCTCCCACCCCACCAGCGAGGAGGCCGGGGGTGCACGAGAAGCTGGGAGGGGACACGGCCGGGACAGCTGACCCCAACTGACCAAAGGGATAGTCCGTACCGTATGACGCCATGCTCAGCATATAAAGCTGGGGCAGAAGAAGGAAGAGGGGATGTTCAGAGTGATGGCGTCTGTCTTCCCAAGAAACCATTAGCGTGACGGAGCCCGGCTTCCCTGGGGATGGCTGAACACCCGCCTGCCCATGGGGAGTGGGGAACGGATTCCTTGTTTTGCTTTGCTTGTGTGCGCGGCTTTTGCTTTACCTATTGAACTGTCTTTGTCTCAACCCATGAGTTTCCTCACTTTTACTCTTCTGATTCTCTCCCCCGTCCCACCATGGGGGAGTGAGCGAGCGGCTGTGTGGGGCTTAGTTGCCAGCTGGGGCTAAACCATGACGGAGAAGAAATGCTGTACACAAAAAACAAATGATGAAAAGTGAAAAAAAAAAAGAAAACCACACCAAAATGTGTAAAAATTTGTATTTATATTATGACAGGATGATACAACACTATACTCTGTGTGCTACGGAACGTAGCAAGCACCGTGTACGTGCGTACAAATGAATCTGTACAGTATAATACATCTCACAGACTATGAACCATTCCTTTGGCTCTGGGACCCAGTGGCTCTGGCACAGAACCCACTCATTAACACCTTTAGGTAACGATTTGACCGGTAAACAGCAGAAGGCTCTCTGGCAGTGCTTCACATGCACCAAAATTTCATCACTTCAAAATCCATATTGCGCAGACCCTTTCAATGATGTCTGTATCCACGTTTTACGCCTCGCGCAACATGGAAGAAGAAATTCTGCAATTGGAGCGCCTTCGCTCTGCTTTGCCGACGGGCGAGCCTGGACGTGCCTCCCCAGGAATCCCTCGCTGGGGTTAATTTACAGTATTTCAGGTAGAGAGAACAGCCAAAGTGACCAAATGGTGCCTGGTCTTTTCTGTTTCATGTATCCCCCGCATTTTCATTCCAGGTAGCTACACAACACACGTGGATGTTTCTTTTGCAGCTACCAATTAACAACAGCGCATTTAGCCAGTCACTTAATCAAACTGGCTCATTTCATTGCTGGTGCAATTAACTTCTGACGTGTTTGCCCCACCAGTATTTGTAGGGAGTACAGCTCTTCCTTAAAGAGTATCTAAAGGGATTCAATTCTCCTGCCACCAATTTTGGAAAGTGCAAGTGAGTGGATTAAATGTCAACACCGTTACTGGTTCTTACCACACACAACCAATGGCCCCTAATAGTTAAAAAAAAAAAAAATTAATAGGTTTCTGGAGGAGCAATCTGTTTTGCAGACATTCCTTTATCAACACCATCATAAAACAAAGAGTATAAAATATAAAATATTACTTGATTTAAAGCTGCGATGATGTGGTTCTTTTCAAAAATGTGCTTCTCTTTCACAGGGCTGATCTGCAAGGATGAAAAATTTCACCACTAATTAACCAGTCTGTGAAAAAGTTGGTAAAATGGTGAAATAATCACTTGTCACAGTAGCAGAGACTGCTGCAAGTACCTCCAAGAAAAGCAGAAGTACATCCTGCGGCTGAACACGCCCCGGGGCTCGGAACGGGAGCAGGTCTGCAGGCGGAGCTGACGCACACGCGCCTTGGCCGGGTCTCTTCTTCTGGCAGTCGAGTCCATCCGCTGACATGGGTCATGCAGAGTCTACAGTCGCATGCCCAGAATACTGGTATTTATCGCAGTAATCTATTTGTAGATCAACAGAAGGAAATTTTTTTTTAAATACAAAATTATGATAGGCTGCATGTGGTATAGCTGAACCCACACTCATCCATGTCAAGAAAAATAACACTGCTTAAGGTCAGAATAAGTCTTAATTCTTGAAGTTAGATGCAAGTTGTATTAGATCTTAATTGTTTTTTTTCCACTCCAAATCTTACACTAAGAAATTAGGATAGAAACTTGTCTGTAGAAAAACTGTCCTTCTCATGGGTTTTGGGGGGCCTTTTTATTTCTCCTGTAATCTGATAAAACTCACTCTGAACCAAGTTTATTTTTTGCGCAAGACACTACAGGATCCGGTCCCTGGGTAGCAACGTGCTGTAGAGCTTCTACTGGCCAAACCCTTTCAAACGATAAATAAATCCACTGCAATGGGCCTGGGGGGGTGCGAGTTGGGCAGAGAGAGGATGGGCGTGAAGGAGGACTCATCCTCCGAAGTGCAGGGGAGAATCTGCAGAAAAAGCTAACAATTTTAGGCTGGTTTTTCTTATGCCTCTCTCCTGTGATGACAGAGCGCACTCACGGTGCCAGAGGAAGAGCTAAGCCGGGGGCAACAGAGAGGCGTGTATCCTCCCGACACCTGCGCGCTGCAGGGGAAAGCCTTTCCTTTCTTCTCCCACCAGGAAACAGGCCAAGCCTCTACGTCTCCATAAAAAGAACTTCTCGATGACTTCATCTCTCCGGAGCCTTTTCCACAGAGGAAAAGCCCTTAGCAGCCCTGTAATCTTGTCCCTACTTCTCCAATTGCAGAGAAAATAGATGAACTGAGCAGTCGTATCTCCTCACCTGCGAAAAGCACAGTCATGACACAAAACAGCAGAGCTGCCACGGCGGCGGCAAATATTTAATCTCGCAGCAAGCAGGATGGTTTTTGCAGTCACGTTGCGACTACAGGTACAGCGGCGCGCACGGCGGCATGCATGCATGCACGGACACGGAGCACACACACCACTATCCAGCTTAAAAACATTAGTAACAATAGAAGACTCTGCGTCCCCAGGTGCTGTGGCCAGAGGTAGCGCTGCGCTGGCTGCTCAGCAGCAGGCGAGTCGCGTCCCTGACGGGGTGCGGGAGCCCCGAGTGTCGCGGCGGGTCGGCCGGGGCAGTGCCGGGCTGCAGCGCTGCTCGGGGACAGGCGGCCGCGCCAACCAGCCGCCAGACCCGACGCCTGGAACAGTCGCGCCATTGCCTTCAGCTGGGCTGCTTCTGCCCGGGCTGCAGAAACGGGGCTGTGCCTGAAAACACCACCTGAACCTGGGCTGCACTGGAGGGAGAATGACACAGGCAGCACCGTGTCATTTTTCTTTACTGGCGTAATAGCCCCCAGCTGTAAAAAATGAAAAAGTAAAAACAAATAAACCCTTTTTATTTCCACTCAAGATTATTCGAGTAATTTTTATTGAAAATATAAGATCTACAAAGCCATGGATACCCAGCGTGGAAGAACTCATTAAGTTAGCACATTCATCTTTAAAAGGAAAATTTCAGGTCGACCTAAGGTACAACAATGTTCAATTTAAAATCTCGTTTTTCCTTCTGCAAGTTTCAAATCTCTTTTCATTAGGAGGTTCTGTGCAAGAGCTGCTTGTCATGAAAGGAAACACTTTACAATTCATGAACATGTTCATTATATAATAAATGAACAGCAACAACATACTAGCCTTTTTTTTTTCCTGTTAACAGTCGTGTGTTAAAGTAAACTCTTTTTTTTTTCCCCATGATTTGGAAATTAGTTACATATGCACCAAAGGAGCTAGTAATTTCTGCTGCTTGTCAGCTACACACAATGAGTATATTGCTGTGTGCTTTCCCCAACAACGAGGATTTTAGTAATATGCAAGGTGTATAGAACGTAATACCAAAACCTGCATCACAGAAAAGGTTAATTGTTTTCTTATTCAGCTGCCAGAGTTTATAACCTTAGGCCCCTCCCCAGAGCCAAAGTAGGGGTGGCCGTCCATTAGGTTATGTAAATTAAACGTATACGTTTTCCTTGTTGGCAAGTTCCAAGCAGTAAGCGAGAGTGCAAACAAGGATCTGTAAGCTGCCACAAAATGTATTCATATTTCTACTCCGTGTTGTAAGAGCCAAAGGGAGGACACGTATGTCAGATGCTGAAAGAACAACTGAATCTTTGTTTTTGATCATTATGGTCAGTCTGTCATGAGGTCTTGTATCTGAATGCTAAAAATGGCACCACACTTGGACATCCCATAGCCTTACACAGCACGTTTGTGTTTCCCTAGCCACTGAGCACTGGTCTCACAGAGACCCTGACTTTATAAGCTAACAAAATATAGATTCGGGTGCTGAAGAATCCAAGTGAGGGCTTATATAAAGACAATTAACCCTCGCACCAGAACCTAATTTTATGTTTTTACTTAAAGCCACACTGAATCAGTTGTGAGAGGGTGAAGATGTAGATACACCTCTCTGCTTCATCCATAAGAAGGTGGACAACTGACCATTCGAACAGAGGGTCTTGAAACAAAGCTTAGTTGTCCTTTAAACAATGAAAAGGAGAGGCATACATAAATGGTCACCAAGGCACAATATGACAAAGGTGAAGAGTCCCTGAGACTCTGGTCTGGGTCTGTACCATTCCCCTCCCTATACAAGTAAATGAGAACATTTAGGAAAATATAATACAAAATCTCTTACAGGAAATATAGACTACACTTGCTAAAATCACTTCCCTAAAAGTGTTTATAGCTTTTTTCTTTTTTTTTCTTTTTTTCTTTTTTTTTTTCTTCTTTTTTTTTTAAAAGACCTTCTTTAAACAGATAATGCAAAGACTGGTCCATTTTTTTCTTACCCGGCAAGCCAAGCTCTAATGACTTCACTAAGCAGAAGTTGTATTAAAATACATCTTCATAGTATTGCTACAATTTGGGTAAATATGTTCTGAACAGCTTGATGAGTACTAAATAAACTTCGCTGTTTTACAGCATACATTTTAATTTTTTTGCACTTTTTTAAGAATAGAAAATGCAATTATAGTGTGCAAAAGAAAAAAATAATTATCTTCTAGCTGAATACTGTAATTTTAAGCCATGCCTTCCATAAAAATGTATTGACATGTGTAAATAGAAGAATAGAAAAAAAATACAAGCAAATAGAGATTTCACTTCCTTGCAAGGAAAGATTAACTATCACAAACTGGATCACTTGAGTTCTGTATTCTTCAAAGAAATGGAAAAAAAAAAAAACCAAAACCAACCAAGAAACCACTGAAATGCTTCAAATGTCATTCATTCCACGGTAACAGGTTAAAATCGCAGTGTTGCTTTCTACTACTCCTGTTAACATGGATAGAATGATTTGCTGCTGGTTGGATATTGAATACAAAAAAGCAAAAAGAAAGTTGAGATCATCCCACATGAAGTCATTATTAGAGCTGGCTTTTCCCTCGTTCTGAAGTACAGTAGTGACTTGTAAATATGACCTTTTCTAAAGATCATATGAGATTTGAAGATTTATCTGCCTGCTTCACCCAAAAAACTGCTGAAAGAATTTACTCTATAGAGCCCACTATATGGCGTTCAAAATGTTTGGGTTTTTTTTTTTTCCATGAAAAAATACCACAAAAAGTAGTTTTAGCTTTTTGTATCTCTGAATCATTAACACATTGTAGATTCCATTTATTCTTCCATGTTTGAAAATGGTTTCTGCAAAATCAAAATAACTGTCAAACTCCCTTACGCCATGCTTCCAACAGTTTGAATTTAATACTTCTTGAATGGAATGACATAATTTATTTTCTTTAATTTGCAGTATGGCTACATCAAACTAGCTTTAAGTCACAACTGTACCTAACCACAGTTCTCTGCAGCAAACCCATGATTTACAATATCTAATATTGTGTTTACAGTGCAGGGAACCGTGGGCAAGAAACCTCCATGTCAGAGTACTGTGGTTGGGGTTTCCTGGAAGAGTGGCAGTTGACACCTCTGGAATATTCATATATAAGTGCTTCAGTCAGATGGTCCTGAGTTGAACGGGTAACTCAGGCACTATGAGAGCCTGGCATTCAGTCTGCGGGAATGTGTGTAACCTCCATCACTCGAACCGCTTTGCAAACTGTAGTGGTCTTCAGCATCACTGGCACTTCCAATACTGTCCATTTCACCTGGAGTAAACTCCATTCCTTCAATGTCTACTTCTAAAGAAAACATAAGAAGGCACATGTTCAGAAAGGCAGCGGTTGTAGCAAGTAATCATGGGCCACTGTCAACCAACATTATGGTGCAACCTGAATCACAGTTCATTTTCTGTAATTAAAAAAAAAGAACTGGAACAGTAATTCCTGAGGAAAGGATCATCTTGTCCACCTGAGAATTAAAATCCCTTCCGTCCTCATCCACATAAATATACTGCATGGCATCAATACCAAATGCTGCCCCAGAACTGTTCCAACCTGTGCATAGACACCACTTTTAAAAAATCCCCAACTCTCAGAGGCCGTAGTACTGCAGCACCGTTCATGGTAATTCAGGTGTTGGCTAAGTAGCGACCGTGGCGTAGCCATCTGTCCTCCGGCAGCTGCACCCTGACCGACTCCTCGTCTCCCATAGACCCTGACAAAGTCAGCCCGCGGGAGTGTTCAGGCACAGGAAAAACTTCAAATGAGAACATGAGAAACGGTGACAGACAGCTTGAAGAGCTCTGTCTTAAATGAGAACCAAATGTGGAGAGCACTCGGTGATCATTACACAGAAAATATTTCAAAGTTTCACAATAAATTATGTGGAATTAATTTATTCACACAAATGAATTAAGACCAATAAGATCTTTTTTTCCAAGAAGAAAATATTATGCCAGCCTTACCAATAATTACACTAAAAATTCAGAGCATTAAATGGTAATTGTTTAAAACCTGGCAAAAACACTTGCAGTAAAAATAGCTTTAAAAATACATGCAGTATTAATAGCTTCTAAACTGATTAGAAAAAAGAACGTCTTTCAAATAATGTAAAAAAGATGCAGTAGGTTTTTATTCTGCAAATTGCATAATGGAACAACTTTGCCTGGGTTTAACTGAAAGCTTGATTTTAGTTCTAAATAATGTTTTCTTGCTTCCCTACTTTGCTTTTCCTTCCTGCTCCTGCAACTCCATTTGGGGAAGCCCTAGTTCAATTACCTTGTTCAGAGTCAGTGGATATTGTTGATCCCATACTGTCAGTGCGGATACGCTCCATGCCCTGCACGGATAGCTGCTCCAATCTGCGTTTGAGGTAGCGGTGTTCCCGCTGTAATTGTTCTTTAATATTTAGAGCTTTTCGGTCCTGTTCTTCCAATTTCTTAAAAGGAGAGAAAGGGGTAGTAAGCTGACAAGTTTTTACTCATGTTAACACATAAGTAATTTAAGATTAAGTAATTTTAAAGCAAATTTAAATATTTTCATTAATTGATAATTAAAATTAAATTTAAAATGTTATTGGTTTTGTTACCATTGTATAGCCGTCAGTAGAATTTAAGCAGGCTAGGCCAGAGATTAATTTGTTTCACAGTAAGATACATGGATACAGGGCAGGTGGAAATCCCTCAGACACTCTATTGCCACTACCAGATGTTCCTCAGCTAAGACCAAATTATTGTTGCCTTGGTTGTGAGGAATATTTAAACCACTTTGTCAGGCAAAACTGGCACCACCATTGATAACAAGAGCGCAGCTCAGGTTTCAGTCAGAACATAACGCCTCTTTAGGTGAAATACCAGACTTATCACCATAAAGGAACCTTTGCGAGCGTCCAGAATGCTCTCCCTCCTACCGCAGGCCATGGAAATTTTTAGCATTAAAAAAGCTTCATTAACAATAAGCAGTATTAATTATATATGGCAGGAGGAATTTACTAACAATTCTCTTTATTCTTGCAGGTTTTTTTCCCTGAACTTCTGCAGAGCAAATATGATAATTATGTGATAACCTCCTACAAAATCAGTGGTATTAATCCAAAACTTCTCAGCGAACAGTCTGTGAAAGGATCCTTCCACACATCTACCCAAAATCTCCCCTCTGCTTTAATAAAAGAAGGTATTCATTTTGGAAACAAAAAGAATACTTCACACCTGGTAAAATGTGCTGCACTGTTGGTCCAAATGCAGTAACAGAAATAGTATCTTTTAAGATTTAAAGATTTCAACCTCTTCCAAATCACTGACAGCCATTTAAAAAAACTGACTATGTAATTAGGGAAGAAAGTGTAATGAGTATGATGGGATCAAAAGCAGGAAGGACACACAAATCAAAACACCTTATATTATTTTAAAAAATAACCTAACTGATGAAGTAAATTTGGTTGTAGCCGTAAAAGCACATAAGAAAGACCAGATTTCTCTGTGAGCTGTGTTTACACAACCACTAAGATTTAGGAGATGTGCAAGGAGTGAGTACAGCTGCTGCTGATTCCTCCCTACCGTCTGAATGAACCTATGCTTGGTTTTCTGAGGAGAGCAGGGTGGGACAGTGCACAGCAAGCCACAAGCAAAACGATTTCAGAGATTTTGCTGTTTCAATGCAAGCCTGAAAGCAAAAGCATTTATCTTTGAAAAAATAATTGACACTATTGAACTGGGCAGTTTCCTGGTTGAATGAAATCTAACTTCTGCAGTCTCATGTTAAGCCCCCTCCCAGGCCATACACTACGTAGATATGCATCAAACGTGGATACACAATGCTATAGTAAGAAAAAGGGTTGGTACATCCATGTACACAACAAACCAAATGTGCCCAGTTGATCAGATTTCCTTTTCCTGTCTTTTCCTGGCTGCAATGCCAAACTCTAACAACTATTTTAGGAATGAACTTAGTGATTCATATCCAGGAGACTCAAAACTGTCCAATCTTTCAGGGCCAGTTTCAATATATGGGGGTGTACGTGTGAAAAGTTCAAAGCTAATGACTGTATTAGAAACGGCAGACAGGCATTGGCATGCTCTGGTAGTGCAGCGGGGAGGTAGCTGACCTGACAAGGGGGAGCAATTAAGTGGCAACCGAGTTAGGGTAGATTCAGTTAAAATCTTACAAAGAAAGTTAAACTTCAGTTTCAGTTTTCAGAAGATGAATAGTGGTACTGTGCACGATGGACTTGGAAAGAATCTGTTCCTGGCTTTTTTTATCAGCAGCTGAAATGGTAACTACATGGCTAATCTCTCACACTTGCCACTTGTAAAAACAGTTTTTCAATCTGTATGTATAAGCCCATGATAGGGGGGCAGCCCAAGACAAAAACCACATGCGGTGCCTTTCACGCATGTTAGCCTGAATTATAAACAAGAGGCCAAAATCTCAAATGGTAAAAACAGGGGTTGCCCAGCTGGAGTAAATGTGCTTCTAAGAGCTGAGGAAGTAGCTCAGTAAAGTTGTTCACAAGAATGGTTTTGCTTAAACTAATCTTTAGTTCCTCATACGAATTACACCCATTTCTGCAACTGCAGTGAATCTTAATGCTGTAAAACAGCAGGCTGTTCTCCAAAATATTCTAAGATTACTGGCAGTGTTCAACCTCTCCTGACACTTTTCTTGACCTGTTTCTCTGTAACACTGAAAAAATGCCAGATGAGTAATTACAGTCCTAGACACAGCAGCAGAAACCTATTCTTTAGATTTTACATTTGAATACCTGTTTGTCTTATTCCTGCATATAACCCCACTCCCCTGAAAACTACGACAGTGAAAATGGGAGTGAAGGTGTCTTTAGAGAGAGGAGGCCTGAGAAATAATTCCCTTTGAATTACCTGTGCAAACGTATAACCTGCACTGCTGCTGGATTACAGGTGAGATTTTGGGTTGATTTTTCTTTTAAACTTGTTACACCCATGAAACATGCAAGGGGAGTGGCAACTAACAGGAGACTGCATTTCATTTGTGGTTTCTTTTAAATGATTGTCACATGCTCCAGGATCTGGCCATCAAGATGTGGGATGGGGATAAGGCTTACTAGTATCTATAACCCCTTTGACTCTATTAGTTTTTTCAGTCATGAATGGATCTGGCTTCTTGCATTGAAATCAATGCATTGTACTGCTGCATTTAAGGACTTTGCTCAGTCCTTTAAAATTAACATATTAATCAAAGAACAGCTTTGATACATATATATTATTTTTTTAAAAATACGATGTAAACCATCAGTACCTAAGCAGAAATCACAAAATTGCCATTTATGTATCTGAGACTGCAGGGGCAACTGCAAAACACAAAACCTTGACAACTGTGACTGAGATCCTTGCAATAAATAAAGGCCAATATATCCCAAAAATCAGACATATGGATATAGATTTTGTGTGAAAATTAGTTTCCTCTCTACGGATACACATTCTGGAAGATTCTGCTTTAAAAGAAATAAAAATATGGATGAATGTTTTTACCTTGATATGCATCTTAGCTCTTTTCAACAGACTTAGAGTGGTGTGTCTGGTGCTGTCCGGCCCGAGAGGCACAAGCTGTTTTAGCTGTTCCAAATATAGCCGGAGTTTAGCCCGCCTGAAATTATTAAAAATGAAGAGCGTTGTAGTAAAGTTGCACCCGAACAGCATATCCTATATGCAAACACCATCTGCTTGCAGGATCTCTGTGCAGAACTCGATTCAACGGTGGCTTCCTTTCCCCTCCCTTTGGCAAAGTTTCAGACTGAAAGGTCACTTGAAATGCAGTAACGCTGCCTGGCACATTCAGACAGTAGTTTTGTACGTATATTTCACAGCAGTTTGCTCAGTCTGGTTAGTCCCATCTTAACGAAGGGGGAGTACGCTCAGAGAGCTGAGAAATCCAGGCAAGGCTGCACACTGAATCTATGGCTGGGTAAGGAAGAAAAACCAGGGCTTCACTCCAACACAGTGATTCTTGCAGGCAGACATGGAGCTGTGGGAGGGAGCAGGGAGGATGCAGACCCCCGATTGCTCTCTCCCCCGTCAGCCTTGACAGGACACACTCCTGCTACACAAGGCAAGGGCATCCATGCATCTCTGCACAGCTCAGAGCTGCTTCTGGCCATAGAAATATGTCATATGTAATATTGTAATATATTACAGTATATTGTAATGGGGAGGCCCTGATGGCCCCTCTCCTCCCATCTACTGACCCACTCTCCCCCCGAGAAGGAGACATTCCTCCTCGCACCTTACAGCTGTGACAACCTTAATTATAAACACACAAGAGCAAACACTTCCAGCCATAGTGGGTCCTGCTTTCCCTGTCACTCCTTTGCAAGAATCACTACTGCTGCTCTCAACAATCTCTCCTGTACTAATGACATTAAATCTATGAGTAGAAAGAGGATAAACAAAGTGGTATTTCTACAGATACTTGGTTTCCAAACTTTTGTCTGCGAGAAAGAAGTTGGCAATACAAGAGTCCACGAAACAGTTGTTTCAACTATCCAAAACAAGGCAGTGGCAAACCAAGGAAGAGTGTGTGAGTGTGTTTCTACACTTAAAGCCAAAAGAAAATCTCCCCTGGTTTTAATGCACAATTCTTGAACAGGAATCCATACAGTTTTGCAACAAGATAGAAAGGGATGCAGACGCGCTTACATGAGAACATCTCTAGTATCTTCCTTTCTGCCAGCCTGTTACAGAATGAATAAAGCCATGACCTGGAGCATGCCGAGATCCCCCACAAAGCTGTAACAGTAAGTGAAGCAGATCACAAGTGTGAGATGAATAATCACCTTTTTCAAATCTGCTCGATGCTGCATAAAGGAAACAAACTTTGCAGGAAATTTAATGCTTCTGGTCAAGAATAAAATTTCTTTTGAACAATCGGTTTGGAACCAGAATTCAGCATCAGTGTTTGAAATGCAGCTGAAGAGGATTTAATATGCACCAAACGACAAATTACACATGTGTAATTGGAATGATTAGTGCAATGTGAAAACAACCTGCGAACTAATGGGGAAAGAGCCCAATGCAAAATAAAATCTAATTAAAATGCAGTACAGTAATGACTACACCCTCACATGTTTAGTTCTGTCTGCCTATAAATCAGCAACGTATTAGGTAGGAAATCAGAGAGCATTTCTATAAAATTGTTAATTCTGTCTTCAAGCCACTTAGGGAAAAGGAATATTGGTGAAAATGTGATTCTCAGGAGAAAACTCATCACAGATTTTTTTGCTTAGGCCTGAGGTTTGTTTTTAAATACAAGGCTCTAAACTTAAATGCTTAAACTTAAACCATCTAAATACCAGAATTAGGGACTACTGGGATTTATACAGAAAATCCTAATCAGGTAAATTTTTGTTTCTGTGTCTGTAGCCTCTAACAACTACCTGGCGGTTTTGTGTTTCAAATTAAAAAAAAATTACTTTAGGGACTAAATTAAAATAATTTTTTTTTTTTAATAGCCTGTAAACACACAGGCAATCATCTGCGTCACTCAGCACAACTTGGATGCAACTGTATTTAGACAGCTGACATGAAAGCAGGGACTGAAGATAAAGGAGGATGTGGCAAGGAAGAGGACAAGAATAGGATCCAAATAGTAAATACAGAGTTAAATACATTGAAATGGAACGATCAATATACTTGGAGAAATTAAAAGTCTGATAAGGAACATACAGAACTGCTGATGTGAGATCTACTTAATATTAATCCTGGAAAACCTTAATGAAACCAGACTACATACACAACTTACCTGCCTCTATTACTATCTGAAGAAAGTCTGCTTACCACAGGGAGAAAGTAAGGATTTAGTGCACTTCCTTATCGTCACCCGGGGAGTTAACAGAAACATTACCAAGATCCAGAGGGCACAGCTGTGTGTCTTTTTAAAGCACTAACTCTTTTATGTACCTGCCAACCAGGTAAAGCAGGACTTCACAGAAATGCCATGAAGAACACGGGACTGAAGCTCAGAAGAATATTTTAACTGACCAATGAGAAGAATTAAAAAGAGATAAATGTTAAAAAAATGCTTCAAGGTATTCTCAGCACTAATGACAGCACTAAATGCAATAAACACAGTCGCTAAAAGACCTGCTCTAACGTCACCTTTTTTATTTGAGGGGCTTTTTCTTTCATTTAATTAGGCAGCACATCTGAATCCATTAAAGATTTTAAAGCATAAGCTTTACATAGATCTTTACACAAATGCAGGTATGTTCATGTGGCTAATTCACATATTATAACACAACAGCATAACTAATGGCATAGATTGTGAAGGTAAAAAAAAAAAAGAAAACCAGCCCAGCACAATTCCTGTGGTACTGAAGTAATATCCTCACGTTTTTCATTTTGCACATCTTAGAAAAAACTGTAAGACTGTAAGAAAACATTTCAGGCATGTTATGTTAATAGATCACACCAGCAGGAACAAGGGACTCAAACTTCACAGCAGATAAGTTGTCGCGTACAGACTCTGCCAGCACTAATTTCTCTCTTTTTCTGCAGGGACCTGACAGCTTTTGCTTCTCCTCATCTGACTGTGACCACCGGAGGAGGGAAAAGCACTCAAAAAGGTAATCACAGCCTGAGCTGCTTTGTGTTCTGCAGCTCACACCTTAAATTCCACCTAGAAAATAAGCAAAAACAAAAAAGAAGCAGCAAGCAGCCAAGCAGCCTGGTCTCAGAGCAAGGGGGTAACAACCTCTGTACATGAAACGTGGTTGAAGTTGGGTAATTATGCTCTGCTCCAGCTTCCAAACCCGACTGTTATACCTTCGCCCACACAAGGCATGGTGACAGGCCAGGACTTACAGAAGCCAGCACTTTTCTCACCTCATGCAGATGCACAGAAATATCCCCCTCGTCACTGGTACTGAATTTATCAGGGAAGGTAAGGATCTTAAAAAAAGCCATCCAAAATCTGAATCTTCAAGCCTGCAGCCCTCCATTTTGGGTACAGCCCCGCACATGGACAGAGGTGCATGGGTGGCCTGTCTCTCATTTACCACATTTTCCTTTGTGGCAGAAGATGAAAGGGTTTCAGATGTTCCAAGACTTCAGTGTTTCTCCATAAGCGAGCTCACAACATGGTCCTATAAATCTGTGTTATAGCTCTTCTAACGCTTAATAAAAATGAATTACTAAGCCCACAGTCTTGGTCAGCATTCCACAGCAGTGGCCATGTCTAGGAGCAGTGAGTGGTTCATCACATTCACATAGAGGAGAAAGAAGGTTATTGACAACTAACACAATGGCTACCAGCTGGAATTGCCTTGAACTGGTTTTGAATCCACGTAAGCCATGATGGGCAATATTTTCAGAACTTATAGCAAAATGAACCTTGGAGCCTCACAAGTTGGAGAAACAAAGCAGCAAAACAGTGTTGTTAGGAATTTCCCTGCAGTACGAGGACATCCAGCAGAAGTTCACCTGAAGACCACTAGTCCTCAGAGACTCCAATTTGCTCTGGTGCTTGGCTATGAAAAGGCAGGAGCAATGCTGGCCAGAGAAGCTATGGTTCACCACTTGTCCAAAAAAGGCTACCATGCAAAAGTAGATTAAGATCTTTGACTCTAACCAATTTCAAAATTCTGCTAAATGAATCTATTAGATAATGGTCAATAAGCTTCCCCGTATGTAAGAAATCCCAGATGCAAATCCATTTTAGCACACTAAGAAATGGAATACTAAGATGCAGAGGAAAACAAACAAGAAACAAAAAAGCCTATTGTTCACACTGGATAATCTTCATTCCAAGGAAACAGCAACAATTCCAAGAAATTCCTACAACTACTTGATGGGTGGTTGCAGCGGGAACAAAATATTTCTCAGTAGGCCAAATAATGTAACAAGAGGCAATGATTGTGAATTGGGAGGTTCAGGATAGACATTAGGAAACTAATTTTTTAACAGGGCAGTGGTGCACAATCAGAACAGGTTGGCAGAGAGGCTGTACTAATGCCATCCTTGGAGGTTTTTCAAGATGTACCCAGACAAAGCCATTGCCATTCAGAGGTCCCTCCAATCAACATTTCTATAAGCATTTAAATCAGAGATTACTTGTAAAGATGTAGCATTTGACTCATGAGATTGCTCCCATTCAGCAAAAAAAGCCCCCAGTTGTGTGACTTAACCCTGTGCCAGTCTGATCGATACAGTGCTGGCACGTTTGTGGAGGGACCCGATCCACCTGCAGTCTTTCCACATGGGCTCCCCAGGGCTTTTTTAGTTCCAGCACAGCAGATAGAAATGTCCTGCAGCTAGTCAGACAGCAGACAGTTCTTCAGGCAGTAGTTGCATGTTTTTTGATAGCAGCAAAGGTGTATTTCCTAAACCATACAAGTATAACTCTATAGACCTTATTTGTGGGAGAGAACAACATCCATTGTTCAAGACACTGATCTGCACAAAGCCAGCTGGAAAGGCAAAGCCTTCCTTCGGCAAGTGCACGTCCAAAACAAGCTCCTTAGTCATCAGCATGGCATGCCTTAGCCAGGCCTCAGCAAAATTAAATGACCACAGACACTCATGAAAGTTTAGAGCATGACAGTGAAACACGTGCTTGTTCATCCCACCACCTCGGCTGGGCAACCCATGGAGACAAAGCTGCCGACAACCTTCCCTGCATTTATGGTAGGTAGCATGGGGTTGGCATATCCTTGAAGCTGCACCTGAAGACATAAACAGTTCCTGCTGTTGACATTGCACTGCTGACTGCCAGACATCACTTGCTGAAAGGGTCAACAGGGCCATGCTCATGTGTCACTCAACAGTCATGGGCAAGAGTGTAAAACTCACTAGAAAGAATTCAAATTCATGACAGTGTTCACCTTGCACATCCTCAAGGTCTCAGTCCACAGCCTCCCCAAATTAGAAGAATGACTCTCACATACACCCATTCTCAAGCTGGCTGTAAAGGGAAGGAGTTTGCCATCCCATGGGAAGTCCCAGAACGGCTGTGGTCCACACCCACCCCCTCCTACTAGCAGACTGCACAGTCAATGGAGCTGTCTTAGCCATACTGGAAGACTTAGATCTTAGAACTGCAGCATCTCCATGTGATGGGCTGCAAGGATCTGGAAGGCTAGGAAATGGGCAAAAAGCCACTAATTGTCCATATTCCCACACTGCATGCTCTGAATTTCCCTTCATGCTGGCTCCAGCAGAAATTGGCTGGGTTAGACAGGGTGGTGTTGATTCAACATCCACAGCCCAACGTACCTCTCACACCATAGTGCATTGCTGAAGCCCGTACAGGCATGAAACAATGCTTGTCTCACAAGAAGGCCCTAACTGTGCTTTCTGCAAGATGCTTTAGTGCTAAAAACACTTGTGTGGCTGAAACATGCATCTGTATTTCAGATATCCCAAATTTAGTCTACTAAACTAGCTGTGTGTACAGGGAGGTTGACAGACTCTTGAATCAATTGCTAAATATACTTGCTTGGTGGTGTTCTGAAAAGAAAAGGACACTATAGAT
This sequence comes from Phaethon aethereus, assembly GCF_964289735.1. Lineage (NCBI taxonomy): Eukaryota > Metazoa > Chordata > Aves > Phaethontiformes > Phaethontidae > Phaethon > Phaethon aethereus. The sequence goes on along the minus strand of NC_138578.1, from coordinate 75,638,333 downwards.
CAAACACTGAAATGACAGTGAAAATGCAATCATTAAGAGTCACACTAGTGAGAACAATAGATATATTTGAAATAGATGCAAAAATTTTAAATGTATAATTTCTGTACATTAACCATTTCAGTCCAAAAACCAGATAGCCTCATACACTATCGCAAGGCAAATACAGTACAAATTTAAAACAAACAAAACTCCCACTTCAAAGAATATAAAATATATGCTTGAAATGATCTAGAAGATGATATATTATTACAAACTGGACAGAGTTACTGAAGCATTTCAGATCCTTCTCTCATGTTTCACATTTTTTTCCACATTGGAACCTATCCTGGTCCTGGTGCAGCGCAATGAAGTTAATACACAAAGGTTTAAATATAGAGCAGTTACTAAATTTTTCATTGTTGCATAATGACTATGTAATCTGGCTTAATAATGTACATAGGATAAAGTCAGAGAAGAATCTCTGCACCAAAAATTCACTTCTGGAGTCAAATGTTCTCCAGGTACGTTATGAACCAAAGTGCTCTGGGATGAGCCCACAACTCTGTTGTCAGAGACCCCTGTGGTGAACTAATGGTTGTATTTTCTCCCTAAAGAAGGATGATTTTATCTCCCTGCCAGAGATGAAATTCAGCATAAAATACAGAAGTGAGCTAACTGCAATTATAGGATGCTTGTGTTTTTACAGGAAGGTTCTTCACAGTTTTATTTATGAAATGCATATACCTGCGTACAGGGAGCACTCAAGTTTTAGATAGAGAGCATCTGCAAACACCGAAGCTCAGGATCCTTTGGGACATGCGCTGGTCAGGATGAACACAGACAGCACCATTATTCATCAACTTATCATTATCTCAAAGTTTTTAAAGAATGTAGACCAGCAGTAAAAACTCCCCCGTTGTGAATTCAGGATTACCACCAAGGTATATCAGAGAGAGGAACACTGCCTGCCTTCTGACTCCACCGTCAACCCTTTCTTAAAAGAGCTTAACACAGCAAGTCAAGATCTCTTAAGGGCTTCAGCTCTTTTTATTTTGTGCACAGTCACACTCTTGAGTGATAGCAGAATTTTGCTGCAAATGGCATTAATGGTACTGGAAGGTAAATGTGATCATGTTGTTTTGTATATTCCTGGCTATCATGGCCAAACGTATAATGTAGGTACACACATAATTATATATACCCCACTCTGCTTAGTAGAAGTTGGTACTCAAGCATATTCATGTCACTCCTCCTCAGGCTAACACTTTTCTTACAGTAGGTGTCAGGAATGATATATATTTTTGCAGCTCTACAATACTTTTTATAAACTAGCAAAGATGATCCTGTACTAATTAAAACACATTTGTTTACAAAGGCATTTAAAGAGATTGTAGATAAACTTCCATCTTAAGAAATCATAGAAATCCAATCATATAAACATCGTTCTAAAGAAACCTATTTATTAATGGGCCAGACAGAATTTAGCATATCTTCAGCAAAATATTAAATACAATGGAAGATAATAACCCTCCACTGAAGTATAAAATCCTGTCTCTTCCATATTTATTTCAGTCAGAAACACTTTCAATACTTTCTACTATACAAAGGATACCTCAAATACGTTTTTTTTTTTCCAAAAGAGGCTCTAGCTCATACTCAAGTGGCACAATCTATTTCAACTACACAACAAATTCGCTTTAGTGAAAAGGAAAGAAAACCTCTTAGTATTAAAGCACTGTACCATAGCAAGGCACCCAGTGTGCTGATTGCTACGAGATGTGTGAAATGCTTGCTCACAGCTGAGTGCCTCAGAGTCAAAACCAGAAAATTCAGTAGCGCCCTTACAGCAAACTTCTTGGCTTTTTATTATCCAAGAAAAGATAAGCCAAACACCAGCATCCTGCAATAGATGCCATTTTTTTTTCTCTATATTAAGAACAAAATCCTGAAGTTTGTGCTGCAGGTGAAGATTCATCCAAGGTTTGTTCCACATGGCATTTTTTGCCTGTGTCTAACACCTCATAGAGGCCTCTGCCACTAAATTCAGCAGTGAAGCCCGGGTAGGTGTTGTAGCAACTAACAGGCAGAAAAGCTGCAAGTACCTAATTGCAGTGATTGTTAGTGAATTAAATGCAACAGCCTACAACCAGCACAACCACCTGCTTTATTTACTTCAGTATTAACTAGCAGTTTCACCCTCTATATGCATTTGCAGCATGCTGAATATTTTTGGGCATCTGATTTGCTAAATTGACATCAGCCAGATAGCTTTAGCAGCCAGGCAGCTGGTGGTCTTGGGGTACTTCAGAAGTATCCAAATACAAGACATTACCCACCTATGAAGGCAATGGCTGCAAGTGGGTCTTACCATTGCTAGCTTTCAAAGAGTCAATGCTGCTATGAACTTAGTCATCTGCAGGTTTTCATGTGAATACTGCTCAGAAATGTCTGGTGCTGTTCCTAACGCTAAGGAGGACAGAAGAAGACCTCTGCTGCCTGTCATACAGCTTACCATCTCAATGTTTTGTACTTTTTATCACTCTGAAAAATATTTAACTTCTCTATTTCACTATACATAAACGCACACTGCAGCATTCATAGTGCATTTTATTTACTTTCACTTAGCACTACTTCAGTCCATGTGCTAAGCCAAGACTCCACACTTGAACTTTGCCTTTTTACCTTCCAAAAGTTGTGGGTTGTTCACATTTTAGAACATATGCATGAAACCAGAACTTATTCCTACACTTTTCAGCAAACATAAGTTAAGGGAAGTACCTGCAGTGCCACAAACGTATGCATTTTTGGCCAGCTAAGCCTCTTGGCAGCAGCGTGCAGAAAGCTAGCTGGGATGCAAGCCGGGGACAGGTGAATACTGGCTGGTCTGTGAGAGGGAAGCTGCTGACTCCCAAGAGAGGGGATGCCTGGCAGATGTTGCTGCCCATGTTGCCCTCCTCCCCTCTCCCTCCTTTCTCCATCCCTCCAGTAGCTCCCTGCTGAATGCAGTAACAGCTGCCTGTCCCAAATTACGAGCACTGGGCTACATCAACGTTTCCTCATCTTTCAAAATGCCTACAAGCCAACTTTCATGCTCTTTGTTGTCCAGTTCCCACCGGAAGGTAAGCTGTGGTAGCCAGAGTACTGCCATAAGCTATGGGCAGCAGCTAAGATGGGCAAATGACAGCAACTGCTGGGGCTCGCTTCGGGCTGGAATGACCCTGTAAAACAACCTGGACAACACCAACGTGAGAGACCCAACAGGAGCCTCAGCTGCTGGTGGCTGGCCAGACCACCCACATGCTATCCCTTTAGGAGTGTATCTGACAGCAGAAGCAGACAGGCTGACGAGGGTCCCAGAGCCATGTTTGACTTTGGCTGGCAGAAGAAATAAAAGCCCCATGGCACAGCTAGTGCCTGTTGTCATATTGTTCCCCGACCTCCCACTCAAGTTCTCCTCCTGCTGCACAGAGCGAGCACGAGCTGTTCAGAGAGGTGTGCGAGGTGTGACACAGGCGTCTCCCCCACTGGTGCCACCGCATGCTTATCCACATGCCTGAACTGCCTGCAGATCAACCCAGCAAGATGACAAAACCAAAATGCAGTGGTTGGTTTCCAAGCAGTCCTTTTCCTTTGTGGGCTTGTGGCAGGCAGGCAGGCAGAGGAGCATGGGTACAAGGCAACGCACAGGCAGGACCATGTCAGCAAGGTCTCCAGGGCAGGTGGGATGCCAGCAGCTCTGATTGGTATTGGTTTTAAACTGCTGGGGAACTGTAGCCTCAGGCTCCGCAGTATTAACAACTGCAGGACTGACATCTGACCACCCTCATCTCCTCTCCTTGTTTTTTTTCCCAGGCTCCTCCCTCCAGCCAGGCTTGTCCTCACTTTCTCCAGGCTGCAGCCATTCCACTGTCTTAAGCAGCTCTTACTGGAAAAGCAGCCATGAAAGGCCCTTCATCATCTTGGGTCTTGAAGATAAGTAACAGCAACACACAGAAATTTGAGATGTGCTTTACAGGAAATCTTTATAGGAATTTACAAGCTATACAGAGATTCCCAAAACCATCACAAGCAAATGTAATGTCAGCTGGATACCATTTGTCTTTCCTGAATGGTGACCATCTCAAATTTGAATGTATAGGATTCTCCATCCTTTGACCAGAGGCAATAAAATCTCTGACTTTGCAAGAATTTGAGGGAACAGAATCAAACATTATGGAAACAGTTGAAATCCCCTGCAGTAAGCTTTTGCCCTTGTATAGATTTTTTTTTCCTCTGCAAAAAAAAAGAGGAGATTCCAACCTATATTTTAGCATTGCAGCCTTCAAGATATGCTCATCTATAAGGAACAGTTTACTCCATTTTAAACCTTCAAAGTCAATGTCAGACAAATATGAACAATTATTACACCTATAGAAAAGGAATTTCTTTTTCAGGTGTCTTCTATTTTTAGCCCTACTATCTACCAATTATCTTTTAACATTTACCTCTCCAACGTTTTTAAGCAGTAGCAAGAGAGGCATCACCTAATAGCACGAGCTCGGCATCGCATGGTACCTACCTAATACAGGCAGCTGAACAACAGTGCCTTGTGGAGAAATACATGAGTCATGGAAATACCTTTGTACACGCTTGAAAACAGAGTCCACACACAAAAAAAAAATCAGCCATGCTTTTTTATAAACATTTAGTACTTCATTCATCCAGCCTTCCAGCCATTTGTTTCACACGTTAAAATGCATACACTGAAACTTAGTAGTCCTCCTAAATTAGACCTCTCAAACCTATCTGTCTTACTGGCACTCAAGTTTCTTAGATTACACTGCAGGGAGACTTCAGATTTTAAGTTTGTCTGTTACCTCAGAATAGTGACAGCCCAATTAGATAAGGAAAGTGCCATTGTAAGATCATGCCATTCTGGTATCAAGCAGTTTTAATTCCCACTTGAAGTTACATGGAGGTACATGCATACTTACACACACTCCCCATTGAAACCCCAAGAGTGGATTAGGACTTGCCACCATTTACGCGAGGGTGGTAACACTTTGGTCGTTGCTGATGGTGGAACACTGCAAAGTAAATTTGCACAGCAAAGCCAAACCCACGACACCAGTCTACAATAGCTGTGTTTTCAGCTGCCACCTTTCATGATACTCTTGTAAGTAATTTATTGAGAACTGCTGAGAGTAAGTCGAAGAGAACTGCATTTATTTAAACAAGGAAAAGCTGCGTAATGACAATGGGTTTGCACTGGGCTTACACGCAGAGGGGAACAGGATGATAACTATAATTTTCCACAAATTAACCATTCACCAAAAGGTGGTTGTAGAGGATGCAGTCAATCTCCCCCACGAGTGGCCACAGAAGTGTATATGTCCCTCTCACGTGGTGCTTAAGGCAGAAGGTGCAGTGTGGCTCTGCACACACAAGCTACACGTTTATCAACTGACAACACCCCAGAGCAAGTCACTGCTTACAAATCAGCTCATGGCTTGAAACTGGCTTTAATTATCAGACTGTTTCCCCACATCAAAATGCTAAGCAAGAACATCATGTCTCAGGACATTTGCCAACAGGAAGGATCTTATAAAAAAAAAAAGGGGGGGGGGTGTGACTACAATGCTTAGAGAAGCCTAGAGAAATTGAGCTGTAGCACAACACTAAGTGAAGAGAGCACAGTACGAGGCCTAGCGATCTTTTTCTGCCTAATTTTAACCTCCCTATAGACCTAGTTATTTTATACATATGTCAAATGAGGGGAGAAATGTGTTCAAGATTTTTTTTTACACCACTCTATGATGCCAAATTAAAGGAGAGTCAAGTCAAGCTGAATTATTTTAGCTAAATTAAAAACATGTATTGCCATCACACACTGAGCACGAGGCCTTGCAATGGCAGACAGCCGGAATTAAGCAGCCTTCTCCTGCATCAAGTTAAATGAAGAGTGTGAGGCATTAATATCTGCAATACTGGATACCTGTGACTGTGGTTTTATTGTCTATTGTACCTCTATATCCAAATACCAAGTAAATACCATGCGTCCCTATTTAACTAGCCTAACAAAAGCTGTAGGGACTCTATGTTCCCACATACACGAGGCACCAAAAGAAACAACAGCAATTCACAGTGCAGTTTTAAAACCTAATCAGAGTTAAGGCAACTATATCTCCAGTTCAGCACCTAAACACTTTCTTGTTCTCAGAGGTAGGAATTTTTAAGCTTTGCCTGGGAAATTAAGTAGCAGAAAGGGATTTCAGTGCTATGTCTTACTTCCGTTTTTGCTTTTGCTAATACTTCCTCACCACCTGTACCTACCAAAGCTTCGCGATCTTCTTAGAGGGAGCAGCTAATGGTGGCAGCTTGAGCACCCACCAATGAAGTCAACTGGCTTTTGGGGGAAAGGAGGTGGTGGGTGTTGCTGTCTTTTACCGCTGTAGGTATTTGAGATTTCCTCCAACAAGACAGCTGGGGTGCCCTGGGATGAAAAGGCACCTGCTCCAGCCAACCAAAGGCTGGTTCGGACCCCAAGGGAGAACACCAAAGGAAAAGAAATCACCCTGAAGTAATTAAGAATACACATCCCCAGATGTCTTGCTGTACATCTCCAACTCCGTCATTGAAACCTTGTAATTAGAGGTGAATAGAAAAGACAGAGTGAGGTGTATATATAAACAAATTTAGGGGAAGGATTAAATGCACTAAATGCACTGACTGTAATTAAAGACGGTCTCTTCCAAGGCTTCAGTGGGTACTCTTACTTTCATATGAATTAAAAGCTGAGCAACACTTACGTAATATTTCCCCCCGAACAGTGACAAAATCTGGCATCACGGGACAGTGAAGAGTTGCAGATATCTGACAGTCCTGCCTCAAAGTTTAGATTTAGCTTGCCACAGCACAGATAGTGCCTTGTTTGTAATTTAATTTCCGTCCTATTTCCCTTTCCATGGAACAATACAAAGCTGGTTGTCTCTGTGCCAGACTGGGTGCAGTGGAGCAGAAGCTGAAAATGATACATTTGCAGATGATAAGGTATAGAACCACTTTTCAGAACTCTTCCCCCCATTTCCTCCTTCTTCTTCTTCCTTCTTCCCCACAAAACTCAGCCCACGTTTCTTAAGCATGGTGTCCTGAGGTTATCTGGCAATGGAAGGAAGAGCCAGAAGTTTGGACTCACTTGTCACGTCAGTATGTAAACTCAGGCAGTGGGAACCAAGACTCCCGATAGTCCATTTCAAATACCTGTTAGCACCTAAACCCAGTAACTGCTTCTAGCCAAACACACACAACAAGCTCCCAAATTTCCCTAGCAGAAATTATTTGCTCCACCCATGCTGTTCATTTCGGCAGTCAACACAACAGCACTTACCAATCGGGATTAAGTCAGCTTTCTTGGGGCAATTACAGGGTTTGCTACCTTTATGTTTTGTAAATACCAGCTAATGTGGTATGTAAGACACAAAGTGTCTGTGCAGCTGGTATTTGCGAACACTGACAGTACTCCCAACTTCAATAGGAGCTGCTGAGTTCTAGCAGCAATTACATGCCAGGCAGGTCCCTTATTTAGCACCTTATATCTTCATTTAGTTACCTATATTGAAATATCAATGAAGGAAAAGCAGATAAATTTGTTAGGCTTTAATCCCAAGGTGGCAGTTGGGAGAAGGGGACTTGCAAGTAGTTCTCCAACCTTTTAGAGACGTTTTACCACATTCAGATGTAGCCTTTGACTGTTACCCAAATCTTCTGCTTTCTTGCTGTAAGGTAGAACCTAACGTAGGCTTTCTTAATGTAGGGCATGTAGCCTGTAACTAGAGTTGTTAGTTTTCAGGTCAGAAACACTAAAACAGATGACCTCACGTACATACATCCAAGCACATACCTCTTCTGTATCAGCTACATCAATCTCCAGGCACTACACACACTAATTTGTACAGGAAAAAAATTGCATAACATAAACTAGAATTAAACAATAATATTAGCTACTTGCTAATATTGTCACTCTGCTCTATTCTAGCAGGATGTGTACCGTATACATGTTTCAGTTTCTATCTCAAACACAGCACTCTGTGAAGGCCTAAAACAACCTTCTCCTTCCAAAAACCGGGGGGGGGGGGGGTTGAAGTGGTCTTTAGAATAGAAAAATCTATTTTCTCCTCCAATCAAGACAGCAGTCACCACCAGGCATCTCTTCCTCTATTTGCAGGGCATCAGACCTAGCTGTTGTCTGTACAGTCCTCAAAGTACCTGGAAGTCTGGCCCATCTACCTCCATTTTGTACAAGACCAGCTCACTCTTTCTACCACTGCAGGTAAGAATTGGCCAGGTCAATTAGCAGATGCTGAGAACATAAACCACCTTTTACGTAGTCCATTAAAGGCCAGCACACAATGGACTTATGTTTGGAGAGAGGGATGAACAAAGTCAAGTGGAAAAAATGCATGCACTTGGTTTCTCGCCCATCTGCTTTCTGCTGGCTGTTTGGTTGGCCAGGAAGCACATGGCTTTCTGGAGCCCAGACCCAAAGCTGCACTTAGGCTCTGCAGTTCAAAGCCGACTTCAGCATGAAAAAGGACCTTAGAATTTAGTCAAGACTGTATTTTAGTCCATTTTTTCATTGCTGAATAACAGCTTTGTCCAAAGCATGAGGATGTGTACATCTCTGACACCTGGAATATAACTTCCTGAGCAGATTAACTTCCAAGTTTCATCTGCTTAATATAGCCCTCCTTTCCAAACCAGCAGTCTAGGTGGGAAGACACTTCTGTTGGGAGTGCATAATCAGGTGAGCTGCTGTGTGCACTGGAAAGACAGCAGGTCAGTGCACACGCATTTATAGTAGCTATTACAGCATGAAGTACAGGACAAGCCACAGGTCCAGACATTTGCTGACTGCCTAGAGGTGAGGAAAGAATAGCATTTCAGTGCAAAGCCTTAAACCTTCTAATTTAATTCCATGGACTCATCAGACTTAGAAATACAGGATATTTCAACAAAAGCAATGGATTAAATTTTCAGTTCTGTGGGTCCAGTTCTTTATAGACTTTGCTAAACAAGCTCCACAGAAACAACTTACTACAGCTATTTAAGACACAAACACCATCATATACTTTGCCCCTCTCTTGGAAACCTGAGGTTAAATGACAGGTAAAAGGGGGTTTGGGGGCTTGAGCTGAGACTCAGTCTTGCACTGGCTGAGGCAACCCCATTCGCCTGACCACAACAGCTGGCATCCTCAGAGAGGCAGTCATAGCTGGGGGTACCTAAACCATGGTAGTTGTCTTCTCACAAAGGCAAGTCAGACTCTTAAGACATTACGTTGCTTAAGCAGTGCAAAGGTACATTTACTGCAATTCACTTGACTTGCAATAAACTACTTTACACTAACCAGAGGAGAAAACAGAAGAAACAGATATAATATGGAGGTTAAGTTCTGCTAGTAAGAGGAGGTGGTTCCTACCACTAATGTAGCAGCCACATTATCTAGATGGTTTATGTATAATCTGGACATGTCCTAGAAATGGCAGCAGTTTTTATAGAACCATTATACAATGAGATCTATACCAGGTCAGTAAGACCCAACCAGTGCAGCCAACAGTGGCCAAAACTGGATGCTTAGGAGAAATACTAAACTGGCAAAGAAATGAACTGTACTATTTTGTAGTGTAAATTAATACCGTCACTCAAAGAAGTGATCACACCTTCTCCCTGTGCTGGTGTGTGGGTGTGCCTGTGACAGTGAGCTGGCTCAGGAAAATGAACTGGCTGAAGAAGCAAGCTTCTCCCCTCTCTCCTGTGCAGGCAGGCAGCAGGACCCAGCAGCAGCAGTGAGCAACCAGGCTGGATTAAACTCATGATGGAAGCACAGCAAGCGAGCCACACACTGGGTGATCCTTCCTTGGAAGTACTCTACCTCCAGCAGTTGGGATCTCCTCAGCTAGTGGCCGCACTGTAGCCATTCAATGTGATGGATCAATGCAGTTATATCTTTATCCTGCACAACAGTACTAACTGCAATGGTAATTTGCAATTTTGAAAAGGCAGCTCATAATAAAAATAAACATTAAGCATTGTTTTGGTATGCTATTATTTCAACGACCTTTCAGTTCTGTTTCAAAACTTCCAAGTTTATCAGCAACTGGCGATTACATGCTTTTCATTAACCCTGCAATTTAGTAACATGAAGAACCACAGAGAGAATTTCAAGACATCCATCTATGCACTGTCAGCTTCTACAAACTTTAAACTCCAAGTAACCGTGGTTAGGTGAAATTCATGTACCAATGAATGTCACTGCTCCTGGCAAGCTCATCTGCACTTACGTCATGAGAAAACTGACTATCTAGTAGAACTTCACTTCAGAGGCACCCACTCTATTTACTTCATCAGCTAATGTTGTACATCATAATGCTCCCATCAAAATACTTATTTTTCATCAAAACCTACATTTTTATAAAGGTATCTACTTTATACACATGGTGATGCAATCCAACAACCTTTTTCTGGCAAGGCTTTAGGTTTAAGAACTACACAAAGCACTATCCAAAACTCAGGCTGCATTACCTTGTGCACACACGGGAATACTTTCAGTCTTTCCCAATCAACAGTGTAAACAATGCATACTTTAGGCTCATTTGGGAAGAAGGAAAGGTTTGTTTTCTTCTGTGAGAAGGTTTTGCAAGTCACTGTGTCTCATGTATTCCCAGTTCCGGTCTTGCACTTCTAAAAATTCAGGGCTGTCCCACTCAGCTGATCCAGGCCATCTCCACGGCCCTCACAGCTTGCTGCAATACAAACAAGTGAGCCCTGAGCAAGAGAGATCTGCTCCCTGTTCCCACCCGATACCCAGTGATTGAGCTAAACACTTCTGCACTTCTTCTCACAGCAACTTTCAGAGGAAAGCAAGGACATGTCCCTAGAGCACACCTCTCCCAACAGCAGTGCCTGGATTTTACCTCCACCCAGCTCAGCTCGCCAGCTTTTGTCAACCCTACGCCTAGGGACCTGGGACAGGAGGTGCCAATTCCTCCAAGCAGGAGCGCACTTGCCACTCAGATGCTGCACTGCTGAGCACTGCCATGCTGGACATCACCGGTCCATCCTGCCCCAAGACATTAATCAGCTCCCTATTCTAATTATACTCCCCACTGCTTGCCAAGAGTTTACTATTTTGGGGAATGCAGGCAGGACAACTTTTACCGCTGCTATCTGTCCCTTCCCCCGATTAAAAAAAAAACCCAAGAAAACCCCACAGAGAATAATACAAACGGTTTGACAGAGGCAGGAGATAACTGTCCATCTAGATCAAGCTGTACCATGGTCACCCAGCCAAGGCGCTTGTTCTGCTCACATGGTGCCAGCCTGGGGACAGCAGCATGTGGCTTGCTGATTTTAAGGCACACTTTTCACTAATTCTTAAAAGCTCTTCTTTAAAATCCATTCTGTTTCACAAGCTATTTTCAAAGACTTTGCCATAGAAATGACAAGATGTTGAACACCTCCTGCAGCAGAGCTCCTCATGGCCAGGCAGGAGTGAAATGACTTTGTCACCAAAGGAGCCCTGGCAGGTCGGTCCCAGCACCCCTCGTCAGGGCTCCATCTGCTTCCGACAAGAAAGGATGGACCACGGCAGGGAGATGTCGCTTCCTCCCGCAGTCTGTGCAAGCTGGGGGGACAAGTCCACACATGAATAGCAGAGGGCAGATGACTCACTGCCTTCGCTGAGCAGTGTGAATATCTCAGCACAATCTTCAGGGGGGTATGCCTTGGTTTTTACATTGTAATGTAGAACTAGTATAAATTGACACAAATGGATGAGATTATGCTGTGTCTTTTTAAGAAACTTGAGTCTCTTGTGGATTCTTGATTTTTTTACACTATGAAAGTTGAATACCTCTGTACAGCTGTCAGGTTAGGTCTATTTTCAAATTGCCTTGCAAAAAGTCACAATTACCAATGTACTTGCTATTGACATTGCTCTGTGAAAGCCTATTGATATAATGCTCTGGCTGGAAACAATAACAAAAATATATACATTAATATACATGTATATATTTGTCATTTGGAACGAGTTGCATCCAAGCATCATTCTGATTGACCTAACCATAATTATTAAAGAATCTTCTAGAACCTCACGTGTCCTTAGGATAGAAGATTTCCCGCCTTCCTACTTATTTAGGCCTATTTAGGGCCTTTCCTGTTTCATGGCTCTGAGATGCAAACCTTAATCACACAGGACCAAAAGAGGATTGCCATTAGAGGAATGAGTCCTTATGGAGTTTCACTATAACAAACACACACTGCAGTTCTGAACTGGGTATTCTAGGGACACTTAAAGCACAGAAAAAAGAATTTTATGTATGAATTGCTAACAAACACTTAATTGACAAAGACATAATTGTAGTCTGAATTCTATCAGATAACAAGAGTTTTTGTTGGAATTATGTCTCTGCTTCCATTTGCCTTCCTCTAAGCATCCCCCTCAAGAGTGTACAGAAAAAGGAGACCCAGCAGCAGAAAATGGAAATTAAAGTAGGGGTGCCAAATGGCCAAGTCTGCACAGAGAGATCAACCACTGCCATTCCCACCGATGTCAAAACCAGAGATAAAACCTGCTATGTGCAACATCAATGCAGAACCTGAAACAGCACTATGTACCAGTGGCTACCATGACTTTCTGGTTAGCAGCAGCTCTGGCCACTCTCATCCAGGACACAAAGGCCCTGTAAATGAGGAAGCCATTTCCCTGTCCTCCAGCACTCAGTCCAGCCCACAGACACCACGTGAGGGACTGGGCAAGGAGGAGGATATGAGCAGCCATCTCCTCTCTTCCTTCTTGACAGGCTCTTGTGAGATAACCACGTGTGTCTCAGCCAGAAGCATCATAGCAGTGGTGAGTCAAAGGCTCTGGTCCTGGAAAGGATACACCTCCAAAATCAACATCCAGTGCTTCAGAGCCAGCAGGGCAGGGCTGCACCAGGGGAAAAGGATGGGCTCTGCTGCAAGGACCAGCTGCTACAGGAACACACTAATGGCTGTGACTCTTCCATTACAGTTTGCAAGAAGCTTGATGGCTTTTAATGCAATTTTAGTAAAACAGAGTGAAAAACAGCGTGATCGGTATTATCAGTTCATATAGTCACCATGCTGGAGGAGGGGGTTGTTAAAAAAAAAAAATTAAAATTACAAGAGTTCTTCACACCAATACATTAGGTAACTAGAATTGTACACACCTCATCTGCACACACAAGGATCTTGCACTAATTCACAGTTTCTCACCAGGAATAATAAAAATCTGGCTTCAAGTATAGTCTAGCTGTAGGAGGTACAGCAAGCAGCATCAGCTACAAGTATTAGTTGTATAACCACAAGATGTACCTTGCAGTTTACCTATTTTGACCTTGAGATGGCAGAGAAAGAGAAGGTAGCAGGGCTAATACTATATGGTCCAGCCACTACAAAGATATAACACAGAACTGGAAGTGGTAACAGAGATTGAACAATTAATAGATCCTTCTTCTGTCCCTGCATCTACTGCAAATGCTGCTGTGCCTCATTTACTGTGCTGCTTAAACCTGTTAAGGCAGAGCAGAGGGAAGAAGAGACAACTCCATGCTCGGGTTATAAAAATGAGTGGAAGAAAAAAAAAAAAAAGGAATATGTAGTTTGAATGACAACAAGTCAGTAATGATGGAGCAGGGGAAAAGGAAGAAATGGAACACAGTATCTAGAAAGAGGATGGAAAAAAATGAGAGTGAGAAAGAAGCACAGTTGGGAACAAAGATTTTTTTTTTTTCTTTTAAAGAAGTATGACTGAAGGACAAAATTTTACATGAAGTTATTTTCCTGAAGACTCTGTCAGCAGAACTTCTGCCAGCTGATTTCACTGCCTTAGCCAATGCACTGCATTCTGCAGCCCAGGCCTGCGTTTGTGAGTTTGATCCCTCCCCAGTTCCTCTCATCTCTAGGATGACCACGTGGCTATTAGGCAGGGCTATAGTTTACTCATATTACAATTAAACTACAGGAAAGCATGTAGGCATGCAAGGAAGTGATGGTCTAGCTGCTACATAACTGTGGCCACAGAACAACACACCAAAAAAAACCTCCAGTGAGTTCAATCTTCTTGTGCCATCAACCACGTTTCACATATTTAAAAGCATGCAAATAGGTTTAAGTCATATTCACACATATAGGCTTTGCTTTCTTTGGATGCATGAAACCCCAAAGACCACAAGCTACATGAAAAAGAACAAAAAACTACCCAAAAGAGAGTTTGTCCTGCTGCCTGAATGATAAGTGAAAGGCAGCAATCCCGCAGCGAGGGTGCCACAGCACTGCTCAGCCGGGGAACCGAAAGCCAGTGCGAAGACGGGCACCTTTTGTGCTTGGCAGCTCTCTGTGTGCACCTTCAGAGCAGCGTACCCCAGGAGACTTCCTACAGCTAAAAAGCCTGCCTGCAAAAAAACTCTGACAAGATAGAATAGATGGTAAACACTGCCTCCAAAACTGTGCAAACATGAGTTCTTTAAAAATCAGGTCTTCAAGGGTCTAATGAATGTCCTTGGTAAGTAAGTACAGCTTTTCACCACGCTAGATACACAGAACCAGGGCTGCAACTCAGGCGTTGCCGATTTCTAGCTCACACAAGCTCTTTGGACAGGACACGTACCAGCAAGGAAGCAGACGGAGGGGAAAAACGTATCCGTAGGTACTTACATGCAAGATGAAAATTAACTGCACTTTAGGCATACTTTAAAAAAAAAAAAAAAAACATAGAATAACCCTGTGTGACATACTGTTCCCCAAAAATGATCCACCTTAATCACAAAATACTTTTGATTGTACTTACAGCGTTTAACACCTCTAGCAAACAGTTGAGGCAATCAGATTCTTTACTAGTAACAGTATGGTTAACAGGTTACAACATTCATCAGTCCAAAGCTAATTATCAGGGGTGTTTCAAAAATAGCATACCAAACAACAGAAAAAAACCGCCAAATAATACTATACCTATTAGATTTTAGTTGATAAACCCCCCCAACTTAATAAACTATTCACTGCAAAATCAAAACAATTTCAACAAAAAATTCTTCAATAAGCATGGCAATTCTAATGTCAGCCATTCATCTTTTAATTTGCTTTTTTCTCAAGACTTACCTATGTTTTTCTAGTTCATTGTGTGATGACCTATTAAAAAAAGAAAAGGAATATTAGAGAAAAGGATAAATACCAAGATTTAGAATACTTAAAAGCCAACACCTGTATAAGTTGCAAAAGAGCTCTCTAAAACATGTATTTATATGGATTATGAAGCAGCTTTGCTGTTAAATTGGTTCACTTTCACATCCCTTAGATACTTCAAGGTATCAACTTGATTTCCACAAGTAAACCGTGGGTTGGGGGGGGATTATAATAAATTTGCATTTATTAGTGTTCAATAGATTCAAAGACAGAATAGGACATAAAAAAATGAGCAGGTTAGTAATAAAAACAGCCCACAAGATTTTTATCTATGAAGAAAAATTATGAGGGGGCAGAAATTGTTAGAAGATCTAAATGGTAACAGGTAAGAGTAAAAAGCACCCAAAAAGCCAGCTTTCAAGCCCACGGAGAAGCAGAAAGAAAAATCAGCAGCTAACCACTGCTGTTGCTGTTGACATCTTAATGGCAAAAATAGAGGACTCCTCTTAATTCTTCTGAGTGTACAAACAGGAAAAAAAAAAAATTAAAAATCACAGTCCCTGAATGGACCGCATCAGTGTGCTATTCTCTTCCAATCTATTAGGATTCAAGGTTCTTCCCACCCTCTTCCTTGACGATGCCTCAGGTTTTTTGCCATTAGAAGGCAGCCCAAACTGCTTGGAGCATAATTGATTCAGATGGGTATATTAATTTTATTTATTTATACAGCTCAGATTAAAATAATTCCTAAAATGAAGTTATTGTCACCACTTCAAACCCAGCAACTTCCCAGACCTTTACTTTTGTCCAACTAAAAACATTTCCAGTACTTAAGGGTCAAAAGCTACAAAGGCGGTGGCAGCTTTTACGGCTGGCAGATAACGTCAAAGCAGCTCTCCTACAATGTGCTGTAACCCCTGCCTGCAACTGGGCACTATGTGCTGATTGAGACAGCTTTGTGGAGGTATAAGCACACAGTCCATCGAGTGAGCAGAGACATCCCAGTCTGAGAAACTCCGCCTGCACAAATGCACGACCTGCCCAGCGGCAAGCCGTTCTGCCTCTCCCTGCACACGCGTATGCAGCTGGATGCTGCGGCATACTTAGGTGTTACTGATGACGAAAGCATCTCTCTGGCCACTAAGAGGGGGAAAAAAGAAAGCAAAGCTCATGCAAAGAAATCATCAATGAACAAAAATCCACAAGCAATTTATTGCAGCCCGGCACAGCTCCTGATCCTGCAAGGAATTAAGCAAACTGCCTTTCTGCCAGTAGAAAACTCAGATGCGTACAAGGTTTAGCACTGATGTTAGTCTATTTTCACTGGAAAGCATCCCAGTGTTGTTACCAAGACATCAGCTATGCTAACCATTACCTGGTATCTGTTTCTGAAGAGCCTATGGATTTAAATTTTTTTTAACTTGTTGCATCAAATGAGGCACAATCGGGTAACATATGCGTTCCTACTGTGCCATGTAAGTGCTCCTGACCAATGCAACAACGTTGAAAGTGTTTTACACATATTCTGTGCAACATTAATAGGTCAAGGTCATCTGGGTTTGCTGTGAGTTACTGCCTTTGCTATTTGACTATAATAAGGGAATATTGTTTTTATTTTCTACTCCTACACACACAGAGATAGCTCAAACCATTTTTCCATGAAAAGTGACAAACGCTATGCCAAATCCGCCAACGTTTATGAAAACACTCAGAAACTTAAGTTCAGGAGGAACCATTCTCCCCAGACACCCCCAACGGGCCTGTCAGAGGCACAAAGACACTGTTCACAGGGGACTCTGCAAAAGAGGAAATACAGGCTGGCCTAGATTCAGCCCTATGGCATGACCTCCCTGACATTTTTGGCAACTATACACAAGATGAACAGGATCACTCTAATAAGCCAATTCTGACCTGCCTGCTGTAGCGGAGCTCATCATCACCTCTGGAGAGCATAAGCGTGAATGGTGACTGCTGCACCAGCAGGAGAACCACTGGCCAAGAAATTCAGCCTGCACAGAATATCTTGCTGGGTTAAGAGAGAATGCAATGAGTACCTGCAAGTCCTTCTGCATGCAGCACACATACAGGGCATCTCTGGCTCATGAAGGGTGACCCTGGTGCTCACCTGGTATATGTCCTGCCAGACCAGCTTTGGAGGGGTATATCTGCCTACCCTGGTTATGCCAACTACCAAAGAGAACGACAGCAAACGTGTGCCTCTTTGCACAGCTCTTTGGGATGCAGGTGCCTAGTCCATGTGTGCAACCACAGGCACCAGCCCCACATTTCAGGAGGTGCAGGGAGGCTGACTAACGCCTCAATGATCAGTCCCTATCCAGGAAACAAAACTCAAAGCGTTTTGTCATTTACCTGACAGTTGCTCCATCTACAGAAAAGGCTAAGTACTTACGTACCACAAGCATGATGGTTCATTTTTTGTTGGGTTTGTTTTCAGAAGAGATGAACCTCTCTCTAAATATTATTTATTCTCTCCTTCAGTGTCTACAGCACAGTATATTGCAAGAATATCCATCTCCTTCTACTCTTCATGCAACCTGATGCGAGGAAAAAACCCGTAAGAATGGGTCTACACACCAACCAGCAGCCCAAGCACTACCTCTTTTTTAAAATGGAGTCTTTTATTACTACAGTAAAAGATAAGATGTGGGCCAGGGCTAAGAAGATACATGGATACATATATTTATGTAGAAGAGACAGATGTACAGCTGTGGTTTTCAGATGAATGGTCTTGCAGAGCCCTTCAAAAATGACTGCAAGAGAAGGAAGACTCTTGGTGTTTAGCTTAAGTTCAGTATACCAGGCTCTGTATCTGCAGGCAAAAGCTGGTGGAGTTGGGGGTAGTAGTGATAAAGGAAAGGTGTCAAGAAAAAGGTTCAGATGATAAAAATAAAAGGAAAAAGCCAACACAAAAATCATCAGCAAAATCACAGATTCAGAAGGAGAAGATCAGCAATGCTGCCACTTAGCCTACACTGCTGACCTGAGACAGCCCTAATATCCCTTTAGGGAATGCCAAGCAGTTCACAAGCTATGAAGCAGAAGTTAAATTTTCTTTGTGAATAAATTGTCAAAAGAAGATTTGAAAGAAGGGGGAGGAGCCAAGTAAATGCAGATGGTTTGCAAGATGCTGTGCCACTTGCAACAGCAAGTCTCCAGCGCTGTCCTCTTCCATCACCCTCCCTGCCCTAAACAAGACTTCTAGGTACTTGTATTTGACCTTGTGGTTGATGCAACATTCATCACAATTAGGATGGGTGCTAATTGTGATTATAAGACTAACCCAGAAAAGACACCCGAAAGAGTAACTTTCTACCAGTTTACAGGTAAGCCAGCAGGAACTGCCCACATGCGTACCAAGCTGAGATTTCACCGTATGTGGGACATACCACCTGTTTGGTTAGTAAATCATCTTCCCCTACTCCTCCATCCATTTGCTCCATCAGACGCTGCATCTTGCTGGAAGGAAACCAGCACAGCTCCTGACAAAAGCAGGGATGTATCATCAGAGCTGCTGAAATTTCTTCCCCAATGCTAATGGGAGCCAGGTCCAGGCCGGGAGTCACCGATATGCTACCAGCTGCCCATGCGTTCTGAACCAGGGAGCAGAGTGGGCTGGCTAACAAAATGCTTGAAACAGTGCCAAGCACCTTGCCCACTCCAGGGCCTTCTGGTGTGGGCAGGGCTGGCAGGGTGTTGTGCAGAGGACACAACTCCACCTAAGGCCACACGGCACTTGGGAGGGCCACGTGCAAACTACGTTGCCTGCACTTCACCTTTGGTCCAGGCTGAAAGAGTAAGAACAAACAGAGCAAGAAGTTTTACAAGGTGCTACACGTTAAGTGTCTGCATCCAATTCCCACTCCCAAGTGTGCTGGTGCACAAGAGCACACAGTTCATACATCCCACAGTCTTGTCTGGATGCAACTGCTACGTGGATTTTTGCTGCAAAGATCCCAGTTTGCTTCCAAGGAATTTCCTGTCCACACACATAACCTGCCGTGGGATGCACCTGAAAATATTACAGCCCACCATCCAAATCACCCAGTGATTTGGTGAGGTGTAGTGCAACAATAAAGGTGAGGCGTAGTGCAACAATAAACCTGCGCATAAGCACACATCCTACCCAGTATTCACTGCTCCTGGGTCATTGGGTTTTTTCCATTTGTTTTAAACTGGACACATTGCTTACAGCCTGTCGAAGAAACAGCCTGTATGGAATTAATCCACTAGAAATGACTTTTGCATTCTCCTCATAGCAAAATTTAACCAGCCCTGCAGATTCAGCTGGGATCTGGGAACCAGGCATACTGGCGCAGTATGACTTGATGCAGAGGTCTGGCTCCAGTACCTCATCCAAGTTTGTGCTGCCACATGTTTGCGGCGGCGAGGTCCGAACTTGTTTCTAATACGGTGGCAATTTGTTTTCCTCAATTGCACAAACACTGCAACTCCGAGGCATCGCAGAGCTACTGCAGCCCCTCAGTGGTGACAGACCAGTTGGTGAGACTGGGAATAAAATGCACCAGTTTTAAAAACAAGTGCAGTGATATCAATTGCTGTACCTCTGTCACCAGCTTTAGGAAAGCAAACCCAGAGGCACCTACTAAGTACAGAAAGCCAGGCAAAAGGAGCCATGTCTGCACAGTCTGGTTTGCAGTGTTTTATTCTCAGCCTCCCACCAAAAAAAAAAAAAAAAAAAAAAAAAAAATCAGGCTCTGATCGCTAAGCTGCTTTGTTTGGGGATGGAGTAACATCTGCATGGAGCAAGGGGCTCACTCTGCAGGCCACAGGTTGACCCTCACCATGAGCCAACATTAGCAGAGGAATTCAGACGTTAAGCTCTGTTTTTATTTGACACACCAAATGCAGCTTTCATCTTCTTCTAGATATAACCCTTTGCCAGAACATTGCACAAAGTACAAGTCTATTTATATAACACATGAGCAAAAATATTAATTAATAAATACAGAGATACATTTATAAATTGGCATTTATTTTGCTGCCCCTCCTTCAATAAGCCAGCTCCTAAATTAACAGGCCAAACACACTGCACTACCAACATCCAGTTCCTTTGTCTGCAAATAAATTTACCCGTGACCTCAGTAGACTGGCATCTAACACTTAAGATTTTAGTTTTCATTTTACCTAATTTCTGACTCTTTCATGTCAAAGCAGCTGCCCGAGCTTTCCCGTGCACGGGCGGACACAGACCTCACAGCCACGCACAGTTCAAGCCACCCCACACCTGGTGGGCGTCATTACAGTCAGGGCACAAGAAAGCTCAGCTATCTGCAGGCTAGTATGGTTTTCTATCAAAGTGCCTTGCCTCAGGAGCAGATGTCACTGAATTTCAGATTTGCGTTGTATTCCTCCTCAACACATTGCACGTGTTACCTCTCCATTTCCTTGGAGCAAACAGCAAGCTCGGGAGGACTTCTGAATATTTGTTATTAACATTTCCAAGACACAACTGCACTAAATACAGCTGTTTGGTTTATGCCTTTTCTTTAATTCCAACTACACACTAACAAGAATTATTAGACTGCATGGCACTGCTTTAGGAACTACAGCCACTGCTCTGTGAAGAGATGTTTATTATACTGTGGTCAAGTGCCTGATAAGTAGTGGCATAACAAGACGATGTGACCTAGATTTACCTCCCCCCAAAAGTCAGTCTTGTGCCTTTCTCCAGTCTCCCGTCCTCTTTGCAAAACAAGAATCGAGTTTCATTTGCCAGAGGATTTTGGTCAAAACTACTGGAGGAGAACAACTCTGAGTCTCAGCAGAGAACATGGTACAAACAGCAAACCGGAAAGAGAGAAAACAAAGCAGCTTGGTTCGTGTGACATGGGAGAGGGCACATCATAGGAAACTGAGTGAGAAGCACACACATAAAATCAAGTAATTTTAATAGAAAAGTGAAAAAGAAATGGCTAAAAATTGTGTCTGATTGCTGCCAATAACCCCGAGAATATTGTTTAGCACAAACTGCTAATGACCACTTCCAATTTTGACCCAAAGCTATCAGTGGACAAAGCAAAAATATTAAATTCCTGCAGCGGACAGAAGGCTTATAGATCTTGGTTAATTAAATCCAATTCTGCTGGTATTTTTCCCTGCATGAATCCAATCCTGTCAAAATTACTTCTCACTTAATCACAGTCGAGAGGCCAGCAAGCTTCTAGCCCAGACCTGAGCCTCCTGTCCAAAGGGTGGGCAGCCTTCCTCCCCCTTCTCCTCCCACGGGTCTGGGCCTCACCAGCCTTCGATGAGACGATGGAGGTCTCAAGACACAATTTCCTACAAGAACATCACCACCACCTTGGCAGAGGAAGGAGGTGTCCATCAGTGCCCTCGCTGAACAACGGGGCAGCTGCAATGCATCCCTGCCCGGTCTCACAGCCCGCAGTGGCCAGTCAGCACACCTGTACTACATGGGGTACACTCTTCCCCCCCACTAGCAGGCAACATGGGAGAGAAAATACAGAACAAAGAAGAAGGGTACAGCACACCAGGCTTCCTCACATCTGACAGCTTTTCTCCTCCTCCCTTTCTTCTGATTTTCCAAGAATGAGGAGGATGATGTTTTTCATGCTTTTATATATGTATAGCTCATAAAGCATGGGGGAAAAAAAAAAGTGTATCATCTCACTTTTTAATCTGATCAGATGCTGCAAGCAGCAGGATACAAAAATAGATAATGAAAACAACAACAAAGCCCTTGCAGTTTTGAAATGTGCAGTTATCTGCTCCTCTCCTACTCTTCCAACCTTAAGTATATATTTTCATATGTAAAAAAACCAATGCAATAATAAGGCATAAATTTCAGACATGTACGCAGTCATGCCTGCCTGCATCCGATGGTCCAAACCCGGTGCGTCTGGAAAATGGTTCAAGTGGAACAATATGGACAAACACTTTGCCCGGTGGCTCACATCACCCACGACCACTCCAGATCCTCTGAACTTTGGCCAGTCGTCTCCCTCTGTTAATCTGTTAAGCTCCAATAAACAAAAAAACAGTGATGCTAGCATACTTCATGCATTTTAGAGTGATGTTCAAATGTAAGGATAATTTCTCCCCCTGAAGTCTAAGCTCACAGGCAAACTAGAGCAGCAATCGCTAGACGTGGGTACAGAGTCAGCAAGTGCAACGCAGAGGTGCCCACACGGCCCTGCTGCTGTACCTCCGTCCCTGAAATAGCAGGGTGCTGCGTTAAAGCAATGCACCTCTGTATCCCACACCCGCAAACCCGGTGCCCGTGCTGAACCAGGCAAACCACTGTCCTGGCAGTGGCCACCCCTGAAACTGTTTCTCGACAAGCATTATCCTGTCCCATAACCCGAACGACCCCTCCCTAATCTAATCACTGCATAGGAGAAAAGAAAGTGTAAGTAAACGTATACATTGCGTATGGCAGGAATGCATTTTTGAAGGTTGCCACTGCTACAGAGTGAGAATCCGAGCAAAAGACTGAAGAGGTAAATAGAAATCTACAAGCAGAAAAAAAGCAGGAAGGTTAAGTGCAAGCAGACTTGTATGCCTCAGCTATAATAACGGTACCAAATCTGTAATGAGAAATCTTTTAATTCTGCTGTATTTGACAGCTTACAAGTCCTCTCCTAAAAACTCCTGAAAGCAGCTTACAGTTCAGACAAATAACTATTTTGCAGCGGATGACAAGAGACCTAAGAATGGAAACGATGGAATAATAGCTCTGTAAATAACACAGATTTCTGGAACGCAAGGGACAGAAAAGAAGAAATCCGTAAAATTCAATGAGCAGTTTACAGCTGGAAATCCTATAAGACCTGTTTTGACTAACTGTGATTTTTTTTTTTTTTTAAGGCAGCGAGCCTACTTTATAAGCAAATAATTAAAAATCTTCAGGAGCAAAGTGTCTCAGGAAACAAGACACGCCTCCCACTCCTGATGACTTTCTTTTTTAAAATGAACTGACGTCTTCTCTATGCTCCAAGATGAGACAAAGAATTCAACTAAAACAAAAAAATGTAGGAGTACTGCAATTAATACCCCCGAAATGGTTGCCTTGCTTGGAGAAGGGGCTTAGGGGAACAATTTGCTCCCCCTCAGTTATCTTCAGGATGCATTGCTTGGCCGCAGTAGGCACGAGCAGGGTGCTCACCAGCTCGTGTTTTTCTCAAGGAGGGAGCTCGTCAGCTTTTGATTTCAGTTTGCACCTCTGGTGCCCCACAAGCAGCCGCTGGCCAGCTGCCCTGCTCCTCCCCAGAGCCAGCAGACGCGGCTGCCCACTGCCGTGCAGGATGCCCACAGGAGGAGCGAGAGTGGAGTGGGCCCGCTGAGACTCACTGCTCGTTTGGAAAACAAGTCACGTGCGAGCCG
This sequence comes from Phaethon aethereus, assembly GCF_964289735.1. NCBI lineage: Eukaryota > Metazoa > Chordata > Aves > Phaethontiformes > Phaethontidae > Phaethon > Phaethon aethereus. The sequence goes on along the minus strand of NC_138578.1, from coordinate 75,614,789 downwards.
AGTTCATTTTAGGCTATTCTAAAGGAGCCACCATCCAGCACAACCGTGCTGAGTGAAGCCTGCGCTCGGGAGAGCATCACCACTCTGGGGTGAAGCAGGCCCAGCTGGGCACGGTCCTTGGTCCTCTCCGGAGCAGCCCTGGAAGAGCGAAGCAGAGCAGGCACAGCACAGGATGGAGGAGCTCCCAGGCAGGGGCCGGCACTGTCCCTGTAAGACAGCCTCCTGCACGTACACAGCCGCTGCCCGAGCAGCAAACAAAGCTGCAGAGAGCCTGCGCACAGCAGCCCTCCGCTCATGCCATCGCAGCACAGGTAGCGGCTGCGGGGAAAACAACAAAACCACCACTATCACCACAAAAAGGCAGATGATAATTGTGATATATAACGACCCAGTCATGCACTTTGATGGATCTGCATGCAGCAGGCAGGCGAGCAACCCAGCGGTGCAGCAGAAGCCCCGGAGAGGTCAAGTTCACTCCAGCACCTTCTTGTTTAATACCTACAGGAGAAGTTCAAGTGCACGGGTGGGTTTGCCCCCGCCGCCCCACACACGCTCCCCCATCCGAGAGCCCTGTGCCACGCTGCAACCAGAGGCTGCATCTGCTCTGGCTGCGATGGGGGAGGTGGCCAGTTCGCTGCCTCTAGTGTATAAATAAATGCCGGGAGGGAAATTAGTGCCATGCAAAGAGAAGTCTGGGTGGCGATTATGGTGTTAAGATCTGCAGTAAAAGCCACTGTTGGTGAGCGCGGAGCAGAAGGAGCGATGAGGGCGGATGGTTTAGAAATGCAGTGAGTACTAAGGAGATGGTGTACGCGTGGCAGTGTTTATATGAGAGATCAAAACAGAGCCAAGCCCATCCAGGGAAAAAATGGCGACTACCGGGATGGGGGAAACTAAGACACTGGATTAGTTATTATTTTTAATAAACGTATGCACTGCACATAAGCTAGACACATTGGAAAAGCTGCCGATTCATTCTGAAAAAGCGGTGCGTCTATTACCTGTTATTCTGGGATTTTCTGGCCATGGTGCCTGCCTTTGTTTTCTTTCTGGAATAGTCACTATCGAAGGGTAACACTGATGCATAGCCATGTTCTGCTTCTAGGGACAAAGTCAGCATTAGTGGCAATATATTTTTTCCATGCATTTTTTTCCTCCTTTGCAGGAACGCTAGGGTAAAGAACAGAATTTTTTCCGGTTGATTTGTTTGGATTTTATTCTGGCATCTCTTAAAGAAGCGAGACAAAAAAAGACCAAAACAAAAAACAACTCGGTAAACCAAAACAAAACACCAAAAAAAAGAAAAAAGTGCCAAATTAGGAGGATTATTTGAGTGCACATTAAAAACGAGGCGGATCATGCAAACCCTTGTCACGCTGCGCTGGGGCGGGGGGGGGAGGGGAGCACTGCCATACAATTAATGACTGCCACACACAGAGAAGTGTGAGGTATCCTGAGCGCCGCAACACGCACCATCCCCATCCAGAGCTTGACCAAAAATAACCGGGTTTTTAATTAAAAAAAAACAAACAACAAAACAACCAAAACCCAAACGAAAAACAAAGAGAAGAGCACTGTTCCTCCCCCAGCGCGGTGCCTCTGACGAAGCCCGGGTCTATCCCGCGGCGCCCGGGCAGGTGAGGGCGCGGGGCTGGTCCCCCGGCCCCGGGCCGCCCGCCGCCGCACAACAAAGGCCGAGAGCGGCTGGGAGCGCCTGCGGGTGACTGACTGACTGCCCGCCTGCGCCCAGTACCTCGGTCTCTTCTCTCCAAGTACTCGGCCGCTTCCAGGAGAATTAACAGAGAGTTCAATTCCATGGCTGCCTATGCCGAGCCGAGCCGAGCCGAGCCGAGCCCCGAGCCCCCCGTCGCCCCGATTCGCGCACCGCGCCGAGTTCACGCGCGGGGGACTTCCAAGCCCCCGGTTATAAGGCACCTCTCTCAACCTACATTTGACACACAGGCGACGGGCAGCCCGCGCCGCCAATAGGAAGTCGCGGTTGGGCGCGGGGGCGGGACGCAAGGCGGCGGCCGGGCCAACCGGCAGCCAGAGCACCCCCCCTTTTCCTCCGTCTGGGGCAGGGAATGTTGACAGATCCCCATCTCCCCCTCTGATTGGCTCGCCACTATAGTAACAATTTAGAAGCCGAAGCTTAGCAACAGCACGTGGTGGCCCGGCCCCCGCGCTCGCTGAGTGGCCGGCTTCTTGCATGTTAAGCAGGTATCGGCCGCCGATTGGTGCACGGGGCGCCATGCAAATGAGGGCGGGGAAGGGGCCAATGGGGTGGGAGGCGCGTGCCGTGCGGCAGGAGGCGGGGAGGCAGGAAAGGGGAAGCCAATGGGTGGGTGGAGGCGAGACGTTGCTGTGAGGAAGAGGCAGGCAGAGGGGCGGGGCGGCCCGCAGCTCCGCCTCTGCCGCCCGCCCTCACACGCCGCCGTGCGCGACATGCTCGGCGGGTTGTGGGGCGCACCGGCCGATGCCGGAGCAGCAACTAACGTTAACGGCAAACCTAGCGCCAGGAACGCGGGCTCGGCCAGCTGGGGAAAAAAAAATAAGAATTAAAAGAAAAAAGCGGTGGCGGCGGTGGAGGAGCGCGGGCGCCCACGCACACCGCTGCCGCCCCAGGAGGCAGGGCTGGAGCTAAACCGGGGTGCGCCTTCTGTGGAGGAAACCCGCTGCCGCCGTAACCGCGCCCGCCCAGGGCACTGCTAGGCCCCGGCTCGGCCTGGCGCGTCCCTGGGCGCACGGCGCCACAGCACACCCCGCACCCTCACTACTGGCCCAGGCCAGGCCTCCACCCCCGCGGCCTCCCACCGCTGGGCACGGGCGCTCACAGCAGCTCCCCACCGGGGACTGCCCCCCGAGCTGCCCGCCGCGTTCAGGCGAACGGTGCTGAAGAAAAGCGAAAGCCCCCGCCGCCCCCGGGGTGGGCTGCACATGCGCGCGGGGCGGGCGCGAGGGTACAGACCCGCTTCACCGGAAAGGGAGGGGGCGGGGGGGCGGAGCCTGGCGGGGGGCGTGCGCAGGCGGCGGCCGGCCTCACGGGGAGGAGCGGGCCCTCGCCGTGCTGGCCCCGGTCCTGCGCAGCCGCGCGTCTTGTCCCCTCGGCGTCGGGCAGTTTGCACACACAAATTACTGGTTTTCCCTGTAAATACGAGCGCGCAGCTCACTCCGGGCCACGGGGAGGGAAGCGGGGCCCGGCGTGCCTGGTAGCCCCAGAGACAACCGCAAGGATGGCGAGGGAAGCGGGGCAGCAGGCCGTGAGGAGATACCTCCTCACGACATTGCCCAGGGAGCTTGGCAAGCGTCGTGGGCGAAAAAACAACCTCCTCCCTTGGCATCAGCAAATGGCGGGCCCCTGGGCATCACCAGGTTGGCCGTTGCGCATCTTAGAGCAAGAAAGGCGCTCCTGGGGTGCCTGCTGCGGGATTTCTCATCACCACCAGTGCGTAAGGAATTTCCTAAAGGTAGCTGACATTTCAAGCAGATAGGGATTCTCTTTCTCCTTACTATCAAGGCTGTAAGTCAGAAGAATGTTGCTATATGACAACAACCGAAGGAAAAGCCCCCTGCTCTCATAGTGGAAAGTATGGCAAGAAATGAATCAGAATGAAAAAGGCGATCCAAATGGGGTGCTGGATATGCTCTGAAAATGTGTCTGGTACATACATCCATGACCCCTTACAGTGTGCAGGCAAGGGAGGAAAGCAGCAGTACTGCAAAAACATGCACAGAGATTTAAAAGAATTACTAAACTCTACACAATAGTCTAACCTGCTGAAAAAAGAAACAGTGGAAGGCTCTCAGAAATGCAGTCCGAGCTACTGCCAGCTTTCCAACGCTTGCCAGCATATTCAGCTGCCTTTCGTCATCTGGATACACAGAAGCCATCTACCAGAATAGCCTGGCTCCCAGCGCACAGGCTGAACAGGAAGGAGCTCAGCACCTTTCCTGTCCACACCATCCTATTTGCACCGCTAACTTTGCATCCTTATCTCAGATAGCTGCTGCACAGCTGTTGCCTAAAACTGGTTGGTTGTAGCACAAGCAAGTAGTTTTAAAATAGGCACATTTTAAGCTGTGCTGTGATCACACATGGGTACATCTTCAGGCCAAAAGTGCTGAAGCCTGTAATCAGTCCTCCTGCAGAACAGCACTTAGGCACACAAGTGGTCCCATTGATTTTAATTTAACTATTTGAGTAAGAGCTATTCAGCACACAGGAGGGTTGCAGAATATTGTCCTCTGTGTTTGTTCCTTGGCAAAAGATGTCAGCTACAGTTTCCTTTTAAGAGGGTAATAGCGATTCTGATTAAAATAAGGATTATGCTTTACCCTTTTTACAGGATTGTGGTAAGACTACATATACATTACACCTGATAATTTATTAGTCTGTGTCTTGTTGCCTCAGATACAAAAGTGTAATGTGGCTCTTGAACATTGCTGAAACAGGCAGATCGCATTTTACTGCCATTTGGTCCAGACATCAGGGATGAGATGAAACACAAAGCTGTAAAGAAAGCAGCATTGTGATTATAATTTAAGAGAATTTTCTATCTGCTTGGAAAAAGTGTGACTCCATGAATTACAAGGCAGACGAGAATTTGGTGCGTAGATTGCAATGGTGAAAAAATTGCTGTAACATTTTCCACTTGCTGCTTGACCTTTTGAAATTCTGCTGCATCTGGGCGAGACAGTACAGTTTTCACTGTAAACACTGAAATTTATGGCATTTTTGTGACTTAATTGGAAGTAGGTTTAGATAGTATTTGACATGGCTTTCTGTTATGAAATAGCATGAAACCATATATGCATAGGTCTGTGTTGTCCACACAGGAAAGTTCCCTTTACCTGACCACATGCATAGGGCATGTGGTAAAGAAAATGCAAAGTTATACAGATAAGGCACCGTTGTTCCCTACTGTAGCCACAGCAATCTAGCAGTACCTAAGATTTTCAGAGCACCCGTATTTCGTAGTATATGTGTCTAAATGTAAATTAAACTGTTTTGTACACGCGCTGTGGAATCAGTCATAGGTCCAGAAAGGAAGATGAATGTGCTAGGTATACAGATGCATTGGGTGAAAGTGGGATACGCTTGTACAAAAGGCCAGGATTCAGGTATGGATTTACTGAGGCTCTGAAGGCCTGAAGCTTCTCCTGCTCCTCTCCACCACACTGTGGACACACACTGTGTGCCTCTAGAAACCCAGGAGTACAAACAAGCGTAGCACTGCACAGGGGCAGTGCTTCGGGAGGGTGCACACACCTCGCCAAGCACTGCCTTCACCGGACACTCCTCGGCACTCGGCCCGATCCGGCTGCTGGGCTGAAGCTGCCCTCACCCTCCCCTGCTCTCCCTGGGACCCGAACCCAGCACCTCTCACCACTCCCGGGGTAAACGCCATCAGACTCAATGTGATTGCTCTTTCTGCTTTGAAATGTGGACAGAAGAATTTTGAAGACAGTTGTTTTAGGGGGCTTGAGCGTGATGTCACATTGATGTTGGCACTTTCCAGGGCCCTGTGCTTCCCTTCCCTGCACAGAAGGGGTGCTTTGGGAAGAGAGGGGCCACTGAAGCCAGCTGGACTATGTGCCTAAGTGTCGTGCAGTGCTGTTAAGGACTGCAAAACAGGGACCAGTGCAGTCACAAAAGCCAGCTGATTTCTGTTCATGGTGGCTCTTGGCCTCGACTCATAAACTACATTAGTCCGGTTGAACTATAAGCGTGTGTGTAACCACAGACACACACAGAGCCTCTGCTGATGAAATCCGGAGTAAACCCACATGCATTTGGGAAGGACAGTGTATGGGTTGGGTCATACCAAACAAGCTCTGACACACGTTTACCTGTAGTTGTGTTGAAGGGGCTTTCCGTACAGTGTGCAGCAATGTGTTAGAGAGTGCCGAGTAGTTTTACCAAGATGATTTCTCCTAGAGTGAATTCAACTGAGTCCTTCTCAGGAGGCACTGTAAAAACTTTTAAAATACCTAGAATGAATTGTTCTGGATCTGTTTTTATTTGTGCCAGTGAGCCAGGACTAGCTTTGGTGGTGTCAGCATGGGTGCAGAGGTGCAAAGCAGGTGTGAAAGATCAACCAAGAACTGAAGGACAGGCTCTAAGATATGCTCCTGCTCAAAGGCTTTGCAGATTTGCGTCTCTAAATAGCTTTTTTCCATTTCTATGAGCAAGCAGCAGGAACAGCTGAGTGCTAAAGAAACAGCTGGCCTTCGGTGATAAGGGGTAGCTGTCACTTGATGGTGAAGTTTGAAAAACTTTATATTTAGAAGCAGAAGGGAGAGCCATCAGCAGCCACACCCCAAAACCTGAACTGTTTGCGGTTTCTTCACTGCCTGCACTTTGTGATTGGAGTGGTTGTATTTACATTTTAAAATGTTAAAACATCTTTCTTTTCCAAAACCCATCCTGTGGTGTGACATGGCATGTGAGATCAGTGACATCAGAACTGCTGACTGCCCTGAGCTGTGATGTGGGCAGAGCTCTGAAGTTGAAGATCCATAATTCAGGAAACTTCATTCACTATTCCTCACATACGGCCTTAGAGAAATAATTAGGCCTTCCATGCTTTTCAGATTTGGCTCACTGCAGCTACTGCATGTTTCTTTCTTTCATCTTTTTAAATTCCTTACTGTGTCTTATCCCTATGTCCAGAAATAACCTCCTTCACCATGCCTTGGAGTCCATTCCCCTGTTTCCTTGGGTGTTACAAGGCTTAAGTAATTAGCAGAGAGTTAGTTGTCTTCCCACACAGGAGGGGATCTGCACTCAGAGCTGGCACTGACAAGTTTCAGCTCCCTGTCTCAGCATCTCAAATCCCATTTAATTTCTCATCTCACCTATGACTCAGATCATTAACTCTGTTTCCTAGATGCGGAAACCAAAACACCTGAGAGTTGAATAGAAAGAAGTTTCAGAAGTAACAATTTTGTCAGTGCCCAAGCCCAATTTCACAGAATCACTGAATCATTACTGTTGGAAAAAACCTTCAAGATCATCAAGTCCAACCATCAACCCAACACCACCATGCCCAGTAAATCATATCCTGAAGTGCCACGTAATTTGAGGCACTCTGATTATATCTACCCTGCCAAGTAAAGCAGGGACAAAGACCATTCTCCATCCCTGGTCTTGAATGGCAGATGTCACGGCAGCCGCTTGGCCCTGCATCTCCTCTGGGCTGCTACTGCTGCACATGTGGCTTTTAGTCATCACTTTATTTTATGTGTGGTTTGCTTTTAGTTTGGGGTGGATTTTTTAAGTTCAAAGTGCCTGAAGGTGTGTGGCAGTCCATCAGAGAGCTGCTTTCAGAGCTTAAAGCTGAAGGTACGTGACATGATGGGGTACGTGGGGTATTGGGGTTAATGAGTTGCTGCTATAGCGTTGAGGGACTGTGTAGTGTGGAGGAGTCATGTCTGTGCAATCTCACCATCCAGTGTGTCTTCGGATGGGTCCTTGGCCTGTCTTAGCCCTTGAACTGTACCCAGGCATAGGCTTGGAGAGTAGCTTGGTCCAAGGACCACGACAACAAATTAACAGTACAGATACTGTGGCATCCTATGGACCTGAGTGACTCTCATGCACTGGGGTTGGTGGGCTCTCTACGTGATGCTCGCTAGCCCAGCTTGCTGCCTGCTCTTGACCAGTTGTTTGCTGCACTGTTTGAATCACTTGCTTTCCCAAAACAATTGAATTTCTCCTGTTTTTGTTTGGGGTTTAATGAGTGTTTATGAAATGTTATAGAACAAACATGCTTGAAAGTTAAATCTGAAAAAAATAGTACTTCCAACTGGATGCCAGTCCCCTGTAACATTCATTTCTTGTTAATTGCTGTATTATGAAAGGCAACATTTGTATCTTAGCGTCCTTGAGAGTCTGGCTGCAGGGACCTCGAATGCCCCTCTCTGCCAGCGCTCCCCGACCAGCGAGACGTGCAGTACCCTGCCGCCAGGCCCTGCAGCCATTTCTGTGATCAGGCATGAAATTATTCTTAACTGATTGAAGTGAGGCATGGATTGAAAAGCTTGAGAGACACTGATTTACTCCATCATCCTGCTCCACCTCAACTCTATCTCACCTAAACCATGCCTGGCAATTTTGGAAGGCATCATCCTAGAAATCTTCACTGATGCTGCCACACTCAAAGCACTTTACAAAAGGCAGTGGTATCACTGCTTTCATTTTAAAAGACAAAAAAGAAACAAGACATAGATGAAACAACTGGCCAGTGTCACTCAGCAAAGGCAGGGGAAGAGCCGGGAGGATGACTAGGAGCCCCAGTCCCCAGGCCGGCATGTCCGGCATTATGACACACTGCAGACGAAGGATTTGTTATATGATTTCAGATCTGAATCTCAGACATGTCATGGCCTTATTACATTCCCTTGGCATAGGAAAGGGGCCTTGTGTGCATTTGTATTGCGTTAAACTTAGGCTAGTGCAGTGCAAAGAGGTTTTGAGGAAGCCATGACTCAGACCCACTTTGTGTTCGAGTGCTTTTGGGCGGCGTGGGTATCTGCCTGAGGTCACTGCTTGAATGAGCTGATAAATTGAACATTTCTCCTTTATCCCGTAAAATTTGCAGTCACGCCTTCTTGTTGGGTAACTGATATAAGCACATCATGTACCAGTAAAAGCATGTTCCACCCCTCTCTGATCATCTTCTAAGCTGCCTTGATGCTTGGCACCATTGTTGCAGTCCAGGATAGGGACAGAAACAGAGCAGGGCTGTGCACACATGCTAGCAAACAGAGTTGAAACTAGTCTCCATTTGGCAAACAAAATGTCCACTTTAAGAGGACAGGGAGGCAACTGTCGGCTTTATGAATAAAATCAGTCAGTGGTAACACAGTCTCAATGGCATCTATCCTCTGAGTATAAAAAAAAAACCATTTTCTTACCCGCTGAGTTTATAGGAAGAAGCTCCAACGAATTTGTATTGCTCTTTGGTCAGAAAATCAATCTAGATATGGAAGAATGGGTTCACGCATCCTATGGAGACCAACAAAGTAGTTAGCGGCCATTAGTTTATAGAATATTTATTACAGATGAGGAATGAAGAAATAAAAAAATTATATTTACAAATTTAAGCATGGAGATTGCTCACCTGGGTACTTGGACATCCAAAATCAACTGAGCTGTAAGCTGGGTAAATCAGATTTTGAGATGAGAAGAAAATTAGAAGGTGGACTCCTGATGTCTTTTCATACAGCAATTCTCCAGGAGCTAAGCTATGCACATACATATAAGGGAGAACAGATTTTTGTTTATCAAACAACAGATATCTATAACATATTTATAGGCCTGTAGTAAGTAAGTAATCAAATTGTTGTGTTCTATTCCCTGTAGGGAAAAATCAATGCCTAAGGTGGCTGATGCAAATCTACCACCAGCCATAGGATTCTGTCTCCTACTTGTATTAGCCGTGATGGATCCAAGTGAATCTGTGGTGGGAATATCGTGAGTGCATCCCTTATTGTACAGTAGTGATAATACTCTGCATTTCTGTAATGTGTCCAACTCATGCATTTTAGACTGCTTAGTCAAGACTTGTCAGTTCAGGCCCTTAATAGATATGAATAGTTAGGTAAATAAAATGCTGTTCAGCTGAATGAGGGAGGAATCAGTATTGATCCTGATCCTCATATTGCTAGTATAGTTGGGCCAGCATTATTGTGGTAGAGATAAGAGAGCTGGTACATCAATACACACGTTTGAGAGAAGATCGAAACAGCCCAGGTGGTAAATAACCTAGACAATTGCCTGCAGGACCTAAAATTAGAGATCGGCACAAAGACTTGGCAGGTGAATAGTCAGCAGATGCTGTCTTATCTCTCTATTTGCTTTGGAAGATTGGGTCTGACCCAAAACATGTTGAAATCAATTTGTATCTTCTCCTTTATTTCAATAGACTATGCACCAGGCTCTAATCAGTTGTGGGCCTAATTAAATGATTTTCCTCATTGCAAGCTAATTACTCCTATGGAGAAATGAAACTGAATGTTAAATGAGCACTCTATAGGAACTGTATCTGTAACGTATGGTTTAGAATAAAAAATTATGGGCTTGATTTCACACTGTCTTACATCTTATCACATAAAGCAAGTACCATTTCCCACTCTGTTTTACTGGTATAAGTATGGAAACTGACTGAAGAGTCAGGCACAATGACTGTAACAAGCTCCCTTCCTTATGCCAAAAAAAAAGCTAGTGCAAGCAGGAAATTATCGGCTTTCAGCATCCAAGAGAGGAAGAAGCAATACATTTAAATTGCAGCAAGGAGGTCGGCTATCAGCAAAACGTCCTGACAGTGAGGATGGTGAGGCACTGGGCTGGGTTACCTGGGGAGCACTTGGCATCTCCAGCATGAGAATCCTGAGAGAGATTTGGCTCTGGCCTGGGGCAGGGGATGGAGCGCCCAGGGACCTCCTAGACCGCTCTTGCCAGTGCCTTGTTGGAGTTTTGCACCAATTTGGGGGAAAATGCAAGGTACAGGACAAAGACAAATTCAGTGCCGTCACCTTGTCATGATGGGCCATTTGCTGTACTTGAATAAATGGCAAAGCAGGTAATGTAGAAATGTGACATCTGCAGTAATTAATTAGATAATGGCAAATCAATCATGCTAATGAGTATGTAAGTGTTGGCAGACTCTAACTATCGCTGTGTGGATGGAATTGATTTAGTGAATACTTTTTTCAGGGATTGCAGGTGGGAGGCTGCGTAGGTCTGGCCAGCAATGATCGCATGTGGTGCTTCCCTGTAATACCTCCCAGCTAAACCTTCAAGCTGGGTGTTGGTTGCGGTGCTTTGCTTGGGGCACTGAATTCCAGCAAAGAGATTTTTGCTCAACAACCCCGAAACACTTCTGTGACAGCGTGGAGGGGAAAAGGAACGGCCTTCAAAAGACACAACTTGCTGAAAGCAACCTTGCATGCAACAAAAATAGTGTTAAGGCTGCTCGCTCTGTTTGGGGACCAGAATCTAAGATGCTGTAGCACATAGTGGTTAGGACCCAGCGTTATGGGATCCACACAGCACTGTGTTTGCTAAATCTGGTGTCTGCTAAATGAGGTATCTGCAAAATGCAAAAATTACAAAGGGCAAGCTTCATCCTCAGGCAGGTGTTTACCATGCAAGTATCATGTGGGGTGCCACATCCTTTGTGTTGGTGCACCAGTTTTAGCATTGGAAGAAAATTTCAGTACTAAGGTGCAAGTGAGGTGGAAGAAAGTGGGGGACAGGATGAAGAATTTAACTTACTTGGTTTATTTGTTTTCCTTCCAGCTTTAAAGAGATTTTTTTTGCCTTGTACTTGGCTCTGTCTCTCTGATCCCGTCTGTCCTGTTTTTGTTTGCCTTCCTTTGTTGCCGATGGTTTCACGCTGGTTCCATTCCTCTCCTTTTGCGTGACACAGATTCTCCGCCTGAGCCACGTCCAAGGTGTTGGACTCCCTGCAGTTACGGCACAGAGACTCGATGCCGAGGACACAACTTCCTGCTTCACTGACAGTGTCTGCATTGTGTAAGTGAGCATATGTTTTACCAGCCCACAGAAAAGAAGTTTCAGGGCATCACTTAATGGATTTACCTTTTTCTAACTCGTCAGGACACTGGCAGCTCTTCATCTCTTCTTCATTGTTGCTGGTCTCTTAGTATCTGCAGGAGACCAAGGTTCCACTAGTCTTGATGATCTACACACAAGAGAGCGCTTTTTTTAATGTGAAGACCTTACAGTCAACATGGAGAAAGCAGACAAAGGTGTGAGAAAGTTGTTATGAATAAATCTCCCCTATGCAGAGGGAAGTAAAAACACAGAGAAATCCCCAGGTTTCATTACTAGAGGTAATGAGATACCTGTAGTAACTTGGATACCTCAAGTCCAGTTCAGGGCTTTCACCACAAAATGGTCCTCCTTCTCTTCACTGGGACCAGTGTAACACAGGGACAGATTTTCACTTTTGCCTCCTATTTGGATGTGCTAAGGATGGTGGAAGGTGGACCAGTATCAGACGACTGCCATGACAGCACTAGGACAAGGCATTTCACCACTCACTCAGGAAAGTGTAAGTCATGCCAAGTCGCTCTGTCACCTCTCTGGTTTTGAATTAAATGTTGAGGGTTGTTTAAAAATGTTATGTATATTGGCAGTTAATCCCAGGGTGTGAGAAGATTAGTAGAAATATATTCCTGTATATAAAAAGATAGATGTAATATTCAGAGGTGCACTGATGAGACTTAGAGCTTTACCTTCTAATAAACATATATCTGGAGTTTGAAGGCACCCCTGATCTACAGCTATAAGGGGTTGTAATTAACATCCAACTCCTGTGAACTCAGAAAGTCCCTGCAGGCAAGTGAACTCTGATTGCTGAGCCATAGTACTGCTCACTTCTGAAATGCTATCATAAACTACTCTATAAATATGAATGAACGAGGGCTGGCACAACCCATACAAAAGGTAGCTTTTGTCAAGACTCAGGCAGCTGGGACCTGTGCCAAAGGAGGCTGGGGCAGGACCTTGTCATGGCCTTGTGCAAAGCAGCGCAGATCTCGCACCCCAGGGGAAAGAGTTGGTGCTGGGGTACTTTGGACCTACTGTGTGGGTCAACGGTGGGAGAATAGGTTATGCCTGGTGGGGGACAAAACGCCCAGGAGATGGCAGGTTCTTGGTCCACCCCAACTTACACCACTGTGACTGGCCGAGGACCACACTATAAGGCTGTCTTGACATCAGGTAGAAAACCCCTATTGTATGACTCATTCCTTTGTTGGAATGGCTTGTCTTTGCTTCCCAAATTAAGATATATGCTTTACACTAGACAGGCAGTATGATGGCTTAATGAAGAAGAGGTCGGAAGTAATACCTCAGCATGACCTCTGCTTTCATTGTCTGTACATTTGACATTTGATCAAACACATTAAACTACCCAAAATGCACACATCTGGGCTCTTTGTAGAGTATGTTTGTTTTATTTTTTTAAAGCTTTGCTTACCTGTGGAGTCTACTATTTATTGTATGATGCTTTTTGCCACTTAGGCATTACGCTTAATCAGATTTGTAAATTAATTCTCTCCTGGGGTTTCTCTTTGTGTGTTCAGAAAGCATAAAAAGTGTTCATGACATGCTTCAAAACACACACTGGTTACATTAGTCATCCTCTCAGCATAATAGTTTTATGGAAAACACTTTAGGTTAAAAAAAAAAACACATTTCCTTTAATCCAGTTTCTTTCCCCAACTTTTGATCCCTAGAATTATGTTACATGTTAGTAAAACAGCTACATGACATGCAAAAGCTCTAATTGTGATTTTTTTTTTTCCCGGAGGAAAAAAGCTACTGTTTACGTCTTGAGATGTCTATTATTACTTTTTATGATCTACTGTCATGATTTAACCCCAGCCAGCAACTAAGCACCCCACAGCCGCTCTCTCACTCCCCCCTGGTGGGATGGGGAAGAGAATCGGAAGGGTAAAATTGAGAAAACCTGTGGATTGAGACAAAGACAGTTCAATAGGTAAAGCAAAAGCCGCGCACACAAGCAAAGCAAAACAAGGAATCCATTCCCCACTCCCCATGGGCAGGCAGGGGTTCAGCCATCCCCAGGGAAGCCGGGCTGCATCACGCATAATGGTTACTTGGGAAGACAGACACCATCACTCTGAACATCCCCTCTTCCTTCTTCTGCCCCAACTTTATATGCTGAGCATGGCGTCATACGGTACGGACTATCCCTTTGGTCAGTTGGGGTCAGCTGTCCCGGCCGTGTCCCCTCCCAGCTTCTCATGCACCCCCGGCCTCCTCGCTGATGGGGTGGGAGAAGAAAAGGCCTTGACTGTGTGTCAGCGCTGCTCAGCAGGAACGAAAACACCCCTGTGTTACCGACACTGTTCCCAGCACAAATCCGAAACTCAGCCCCATGCTAGCTACTGGGAAGAACATAACTCTACCCCAGCCAAAACCAGCATATATATTCAACTGCAAACACTTTCATACAGGAACTTTGCCTTCTTCTGGCAGCTGGAAAGCTGGTTGCAGAAATGAGCACTGCTGAATCATGGCATGCCTTCCACCTGCTTGCCATTTCCCCAGCTCAGCAGTCCCAGCCCAGCAGCAGGGCCAGGGCCAGATGGGAAGGGGCACCTTGGATGGGGAGCACCAACCTCTCCATCAGCGCTGCCTGCATCATCATGCACATACCATCCCTCACACCCAACGTGCCCTTTCCTTGTCACAGCTGTTTGAGATGCCTCCTGGTCAAACACTTCTGTGGCAAACATTGAAATGTAGGAAAAGATTCGAATGGTGGAAAATGTCGCTGATGTTGGTGAGGAAGAGAGGGTGCTCGGCAAGCACTGCAGTGCCCATTGGCAAGAGAGGACCGCCGTGGCCATTGAACCACAGCCTGAGCGCTACAGTGACAACAAGCTGCAGCACATCACCTTGGCTGTGAGAGGTGCTTTCCAGAAGTCACAGACAAATGTGGCTGTGGTCTTCTCTTTATGCCAGTGGGACCCAGGGAAGATCTCTCCTCATAATACCATAAACTCACCCTTGTACTCTCTAGGCAGCTTTATCTACACCCCCAGCCTTGCACGCACCCCCCCCCCCCCAACCTCTCAGGCCCTTTGTGTTTCACAGGAAACAGGTAGATAAACCACAGCTCTCAATTTCCTAGTTATGCAAAGAAGTAGAAACTCCTAAGCCTTCAGAAGCTCAAAAATGCTGAAGTTCTTGGGGAAAAAAGGCAAAGAAGACCTCAAATCGAATGGGGATTTCACACCATACGTGCTGGGATATCATAGACTTTACGAAGATGCGTGGTGCTTTCACAGCACACTTACTCTTATGTGTGTTTGCTAGAAGAGGACAGCAGCACATGGCGGAGAGAGCCCCATCTTTGAGGAAGGGCACAGGAAAATCTTTTGTCTGATGGAGCAATTTGTGATCCTGAAAAGAGAAAACATGGCGCTGAGTTGCTGCAGAGAGGAACTTGCTCAGCTCAGTGGGGAGGAACCTGGCTCTAGCACTGCTCTCCAGCAGGAACCTGCGGATTTCTAGACACGTTTTTGCCCAGACCACTTCTTCTCTCTCAGCCTCCCTCTTTCCCTGGATCTGTGCCTGCCTCAGAGCTGTGGGATAACCAGACCCCCCCAGCACTTCACAGAATCTCAGAATCATTAAGGTGGGAAAAGACCTTTAAGATCATCAAGTCCAACCATCAACCCAACACCACCATGCCCACTAAACCATGTCCCAAAGTACCACGTCTGTATGTTTTTTGAACACCTCCAGTGATGGTGGCTCCAGCACCTCCCTGGGCAGCCTGTTCCAATGCTTGACCACTCTCTTAGTGAAGACATTTTTCCTAATATCTAGTCTAAGCCTCCCCTGGTGCAACTGGAGGCCGTTTCCTCTCGTTCTATCACTAGTTACTTGGGAGAAGAGACCAACGCCCACCTCACCACCTCACTGAGCAATCCCAGTTCCCTCAGCTGCTCCTTACAAGACTTGTGCTCCAGACCCGTCACCAGCTTCGTTGCCCTTCTCTGGACATGCTCCAGCAACTCAATGATCTTCTTGTAGTGAGGGGCCCAACACTGAACACTGGATTCGAGGTGCAGCCTCACCAGTGCTGAGTACAGGGGCACGATCACTGCCCTACTGCTGGTGGCCACACTATTTCTGATACAGGCCAGGATGCATCGCCCAGTCTGCACCAGTGCAGGCATGTGCAACTGCAATAAATGCATGTGATGGAGCCCCAGCAAGAAGCTGGAGGGCAGCTATGCCCATGCTGTCGGTGCCCCGCTTCCGAGTGCCGCAGTCGCTGCCCGTCCTGCTGCCTTCAGCGTGGCTGGCAGGGCACATCTTTGTGTTCCTGGGACACCTGGAGGGGCTGAGCTCATCCCATCAGAGCAGCTCCTCATTCCTCTTCTCTATGGTTTCACATGTTTGCTCTGAAATCTCCTCCTTCTTTCCAGTTGGTTCAGAGTGCCCCTCACAAATTTTCCTGAATTTGGTAACAATTTTGGGAAGTGGGAAAGGCTTCCAAAGAAATGCACCTGCAGGGTGGGGTGGGCTGGTGGTGTGTGGAGCCTATCAGAGGGTCCCTGTCCCCGCTGCTGCTAGCAAGCAACGCTGCAGCTCATGGTACCGGTACTAATGGAGCCTGTTTTTTCCCCAGTCCCCATATCACAACAGCCTGTATGTGTATCCAGCCTCTATTTTGCTCCTTCCTTGCTCAGACGTCTGTATTTCTTCCTTTCCCTTGGGGGACAGTGGAGTGATGTGGAAGAGGGAGGATTCCCCAATTCTGGTGAGTTCTGGGAACGAGTGCCACAGTTTTCGGCCAGATGCCAAGAAACCCATGTCGTTCACAGGCGCGACTTGCATTCGTTTCCTTAGCAGCTCCTTTGTTCGCCAGCACATCATCAAGGTCACGGGGCGAGGGGAGGTTCATCAGGCACTGTTGGCCAGGCTTGCAGGCAGCTTTGAACTTTAGGACCAAATCATGAACCGTGGAGGACTGACTGTGGCAGCAGAGCATGGACAGGACTTTCTCTTTGCAGCCTGTGCTGCGGCCTTCACATCAAACCGCTCACGTCCTGGAGGTTAATATTGTTTCCATTTCATACATGGGAAAACTCTGCTAAAATACCAGTGTGGAAGACAGGACCGTCACGAGGGCCTGAGCACCTTCCTCTGAGAAGCATCCTTGCCCTGCGGAAGCCCGGCGGGCTGGGGCAGCTGTGCCTGTTTGTGCTGGGTGAAGACCTGCCACCCGCCCCGTCCCAGCTCCGTCCCAGCCTCCCTCTCTGTTCCCACGCAGGGAGCAGAGCGGGCCGGTGGTGTCCCCGTGGCTTTCCAGTCCCTGCTTTATCCGAGGGGATGTTTGTTTCCTGCAAAGGAAAGCGCAGTCGGATGTCACGCTAGAGGAAAATGGAACAGATCTGCACGGGGCCAAACGGGTATCTTTTATGAGTCTACATAGAGGTTTCATAGAGATTAACTTGGTTCATCAAACCAAACTCTAATTTTGTCCATCGCTAGTGGGCAATCTCAAGGGACTAATGCAGGGACAGGAAAAGGCTCAGTTTGTTCACGACGTTGTGTGTCACATGAGGCAGTCCCAGCTGGAGCGAGCGCTGGTTACTCCCTGTGTTGAAAATGGAGTGCTGACACCGGCCATGCAGAGCTCTGGGGATGGAAAAATATTGTACGGATGCTAGGGATGCTGCAGACTCCTAGTGATCTGCTATCCATGGTGCCCCACGGCATCGCTGCGTGATGCTCGTCCAGCACATTTGTCGCTCCAGTGAAAATTCGTTCCTCCGACACACCACATACACCGAAGTGGTACCGTTGTCCTGTATGACTGTGGAATCAGAAATTAGTGGTAGCATTAGCTGGATCAGGAAGATGGGCTTTTTAGGCGGGGAGGGACCTTACAATCACCTCTTAATGGTCGCCCTGGGAGTGATGTGGAGAACCACATACCAGAGCATCTTGACTCTACTGAGCTCCTGAATCTTCCTGTTGTCACTTGCAATTGCTTTATCTGTACCTATTGTCGAATGGCTAATAGTGCCTGTTTCAGCTCGAGTTGTCCTGTTTCCTTTTGGCTTCCCCTTATGATATTACACATAGCAAACATTTTTGGCTTTTGGTGCTTTTTTTTTTTTTTTTAAATTGAGGTATTTCTCATAACAAAAAGCTTTCTAAGTCTGGTTACTGTTTTCCCTTATTGGGAATATTCATTCAGCAATTACCTTTGCCAAAGATGATGTAGTGCAAGCAGGTGTTAGAGCCCTACTTTCAGCCGCATGGAAAATACATTTAATTTCTGACAGCAATCCTGCTGTTTCAGGAGAAGGTTACCCCACGCAGAGATAGGCTGGTTAGATCAAACTGTACTAATTGCTGAGTGATTTGGAAATCTGTTCCACTTGAAAATGGAATGAAACCAACACTTTGTAACATTGAATTAACAAAGGTCACATTTCATAAATATTACAGAGCAATTTTCATAGATAATGCAGCAGGCTAGTTAATGATTAGAGCAGTACACTCCTGACGTAAAGCCATGATGAATAAGGGACATATTTTTACAACTTCCGTTATTATTGCCTCAGGAATCTTAACCAAAGGGAGCAGAAATTATTAGGGCTCAACATATCTTTAAAACCTAGCTTGTCAAACTATATCTGGTCTTCCCAACAGCTTTTGGATTAGAAACTAGAAAATTTAGGAGATTTTAGAATATCAGTCAGCTTCTTGATGGGAAAATGAATGTGTTGGTTTCAATCCAGTTTTACTGGATTCTGCAATGAAAAAAATAGCCTCAAAAGCTGGTGGGAATTGGCAGAGCTCAGGCTAAGCAGGGATGCAATTCTCCCTCTTGCTCCAGCTGCTGGAGCTGCTGGACTGACCCCAGAGACTGGCACCTCTCCTGAGACTGGGTCCCGCACCGTTTCTCAGGTGGAAAGGTATTGGAGCTACCTGAGCAATAATCTTGCTGAAGTCTATGGGATTAGCTCTAGTGAGGCAGTA
The DNA here is from genome assembly GCF_964289735.1 of Phaethon aethereus. Taxonomy (NCBI): domain Eukaryota; kingdom Metazoa; phylum Chordata; class Aves; order Phaethontiformes; family Phaethontidae; genus Phaethon; species Phaethon aethereus. The sequence goes on along the minus strand of NC_138578.1, from coordinate 75,596,218 downwards.
CTGTACATATCGCATGTAAGAGAAGGTGGTGGAACAAATCCTGGGATTACTCAGAGGCATAAAACCAGAAATCTTGGGCCCATGTACAAACAGAGGACTTACTTAAAACCAGAGAGTGGAATTTTCCAGGATTTAATTAGGCATGGTTTATATCCGATAGCTGCACACATATAGACAATCCATATTTCTCAGTAGGGTTTTATCTGCTGTGAGCCATTTGTGTCTGAGTTTGATGGGCTAGAAAATTTTGGTATGAAACTGGGACAACTGTCATGCAACAGTGCTTAAAGGTGGAGGGCTTGGGAGTCAGTAAAATTCCAGCAGGCATTTTATATTTCCTTCATCCAGAAGAAACCCCCAAGGGGTGGGAAGTGGCTAGTGTCACTCTGTAATGCATTACTGAGAGAAATTAAATGTAAAGCCCATTGTGGAACATGCAGTGATGTCCAGGTTCTTGGATGAAGAGGTGGAACCAGTTATGTCTCCGTTTGGGAAAGCTGTTTGACGAGATGAAACATGAATTGTCCACACAGTGATGCTGTCTGGAGATTTCAGGTTTTAGTTTTCAACTTTTAGATGGTCATGCTTTGAGACCATTCAGAACCTAAACCTTAAAAATACAATTTCTTGAAAATCTAGTGCAATTCAAGTGAAAAAAAACACCAAACCTAACCCCAACATTCATGCAAGTAGCAGGTCAGCTAAACATATAACAACACAAATTGTGAAAAACAGCCCAAAATAGCGTTGATGCCAGAGTCAGAAGGAACCTAGAAGGCTTTTCCCACAGCCAGCCACGGAGGGACCTCGACAGGCAGAGGGTCGCTGCTCCCTGGAGGGCTCATCCTGCCTGCGGCCAGCACTTTCTCCAGTCCTGCCTCCATCCTGGCTGGAATGGGCTGAAAAATAACTGGAAGTTTCTTGTCAGAGTAGACGCACAGCACAGCCAGTTCTTCCATTGACAAACGAGCAAAAGAAAACAAAATATCACACTGTCATTTAAAAAATGCCTTCAGTAAAAATACCGCGGGGAGTGCTTTCGCCGAGCAGAGATGGGTGGCTGATTAGGGAAGGTTATCAGCCTACCTGGTGCTGGGTAAAACCTGATCCCGCTGCAAGGCACTCTCACTCCATCAGACAGACTGGGGGATTGCGATGAACGCCTGAGAAACTCTAGAAGTTTTCTGATAAGGCAGGAGTTTGAAGCAAGGCTTTCCCGCTCCTTCCCTGCAATGCAACTTTGGGAAAGTTCCACGTGGTCGGATGCTGCAAAGTGGCGTTCTTGGAGTTTGGTGAGACAGGACAGTTCGGAGGCGGCAGAGGGTGTGGATGTTATTCCTCTCCCATACCCATTGCCTGTTCATGCCAAATGCAAGCTGGCCTGGTCCACTGCCAAAGTGGGGTGAGCGACCCTGTGCAAGGGTGATCCTGTAAATTAGAAGTGAAAGCATTCGTAAAGGCCAGGCACCATTGTAAAGTTCAGCCTAGGTGAGGAGACTTCCATAAGTGACGTCTGTGCCTAGTAGCCACGCTCTGAAGTGATATATTTTGATGACAGACTTTATCGTGTAATTTGGGGAAGCTGATCCATCAAACGTTCTTGCAGGGTCATCAGTGTCATTTTTAAAACACAGCATGTAAATGCAGGAGTTTTCCAATGGCAGAGCTCAAATTGCATGACCCAAGATTTAGGGTCATTGCAACTTTTAACATTCCTTCTGGTCTTCAGCCTCTTGATTCTGCTTATACAATGAATTCAGGTGTTAAAATGAATGCATTTTCTTGCTCTGTTTATTATAAAGTACTTAGAGCATCATTTAATTTGCAACTGTTATTTGGATCTATTTGCATTATTCCAATTTTTTCACCCAATAGGGGAATTAATATTCACCTAGCTGAAGAAAATCAAGCAATGAACCAAAAACCAATTTGTTTAGGGGACTCTTGAACGTATTTCAAGACAAAAGAAGAAATGGATGGAAAAAGAAAGAGCAAGTCCTGAGCTCTTCTGGGATGGTGTAATTTGTTAGTTCACTGCAGCCCTCTCAAGACCTACCTTGATCCATCACTCATCTAAAACTTCATGGTTGGAGACACTGCTGAAATCCAGAGGCTTGAAGCACTGGCAGTACTGAAGAAAAAACAATAACATGAGAAGTAGAGCAACTGGACAAGTAGCTTTGCTAGGTCAAGTGTCATTCTCATGACCCTAAGATTAAAGATCTTTCCTGTTTTTAAGTAGTATATCCTGACTGCTTTTTACGCGTGACTGCATTAGCAAAGCACATAATGATGAAAATACGTGCAAAAACCATAAAAACCATAAAACCAGATAAATCAGGTAACACAGTGACGTACCCCAAAGCAGGGAAACCCCAAGCTGGGGCTGCCCTCGCAGCCGGCACCTACCCACAACCGCATGTGTCACCGTGCAGCACGCTCAGGAGGGCAGAGTCCCCGCCTCCGCGCTCGGGATTCGGGACATGGGATCCGCTGGCTTGCCAAAGCTTCACAAAGTGGCCTCTTCGCTGGGCAACACCCCAAGAGCACAGCAGTGCCCGGGGTCGGCGGGGCGCTCCCCTGCTCCTGGGGTACAGCTGCGTACAGTCATGTCATGCAGCAAGAAGCCCTGTTTGGGTCTCCTTTGCAGGAGTGAGCATCTGCGTGGGGTCATCTGGCACCTCTCCCCTCCCTTTGCCTCATTCTCAGGACCTCACCCACGCAGGTGTCTCACTGCTCCTGCTTTTCTAGGATTTCTTCAGAACTTTTCCGCAGGTGGTCCTCCGATCTCCCAAGGGAGCTGCATTTCCGAGATTTCCCTTCCTGCGCAATGTCCATGCCCTGGTGGGATCCACGTGGGCCACATCTGAGGGCAGTGACAGATCCGTCACACCACTGGGTTTCCTGCTGTCCTACCTTGAGGCCAATTCAATAATAGGGGGTTATTTGGGACTGCTTCTTTACCAAAGCAACAAGTTACTGTTCTTCAAACTGAGGGGACAGCAAGTGACACCTAAGACCTTTCACTCCCAGGTCTGTTGCTGCTTCCAGGCACTACCTGGAAGGGAAACCAGCTGCCCCCAGCTCACCCAGTAAAGCATAAATGGCAAAGATGGGAAACTAAAACTCCCAGAGCACAGCCTGTTGCCACATCTACTCAGCCTGGACCAGTGACTGCGACCATTTCGCTGCTGAGATCCCCTGCGGGGAGGGTAATCCTTTATGCCTGTTGTCAAAATGCCTTTTAGCAATAGCAGGATACTCTGCTCCGAGCAGAGGAGGATGCATACCATGGCTTAAGCTGTTCCAGGCTTCACAGAACAGCAGACAGCAAAATACATGTGGCTGCACTGGGACACGTTGTTTTCAAATCCCTGTGTGATAGCACCAAGTGGCATAAATCAGAATTGCCTGTCACAAGTCATATCCCTCCGCGGCCATTCCACCGTCCAGGCTGAGCGGCAGCCCCAGACTCGCCGAGCCAGTGGTCGCACTAGAAAGAAGGCAAAGGAGCAGCAACGCGTGAGGTGGAATGGGGAGATGGTAAGAAGGCATTGATGCTTGAAAAAAAAGTTGAAATGCGTCCCATTAGAACGTTGTGCCGAGGTGGTGTTAGGGCAGGAGCAGAAGGGGCTTTCCTGCTTCCTGAGAGCCCAGAACTGGCTCCGAGAGCTGCTTTCTTTCACATCACTTTCAGAGTCAACATTTTGGCTTTTCTGTATGAAGAAGTGGAGAACTCTGGCCTGACGTGCCCCTTCTGCGGACCCAGCGTGTCCGGTCTTCCTCTAAAACACTCTGCAAAACTTACAGCAGCTTTCAGTTAAAGCTCAGCCCATCCCCAGGGAACTGTGGAGTGAGGCCAGCGGCACATCCTCCTGAAGCTGACAACATCCGTGCTGCTAAATACTTCAGATTCCTCTCGGACACCAGTCCAGACCCTAAGAGGTACTGGAGACCTGACATGGAGGTTACTCGGTGTAAGACATTTTCCTTGGGGAACTCTTCTGACTAGCAACAAGTCAAAACCCCAGTCCAGACCTCACCTCTGAATCCAAGCCGTATCCTGACCAGCCTCAGGAGCCTAAATGTGGGGAGTCATGACCTGGGGGCTCTGCCGGCTTTGGAGACTTGTCTTTGGCTCGATATGCCAGGCGTTGAGCTGTTGCCACATGTGGTGTTCAAAGGACTTTTTACTAATTTAGCTCCATACCTCGGGCTTCTGTTGTGATGCCGTCCTTCTCTCTGAAAGTCTCTGCCTGCCCTTTGCAAGACATGTCTCATCAGGGTTGTCTTAAAACATAGGTGGGTGTTGGTTTCTTTTCACCCTCCAGTTTGGGTGAAGCCAACATGCTCGCTCTCTTTCAGCACGTGAGCAGGTTAGCAGTGAAAAGCAGCGTGGCTTGCACTTTTCACTGCTGAACGGCTTTTAGGCACTGTGCAATGATAACTAAGCGACCTTGCCCACATCCTATGGATCTGATAAGCATTTCCCATATATGAGGTCAAGATAGTAAGAGCAGAGTTCAGCACCAACATGTCCTACTGAGAACAAGAGGGGCTGCTGAAAAGTCAAGCCAGAAGTCATTAGTCCATGAACACAAGGTTCAGCGCTGGCTGGGATCAGAGTGCCAGAGCTCGTAGCTGCTACCCCACCCTGCTGCTCCAGCATGTGGGGGGCAGAGGCTGAGCTCAGCCTTATTTTTGGAAGTCAGAAGTCCTGTTCTTAGCTGGACTCAAACATACAGCAATCAGGACAACAACTTCATCAATTTATTTGGTTCTCCCTGCCTGACTCCTCATTGACTTGTTCCCACACTTTTTGGGAACAAGCCTCTAGCACCATTTTAGTTTTCCCCCTCACACTGGGGTGCTGCTTCTGTACAGAGATAAGCTTGTGTAAGAGAGGCTTAGGCAAAAAGAAAACTGGACATCCAAGGTCTATATTTTAAGAATTATTGAAATAGATTCCTATTTCTTAGGACAAGAAATAATTTGTATGTGTCAAAACCAAAAGAAAACCCTGAAGTGCTGAGTTTCCCCTTTCTATGATCATAGTTATTAAAAAGAAGGTACCCTTTGCCAGCTGGTTCTGATGGCACCTACACCCAGGTGGTCTTTCCACCTGCCCCAGAGTTTGTCCTGGGGTGCTGCTGGGCTTTGATCATTGCTACTGATGTCATTCTGCAGGGTTATGGGAAGATGCATCAATACAAAGTTTTTCAAATCCAGGTTTCAGAGAGAAAGGAGAGACACATCTCTCTCCAGTCTGCTGAGGGAAAGAATGAAAAAGAAATTGTTCTGGTGACATGCAGAGGATTTTGTGTTGCTTCCAAGGCAAATGTGAGATTAGCTGTTGGAGTAGTGGACTAGTATGGGATACAGATCTCGGGGTTCTTGTAACACAGATGTTAGTTATTTAGCCAATGCAGAGCAAATCTACTTACAGATGTAATTTTGTGTTTCTGTGTTCACCATGACATCGAGCTGCCCGGCAGCCCCCAACTATAACATGAGGAGGCAGGGATCCTGCCTTCCTGGGCCAAGCCCCAGCTCCCAGGCCGGGATGGGTACCCCATACACCCACCTCTGCTCAAGCAGGTGCCCCGCCAGGGTGTCAGCCCTTTTGGTGCGGCCACTTGCCAAGATGCAGAGGTGAAAAGGGCAAAAAGCAACCCGCCTGCGAGAAGGCAAGTGGAAAGCAGGTCCCAGTCGCCCGAACCCTTCCTGGTGACTCACCCAGCTGCAGGGGCTGCCCGTCCCAGCTGCACCCGTCGGTGGTGGGGCTTGGGAGAGATGCCGCTGCTGTAAGAATGGCACTATTTTGTAAAAGCATTTTCAGGACCTTCCAGTGCCAGATACCCAGACGTGCTAATGCAAAATGCATTAGCCCAAGCAGCAGGAGCTCCAGGGCTGCTGGCGCCATTGAGTTCCACTCATTTCATCTTTATTATAAATACTGCATTGTCGTCTCATTCTTTTCTCTCATCCTCTCTTTAGAAAAGAATTATAAGGCTCTAGTTGACTGGTCCCTTTGACTTAGTACAGTTGTTAAACCACAGGCAGTAAATACCTCTTTCAATTGTTTAAGGCAGATGTATTTATTTCACTGGAACAACTGAATGAAATCTGTAAGAGCTAAAGAATCCCCCTTTCACAGCAGCTCCACTTTTCTACCTCCGAGCCGAACGCAAAAGAAACTCCTCCTAAACCTGCCGCGTGAAATCAGCCCACCTCCAGGCTTGCTCCCGCTCTCAGCTTCGCTTCTTGTGGTTCAAGAAGTATTCCAGCCTCGAAAGACTCACCGCCTACTTGCAAATAGTAATCTTTCACCAGGCAGGTCTCAGCTGACAAATGTTGATTGTTATGCAAACCCTCCAGAAGACGAGCTCTTCTCCCAGGGCTGCAGGGCAGCCACCTCCCAGATGGAACATGGCAGCTGTTTGGACAGCGCGGGAGCTGGAGCCGTGCCATGCCAGCACGGTCAACACCCCCGCTTCCGTGGAGAGAACCTCCACACGCAACCGGAGACCTTCAACCGACCCGAAACAGAATCTGCGAATCAGAAAAATCGGTGCTGTGTCTCAGCGGAAAACAGATATAAAAGTTGCTCCTCCGGGCTCGTGCAGGAGGGTGCTCCCCCCTGCAACTGGGGAAAACGAGTTCTGGTCGTCAAGGGCAGGACTGGGGTGGGAGAGCGGTGCTCTGCCAGTCCTGAGGGTTTGGCAGCGACCAGGGATGCCGAAACTGCCGTGTGAGCCTTGTTCTTACCTGGAGGCAGGTCGATGCCCAGCGCTGCTGGGCCGTGGCTCCTGCTGGAGTCTCCCAGGGAGCCAGGAACCATCTCCCCTCACTTGGGAAATGCTTGGCGGTGTTCGTGCTCGATTGATGCTGCTCATAACTCTACCACAGGCAACCGCTGAAGGGAAACTTGAACTCGCTATCAGCTCTTTTTCCTTCCAGTCCCGTTGAGTCCCCGCTCCTTCCCGGCTCCGCTGCTCTCGGTGCGGGGCTGCTCTGTGCAGTGCACGGCCTTCGGGATCGCTACGAGGCCTGGGGGTCACCCCAGAAGGGCAGAGGGACTCGCCACGGCTGTGTGTAAAAACCGTCCTGATGGGGCTGGTGGGAATTCGTATGAGTAGCGAGTCTTGCTGTTTGCCTACGCTTGTCCAGCCCCGGAGAGCATGGTCTTGATGAGGAGGACATGGATCATCGGAGCAGCGCTGGGCGACCAAGCTCCCACTTTCTGCTGTTAGTGCTGACTCTGTTGGACCAGGCTGGCTGCAGAGAAAATTTACATTTCAAGACCTATATGAGATGTGCATAGAGCCCACTAGTGGGTGTTGCCACATTCTGTCTGCATCAGCCACATCATTGCTCTTCTGGGGTAAAAAAACCACCTTTCTGGCCATCAGAGAACATGGAAAAACATATCTTTCCTGGAGGTTGCTTAGGAGAGTTTAAAGGGTTGCTGTGCTTCCTGATGACCATGTGGGCAACTGTCTACTTCTATATGTGGCTGTGCTGGGTTTCGGAGCACTGTATTTAACCGAGACATCATGCCACCCTGTACCTGGGGCTTCTTTTGGGTTTGAAAATGGTAAAATTATTTCTTTAGCTTTGTGTTACTGCAGCAGGGAACTTCAGGGTGGTTTGTTTTTTTTAAATAAAACACTTTATCGCACCTGTACCTGCATAGTCTTCAGCTGTGTAGAACTTCATGAGTTCGACCCAGTGCATTTTGAGATGAAAATACATAGAAGGGGAGAATGGAGGAAGGACTACAATTTGAAGATTCAGGCAATGAGGAAAAGTTTTCGCTGATTTTAAGGCCCAGTATTGCTTGCTTCCTTTAAATTTAATAGCAACATTTTAATTTATTTCAGTGGCAGCAGGGCTGCATTTTACTTAAAAGGGAAAATAATAGCATTTGACCCAACAGATCTGTACCGATCTAATGTCTCCTGCCCTGCTTTTGCATCAGTTCGTAGTGTCTGGCTGAGCAAAACAGCCATGTGCTATCTCCATGTTCCACTTTCCCCTTCAACAGCTCTGTCTGGCAACTTATTTTACACAATATGGTAAAACTCCCCAAAGGGCCATAAAGGCATGGATTCAGTTGCCAGGGAAGGCCACCGATTCCTCTCAGCAAGGGCACTTGGCTCGGCTCACAGTGTCCATGGTTGTTTTCATCTGAGACTGAGCTGATAAGGGGATTTCCTTTCAAGTGGAAAAGCATAAACTATATTTATATGCAGATAATTTCCTATTTGTTGGGTTTAGGATAACAGGCTGAATTTCTGGCCTGTCTCTCCAGTGCTCTCCAACCACATGAAACATTCACAGTTGTCCGGGTGGGAGATGTTTTGCCAGCAGCTGGAGAGATGCCACGGTACAGCTGGCTGTGGAAGGCAGAGGCACGAGGACACGGCCGGGCTTCTTTACTCTGCGCTTTCTAGAAGGAGGTGATACAGACCACAGCACCTGCTTAGCATTACAGGTGTTTATGCCACTGACCCGTCATTTTATCTGGGCAGACTATATATATTTTGATCAAAAATTTAAAAAAAAAACCCTGAAAGCATAGCTAACGTCCTCCGAGCCACCTTCAGGACTTAGTGATTTTGCAGGATACAGGCACGTGGGACCATGCTCAGCTAAGGAGCAGGAGAGACTGAACTACACGTGTGTAGAGGAAGGATTTACTGAAAAAGCTGGTAGAAGATTCTCAAGCTATTCATGCCCAGGAGGGGAACATCAAACCAGCAGTACTTCATGTTCATCTGGGAAATCCACCCCATTCCTCTCTGCAGGGATTTCCAGAAGATGAGACCCCAGTTCACAGCTAACTGACAATGATTAGTCTTCTCTGTATCATTTTACAGTTGCAAAGCACCTCAGCATCCCACCCTGCAGGAATTCTTCATGTTTATTATATTATCTTGGGGTTTTATCTTACATTCACTTTAGTAACTGCCATGGGAGTATGCTCTTGAGGTTTAAAGATTAAGCTTTTATTTAAATGTGTATTCCTCTGATGTTATACATCTGGTTTTGTTTAAAAGTAATGTTATTCATTTCAGAAATCCTCTGTTTACTGGGTCCTTTATTACCAGTCCATCCAACTCCCAGGCTGCAGATGTTACCAGCAGCTCCACCTGAGCTAATGTGCTTTCAAACATCTGGACTCTTCCAGTTTCACCCTCCTGGGAACTCGTGTGTGGCAGATCAATGTACATGAAGGTTTTGCAGAGGAACTTCGTAAAGTCACCTTTGCTTTATGCTCAAAAAGTCCAGCAAATAATAAAAACCTCTCTGAAAAACAATAAACACCTGAATGCCTTTCCCCGTCTGGGAGTACTTACAGCTTCTTCAGCCCTTTGAGGTTTGACCGGTGTCTTTTGAGAAACAGCACGTAGCTCTGGCCCACCCATCTCTGCAGTGTCTTCTGGTTCTAGACAAAGTCTTTTCATTTTTTCATCACAAAATCCATCTGTGGTAGGATCTGATTGCTTTATAGTTCTCGGTTTTGGAGATTTTCTGATCTTTTTTTCAAATAGAAGAGAGGCATGAAAAGCCAAGTGCTTTGAGGACAGTGCTGATGGTCCTTGATGCTTTGAGTTGGAGCTAAGATCATTCTTCTGCTGTGAAACAGACATTGTAATCAGCACTGAAAGTTAAAGTTAATAGAAGCAGAGTTTAGAATTCAAATGGAATTTGTGCAGACATAAGCAGGTCCCCCAGGCCATGTGTGCATGTATGTGTATATAAAAAGCTAACGTATGTACGTATGCATGTCTGCATTTATACACACACACAAACATGAATGAAAAAGAAACCATAAATGCTGCATTCCAGCAAGAAAGGTAAGCAACAATATAGAAAGTAATATCAGAAAAAAAAAACAGTTACCGTCATGGGAGAAACCATTTTCCTAGTCCTGCCCACTAGAACTGCGTCACCATAACTGCACAATGCTCACATCACCTAAGAATTTAAATGGCGCAAAATAGGAACATTTTTTTCAGCTTTTGGGTTTCAGGGAACCTTTTTGCTCTAGAGTTTCTCAGCTTGAGAAAGTACTAAACTGCACAGTGGATTCCTGTACCTTGTGCAACCATGCAAATCGCAGTCTAGCTTTCCCACGCCCAGCTTGAAACACATCTTCCATCTTTCTCCTACTTAACCATATCCTGATGTGAGACAAGACAACATTGAGAAACACTTCAAACTACAATAGCAGTAACCAAAATCTTTTGTTTTATCATTAAGTGGAATGAGTACTCAAGAGAACTCCACAGAAGCCTGTGTATGCAGAAAGAGAGGCTGGTTATAGTAAGCAAGGGTAGAGGTATGTGTACAGTCAAGATGCATGTTCATGCAATGAGTAGACAAACAGCCAGTATGATGAGGACTTTGGAAAGGGACCCTTCCCTCTTGCCTGTACCAGAGACAAAGGGATAATATCCATCACCATTTATGAGATCTCAGGATGGAGGGATGTAAAAATATCAATGCCCCGTCCATTTGAGGCTGCATATGGACCTTGACTGAGCTACAGCAGAGACTGAAGTCTTACACCCATAGCGTGTCAGATTGCCAACTGAAAGCCGAGATTGTGCCAGGTAAATGTTTCTTGTCCCTTTCTGCTACTGGTGAAAAGTTCCCTTGCAGAGAGGAGCAGGCATGTCCTGATGGTGAGAGCTGCCTGGCGTGAATGCCATGAGGAGCTGGGGACAAGCCTGAATCCAGAGCTCTGTATAGGGAGAGCAGCAAAGGGACATGGCATTCCACAGAGCTCTTTGAAACAGGCAACAGAAATCGCAGTAATAGGACCACATTCAGGCAATCAGACCAAGCACAGGAGCCGAAACAGGTCCAGCCACAGCCTTCGACCCCTTCCTTTTTGAGGACAGGAGATCTGACTCCTCTGCATTGACATCTGCAGTGAATCGTTTCTTTACAAATGTCTCCAGTCCAAGAAACCAGTCTACAAGATGTCAGTGCTCATCTTCCATGAGAGATTCAGTCAGGCTGTGAATGAAAAGCACTTGCTGAAGGTGAGCTGTGGATAAATTAATCTAATAAGAAAGCTCCATAGGTCAACGGCTTCCTGCCAGGGATGGGAGATTGTCACAGCACATTGCTTGTTGCTATTGCACATGATGGCAATAGTGTCCGTCATCACCTGGAGGCAATGTCCCTGCATATGTTAATGACACCTTTGCCTGCAGCCTGCATGGTGCTGTGGTTCATCATGTTTGATCCGAAGGTTTGTTTCTGTAATGACCAAAGATCTTGGGCTACTGAAATGCCCACATGAGCACAATCATACTAGCACCCCGGATGGCTGTCTCTACACTTGGAAAGCATCTCCTCCTCATACACCAGAAGAGCAATTGCCACACACCCAAGAGGAGATAAGGATGGGTTGTTCTGTAGACAGTACTATATGGAACCAAGATCGCAAGTGGAGAAGGCGCAGTCTGACTTTGGGTGTTACTAAGATACAAACCACTGGAGATTTTCACAGAGGTCAGCAGGATTTGGCAGTAGCTGTTGGCTAAGCCTCCAGGGATGAGCGGGTCCTGCATGCTCTGCAGTCTGTTCCAGGTCTGAAAGTGCCAGCCGTGGAGTTGGAGTTGCTCAAGGACCACACAGACCGAAGAATTGGACTGACCGTTCACAGTGAAGTTCTGCCCTCTGAAGCAGAGGTGGCCCAAGATGACTGAAGTTCATTAGCCAGCTCTCCAGATAAGGAGAAATAAAGATTTCCTGTTGTCTCTGATAAACTGCAAAGATACAAAAATCTCTGGTCAGAAGGGACAGGGTGTAGGCACACTTGCATGCGGACTGGCACTTGAAGGTAGAGCAGATAGATAGTTCACAACCCATCCTACCGGCCATGACCAAGATAAGAGGAAGACCCGCATCAAACATAGCTGAATTTGGGGCAATATTCAGCCTGTGCCCACTGAGGTGACAAGACATAATTCAAAATTACAGGAAACACAAAAAGACATGATTGCACACATGATGTGGAAGAAGCAAATCTTCACACAACATAACTCAGAACTTCAGGAGAAGGGATGGAAAAATCCTGATGCTCAGCAATACACTCTGCTGGCCACTTCCCTCAGATGATGTTTTGTTGCCTGATATAATGTTTAAGACATTATATTATTGGCTGATGTTCCTCCAACAATCCATTCACATCTGGTTTTTTGTAAAACTTCTTCATATTTATCCTCCCAGAGAATTCTAAGCGGAAGTAGATGTTTTCAGAGATGCAAAAAGAATTCTGGATTAGTTTGGGTTTTTTTCAAGATGAAGAGGAATTTGAGGGCAAAAGCAGTTTATATTTACTCCCCAAGCCCTTTAATTCGTAATACAGATACCAGACATGAATATGGAAAAATGATGTAGGTTTCTCTTGTGAACAGAAAGGTAGCTTTTACCCATAAAATGTCTCAAAACAATTACAATCCAAGTAATGAAAAAAAATCCTGTAATGGGAGACAACTGGTTTGTCACAACTCAGACAAATATTTGTTATGCAAAAGCAATTCTTACTTTAAAAAGGCAGTGCAGGACGTTTGGGAATGTTCTCAAGAGCTTTATTCCCATCTCTGCAGAAATATAAAATGATCCAATACAACTGTTTGCATTGCAGTAACGGGTCAACCGCTCTGAAGGCATGATGGCTGGGTAGAAGAGCTGCTTCTGCCAGAAATCGTAGACATTTTACGTCATGCACATTCTGCTTCTTAGTTTCCCGTTACTGTTTTCTTTCAGTTTAGGGATAATCTGAGATGTATGTTTCTTGCCATTTAAAACCAAGAGAAAAACCACAACAGTATTTTCCATGTAAGCCAAAATCTTTCACATGTGCCAACTGTCAAAGCAGACAAAAGAGCTTTGATCATAGTCAGACACCATAACTAGCTACTTGTTTTAATTACAGAAAGTTTTAGCTATTATTACATGACAGGCTGGCACATTCAGCACATGACATAATTTTATGAAAGCTTTTCATTTCTCTCAGCACAGCTCCAGCCCTAGGCTATTCCACTCACAGCAGAAGCATCAGTTTGAACGAACCCAGGGAGATATCTCAGACTGAGACCTACAACAACCCGATCATGCACTGACCCCGCTCCCCGCCTGGGTGGGAGACCGTCATCCTCACCACCTCAGCTGGGGCAGAGCTGTGAACTGCCCACAGATCATGTGTTTTCTTCATTCTTTTAATTTTTCAGGATGAAACAATTCTAAAACCCTGGGTTTTGGAATGTATTGCATATTGCTTTTACTTGATGTTTTCCTTCTATCTATAGTACACTAGCTGTTTTGAGCAACTGATGAGCTAACCCCCAAAATATTGTTTTTTTCCTGCCTGGATCCCTGTCAGACCACCAGAAAAAAAAACCAGCTGTGGCACAGGTCAGCCCAAACATTTTCACAGGTATTCCTGGGCTACTACATGCTTTCACCTCTCTTAGCAATACTTCCATTTTGGCAAAGCTTTCTGTGAACAAACTCGCAAAAGCACTGATGAAGAGCAAATCAAAGGGAGTATGACAGTCGTCAAAAAGGCTCTGTGATTTCTGTTTGAACAAATGCTTATGAGGACTCATTTTCTCATAGCTGTGGAGCTCTAATCCCCATCTATTCAGCACATTAGAGAAAAATACCAAATTACATCCCCTATCACGGCATCTAATTTCAAATGAAATCAAAGCAGCATAAAGAGAATAAACAGAAATAATTAGTGACAATGATAACATAGGAATTGGGCTGAAAGAATATCCTTCCCGTGGAAAACACTGGAAAGCAGTGTCAGAGTTGTTGATTAATTTAACAGTCATTAAAGCATCTTACTAACTCAAGTGCTAATTGAGTGCTTGGCAGGAATAACAGAGCAGTGCCAACCACACAAATACATAAAAATTGCTAAAATTTGAAGAAATTCTGTGGGTTAATATTTTATTACTTTTTCAACTTGCTTTTATAACGTTTGGCTGGCTTGGGTGGCCTCACCTACCTCCTTTGTGCCTGTTTTGAAGTTGCCATGCTGTGATGGCACACAGCTTCAGCTGTCCTTACAGAAAGTTAAGTCCATTTGCAGTCCTTTTGGTGGAGATCTTCCAGATCTGGCTGAAACGTGTGCCTCTCAGCGATGCCTGAGTTTGCAGGCTGAAAGGTGCAAACTGCTGAGCTTTGGCAAGTCTCAGTGCTGTGACTGCTGACATGATGGGCACGGAGGGAGGCAAGGTGGGCACTGAGGGAACAACCGCTCCAGCTGTTCTAGCATGGACCTATGACCATGCTGACCACCACCTTCCCAGGACTGGTGTTTGGTTTCCAGCGTACCAGATAATTTTTCATTCTTCTATGTGGACATCTACAGTTTGTCAGGAGAAGTTAGACTAACATTACTGCTTCCTCTACACTTGACCCCCAACTGTGATGGTTTGTGGTTGCCACATACTGCTTCCCAGGTCCTTTCTTCCCTTGCACCCACAACCTGTGAAGGCATCCTACTATGGCTTCCAGATGGGGAGAGGACAGCCACATGTTGCTATTCTTTGTGTTTGTGGAACCACAGAAGAGATCACCTCCACTCCCTTCACCACCATCTCTCTCAGTGGGAGGAAAGCAACTAGTTTTTCCTGTCCAAGCAAAACCAAGACATCATATTGACTGATTTTTGCTCGGGGCCTAAAGAGAAGTATTTCCCACTGCTGAAAGTGGAGACAGTCAGCTCCAGACCTCTCCACTTGATTGACTACAAATGGAGGTGGGTGGTACGGAGCTCACTTCTACAGGGCAAGCCCAAGCTTCAAATTATATAGTCTGAATTAGGTGGGCACAGGCAGGAGATATTTTGAGCTCAGCACATCCTAAACACACTACAGGTACTTTGAGACCAAGTGACAGCCAGCAAAGTGGATGAAAAGTTATGGGTCATGAAGTTTGTTGTGCATAAAACCACCTTAAATCTGTTTTTCTAGCCCTCAGCAGAGACGCACCTCAAGCGATGTGCATTTAGATACAGAGGAAGCAATGGATGAAGCCAGGAATTACAGACAGGCTGTAGCCAACTCCACTGACCCAAGGCTCCTGACTTGAGTGTGGCTTCAACACGTGCTCCCATACACTGGGGGAGTCTTTGCTGTTATTGCAGTATCTGCAGTGAGTGTGGCTTCCTCCAGCTCAGCAGCTGCAGCGTTAGTAGTTTTACACAGAGCTGCCTCGAGCCCGTACTTAGGAGCCCCTGAAAGAGTATTTACCTCTAGCTTAAAGCAGCTAAACTGCCCTTGAGGATTTGCTTGCAGCTCCAGTGAAGCCTGGGCCAGCGTGAATGAATGACCAGGGCAGGGCTGGAAGCTGTACCTGGGACAATGTTTAGGCTGCCAGGCTTGCAGTACCCAGGAGAGGTTATAAAGTTCTTCGAGTGGTTCAGAGGAGGGAGAGAGGCTGTGCTGCACATACCATCTTCCCCAGCCGCCTGGAAATGACCAGCCACCAAACAACTAGTGCTTATTAATAAACTTGCTTAAGGAAATTGGCTGGAGTCTTACTTTTCATTGTACTGCATGAATGGAGCTAAATATAATTTTGCTGGATAACAATGTGAGAGAAACTTCCTGTTCTAGCAGAAATCCCTGAGTTTAGAAGTAGGATTTTCTCTAGGCTGGGTGAAATTCTTCAAATCTCAAGAAACATTAAGGTCACTCTCCTCCTCTCTCCTCCCAAATAAAGATATTATTTTTATATTCTGTGTGAAGGGTAATGTAGTGTCTTTATTAGAAGCCAGCTGAAAGCACAAGAAGTTTTAATCAATGAGCACTCAGAAACAAAGGTACTTCTTGGCTTAAGACCCAAATTCAATAATTATTTTTTCAGCTGAACTGGAATAAAGACATTATTTAAACATGTATCTGTCATCTCACACTGCCTGTGGCTTGCTGTTGGATATCTATTTCTCAGGAGCACTGTGGCAGCTCCTTATGTAAAGGGAAAAAAATATAACCATTTCCTTGCATGACTTCATTTGGGATTATGTCTCCTTATGTCTCTTTCCCTGAAGCGCTGTGTCAGGAGAGGGCTTCAGGTGCTGACGGAGCCCGTGTGGGTGTGCGAGCGCACGCTGGTCATTGCGAAGACGCCTGTTTGTGTTGCAGATTTGGAAAACAAAGGGCTTCCGTGTTTGATTTTTCGCTCGGTGCTAAATGCACCACAGGCCCGCCGGGCTGCGGGAGAGAGGGGAACACCGGAGAACTGGGAGCTCAGCAGTGGCACTGCTGCCAGGGCTGGGACCCGGGACATTCGGCGATCTAAAAACGCTTTAATCCTGCCAGGCTCCTCTCCCTTGTTTTGCCATTGGTTACGCTACCAACACATCAACCTTTCTTTCCGATGAGTTCTCCAGGAACAGCTTCGATCCCCCAGTGCTGCCAGTGCGAGCAACCTCCTTGCAAAGACCTTTGCTCTAGGAGAAAACTAAGGAGCCAATCCGTGAGTCCTCTTTATCCCTGCAGATGCAAAATCTGGTCTTTTCCCCTTGTGACAGTGCCACACGTAATGGACCTGAAATGTCCGTGTATATATACCCAGTGTCATTTCACGGACATATATATGTGTATATATATTAAAAGACAGGAAGAGTAAAAATGAATAATTGGAATGTATTGAAAAGTATAGGACCTGGGCATGATGTAAATGGTATGGAATAAGGGGTGGATAGTGTCCTGGTTTCAGCCAGGATAGAGCTGGTTTTCTTCACAGAAGCTGGTGTGAGGCTGTGTTTTGGATTTGGGATGAGGAACTGTTGATAACATGCTGATGTTTTGAGTTCTCACTAAGCAGTCAAGGACAGTCCAGCTTCTCGTGCTGGCCTGCCAGCGAGCAGGCTGGGGGTGCACGGGGAGCTGGGAGGGGACACAGCCGGGACAGCTGACCCAGACTGGCCAAAGGGATATTCCATACCATCCGACGTCATGCCCAGTACATAAACTGGAGCTAGCCAGGGGGCGGAAATCGCTGCTCGGGGACGGACTGTCGATCGCCGGGTGGTGAGCAATTGCTGTATTGGGCATCACTTGTTCTTGTACATTCCTTTGTTGGTATTATCATTGTTGTTCCCTTCTTTCCTTCTGTCCTATTAAACCGTGTTTATCTCAACCCACGAGTTTTTTTTTTTTCCAATTCTCTTCCCCATCCCACTGCGGGAGGGGGAGTGAGCGAGCGGCTGCGTGGTGCTTAGTTGCCGGCTGGGGCTAAACCACGACACCCAGCATTGCCAATAAATACTGACCATTCATCAACTCAGAAGGCTCCTGCATGCACCAAGCTGCACGATGGTGCTGGGTTGCATTCAAGCCTCACGGGGCTGTGGCGATTGCCGTTAGCAGCGGTGTTCAAGGAAGTCAGGTGAACCACAGTTGTTGTGGGTGGGGTCGACACTTAATGCCTAATGGGTGGTGGAAGTTTTAGGAAGCTGCTAACGCCAAAGCAAGAAGCTTTGGCAGAGCATGGTGAGGCCCCTGGCTTGGTCCTGCTGGGCTCCACACATCTGGGTCCAAGGCGCTAGGGCAAGGGGTTCAAGCAAGGAGGAGGCAGAAGCTGGTGGGCTGTAAACAGAGGTATATGTTGGAGGTGAAGAGGAGAGAGGGCAGTAGGCCATGACCTTGGGGTGGGAATGAGAAGAGGTGAAAAGCAAGAGACACGCTGGTTACCTGATGCGTATCTGCTGGTGGTCTCTTGGGTGTCTGCTGTGTGGGAGCACTCCTGGGATGCCATGGGCTTGCTGTGCTTCTGTGCCACAACTGCAGGGCTTGCTTAGACGTATGTCTGGATCTGCAAGATTTTACCATCTGTGCAACAAACGATCTGCTAATCCTTCGCTTCTGAAGGGCTGTGGGTGTATACAGATCACAGACAGATCACCTTACCTTCCACCAGCTGGGGTGTTGCTGGTGTTTTCAAGGCCACATTGCAATGGAGCTCCCACCACTTAGGGGAGAAAACACTTTCAGTGGCCTTTAAGCCAAGGCAGCAGGACTCGGGTGCAAACTACCACCTTCGCTGGACCTCAAGCATAATTCCGTGTGACCTGAACCTACAAGAGAAACTTGACATTACCAGTTGCTCCTGCAACTCCAGTGAGCTGGATAGTTAGGAACAGCTTTGGAAAACTGCATGTGTGCTCTCTACATCACCCATCCACCAAGTGGTGTTTGACCTGTCAACCTGGAGCATCATCATGTGGCACTTTCCCTCACGATCCCATAGCTGTGGTTCTCCACAGGGAATCCTCCCCACGATGTGGCCCTGAGGAGCTCCTGGCATAGGGTATGGGATGGGGTTTTTTGGGGGTACACTGTGGGGCTACCTCTGCCCGCTGGATGGTGAACACGTGGGCTGGAGCTTGGGTTGTCCTCTTGGATGGAGGCCGAGATGCTCTAGCACAGACACAGTCCCTGAGTGTGGAGACAGGGGCTTGAGAAAGACAGGGCGTGCTTCTGTCCACAGTAACTGAACGACTTTTTGTACCTCAAATGGGCCCTGCGGAAACAGCCGAGCGGCGAGGAGCGGCTGGAGGACGCAGGAGCAGATTTCATGCTCTCACCCTGCACTTTGATGCTCTCATCTAATGAGTTAATCAGCTGCTTGTTGTCGCGTCTGATGGGAAAATAACAACAAACACAACCAGAGAATGAACTGAAGAGAGCAAAACATTTTCTGGCATGTGCTCCTTTGACTGCAACATCAAAGATCACATTAAGATTTTTGTAGAAGATTATTTCTCCAGGTTTCTTTAGCTCCGAAATTATCAGGAGCGTCAAACCCCATTTGCAGGAAGACCTTCTGGGAAGGAGGACGCTGCAGAAAGGGCAGAGATTTTTAATATTTCACGAAGGGCATGCACAGACTAACGCGCAGTTCTCAAAACATCCTCATTAAAATGCTTTAATTAGCATCGGTTCAAGTACTAGCAGACATGGAGCTTCATGTTTCTCATCGGGAGTGCTGGGCACCGCTCAGGCCCACGAAGGAGCATCCTTTCCCTCTCCCAGGGCAGGGATGCGTCTCAAACCCCTCACAACCTCCTTTTAACACTGGATGAGTTTCCTCACCTCGAAGGGCCTAGAGACTTTTTTTTACCACATGCCATCCTGGTAACCATTCATGAAAAGCGAAGAAAGTCAACAGTGTGCAGGG
Organism: Phaethon aethereus; assembly: GCF_964289735.1. Lineage (NCBI taxonomy): Eukaryota > Metazoa > Chordata > Aves > Phaethontiformes > Phaethontidae > Phaethon > Phaethon aethereus. Next base: position 75,576,994 of record NC_138578.1, on the reverse strand, counting down.
AGCAGCAGAGATGATCTTTTCCCTTTCAAAGGCCATAGTTTCGGTTCCCCGACACCATAATCTCGTTAACCATCTACCCAGCATCCAGCCCAGGCGGCCTCCTGCTCCCGCTCCGGCACCGGAAATGCTCCTCTGTCCTCGGCCACCTTGTCTGTTTTTTGGAGAAGGGACGAGAAGATCGCTTCAGACCAAGCTGGACAACAGAAAAGCAGGGGCACAACCCCATTTCCACAAGGTCATTTTTAAAATGGAAAAAGATGCTTCTTTTCTCACTCAGAAGAGACGGAGTGCCTGCATTTTCTGAAGAACTGGGAGGATGCACTAAAAAAGTGGTGTAAGGAAAGGCGGGTGGGAAAAGATCCCCTGTATTTATTATCCCTTTGGGCCAGGAAAGATTTTGGGGCTTTTTAAAGCAGTGCCCTGCTCCGGGGGTGCGCAGTTAGGCAAGGGCTGAACATCCCCAGCGGCTGCGGGATACCTGGTGCTGCCCACCCCGTCCGCGTTCCCGTCCCCGTCCCCGTCCCCGTTCCCGTCCCCGTCCCCGTCGAGGGCGCTTGCTCCCGCCGGGGAGCTCCCGCCTGCCCCAATCTCTGCCTCTGCACAGACCATGGGAAAGGTCGAGGACTAAACGTGTCGCCAAGACCCAACCGAACTTGCCAACAGCGGCGGCCGGGGAGGAAGGCCCTCGCCACCGGCCGCTTTATTTGCGCGGAGGTACGAGAAAGGGCCCGCTCCGCAGGCGGCGAGCCGCTGCCCTCCCCGGAGCGCGGCCGCGGCGGAGCCGGGCGGCCGCTCATTTTGCACAGCCTTGTTCTGTGGTTATTAACCCGTTAATCCACGAACCCGTTAACGTTAGTCATGTTCCCAGCAGCTTCCTTTGGCCGGCACTGACCTGGCAGCAAACCACGGCGAGCCAGGTCTGCCGGCGCGTGCGTGCCGAGCGTGCGGCTGGACGACGGCATCGCGGCGCGCAGACGAGCTCGCGCGTCAGCCTGCAGTAGGTACAAATCTCCATCCCAGAGAAAACGTACTTTAATTATGCAAACTGTATGCGCATTTTTAAAATAGAAGGGAAGAAAAACAGGACCCTGCCTCATCTTTTTGTGAAATCATTACTTGGCTTGAAATATATGGGTAATTAACAACATTATCATGCAAATTTAAGCGAATTGAGCTGGGTGAATTGAAGTGACTTCACCTACCTCGCCATAAAAATTGCAACACGGAGCTGTCGCAATGAGGCTCTGAGCACTATTTTTAGTGCAGTGCTGCAAGAGAGGGCCTGCGGGAGGGCATCTTCTGAAGGAATGCAGACAGTATCTTTTAGGAGGAATTGATCCTTAGGAAACCATTACTAGCTCTCACGAATGACTGAAGGGTATTTTTCTGACTGGGCTGGAGTTTATACACAGAGAGCCACATGCACCGAAAGAAAATCGTGAGTCATTGAATTTAAGGAACAATTTACTGAAGCCAATTTTTCAAGTGCTCCTCCCTCTGCTCCTCCTCCCCCAGCTTGCTTTCCTCAGGGCACACCAGCCCTTCGTCAGTAGTAAAAAACAGAGTCAAAAAACTTTTATTTATTGCCTCTGAATGGGAGCATTCAAGCTTTTTCAGGACTGCAATTCTGCAAAGCTCCCACGTCATACTTTTAGGCGCATGAAAAATACCCAGCTACTAAGATAAACTCATTTCCACTTCCTGTGATTTTACAGCGTCGCATCTTCGACCGGCAGGCTTCAGACATCAGCGCTTGAAGAAGGTGTGCGCAAACATCTCCCCTCGTCAAAAAAAAAAAAAACAGGTTAAGGCTCCCCGGAAAACAACCACCCAAAACAGACTCTGAGTACTCCTGTGATTTTTCCATAGATATTTTGGGGTTTTTTTTGCCCGTTCCATGCATTATGTTTGATCTCTGTAATTACAGATAGTGCTTAGAAAATACCTCGTCTCTTGTTCCATTGCAGCTCAGCGTGGGATAACCCCTCCTGGTCATCCCTCCTGGACCCCGACGGGGATTTCTGGCACACTGGCGTAGCAGAACGGCGCCAATCGCGGGGACGCATCATCACGGCTGATTGCAGACGCTCTGTTAATGAACGTTGTTCTTGGAGATTCACAAACAGCTGAAACTGGCTACTTTTTCCTCCCAAATACCTGTAAACACATAAACTGAGAGGAGGCCTATCTAGGCAGAAATGTTTTGTTAGTACATCTAAAATGTCAAAATTATTGCCACACAAACTCACATTTCGCTGGTATATGAAGTACTTAGTAGCATCACCTTTGAAAAAAAGTCATAAATGCCATATAAATTAACAATTTGAGATAAAGTTTTGGGGTTTTTTAGATGCATCACCCTCATTCTCCTCCCCCGTGCATATCTTAATTCAAAAACGTTTGACCCCAAGTGAAGCATTGCAAAATCTTTAGATGAAGGAGGAAATGATGTGCTGCTTCTTAGAGCGGCAAAGGGATCGAGGAGTCCCCATCTCCCTGAAAGTCACTGGGACTTTGTCCAAGTGACCTCAGAAAACGGGACTTCAAAGCCTTTCAAAATTGTACAGCTGAGAATAATAAATAAATGAAAGCTCTAACTAGCCTAAAATTTTATAATATTTAATGACTTCTTTGGAGTGCATTTCCATTTATCAACCTTACCCTTCAAAAGGGCGAGCAGCGGTGGTCAGTTTGGCCACTTATCCCCAGCACCAACCCTTCTTTCTAATTTTGCCTCCCGCTTGTGGAATCTTGCCTTTGATTGCACATCCATCGGGAAAGACTTACATTTTCCTACCTGCCTGCAAGACGCCTGCCACAATGCCTGAGCCCTCCAGATGCTCCTATAATAACAATTATGAGCATGGTTCCCAGTGCATGCGGTGTGCAGCGAGGCGGCCGAGAGCCCTACCACAAGCAGCTTTGCAATCTGCCATGTAATAACCAGTGAAGAAGAGGGTGGAGGAAGACCAGCTATAGCAGGGGAAAGGGAAAGGCTTTGGGAGAAAACACAAGTTTTACAAGGTAGACTTTCTCTCCTCACCTGTCCTTAACGAAGATGCCGCAACTGAACACCTTTAAGGTATCACCCCAGAGAAACCTCTTTTTTTTTCCTGCTGGGAAAGTTTGTCTGGGTGGACTTTGAGGTCCTTTTCTGCTGCTGAGGGATTTCCACAGGCTGGCATAGAACTGGAAACGCTCCAAAGCACCAGCAGAAATCATGGGGCAGCACATGTCCAGGGACCACTGCGGCATCAGGAAAGGCCAGGAGATGGAGACGGGATGGACGGGGGGTAAGGGCAAGTGCAGGAGATCTGTCGGGTCCTGAAACCCTCCGACTTATCACCCCGGTGCAAACCACCTGCCTAGAACGGGTCCGGTTGGCCCAACGCAGGTAAGAAATCCCACGTGGAAATCCATCAGCCTGAGACACAAGGTGAAAGGGACCACCCTGGTCATAAATATAGCTGTGTGTTTTTGCAGGGAACTGGGCTACATATTTCATTCAGAAGGGAGAGCTGGGCGGGAGCCAGGGTTGGGGTTTTTTTGTTTTATGGGAAAAATCTGCAATTTTGGAGTTTGTTTTCCACTCCAAAGCAGGTAATAAATTTGTCGTGGATTGCAGTTCCAAAATTGTTTAACCTCAGGTAGATCAAAGCCTTTAGTTTCTATAAAATCTGATGTAGGTCTTTAACATTATACATGATCTTTTTCTGTAAGACTGAAAGACATTGAACCAAAACATTCCAAACTAGAAGCTAAAATTGCTCTTTCTTGTTACAGTTTTTCTATGTAAGTGAAATTTTGCCCAATTTAAAGCATTCCTGCAAAAGAATACATTTCTCAACACTGGCATTTCCAAGCAGAAGAACACTGGTCCCAAAGTTTCCCATCCCTGGTGCCGTTACCGCACCACTGCCGGAAAAGCCCCAGAGCATCCGAAGCCAGAGCAGGCAGGGACCTGCAGCCGCTCGTGCTGGCGGCAGCTTTTGGGGACGGTCCCCATAGGCTGACACGGGCTCTGGCTGGGGTACGCTGGGGTGGCCTGGGATCTCCGGAGCAGACACCCAAGTGTTCACCCGGAGCCCAGTCAGCGAGGCACGCGTGGCCAGCCCATTTCTGTCACCGCTGGCAGAGCCGCCGCGCAGAACAGCACCCTGCTAGATGTTTCCTTGTCTTAACAAATTACCCCGAAGTGCCCCTAAAATATTCAGTTTGCTGGAAGAGGTTGGAGAAACCTGAAGAGGTAGGATGCTCCTTGCTCAGCTGACTGGAAAACTGGTTCTGCAAAAAGTCCCGGTGTGATCCAGGACGGCAGCAAAAGGTGAGAGGGAGACGAAGGCACGACAAAGTGAATGTTTTGCGGTGACACGTTTTCCTGGAGTGTAAACGAGGAGCTGGAAGGACTCAGCAACAGCCCAGCACGTGCCGACAGCAGAATCTGATCTGCGTGTCCATCGGGAGCCAGAGGTGACAGCCCAGCCCAGAGGACCCGCTGTCGAAGCGATGCAAAAGGCACTCTAAAAATAAGGTGCTTATCGGGGTGAGAAGGGCCACATATTTCATCACCCTGCCTTGATCGATCCACGGGCTAGGAGGATTTCGGTTTTGGTAGGAGCTGTATTCTGATTCACAGTTTGCCAGGTTTGGGCATAGATCTTCTGTTGATTTAAGCCTCGCGGGGAGGTTGGTGCGACTGCTCGGCTACACCCGCCGGCGTCTCCGCTCCTTATAACGCAGGGCAGCAAAACACGGCATTTTATAGAGAAAGCAGATAAAAACCACGAAGTCACGCTGGCCCAGTGCCCATAAAAAGCTGACAGGTTTGAGGTTTGGTGCTCCGCTCCGCTCCTTCTTGCCCACCCCCCCAGGGAAAGGCAAGGAAAGCTTCCCCTGCGAGGGAAAAAAAAGCTTCACCTCATCTGAGAGGCTTGGTCTGCCCCAGGCAGATCTCTTAAGGGCCATTTCCCTGAGCACGGGGGTGGGTTTGCTTCTCGAGGCCTTGCCTTCCCGGGAGAGGGGCAGAAAGGACAGGGAGAGGAGCCTGGCAGGGGCAGGGCGGCAGTGGGGCAGTGCTGGTGGCAGCACCCGCTGCTGGACCCACCGCCCCTGCAGCCCGCCCGCCCTGCAGCCCCTCTCCGCAGGCAGGGCCGGCTGCCGGCAGGCTCCCGGCCGCCCCGGGCAGCTTCACACCCGCATCTGCACCGCGCCGGGACAACCTACGTACGCCTTGCGGCGTCAGGCGACAGCATCCTGCAGCCTGGGTGCTGCGGCGGTTTTAGGCAAGCCGAGCTGAAGAAGAGCTCACCAGCCCAGCTGCGCCGGGGCGCACACGGACCCCGGGGGACGGCGCCGGCACGGTGACACGTCCGTGGCTCGCCGCGGCCGTGCCAGGAGCCCACGCCGTGGGAAAGCCTTTGATCTAACCAGATCTCCCAGGGCTGGCTGCCGGAGCCCGCTTCCACTTGGGTACCTGATCTCGTACGCATCAGCGCCGGCGCAGCCGCCGCGCACGCAAGGAGCCACGTCCTGTCGACCCCTTTTGCAACCTGCAGGGCCGTCTCCTTGGCCACGGCGCAGAGGGGTTGCGACACCCGGGGAGCGACACGTCTGCGTGGGGCAACGCAGGGCCGGTTGCCGTCGGGGTGCGGCGCCGGCTCTCTGCACCCGCACGCACCCGGGGTTTTATTTTTCAAGCGGCTGAGGCGGGCTACGTGCACCGGTCGATGGTTTCTGCGAGTAATTCTCCTCTCCGCAGGAACACAGATCTGGCTTTATAATTCATGCATGCCTGGGAAGTTCAATCCAGTCCCACTGGAGTAGCAAGCTCAGTGGGAGTTTATTTATTTAAAAGAGTGCATGCAGTAGCATGGAAAAAAATCAAATCTATCAGAAGCCATAAGTCTTAATCCTAAACCAGCTTTGCTTTTCCTAAAATATGGTCTAGGGAAACTGCTTTTAAAATGTGGCTTCCATGGAGCCTTGGCTTTAGCATTGCATTCCCTGCGGAACAATATTATAGCATAATAATTAAAACATTTACAAAATGAAGATAATCTATGGCTGATCCAAGTTTCTATGGAAATTTGGAGGCTATGGTGTGTGCAGCTGTTCCCATGTAATGCAAAGGTTGGCTGTAGCTCTACTTCTGAGCCCATTTGTAACTTCGAGGATAATTTCTCAGTTCTGTTTACACAGTTCTCAGCTTGCACAGCCCTGGAGTGTAACTTTTCTATGGTTCCCAAGCAAAAGGGTGTCTTAACCTCCCTGCTCAGCGTAAGCAATTAGCGTTCTGGAAGTTAACGAAACGCCTCTGCTGAAAGGCGTGGGTGCTTGCGCCAGTGTCGCAGGCGTTGCGCTGCACGAGGTATATCGGAACGCCGGACGCGCCAGCAGAGGCACGGAAGCCCTTGCACACGCTGGCCCCACGGAGGCTCGCCCCGATCGCTCTGCTTCACGTCTGCAAGGCGTTTACCTCCATTTTGTTCCCCTTCAAGCTCCCGCATCCTCCACCCGATGCCGCTGGCGGTGCCGGCCCCGTAAGACCGGAGTTGGGAGCTGGCGCAGCTGGTGCCAGAGGTTCTGCCAGATGTTTGGCTGTGGGTCCATCCCTGTGCCCTTGCTCCTGAGCTGATGGCTCCTGCTAACAGGTTTTGGTGAGCCCACGCACGTAAATACAGACCAGAGGAAGCTGTTGTTGAGTGGCAAAGGAAAAGGGTAGAAACACCCGAGGAAGGATCTTAACCACTAAGGTGAAGGATTTTTGGGCTGATACCACTACCTGGTACTTTATAAATCAGACTGATAAAAAGCTAGACGACCTGCAACTGCCTGTGGGGGAGCAGAGAGCAGATATTTGCTACCTGCTCATCCTCATGACATGACGATATTTTACATTTGCAACCTTATCTCCAACGAGTCTGTGGCTGATGTAAGCGGTTTTCATTTTGCAATGTTAAATTGCTAATGAAGAAAGTATTAATAACCTCTAAGCAAAGAAATTTTGCCAGTAGAGCAGAGCTCCAGCAGCTACGCAATGGCCCCAGGGGTGCAAAACCTTCAAGTCTCATTGAAGCAACAGCACGAAAATCTGCTTTTTACAAAAGCAGAGGAAAACTCTGTCAGTCAGGAGTGCACAGAAGAAAATCTTGCAGCTGAAGCAGTGCTGGAGGTTCTCATCCTGCACAAATATTTGGTAGCATTCACTGAATGATTCCCTTAGCATTAGTTTGAACTCAAAGACAGAAAAATATAAAGTCTCAGTGCTTCACAGTGAAATTAAACAAACAAACAAACAAAAAATAACACAAAACACACAAAAAAACCTCAGACCAAGTATTTTAATTCCTGGTTGTATTTAACTGCTGCAGGACAGTTGAATTACAGGTGGGATGGAGGCGGTGATGGCTTAAAAGTGTCATTGATTTTAGAGAACAGCTGTATCCAGAGGCCCTCGGTCATTTCTCGGTGAAAATTATTTGCAAATAAAGATATCCCAAGATGTTAAAAAGCCAGTCAAAACACAAAGGAACTCAGAAGATGAGGTAAGTCTCACTTTATAAGGCAGGCCTTCACTTAAGAAAAAAATAATTTTGCTCTGTCTTTGAAGGAGACCATGTCTCAGATGGCTTCAGCTGGAGCGGCTCCTGCAGCCACACTGGTGGCCGATGGCCAGAATGGAAAGGGCACGTGGGGACCCTGACACCGCAGAAGCAAGATCCCAAATCACCTCTTCCAGTGGAAAAAAAGAAAAAAAAAAAAAAAGAGGCATAAAATACCTGCAATTGCATGCCCCAGTCAAGCTACAGATGAAGGAGATGGGAAAAACTGTTCCTTGTGCTCAGGGCTCGGCTGCACCACCACAGCCTGCCTGCTCATGGAAATACTTGGAGGAAAAAGCGTTTCCCGCCATCCCGAGAATACGGATTTGGCTCACGTGTGATATCGCAAAGGGTCGTGCCAACGGAAGGAAACCCTGCTGATTAATTTGCGCGTGGGGCGTGCGGTGGGAGCGCTTATCTATCTGCATCGCTGCAAGGGGATGGTCGCGGCACTATTCATGGCAATTATGGAGTAGTTGTTTACTTTATGCTGTTCTTCAGTGCTTATAAAAGACATCCCGAGCAGAGGAGCGGCGTTGTATTCCTTTTTTTTGTAGACATCTGAGTTTAGAAGACCTGAGCACACATATTTGGTAGCGCAAAAAGATGTAAGCCAGGCTGAGACCGACCCCAACCCATCCTCTTCCCCGAAGTGCGGGACCACAGCTCGGCTCAGCCCCAACAGACACAGGCACCCCGAGGTGCTCAGAGGAGGGCAGTGCCCCATTCAGCCACTGACTGGCCGTACTGGGAGTAAGGACGGGGTTTTGACCTGAGACAGGAGTGATTGCCTAGAAGAGGACAAGATACGCCGCGCCGACTGTCCGAGGGTTGTTTGCCGGAGCCGGGGTTTGCAGTTATAAATCGCTGGTTCACTCACATGCATTCCTCCTTCCCCGTGAGAGCCCTGCTGCTAAGTCGCACAGTTATGTCACCGGGGAGCATCTAGGACTTTTTGTAGCTTGTTGGGCTGCTTTGTTCCCCAGCATACTGGGCATACAGGTTTTCTTCAGTCAAAATCTTAAATTCCCAGCTGGATGTTAGCTGGATTTTGGTCGTTGTCTTACCTGTAGCTTGGACAGGCCATGAAAATGCGTCTGCACAGGGCTCTGCTGCTGGTTATAACATCTGGCACCTCCGTCGGAGCTGCTCGCTCTCCTTTTTGGGACAGAGGGAGGACCGGGCTTTCCGCGAGGCTGCCATCCCTCCTGCACTTCCTGCCTCTTCACCGGCCCGAGGGCAGGAGGGCAAAGCCTCATCCATAAGGGACGGTGGGGGAGAGGCTTGCACAGAGCTCCGGGCAGCATCAGGGGGCTAAAGAGGGGCAAGAGACTTTGCTGTCCTTCCTATGCACTTAGTGCTCGGCTCATGCCGAAATACTGTGCTGAGTCAGAGATTTGCCCCGGCAGAGTTCCTGCAAGAAGAGAACCAGGTCCTGACTGCAGCTCGGCTACCATACTTTGGCAGATCAAAGATAAAATATTACGGATTTTAGTAGCACTTCACCTCTTGCCAGCGTTCCTACATAGGTTCCTGATCGTCATGGTAATAAACAGTAACAAAACAAAAATTAAACTTAGATGTAGCTTAGATTAACCAACAAGTCTCCTTCAACACCTTAAGAAATCTATCAGAAAGAAATTTGCACAGTCTGCTTGCTTTCTGGTTTGCAGGACAAACACACACACACCCCCCCCCCCGGCCAATTTTGTTGTTTCTGCGATTACAGTGTTTTAGACCCAGAGCCTAAAAAGCTTTGTGCGTGTTTAAGTCTCTCCCTATACTTACGAAGGCTTCAGGTTATTATTTTTTTAATTATTTAAATTCGGGTAGAGTATTTTCTTTGTAACTACTACTCCTACACGCATTAAAGCCGCTGTGAAGTTAAACAGCAATTAGAGCAAACGTTAAGATCATCAGGCACTCAGGTCTGTTAAAGCAGAAAACTATTTTTGAGGCGATCCAAGAAACACAGCCCACCCGGCCAACGACAACACACCTTCCTCGTAAAGGCGCAGGTTTTTGTGCCATTAACGAGCAGCTGCATCTGCCTGCGGAGCTCAGCTGAGCCCGAGCGCCAGGTAGGAACGCAGCTGCAATGTAGACGTATTCTGGGAGCAAATTGCGCTTCGATTTGCTTTCCCAAAAAAGGGGGGGGGTGCAGCGTCCGATGGCGCGTCCGATGGCGTCCGATACACCTGCCCAGAGACCCGAGGGAAACCTGCCTACAAAGAGCGAACTGGAGCCGGACCTGGAACGGTGGCAAGATGAGCCGGCACCCAGGAGTACCTGGACTGTCCTGCAGAGCCAGCCGTCCTCGCCCCGTGTGGCTTTGGCTGGGGTCTCCACGGAAAGGGAGGATCCTTTTTCTGTCATATACAGAAGACAGAACACGTCCTTCACCAGGCTGCAGCCCCTGCAATGCGGGATGCATTCCTGATTAGAAATAGCCACAAATTTCCAATAAATATACAGCTAAAAATGAGTTTAAAGAGATCTTTAAGACATAATTTTTTTTTTTTTCCTTCCTTCAGTCCCCTGGAAATTTAATAGAAGAAAAACTCAGTTTAAACTTCTGGGCTGTTTTAATTCACTTTAATTCTCAAATATATCCCAGAGTTGTAAGAATAAGCGCCGTTGCCTAATGTTCACCCAGCTGAAGAGGCATCTCTCAGGCCATGCTGCAAACTACAAGGGTTCGTTGAGGAGAGTCTACATGAATGGCCCTTCTCCTGCGTGGCCGCTCTCACTCCGCGCTCCCGAGCAGCGCAGCCATGGTGGTCCTGTGACCCGGTCTCCGCGGCCCCAGAACAAAGGGGTGGGAGAGCAGGAGTTACCTGGTGGGAGCTCCATGGGAGCTCCCTCAGCATGGTGGGAGCCTGCGGCTGTGCCGAATTAAAGGAAGGTTTCTGGTATGAAAACTGACCTTTACAAATACCGCTGGTATCATAAATATGTCTGCAGACCCTCACAAGAGGTCTACTGGGAAGGAGGAAGGCGCAGGACGTGTGCATGTGTCTGGGGCACGCTGGGAAGGACGGGATCTGAGGCCAACATCAACGCAACGCTCCTGAGCGTGTAGGTCTCACCATGTCTCTGCATTTCCTGAGCTTTTAAGGACCTGCCTTTAAATAATTCAAACGATGTTCTTTCACCCCTACCTCTACTTTAACATCTTTCAAATTAAGGGATACGAATGTGCAATATTTTAACCTATTTATTTCATTACCCAGGCCCCTGGGTTCGCCTCCTCCTGCCTCGGGCAGGGCCCCGCCATCCAGCCTGGCACCCACCACAGCTCCTCAGGGTTTAGTCCTGTAGACTGCATCCACCTCCCCTCTCCTGTTTAATCAACAATTTTTTAAAATGCCGATTATGCAGTGGTTTTGCCCTTTTTCTCTGAAAGGAAGCCATCACGTGGAAAAGAGAACTCACCGTCTGTACCAATAGGTGAGAGAAAAAAGGTGGAGATTGCGTAACGGCAAAATATTAAAAAAAAAAGACACCAAAACATCCTTAGAACAGAAGGGACCAGTAATGGGTATGGAAAAGATAAGTACCTTGTTCTATACACTCCTCAAGTGCCTTTTCCTTTGGTGAGGGAAAAAAGAAGATCAGGATCTTAATACTCTCACAGGGACATTAGAAGATCATTACACTTGTAGACTTTCTGTCTTCCCCAGTCCATTAACATACCATCCCCAACACCTCATGCAAGATTTCCCTGGAGCCGTCACCTTTCATCACACCTGATATCTAATAAAGACATAAGAGAATTTAATAACAGACTGCACAGGGGAGACTTCTGTTCAAACAGCCAAGGTTGCTGCTGATGTGTTGTTACTAGAGATGCTGAAGAAGGATAAGAGTGACCAGGAAACCATGGGGTGTTTAGTTTTGGAGGTCGTGCCGGTGAAGCCACAGATATCACCCCAGCCAGTCCAGGCTTTGTATGAAACGAGGCAGAAAAAGCTTTTCCAGTTCCCCATCACTTGGCTCTACATATTTACACAACTTTTTGGAGGGGGGAATACTTGCTGTGAAGGATCCTGAGACAAGCAAGTGAAGGAGACCAAAGTGGTCAAAGTGAGCTTGCACCCATTTCAATCACACTTGCTGGATTTAACAGAATATTTCCAGATTGCTTAAAAAGTCCCCTGCCCTGCTTACAAAACCAGCCCCAAAAAGTACCTGGTTGATCTCCTACTATACTTGCATGAAGATCACAGTGCTTTAATGGCCCCTCTCTCCCAGCCCTGATAAAGTTTCCACAGCCAACATTTTCAGGAATGACCATTGGTTTTGGGTCCTCAAACTGAAACATCTTGAGAAGCTAATTCTTGTTTTTATCTGGAGATGAGCAAGCATTTCAGAGCAGCAGACTCATATAAAACCATCTCAAATGAGAAACTGAAAAACGAAGGTTGCAAAAAATACCGCGTCACTTCTAAAAATTGTGGCAAGCTAAAATAAAGCATGCTGACCCGATGGCTGGGCCTTGAGGTTCTTGTGTGGCTTGTTCATGCAGTGCCTGCCAGGTCCTTTGTCATTCAATTCTAGTTCACCTTTTACAAATCCATATTCATGTATTCATTTTGCGGTGATGTCCTGGAACATTTTCTATAAACACTTTTATTGCTGGTGATGGGTGACTGGCTTCACTGCAAATTGTTTATGATTTTTCTCATTATCATTTCTCTTCTCTCAGCCTGGAGAAGAGAAGGCTCCGGGGAGACCTTATTGCAGCTTCCAGTACCTGAAGGGGGCCTGCAAGAAAGTGTGTTTAAATAGAGAAGGGAATAAGCCAAGTATAGGCAGATGCTTGGTTACAAATATATTATGTTTATACTATGAGGTAAATGTAGATGAGAAATGGAAAATGTCTGTACACTGAGAGCTGAGTCAGGTACCTGAGGGCAATGTCATAGAATCCCAGAATCATTAAGGTTGGAAGGGACCTTCAAGATCATCAAGTCCAATGTCAACTGTGCCCTTTAGAGTTCAGCTCTCAATTTTGGCACTAGTCTGCTGAGGAGGAAATATATTCAAGATTTGGTTGGTAGCTGCATCAAGGTTATCAGTAAGTAAAGAACTCAGGACTGTTTCACTCCCCCTTTCTCACTACATCTGTGAATTCAGTTTTTACTACACTGAAAACACCTCAACTTTTTCTTTTCAACTATTTAATGTAAGTTGCAGAGACTGTGAGAATGAAGAACCACCCACTGTAGGAGAAGATCAAGTTCAAGACCATCTAAGGAACCTGAAGGTGCACAAGTCCATGAGACCTGATGAGATGCATCCGCATGTCCTGAGGGAACTGGCAGATGAAGTTGCTAAGCCACTATCCGTCATATTTGAGAAGCCATGGCAGTCCAGTGAAGTTCCCACTGACTGGAAAAGGGGAAACATAACCCCCATTTTTAAAAAGGGAAAAAAGGAAGACCCGGGAACTACAGGCCAGTCAGTCTCACCTCTGGGGCTGGCAAGGTCATGGAGTAGATCATCCTCAAAACTACGCTAAGGTCTATGGAAAGTAAGGAGGTGATTGGTGACAGTCAACATGGCTTCACTAAGGGCAAATTATGCCTGACAAATTTGGTGGCTTTCTACAATAAGGTTACAGCATTGGTGGATAAGGGAAGAGTGACTGACATCATCTACCTGGACTTCTGCAAAGCATTTGACACTGTCCCACATGACATCCTTGTCTATAAATCAGAGAGGCATGGATTTGATGGATGAACCATTCAGTGGATAATGAATTGGCTAGACTCTCGTGCTCGAAGAGTTGCGGTCAACGGCTCGATGTCCAAGTGCAGACCAGTGACAAGTGGTGTTCCTCAGGGATCGGTATTGGGATCAGCGCTATTTAACATACTTGTTGGCAACATAGACAGTGGGATTGAGTGCCCACTCAGCAAGTTTGCAGATGACACCAAGCTGAGTGCGGCGGTCGACACACTGGAGGGAAGGGACGCCATCCAGAGGGACCTTGACAGACTTGAGAGGTGGGCCCGTGCGATCCTCATGAGGTTCAACAAGGCCAAGTACAAGGTCCTGCACAGGGGTTGGGGCAATCCCAAGCACAAATGCAGGTTGGGCAGAGAATGGTTTGAGAGCATCCCTGAGGAGAAGGACTTGGGGGGGTTGGTTGATGACAGGCTCAACATGACCCAGCCATGTATGCTTGCAGCCCAGAAAGCCAACCATATCCTGGGCTGCATCAAAAGAAGCGTGGCCAGCAGGTAGAGGGAGGTGATTCTCCCGCTCTACTCCACTCTGGTGAGACCCCACCTGGAGTACTGTGTCCAGCTTTGCAGCCTCCAACATAAGAAGGGCATGGACGTGATGGAGCAAGTCCAAAGGATGGCTATGAAAACGGTCAGAGGGCTGGAGCACCTCTCCTATGAAGAGAAGCTGAGAGAGTTGGGGTTTTTCAGCCTGGAGAAGAGAAGGCTCCAGGGACACCTTATAGCAGCCTTCCAGTACCTGAAGGGGGCCTGAAAGAAAGCTGGAGAGGGACTTTTTAGAAGGGCATGTAGTGATAGAACAAGGAGCAATGGCTTTAAACTGAAAGAGGGTAAATTTAGATTAGATGTAAGGAAGAAATGCTTCACTGTGAGGGCAGTGAGGCACTGGAACAGGTTGCCCAGAGAAGCTGTGGATGCCTCATCCCTGGAAGTGTTCAAGGCCAGGTTGGATGGGGCTTTGAGCAACCTGGTCTAGGGGAAGGTGTCCATGCCCATAGCAGGGGGGTTGGAACTAGATGATCTTTAAGGTCCCTTCCAGCCCAAACCATTCTATGATTCTATGATTTCCTACATGCTTCATGAGATTCCCTCCAAAATGGAATAGGGTTGGAATTAATTTCCAAACTGTTTTCTTCCAGCAACATCACTTTTTTTTTCTTGTTCCTGCACAGGCTCATTACTTCCCCTGTTCTGGGCTCCCTGTGCTTGGTGGCCTCATTCTAACTCTAGAGACCCGTCCTAACGGACCTGCAGTGTCACCCACTTCTACAGCTCCAGAGTGTCCCCACCACTTTGCTGCTGGAGCATCGAGCCACAGGAAAGAAGAGGTTTGCAAAGTCCAGAAATAATCTTAGGGAGAAGAAAGGAAATGCTGAGTGTTGGCTACTTGGCAAAGGCTGCATGTTCACTGCCACTGTGGAAAATGCCTGGAAGGCACTGTTAACTCATTGCTACGGGCTGGCTTGTGTCCATGTCGCTAAGGACCAGCACTCTCTGAAGGGCAATGGTTACCTTCATGCTGTGCAGCACTTGGCCTGGGTCTCCTCTGAGCTGAGGAGACCCAGCAGAACCCCATGGACCCTGGGTCAATAATTACTGTATCAGGGCTTTTAAAAAAAAAAAAAAAAGTTTGAAATTCTCCAAATGATGAAAGGACTGGGTGACAGCCTGCCAGCGGGATGTTTTTGCAGCAGGATGTGAAGGTGGTTTGGGTTCTGCAGCACAGCATGGGGGTCGGCAGGCATGAGGTCTTCAGGGTAGAGTCTGGTCCAGCTCATGACAGGTTCTTCTGTCTGGGCAACCCTAGAAAAAAAGCACTGTCAGTCATGTCGAGGTTTCTCCTTGGGAGAAACCAGTTGGTTTGCTCCAGAGCAGAGACAGGAGGGAGCTCATATGCATGCCGCGGAGACAGACGGTGAGCAGAGCCCGGGGGGAAACAGAGGCAGCCAAATTGGCTGTGCAGACAAAAGGTGCTTTCATACCCCCATCGTGGTCTCACCGAGTGAGATGCTAAATGCAGAACAAGCAATGCAATTTTTCCCCGCCATCACCCTCAGGATCGGCAGGGCTGGTCCCTGCTTGCCCGCCGCTGTCACAGCCATCGGTCCGGAGGTGTCTGCAGCACGTGGCGAACTCCTAGAGCTTTGCCAGATGAGGACTACCTTTGTGCCTTGGCTCTGCAATTTTTAAAAGTTAATGTGACTAAACAGCAATTATTCTTTATCTCTTTCAGTTGCCCTAGCCTTTCATTTTGGGCCTGTATAGGGGTTTAGGCTCAGTTTTAACCTTAAGATGTCAGGTAGATAAAACACTCCCATAAAAAAAATCAAATAGTACACAACTGCCTGATTTCAATAGCTTCCCCATTCCATTTTCAATAACGCAGCTCTGTCTGAAAAGCAGTATGAGACAGCACTATTCTCTATCATACATAGTCTATTTACAGCAATACATGAAAATGTTTACTCTAAAATATAAGTGTAATTATAAAGGTATAATTACAGATAAGACTGTGCCTCTTTGAACCACCTCAAATTATAGCTTCAAATTATAACAGTAAAACAGGCTCAAATTAATGACCTTGATTAATTTCGTTATGGAGAGGAGTGAACGCCACTCGGCACGGGATAAGCTTACGCGGCCTGACCTCATTTCATCTGTCCTCTTCCCCTGCAAGAGAAGCGCGCCCGATAGCGCATCAGGTGAGCCTTTCCTCCCAAAGACGTTGCTAAGCAATCAGCTGCAGGGTTATAAATGCTGAGTGCTTAGTATAAGGTACATGGGCGCAGAGACTAACTTTTTTTTTTCCCTCCCTTTCCAGGTATTAAGGGGACTAGGATGGCTCAGCTGAACTGCAGGGAAATAGTCTGGAATCAGAAATTAACCCAGATTTAAAGCAGTCATCGGTATTTGTGTACAGACTGAACTGATTTATCATGCATGCTATGTGCTGAGTTGCAAAACCTTGCTATATTAGTGATTTAACAGGAGGAACAATTTGATTTGTCATTACTAATAGGGATGTAACTAAATTAGTCTCCCACATACTTTATGCTGATTAGGTCATGCTTAGATTTCCCTTTGTAGATTTACATTCTCACTAGCTTTAATTACAGCTAAAAAAACATATCGTATGAGTAACACTATTATGAAATGCTGAAGTATTTTCAGAGGGATTTAGAAACCCAGGAAAATCAAAGATAAGCTTTAATATTCAGCCCTATGTTGTACATTTGATTAAATATTAATTCACAGCAATGTGTTGGGTACTTACAGCCAAGCTCTCTTGACCCATTTGAAATGCACGGTCACGTATATAAACCTGGCATTTGAAAAAGGACAGGTCAACCCTGTAGATCCCACAAATCTTGCCTACAGTTCTCGCTTTAATTAGTGGCTTAACCCTGCCCTTATAAGTTGTTGACTTGATCACAGTTGTGGAGTTAGGACAATATTGCAGTAAGATAGATATGCAGGCTTTGAAAAATGCAGACCCTCTCTGCAATACTTTATTTTTGTTTTTTAACAAAGCAACAAGGGATGAAAAGATGGCAAGAAAATTCAGGTTTATTCAACGAATTTGACTTTTACTACCAACTGCAGAACTGTCGACCAGATAGGAACATTGGGAATTAGGCTGCTTTCTAGTTAAAAAGAGGAAAAAAGAAAAAGCCACTGGGTAGAGCAGTGTCCTGAACTACTTAGTAGGATATGATATGGGAAAAGAAGCAGGTAGCTCATAATGCAAGCTGGGATGCCAAAATATCCAAACTACAGCAACACACCTTGGGTCTTCATTGGGGAACTTGGGAGAAGACAGTGAAGGCTAGAAGAGTGCTCTGCTTGCTTCTGCCCTGCAGCTTCTCAGATGGTACATTACATCCTTGACCAAGGATGTTGGCCAACACATCCACAACTATCAGTGAATGATTTGCTACTGTCAGCCTTTGCTTTGACCATCAAACAAAGTCAGCACTAGGATGGAGCCACCTTTTCCCCATCCACAGCCATCACTCAGTTCCAACATCTTCCACTGAAATTTCTTGAAGAGTTTTGCTTGGGAGAAACTGTTAATAGCATTTCATTTGGTATCAGTGCTTTGATCTCTCCACTTAAATACCACATTAATTCAGAGCTCCCCTGGGTGGATGAGTTCACAGTATTAGTTAACCTCTTCTGCTGGAATTCTCAGACATGATTCAGAAATAATTCTGTGCATTGTGACAGAAACAAAAACTCATCCTTAATTAAAAGGATAAATAAAAGGAATTTCTATCCTTAGAGTAACCAGAATTCAGACACCAGCTCTTCGCACTGCTTTTTCACTACAATAAAGCAAAATTTCAGATTCTGCATGACCAGCCTACAAGTCTCCTTTCTGGTCAGAAAACAGGGCATTTTCCTGAATACCATAAAGCACCTGTGAGCAATGAGCTAGCTGGATCCTTAAAACTTTTAGATTTTCATCCTTCATTTGGGAATAGAAACTGAGCTGCGAATTTTGGAAACACCCACATTTCATTGCTGCTGTCAACCGGCAAATGGTTTATTGCTATTTTAAACTCCTCTAAGAAGTCCTTCCAGGTGTTGCTGATTGGATCCACAAAGGGATCAAGCTCAAGTTTTGCAAAGAGCTGCTCAGGTGCTACCCACAGATTTCTGACTTCTTACCAAGAACGTGCTTGTGGGTACCCGACCACCTAAATGCTGATGGTGCAGAGCTGACTGGAGCCTGAGCTTTCCACCTCTCCTCCCAATAGCTGTTGGGTATGCCCCAAGCACAAAAGGGGGTCGAGGGTGACTTTACCACCCAGTGCCAGAAGAAGGCTTTTTGCTGCTGGTGGTGGTGGTCATTTCTATGTAGGACTCCACTCTATACTTCTTGTTTGTTTGTTTTTTTTTTAAATCTATTTACTTTTTTATGTTATAATTCCAGGTTCCTATCTATAACCAGTCAATTGAATGCTGCAATCACTAGGCCTGTGCTTGGTTTCATGCTTGCCCTTCTGCCCCTGTGCCCTGGGCAGGACCAAGGCTGTGGGGTCAGATCTGCAGTCTGCCAACCCTGTCTGTGGGCTGGCAGAGCCCAAAGCCCACATCTTCTCGTTTGGGATGAGTCCTGCAGGTGCTGGACCATTGTATGAAAACAGGGAGCATCACCCAGCACTTATGGCATCGTCCTACCACTGTGCTGCTAGAGTGGACTGAATCCCAAGTTAATTCCACCACCTATGTCTCCTTATCATCTCAAGGGAAAAACAAACCCCTCTTTTGAGTGGACAGGGCTGCCACCTGGAGGCACCCCAGTTTTCCTACATGGTCAGTGGAGAGAAGGAAACGCCTGTGCGAGATGGACTGCAGGCTCCAGAGGTGCCTGACGGGTCACGTAGGACATTTACGCAGCCGTGTTACACAGTCAGGAGGTGGCAATTTTGGCACCTCGGTTACGCGCAGGCTCTACACTAGAGGCCTCTCTGGAGTTAAGGATTTTATCAGGGAGCAGGGCGGTTATTTGCTCACAAACTCAGTCAAAGTACTCTCGGGGGTTTTCTCTCCAAGGCCCAGGTTCAGGCAGGACCCTCACTCCCACCTCCCCTCTGATGTAACACTGCTACATGAAGAAGGACCTAAAGCACTTCCATCTTCCCCAGTCACCACAGGCACCTCACAAAAACCCTCATCCTTACACTGACTTTTCTCAGGTCCGTACCAGACTCTAGTTCCTTTTTCAACGCGTGTCTTGCAGAAGTCTTGGCATTACCCAACGGCGCCAGGTTCCCACGAGGACCGGCAGTGAGCACAGCAGGGTTGCGACGGGGCTTGCGGCACCGCGGTGCGGCGTCGGAACCCGCGCTGGCCAACGGCAGGCGGCTTGAGCAAGAGGAAGCAGCCTCAAAAACATTAAACCGCCACAGATTTCTTGAGAAGTCAGTGGCGAGGCAGAAATCAAATACACAACCAAGTACCCAGAAATTCACCCCGTCAGCACATACCTTCAGCCCACCACCCCTCTCCTGCCCAGGCTGAGGGATGATTAGTTTTGCTGTGCATCATTTTTGCACGATGTTCCGAGCAGCAAAGCCGCAGAGCAAGGAGGTGGAGGGGAGTTGTGGTGGGGCTAGATGCTCCTGCCACCTCGCCTGGTGTGGTGGCCAGGGTGCTTTCTCCACCTCTGTGACCGCCGCTGTGACCTGGTCTTTCTGCGATACCTGGAAGTGCAGTTCCGCAGCAGTAGGGAGAGGGACAAGGAAAGGAAGGTGCTTCCCAGAAGAACACAGGAGGTCTGCGACGGAAACAAGAAACCCTTCAAACCTTCACATCCCACCAGAAAGTCACCACCATCCTCTGCCATTCAGAGGGCATCACTGGGGGATGCACCCTGCGCAGCCACCTCCAGCAAAGGGCTGTTCCCACAGAAACGTGGCTCCGAGGGTTTGTTTTAGTTTCCTAAATAACTGATGTGGAGAAAAGGCAAGAGTGACTGTGGGATTTCCAGAGTCCATGGAAACACCACCGTTTTGTCATCCATTTCTGTTTCATGTGCAACATGGGGAACACAGACCCTGATACCTTCACACCTTTTTGGGCTGTGCCTTACTCCACAGGTGACATTTTGGGCACTGTCTGTCAGGAGATGCTCCAAATGAGCAGAGGCATTGCAATCCATTACCTGGCAAACAAATGAGTGGCTGTGTCTTTCTTTGCCCAAAGAACAGATTTATTCCCCCACACCCAAAATATTGGGTGAGTAAAAGGTTTTCCTCAAACCTCACAGTTAACATGACTCAATGGGGACCTATTCCCAGAGGAAAGGCTGTTTTAACCCATTTCCTCCTAGTCTGGCAACAGGAAGCCCTGTCAGCAGGAGGCTTGGGGTAGACCACCATGATGTTGGCAAAAAGAGAGCGGGTGGGAGAGCTTTTTCCAAACCTGCCATTTTTCAATAAAAATTATGAAGGACATGAATTTTTAGGCAGCCGTCAAGTAAATTCACTAAGCTCATTATGGGACTCAAACCTGACTATTTTACTTGCCTTACCTAGAGTAAATCTTGCCTTTCCTCTCCCCTGCCCCTTGCCTTGCTCCTAGTTTTCTGTTGGCTCCAGTTTCACCAACCATGGGAAATTTTCCCTCTCTCCTTGGGTGGGTTTCGTCAGTTTTCCAAGTCTTCTCCTTCTTGTGCTCTGTGCTTTTGTACTAAAAAATTCATGTGGAGATATGGAGCTGGACTCAAACCAACCAACCTTGCAGGGTGGTTGAGGACTCCAAACCCAAATCTTCATTTGAACATTCACCACCGCATCCCTTCGCGCAGAAGCAAAGACCTTCTCAACCAAAATTGCTTCTTGACGTCCCCACTTTGCATCTTGTCTGTGGAGGGTCAGAGCAGGGGTCAGTCTGACTCCCACATTAAATGGGGGAACTTCAGCTGAAGTGGAGGATGTCAAATCACAAGGACAAACCAGGTAACAGACTACCCCTATCTCGATCTCGGCTCAAGGTAACAGCATTTCTCCATCCCCTGGAAATGAAAGGTAGAACCGTACTGCACCACAGAGCATGAAAGAGCACGCCTTGCCCACCAAAACATCCTTTCCAGCTGGTACCTTGCTACCCTCTTAATATATATAATATTCCTACGTGCACAGTTCTGCTGAGAAATAATCTTATCATTATAGAACAGCCTTTAAGGCACGGTTCTTCCCGTCTGTCCCAGGGTTTACTCAGCATTTCCACTGCCCGTGCTAATGGTGCAGCTCTCGTTCAAACACACGCCTCGCCCTCGCTCGCCTCAACGCCGTGGCAGTCCCTCTCACACCCCGCGGCTGCGGCTGCGCACCTGCAAACCACTGCCGGCAGGGTTTTACCACCTTATGTGCACAGGCTGTTAGTGTGCAAAAACCATTTTCTACAGTTCGTTTGAAAACATTCAGTGCCTTTTTTTTTTTTTTTTTTTTAATTTCATGTGATTTTTGGCTCACTGTTCACAACTCAGCTCCAGCATCTCACTGGGGATGGTTCCTCTCCCTTCACTGGCGAGCAATCTTTGCAGCCAGGGTCTTGGGGCTAATGCTAAAGGAGAGGCAGTTTTAAATTCCCTTTGCACCTGTCCTGAAGACGGAAGATTATGGAGGTACAGAAGCATAAAGGTGTAATACAGTCAGCATGCAGGGATTTGAAAAGCAATTATTGAAAGAAACCTTACTCTGAAATATATTTACTGGGTCCTTCTTTGAAAAGGAGTGAAGATTTCTCACACCGTAAGAGCTTTTATTCAGCACAGACTAAGCAGCAGTCCTCCAAGGGGAAATCAGAACACAAATGGGAAACGAAGTCATATTTCTCCACGTGAAATAGCCAAAGACAAGAAAGTTACCCTTTGTCGCATCCATGCGTAAAGGCGGGTGCCCAGCTGCGCGTTCAAGGGACAGTTGCGCCATTTAACTTGGCTGATCTGGAGGTTTAGTCATTTCTCAGCAAATCCAGTCGCTTCCGTAAAATAACATAAAACCGTAAATGAAAGGTGTCATTTCATTCCTGCCTCAGGTCGCGGGATGGGCAACGCTAACGCCGGCAATAAACGGCCTCCACGGGTTTTGTCGAGAGACAAATTCTTCACCCTTTCAGTGCACTGCGGGGTCCCTGGGGCTGCATGGCCGCACCAGGACAGCGCGGTGAGGCGAAAGCCCAACCCCTCTGCACACACCCTGTCTGCAGCTGCCGTTTTAGCAGGTGTTTTCCACCTTTTTTAGCTTAGCCATACCCACGGCTGTTAAGAAAATTAGCGTGAAGCTGTCTTCCGGAGGATGCCGCCGCTTAGGCCATAATCGTTGCGCTGGCGGCGGCGGCGGCCCTCTCGCCTTGTCCCTGCAGGGAGGGGGCTTGCCGCTCCAGGTCTTGGTGAGGAAGAGGGGATGCTCTCCCAGATGCGAGTTGGAGATTTGCCTGAGGAAGGGCAGATGCACTGGCCTTCAAAGACTTTTCCTTTGTTTAAATAACACATCAAGATTTTTTTTTTTTTCAACTCTGTCCTCATTTTAAGGAGAAGTCCCAGTGTAATTTCCACGCTGATCAGATGAAAGCTCGCAAAATACATTTCCTTCAAGGTGTAGGGGCATGTATTAAGTTAACTTCGGGTGACCTGTGACTCTGCCAGTGACACACACCATTTAAATCCATGCAAATTTAAACCTTGCCCACGCCACAGGCAGATTCTTTGCTTTTCCCATGCTGCTCGAATGGAGCTGGAAATGTTCGATGAGGGAAGTCTTAGTGATGTATTTCAGCAATAATTCATACGCTATACATAATTTAAGACCTCGCTGCAGTTCCCCCCCCGTAGCACACATTGTACAGCGTGTACACACAGGGCCAGACGGCAGCTTTAAGGAGGCTCCAGGCATAATCCACAGTAAGAAGAAGTTTGATCCATCTCCAATTTGCACCTGCCAGATCATGAAGGGAGCTAATTGGATTAAAATATTGTAATTATCATTTCATTTACATGCGGTAAATCCTTAGGGAAACATTTTAAATGGCAGAAAATTTGAGGATGCAGTCTCTGAAGTCTGCTTCTTAAAAGCCTAATGCTCTCTCCCTCCCTCGTTGCCCGAGACTGGAGTTTTATTTCTCAGAAAAGGTGAGCGTGATAAGCGATGTGTGTGTGTAGCCGGTGTGGAGCACAGACCACAAAACACTGCTTGGTTTGATCATGGTCATATTTATCAAGGCTACTTGGATGCCTTTGATATCATCAGTCCATGGTGACTGTGCCTGACTCTCCCTGCTGCCCCTGCCCAGGCAAAATTAGCCTTAAAACACCCGTGAAGGACTTGACTCTGAAGTCCAACACACAGCCAGTTGCAGGGGGGACTGTGAGTCCAGAGGAGGAATGGAAAGAGCCTTTCCTGGGCTATAGTAGCAGCCCCTGTTTCTTCTCCATGTTTTGGGGCCAAGCAGCCGCCCCCGGATGCCCCACGGAGGGTTAAACCAGGGGCAGCACCCAGCCCCGCAGACCTACCTCACAAGGGGGACACACGTCCCCAGATGGGGCTGGAAAGACACCCGCCTCCGGGCACACCTCGCAGGAGGGCGTCCGCCGGGCAGCCCCGCGCTGCTGTGCCCTCTGAACCGGCGCGGAGCAGGGGTGACGTGCTGCGTCCGTGCTGACGGCCGTCGCCGAGGAGCGGCGGAGCTACGCGCACGTGTGCCATGCGATCCACTTCAGAGACTAATGAAGCAGAATACAGGACCAAAACCAACCCAAACCCATGTGTCCTCGCACCTACTGGGTGCTCTTTAGGGGAGGTAACTTTGTAATGCTTGGCAGATTTACGAGCCAGACCTGGGCTTTCCCCACACCCACATCAGTTGAACACCTCAGCCTGCGTCAGGTACGAACCCGCTCCTGTCAACCAGGTGCTCAGCTGTGAGTTCTGTGTCAGAAGGTGTCTAGTTAACTTCTGTATTTCCTCTGTGACGCTGATTCGGGGATAAACAGTCACAGCCATCACGAGAAACGACATGTAATGTTGCAATGCTCTTGTTTTCACAATAGCCTTAGGGTCCGCTCTGGTCTCCTGTGGAGCTGACATGAAGCTACTGATCAAGAATATCTTCAAGCCTCACTGAATAGCCAGGCCTAAGCATGTAGAAATTTTGTGTGTTCATCAAGAGCAGAAAGGTGGCAACAGGAGAACAAATATTACATTTACAAGGGGAAAAAAATGGAAAGAAATTCCATTTTAGGGAGTGTATTAACTCTTTACAAGAAAACTCAAGGCTTTGAAATGTCTAGTTTGTCATTCAGGCCCTGCTCATGTCAACGGTGGAGCACAGGAGCACACAAGGGCAGCTTTAGTAGCTGCCTCACCACTTTGCATGACTGTTGGCAGCCTGGAGCCTAGCACTGACACACTTACCTGATCTCAAGGTTACGGTTTCTTTTTTGGGGCAGCCAACTCAATACACAATACATGGATCTGATTTTCAAAGGGCAAGCACCCCACCCAGTCTGGAAACTGGAGACTTTGTAAGACATGTCCCATTAGACAGGCAGAAATCAATGCCTGCTCGGTCATTAGTCATTCTGGAAACCTCCACCTGGGTGAGTCAGACGAGGCGCCTGGCATACCTGGCAAGCTGGAAGGGAATCCGGTTTTGGGATTTTTTTTTTTTTCCACCGCCCCAAATTTTCCAACTTGAGCTGCACAGGCAGCAGTCAGCCTCCCTGGGAAACTGCCCGGCAGGGAACATGAGATGAAACCCATTTCTGGTCTCACCATGTCACTTCTAATGTGTCTAAAGAATATTTGGCTGATGAGTTCCCGCTCTCCAGAAAACAGCAAATAAACAAATTTCACTGAAGCAAATTATGGGTTGGTCGTCTGTTAAATGCACAAGCCCAAGGTAAAGGGAAAAAGTCCAAAAAGTAGAATTTGCTGTTACCCACTTTTTGCTGGGATATCTCCGAGAAGGGCAGCACCAAGGACAGTTGTGGAGAAATAATGTACCAAACATAGCTGGTTCAATTGTTTCAGAAACAGCATTGCCATCCATGCAGTTCTTCCAAGCTTTAAGTTAGCCATGACAGGTCTAGCCTGGATTTCTATTCTCCACCTGGCCATCACAGAAAATCATCGGGTCTACCCATTTCTAACAGGCATAGCCTGCTATGGACTGCAATGGAAAGCTAAACAGCGTAGTTCTTGCTGCTGGAACAACCACAACTGCTGTGGATGTATGCAACATGTAAAGGTGTCTTGCCACTGTGACTACTTGCTGTTGAATTTCCTTGCCGTAGCTGGATGCCATGCAAGAACTTCAACCTTCCCCGGTTTATGCCACCAACACACCTCTGGATGCAGTCAGTGCATCCTCCCCAGGGCTGGAGCATCCACACATCAGCAACCATGTTACAGCCCCACTCAATAGGCTTTTGCCAATTCTATGTCCCACTTGTGCTACAAATGTACTTTTGGTCTTTCAGGCCTCCATACTTTAAGTATGTGTTGATGTAAAACTGACTGTGCTACAAAAGACAAAGCAGGTCCATGGAAATAAAACGTTCAACATTTAGCTGTTGAGTGCTTGTTAACCATGATTTGTAATGGTGATTTGTAACGGTTAGGTGTATCCCTTTTGCACCAAGGGATACGACCTAGGTGCTTTGGAGAGGAGAGCAGCCCATCAGCACAGCTGGTGCCTTAGTTTCCTTGAGGCACAATAACAAGTGTCCATTTCCATAGTACAGGAGCTTCTGATTGTCCAGCAGAGCTGCTTAGGTGAGCACCAAAGCGTACGAAGCAGCTGACAAACCCCTGAAAGGCAGGGGAACTCAGCTCAGCATCACTACGTTGGACCATCCAGTGACAGAGCTGGCTGGGAACCACAATACAGCTGGCTCTCCCTGATTGTGGATGGCTGTGGAGCCAAAGGCTGTAAAACTTCAATGCTATATTATTCTAGAGATCCCAACACCAGTGGTGGTGGTCTCCTAAGCATTGCACTCAGGAGGACCCAGTTGCTATAAGGCAGCATCTGAGTTTTATGTCATGATAAGGTTTCCACCACCACTGGCTATACGTGAGCTCCATAGCCCTACCACAGTCCCTACCAGAGTCCCTACCAGGATCATTCATTTGCAGATGCGATGATGCTGTGCAGGTCAGACCTTCTTAGCACGTGTTGCTTTGCCTCACCAAGGACACAGGCTTGCCTGCTGTGCTGGCTGCCGAGGGACACTTGGACAACTCTTTAAACATCATTAAGTCTTTAGCACTGCTCAGAAGCAGCCCAACTCTTTTCTTTGTGCTGTCATGTAGCTCAATTTTTTACTTTTTTTTTTTTACGATCCATAGCATTCACTTGGCAGTGAGACTCTCCCACCTCCTCTCCTTGGGGGATATCGGGGAGATCCCCAGGAGGTTGCTTCCCCAGAGAGGTGCCTTTATATGGTCATCCATGAAATGTGCCTTCCTCTTGTGATGGGATGGGGAAAGAGGTGGCGTGCAACTGCGACGTGAAAAGGGTATTCTTTAACATAGGAAAGAAAACATGACTGTTAGAACAAGACTTACCTCAGCCTCCTCCTAGGGGTATGTGCCCAGCTCCAAGCTGCATCAGACTCTTGCTGCTTCACAGGGACAGACCAGCAGGAGGATGAAAAAGTCTGGTCAAAGGCACATAGATGGCCAACCCCAATCCTCTGTGCTTCAGAAGGGATGCAGACGTGATGAGAGAGCTGCCGTCTGCCACCCCGCAGAGGCATTTTGCTTGTGGTGTGAACTGTCTGCCTGAGCGCTGCAGAACGGAGCGCTCAAGGTTAAACTGGATTAAACTGTTACAGCTCCACTTTCCCACGTGTGGTTTAAAGTTAAACGTTATAAATTTCATGGTGAGTTATTAAAACCTTCTTGGCAAGGAGAACTCATCTCTCAAAGAAAAAAATTTCCTCCAAGTTTGCAAACCTGCAGGGAGGCCTCAAGTCAAGTTAACGGTGAGATTTCCAAGCGGAAGGGAAGGAAAAGCTGAGGTATTGAATCGGCAGCGTGTGGGAGCGGGAGCCCTGCGGAGCAGCCTGGCTCTGCTCGGCCATGTCAGCTGCTCACCTGGTCTTCATGGTCAGCGCCTTGGTCCCACGTGTTGTGCCCAACAGCACAGATGCTTCTGGAGCAGAAGGCGAGCACCACGCTGTATGGTGCCTTTGGAGTCAGCCGGACGTTCTGGGCTGGATGCATGGAAATTTTTGTAAATACTTGTCAGTGTAAATTAACAAACAAGCAGCACGAGAGGCCTTGAAATGTCATTCTTCTGAGAAGTCCCATCCTTACAGTTTCTCCCAGTATCACCCAGCCGTGCAGTGATCTTGGCATGGGGTGGGTGTGAAATGTCACACTGAGTTGCAGCAGAAGTCACGTAAAGATGATCACAAGCATCACGCACAGGGATGGCTGGTTCTGCGTAGCTACTGCTCCTCGGCAGGCCAGGGAAGCCCTCCGAGAGGAGTGGCTTGCCCTATTGCTCCCTGAGCCTACTAACCTAAAGCTGTAAGGCAGACCACTGGCAAGTGCAGCAAGAGAAACAAGGGGAGAACTGCAAGGAAAAAAGGCCTAGACCAGGCGTTTACGTCAGGGCAGCAGAAAAGCAGAATTTCTCCTGCCCCCCACCCCAGGGGAGGACATCAAACGCCAGCCCTGGCAAGGACAGCGCAGCAGACACTTTCTCGTTCTCTGCTCTCCAGGCTCTACGTTAAGCCTCAGAGGACTGAACGGCAAAATGCTGAGAGCTGGTTTCTGTTCTCAGCTGTCACAACTCTGCAGGAGCAGCCCCGGCTGTCCTGCTCCACACACTCCCAAAACCCACCTCATATGCGCTGCTGTCAGAGCAGATGTTCCCAAGCCGCTCGGGTATTTTCGGTGGCTGAGCGGTTTTGCAGCCCGAAGCCTCCAGCAAGCTCCCACGTCAGCCCAGGCGGGCACGGCCATCGTCTGTGAGAAAGCGAAGCGCAAAGCTCCTGCCCAACGTCTTTACGCAGCCAGCAAGGGGATGAGGCAGCCCCATGTGCCGCACAGCCAGGCCACGGAAACCGAAGAGCAGTCGCTTTGGGCACTGAGCCTTGGCTGAACAACCTCAGCTGCCGGTTTCTATCTCAAGACGTTTTGCGATTGGGAAAACACTAAATCAGCTCTCGTCTCCAGCTGTAACTCCAACAGGATCTGGAGGCCTGGCTGCTTACGGCACTGCTCGCCGTTTCCCCCGTTAAACGTTGCAGCCAGCACAGGGCACAGCGGCTGGAACCTCGGCCGATGGAGAGGCACCCACTCATGGCTACCTGGGCTCGGGGGCTGTCGGCAGGACCAGCTGAGGGCCGAGCTCTCGGGTCTGGGCACTGGCATCCCTGCGCTACGCCAGCCGCGATTATTTAGGGGACATGAGTCCAGCGCTGGCGCCCGAATTCACGTAAGAGAAAAAGAGGAGGTTTCGTTTTTCCTGAGGCCGGAGGTGAATTGGACTGTAACGGGCTGAAAGCTGTAATATTCAGGAAACGTTACCCTCTCGCCCGCTCCCTCCGCCCCGGCACTGCGCCGGGCGGCCGCACGGTGTCACACCGAGCCTGCGGCTGCCTGCGGCTCCATCACCTCCGGGGCTGACGGACCCCGGAGCGGGGCGATGGGGAGGTGTGATGGCCGGGGGTGGGCAGGGGGGACAAGCATCGGCTACCTCATTTTGTCCCGAAAGGGTTCGAAATGAAAATGGGAATTGCAGCTTTTATCTTAAAATTATCAATTCTAAGCCGCTCCCTCCCCAAAGGGCTCGGTGGCTTCGCGCTGCAGCTCGCCATCTCCGGAGGGTTCACAGAGCATTGAAAATCCTCTGGAACTCCTGTGCGCAGGGAGGCAGGAGCGCAGTGGAGCCCCGCCGAGCCGAGGGGTCCTTGGGGGGCATCGCCGGAGAGCAGAGGCCCCCGCGGCGCTGGCACCAAATGCTGCAGCCACGCGGCTCGAGTGCCGGCGTCCCACAGCCACGCTCGGGACGAGGGCTGGCGAGAGCCCCAGGAGGATGGCGTGACCCCTACTACCGTGAGAGGTGGGAAAGCTTTTGGGACTGAAGAACTTGCATTTGGCCCGAATATTGTGCCTTATGGTGGAGTACAGTGGTGTTAATGCTCCTGCCCGAACGTTAAGCAGAGAACAGCAGGACTCAATACTCAGCCCCCAATGAAACCAACTTCCACGCAGTTCGAGCACTTGGCCTAAAAGAATAATTGACTCAGCACAGCCAGAGTCTGGTGCTGTGGCAGCAAGTAAAGCAGGCTCGTTTGCAAAACCACTGCCTTCTCCCCACCCAAGCTACAGAGACATTAAAGGAGGAGAAGTTATAACTTGGCAAGACAACTTGGAAAGAACAGTTTTGCTGCATTTTAAATATGAAATGTTTGTTTTGTTGGAAAATGTTTTGTTTATTTTTTGTTGAAATATGAAATGTTTGTTTTGTTGCATCCTTTTGGGATGCTAGGCCAGACCTTGAAAATACTGAAAGGCCCCAATGAAGAACCTACAAAAGAAAAAGAAACAAACCTAGTAGCTGTTGGATGCAATGTAAGAGCAGCGGATCACATCCCAGCAGAACAGGGGCAAGGGGCTATCAATGGAGGTGGGAACGAGGGGAAACATTTTCAAAGAATCACAAAATCATTAAGGTTGGAAAAGACCTTTAAGATTATTAAGTCCAACCATCAACCCAACACCGCCATGCCCACTAAACCATATCCTGAAGTGCCACATCCACACATTTTTTGAATACTTCCAGAGATGGTGAATCCACCACCTCCCTGGGGAGCCTGTTCCAATGCTTGACTGCTCTCTTGGTAAAGAAATTTTTCCTAATACCTAGTCTAAACATCCCCTGGCGCAACTTGAGGCAGCTTCCTCTCATCCTATTGCTTGTTACTTGGGAGAAGAGACCAACACCCACCTTACCACAACCCCCTTTCAGGTAGTTGTGGAGAGCGATAAGGTCTCCCCTCAGCCTCCTCTTCTCCAGACTAAACCACCCCAGTCCCCTCAGCCGCTCCTCATAAGACTTGTGTTCCAGACCCCTCAGCAGCTTCATTGCCCTTCTCTGGACACCCTCCAGCACCTCAGCATTCTTCTTGTAGTGAGGGGCCCAAAACTGAACACAGTGCCGAGTACAGGGGCACAATCACTGCCCTAGTCCTGCTGGCCACACTAGTGCTGATACAGGCCAGGATGCTGTTGGCCTTCTTGGCCACCTGGGCACACCGCTGGCTCATATTCAGCCGGCTGTCAACCAGCACCCCCAGGTCCTTTTCCGCCAGGCAGCTCTCCAGCCACTCCTCCCCAAGCCTGTAGCGTTGCATGGGGTTCTTGTGGCTGAAGTGCAGGACCCTGCACTTGGCCTTATTAAACCTCATACAGTTGACCTCTGCCCATCGATCCAGCCTGTCCAGATCCCTCTGCAGAACCTTCCTACCCTCCAGCAGATCAACACTCCCAACAACATGGTGTCATCTGCAAACTTACTGAGGGAGCACTTGATCTCCTCACCCAGATCATTGATAAAGTTATTGAACAAGACCCCAGAACCGAGCCCTGGGGAACACCACTTGTGACCGGCCGCCAACCGGATTTAACGCCGTTCACCACAACTCTCTGGGCTCGGCCATCCAGCCAGTTCTTTACCCAGCGAAGAGTAAACCTGTCTAAGCCCCAAGCCACCAGTTTCTCCAGGAGAATGCTGTGGGAGACGCTGCCAAAGGCTTTACTAAAGTCCAGGTAGACAACATCCACAGTCTTTCCCTCATCCACTAGGCGGGTCACCTGGTCATAGAAGGAGATCAGGTTGGTCAAGCAGGACCTGCCTTTCATTAATCTGTGCTGGCTGGGCCTAATCCCTTGGTTGTCCTGCACATGCACTGTGAGCACCCTCAAGACAAACCACTCCATGATCTTCCCCAGTACCGAGGTCAGGCTGACAGGCCTGTAGTTCCCAGGATCCTCCTTCCAGCCTTTCTTCTAGATGGGCGACACATTGGCAAGCCTCCAGTCTTCTGGGACCTCCCCTGTTAACCAGCACTGCTGATAAATGATGGAGAGTGGCTTGGAAAGCTCCTCCGCCAGCTCTCTCAGTACTCTCAGGTGGATCCCATCAGGCCCCATAGACTTGTGGGTGTCCAGGTGGCTTAGCAGGTCCTTAACTGCTTCCTGCTGGATTATGAGGAGTTTATTGTGCTCTCCATCCCCATCTTCCAGCTCAGGGGGCTGAATACCCTGCGGATACCTGGTCTGGCTATTAAAGGCTGAGGCAAAGGTGGCATTAAGTACCTCAGCCTTGTCCTCGTCCTTGGTGACAGTGTTCCCCGCCATATCCAATAAGGGATGGAGATTCTCCTTGCCTCTCTTTGTTGTTAATATATTTGTAAAAACTTTTTTTTATCCCTTATGGCCATGGCCAGATTGAGTTCTAGCTGGGCTTTTGCCTTTCTAATTTTGTCTCTGCTTGACCCAACAAGATCCTTGTACTCTTCTTGTCTTCCAAAGGTGATAAACTCTCTTTTCCCCGAGTCCCAGCAAAATCTCCCTGTTCAGCCAGGCCAGTCGCCTTCCCCGCCAGCTCTTCTTACGGTACATGGGGACCACCTGCTCCTGCACCTTTAAGATTTCATTCTTGGAGACTGTCCAGCCTTCCTGGGCCCTTTTACCCTTCAGGACTGTCTCCCAAGGGACTCTCTCAACCAGTGACCTGAACAGGCAGAAGTCTGCCCTCCGGAAGCCCATGGTAGTGGTTTTGCTGACCCCCCTCCTTACTTCACCAAGAATCGAGAATTCTGTCATGTCGTGGTCCCTGAGGCATTTTGGCACATGGCAGACTTGGAAGGGCTCATGCAGACCCGCCGCACACCCAAACACCGAGGAGAGCGAGGAGCCGCGGCCGGAGTCTCACAGCAACAAGGCGCTGACTCAGCAGCAGGAGCACCCGCTGCCGCGGGGCCGGTGCCCCGGTGTCCCCGGGGGCAGCCCGCGCTGCCACAGGCGCCCGGCGTGCCGCGAGTCGGTGCAGACAGCGTTTAGCAGGGAGGACTGGTGGAACAGGGAGGTAAAAGGTGTGTTTGGAAAGAACAAACCGAGCCGACAAGGGAGCCGGGGAAGCTGGGCGGCCTGGGGAGGCGGCTGGGATGTGCTTACCCGGCCCGGGATCCTCAGGGCAAGGCTCCAAGGTGCTGCCCTCCGCGGCGGGCAGAGCCGGCTGCCACCACATGCAATTAACCGCTTCATCACCGTCTAAGCGAAACAAACCAATCCATCCCTCCTGCCTCTACCCATCGTCCTCCGGTCTGCAGCCCGTGACCCACACCCTCCGGCCCGCCATGGCAGCCCTGCTCCCCGGACAGTCCCTGGGAGCAGATTTTGGATGTTCTCCGCTGTTCCAGGCAGGCTGACACCACGGTAGCGAGCTGGCACTCAGCCCCCTCACGAGCTGAGCCGCCCTGCGGTGTCAGTAAATACCTGCTGGGATGGAGCTGTAGACCCAGATGGGAACGATGAGACAAGAGCAGAATTTAGCCCTCAGAGGTCCACCTTGACCACAGGCTCAACGGGTCCAGTAGGTCTGCGAGGTTTTAAGAAGCCAAATGAAGGCCAGAGACTGCTTTTAGGATGAGAGCAGCCTGCCAAAGGGAAAGGGAACCTGCAGCACACCCATCACTTCTGGAGGACAGGGAGAAGTGGTAATTTTTGAGCTGGAGCCCAGAACCACAACAAGCCTCAGCTTACATGGCACAACACCCTTTTACAGCAGCACGGACATTTCCCACAAGCTCTCCTCTTCCCATCCGACACACCTTTAGATAAAGGTCCAGGTGACAGGCAGAGAGCAAAAGGTCCCCTGGCATGCAGGAGGAACAGGGAGGATTGCCTCTGAGATCCAAGGTTAAGCTTCAAAGGGACACTAAGAGTCTGGAGACTTCAGCATCTCTGAGACCTTCAGTCTACTGAGAAGATTAAGGTGTGAGTGCAATAAAGAAAACCACACTTACCTCTGTGACAAGGTACAAGTGATTTATGAAAGGGATTAATTCATGGTTGTTTGAGATAGCAGGATGGGACAATCTGATCTTGTGTTCCCAAGCCTTTTAATAAACTTCCGTAGGAGGGAGATAACATACTTACAGTGGTGACACAAGCAGGACCTGCATGATGGTGCGTTAGCACGCTGGTACCGTGGTTAGCGGGGAAAGGTAAGGGGCACTGAGCATCGTGCAGGGTTGAGGAAGGAATTACTATACAATATCCTGTAGACTCTGCTGTGGCGCAGCATTGCAACGCCTCTGCCGTGGCGATGCCCAAACGAACGCTCACAACAGTCCCTTGGGCTTGAACGTCTCTGAAGGGAAGAGAAGTGCCCATGGGCTGGGCCGGCGGCTTGGCCGAAGCGGCGGGGCCAGCAGCCTGCTCCCCATGCTCAGGCGGGGGGAAGGCACGGCTCCCTGCTCTGGCCCTGAACGCGAGAAGAGGAATAAATCCCTTTGGTGTGCGGTATTTACTTACGTCTTCTGTTGTACCTCACCATAGCGTCTGTGCAGGGTCGGCTCCTCTGGCAAACAAGCATCCTCCCTGCTCTGTGGTGGGGAAAGCGAGGCACAGGAAGGATTTTGGGTCTGATGCAGCACCCCTGGAAGCGGCTGCAAAGGCTCTGCCTGAATCCCAAGTCCCAGAGCAGGGACATGACTCCCAGGTTCCCAAACCCCATCTCCCTACCTCCATTGCCCAGTGCCCAGCTACCAGTGCTGGCTCAGCTGAGCAGTGCAGCCACATCCAGCACCTGTGATGGAAAATGAAGCAGAAGGATCATTTCTTATTTCGCCGCAGGCTGGGCTTGGGGAAGCAGTGATTTTTACGCACCCAGCCCTGCTCGGTTCCCATGCATGGCATGTTGACGGCACCCACAGCCCAGCCTGGTCATTCGCAGGAGCGATGCTTTCAGGCCGACACCAGCGCTGACGAGCGCTGCAGGAAATCACAGCCAGCTCCCAAGGACAGAACTGCTGTTGGCAAACCGGGAAGCCGTTCCTTTCGCTGATCATGAATTGCGCATAGGGAGAGTTTTGTGGTCTTACTCTCCTCTAGACACTGGGCTCCCAAGTGGCAGCCTATGTCCCCCTGCTTTCTTCTTCCTTGTTTGACCTGTTACCTTTCTTTCCCTGCTGCTTACAAGGGTCCAACACCAGCGGGACTCCAGCCCCGGTGCAGGATTAACTCCAGGGTGAAACAGGGAGACGGGGAACGCCAAGTGGTTTGCCAGTGCTGCTGCATCCCTCCTGCACATCAGCCCACAGAGAAATCCCTCTTCTTGGTAACTCCCGAATCGATTTATAAACTGGAGACCACCATGACCAGCACCTCCCCGACTCCAGCACAGGGCAGCCCCACTGCGCGCTCATTGCTGCCTTAGTCCCAATACAGGTGGCCGCACCGCCGTGCTTGTAGGAAGCCCCTGATGTCATGTTAAAAATTCTAGTCATGAGTAGAGAGTTCACCACAACTATTAGTTCACTCTTTCACCAGCTGATTATCCACACGAGAATTAGCCTCTCCTTTCTCACCTGGATTTGTTCACACTGGCTCAGCTCTTGGCCCCTGGTTCCCATTAGGCACCTGCCAGCTAGGCAGGGGAGCCCCGCTCACCAGGTTTGTGCACCCAGCCTCGGCACTTACAGGGTGGTCGGGAGTGTGTGCCATTAGTCTTCCCTCTGACACACCCAGCAGGCTGCAACCCTGAAGATTTCCAAGCCCTTAGTCATTCCCATGGCTTTTCCCTGACAGCAAAACACACCAGAAATGTTGTTTTTAGCAGTACGCTAGCTCGCCACCTTCCCCCATTCAGCTACACCCTCCTTTTGCCAGGTGCTTAAGCCATTTTATAAATATCGCAGATAAAAACAAGCCTGCAGAGGCTCGCAGAGCCATCAGCGCTGAACCCCAGCAGCACAGAGCAGCAATGAAGATACGACTTGGCAAGGGCCGATTTCCTCTGGCAGCGAATGCCGTGACAACATCTGAACCTTGGGAGGGCACTGGAAAGCCTCCAGCTGCGGCACACCGGGCAGAGAGGGTTTTATCACACCATGCTGGTATTCTTGATGGCTCCTGAGCTGTTTGTACTCGGGGGAAGCGCTTTCATAATTGCTTGGTTTGGGGTTAATGATTTTTCTGTTTAAAACCAAATTAATATTATATAATGATTGGTATTTATTTGCAGGATGCAATTAGATCACATTACGAGAATTATTTGTTGCATGAATGGGAATTCAACAATTTCTGAGAAGTGAACACTTTTTTTTTTCCATTTCTTACTGCAGTAAGCAAGCAGAAAAAAATGAAAAACATAATCAACGAGCAAAAAGACCACAGCCTCTCTCTGTCCCCCTCCACCTGCTAAAAGCCAGTATTTCTGTTAACACTGGGTGGGAATATGGAAGTAGCACACTCAAAGTGCTCAAGCAGATTTTTCTCCAAGCTGCTTGAGGAAAATACCTTCAAAGCAGTAGGTAAGACAAAACCTCTCTTCCTTCTGGGATTTGATTTTAGCAAAACAATGTGTGTGTGTGTGGGGGGGAGATCCCCTCGGGCTGCGTCCCTTGGGCCGGCTGCTCCTCAGCTGCCCCGCCAGGTCCCAGGTCCCCGACTCAGGGCTGCGTCGCCCGCGGGCTCGCGCCTTTCGGAGCCCGAGGCTGGCTCACTACTCGGCTGTCTTTACTAAGCGCCATCAAGAGTCTCTTCCTAAGAAGCCCTTAAGCCTCCACACTTTGCCCCAACTTGATTTTTGGTTTCTTTACGGCACTACTTCGCTCTTGTTCCAGTGCAAGCTGCATAGAAGCAGCATCTAAATGTAAGTTTGCAGCCAAACCCTCAGATTTTCACAACGTAAGCTTTTGAGAGGGACACTAGTCACAGTTGTCTGTCTTTAA
The DNA here is from genome assembly GCF_964289735.1 of Phaethon aethereus. Lineage (NCBI taxonomy): Eukaryota > Metazoa > Chordata > Aves > Phaethontiformes > Phaethontidae > Phaethon > Phaethon aethereus. Next base: position 75,541,151 of record NC_138578.1, on the reverse strand, counting down.
GCAGGAAAACCAGCCATGTTTCAAACACTGCCTACAGGAAAGAAATATGGAAGTATTTTCCCTGAGATTCGGTTTAGAGTTTAACTGCAATATTATTCCTTTAAAGAGAAAAGGCAGCAATTAGAACATGAGGAGCAAATGTGGAGAAAACCTCCTTTCCTGAGTACAGGAGGCGAGGTTCTCCTACTTTGTTCCCCAAGCAAGGCTGATGTCCTGTCCTGAAACAGGTTCTCAAAAACGTGGCAAATAGAGGCTATAAAATTGGTCATTGAGTGAATTTGTGGTGGCTTTATATTCTATTCCAACACACTTGGACCAAATTAGTTGAATTTTCTTACCTGAATGGAGCTTCTTTACATGGGGAGTATAGCAACTTCCTTCCCTATTATTTAAAATTAGGGAAGAATTATTTCTAGACAAAGATGAGCTACAATCACTGGCTCAAACCTTTCATTTTTGTTCCCCACTAGAGTGGCCATTTCCCCCAGAGATCATCGATCCACATTACCCTTTCCACTGGCTAAAAGAAGTGCTCCTAGACAAAGCAGATGGTTTGGAGACCAACATCCAGGACTTTTGAACTACTTGGGGTTCACTTTTTTCTGTATCATCTCCCAGTGTTTGAGACTCAAGGGATCAGAGGGTAGTTCCATTTTAAATATATTTATGAACTTGCAGAAGTGATTATTTTTGTTTAGATCTTCAATTATTAATTTCCAGCTTTCTGCAGATAAGCCAAAGAAAGTAAATTAAAAAAAAAAAACCACACACCAAAACCCACCAAAACACAGCAAAAATAAAACCACCCCAAACCAGCACCAAACCAGCAGGCTTTACTGCTGCGTAAGAAACAGAAAAACTGCTAATGAAGAGAAAAAAAAAAAATCACAAATGGTCTTGGCCAGAAAAAGTAATTCTCTATCAAGTGCCTCAACATTTGATCTCGGTGGCTCCCCAAAGGCAAGGGAAGATGGCATGGTACAAGTCCTTCGCTAACAAAGCCAGGACAGACTCGCTGCTCTTAACACTGCTGACACACAACTTCTCACCACCGAGGATCTCGGGCTGGGACGAGGCATCCCGCGCCGTGTCAGACATCCCACGCTCATGAGAGCGAGCGAGCGGACGGCGGCATCGCTCAGCAACCGGACACAAGCAATAGCCCCCTTCGCACCCACGGGTGCGCACAGCACCCCTCGCTGCTGCCCGGGAGCGTCCGAAGCAGCGGGCAGGAGGCCGGGAGGCCGCGCCGCTGGCTGCGTCGCTCTGGACGCAGAAGGCATTTTCTCTTTTGCAGACAAGCTCGGTCAGAGCCCTAACAGGCTGGTGGCTGTTTGCAGAGAAAAAACGAGCAGAATACAAATCAACTTCATACCTTTGAGTGAAACATGGGGGGGGGGGGGGGAAATCATACTTTACACTTCAGAGCCTTCATGTTTAGTGAAAACAAGAAGTGAAAGGAGTTCATGAAAGACTAATCGCTCAGCTTGTTTTATGCATGAGCCCCAGCATTCCTAGCACCTGCAGTTACAGCTTGTTTTCAAAGAGACCAATTATTTCATTAAAACATCATCTTCACACTTTCGGATTTGCTAGAACAAGTCTTCTCCTCTTCATCCTTCTGGCCTAGTATTTTGCCATTTTTTGGCTTAAGACCAAAGAGAGCCAAATGAAAAAATCCAAGTCTTTGTACTATCTCTAATTTACTAACAGCTATTAAACCCTGGGATCTAGGATCCATCCTTTCTCCTCCACAAAGGAAAGGAATGCTGCAGGACTTCAAGCACCTTGGTGCAAAATTCATGGCAGCTCTGGCAGCCAGGGAAGGAGCTGTGTGGTGGATGCTCTTGCAGGTACAAGGACACCAAATGACGGTTTGAAATGAGCCTGTGCCTGGGAATTTGAAGGGCAAGATCAGGAAGCAATGGGGATAAAAGCTCCTTGAACTGCCTCATACCACCTCTAATATTTCACTATCTGTAAGATACCTGAGGAGGCTATGTAAGATGTCTGGTTTATACACAAAAGAAACAGAAAGCTGGGTGATGGGGTGAAGGGTGAAAGAGAGGAAGCAAAAATAGCTAAAGGACGCTCAAAAGTACTCCAGCAGATGCCCACAGAAGAGACTTCTTCCAGACGAGCAACATAAATAAAACATAATTCAGTAAAATGTTATCATCAGAAAATAGAGTTCACAGTAAGCATCTGACTCCGCAGCCTAAATTTTCGTTACAAATAAAGATGTTTGAGCCATCTCAACCCCTCTGACGAAGCAGAAGGCAGAAGCCTCCGTGCCTGCCCATGCGGGCACCAAGTGCTGCAGTCCTGGCACCCGGGGGAGTGATGCTATCGGGGGCTGCCATGGAAACCGGAGGATGCAGACCCAGCAGCTTTGACTTTGCATAAACTGACAGCGAGTTCAGCTGGGGACGGGACACCGAGAACGCTGGTCGTTTCCTCCAGCTCCCAGGCAGGGCTGTGACCGAGCTGTATTTGAAGCTTTCCTACAGTCAAGTCTCCTACTTCCACAGCCCACCCTCTGCGTCCCCCGCCGCATACAGGCACAACCACGGTTCCTCCCAAGTTCGGCACCACACACAAAGGTCATTTTCCTCCCCCATTACTTCCACCCAGCCGCCTCCTCACTGAGCTGCCGTGTGGCTGCTCTTAAGTATTCTTGAGTTTTCTGGACAGGAACATTCTCTGGAAGCACATTTTTTTTTTTTTTTTACATTGAAGTTCCTTTCACTGCAGAGGGAGCCCCGATATCCCGCCTCCCTTTACAAACCTGGAGAGAGTAGGGAATGCTGTAGGGTTTGTACAGATCTAGAAAGGACCACTTCAGAGTTTACTGTAATTTATTATATTTTTTTCCTCCCAGAAAACAGCCTCGATTCAGAGGGAACCCACAGAAGAGTCCAACACCAGATGAAGTACTGCCACCTTTGGCAATGTTGCTCTTACCTTATGATCCTGTATGCTCTTCTGGTATCCCCAAGAGGAAAACTGCTGTGGAACACATCGTTGTGGTTTGGAGAAAGGAGATCCCCTTTTCCCCTGAAGCAACATAAATTTCATTTAAAGAGTCTCTTTAGGACAAATTCCTACCGTTCATTTATTTATATGCACCTTAAGGCAGCAGTACTGCCATAAATATTATGTATGTTAATTCAAATGTAATCTTAAACTTGTATGCAGACTTTCCATAAATTTTTCCTGTTGTTGCCCCACTGAAACTGAGATCCTAATGTCACAGAGCTGTAACATGGTTTTTTCTTCAGTGATATAGCATCCCAAAGTCAGGCATTAAGTCCTCTGGAAAACAAAATTAATCTTCGTAAAACCCGCAACAGTTACATCTCACACAAGGAGCAGAACAAATCAGCACTGGGCATTTATGCTTCATAAAAATAACTGTGCAGGTAGATCCAAGGAGCACTATTTTCATTGCACATTTGTATCCCCCACAGAAAAGATTATTCAGGTGTGACACAGGCAGATCAAATATGCCTAATGTGTGAAGTGGCCACCGACACAAGATATTTCAGGAAGGGAGATTTTCAGCCGGTGACAAGGGATAGCCCAAGGCAACGTTAAGTGACAGGCTAGTACTCCAGCTTTGATTCACCACCCCTTCTCCATACGGGCGTCTTCCGTTTTCAAATTTAAACTCACTTCTTTCATGTTATTCACAAAAGCAAGACAGACTTAAGGCCAGTTTGTTTGACAGGATGGCAGCTGTCACTCCACGTAAATAGACCCCGCAATGAAAGAGCAATCCAGCACATGGAAGTAGAAAGTCCTGACACTTTAATTATCTGAAGAGATTACAAGATGAAAGTCTTCCTTGAGGCAAATGTATATTAGTATTGATATAGTCATTGTGCTTTTCAGTAAGACAAATAGGAGTCTGTATTTACATAAGAAACTATAGTGTCTGAGATCTTTAAATATCATATTTATGGAAATGATTCTGAATTACAGCATTTACAAAATAAAAACAAGCTTGAATAAATATTCAGTCCATTAAATAAGATTTTTTTTTTCCTCACAGAAGCAACTTTTTGTGCATATTTATTTCACAATTGAAGTTTGTTGTATTTTTTAATCCTATAAAAGAAGCATTAGATTTGTTGGTTTGTTCTAAAAATAAAACTGCAATAATCATTGCAATGTGAAGCCTGAGATTTAAGCCTGAATAAGTATCATTGCTTGCACCACATTACCCACCTCCCACCAACCGCCTACCCCCACGCCTTTCCAAACTCCAGTGAATGCCGACACTCCAACTCAAGGATTCCCTGGGAAGGATTTCAGGGAAATAATTATGATAAAAATATAAATAAGGTGAGGGTAACACATTATAGCTGACGTCTACAAACAGCATCATAAGGCTTGTGCATTATACAGATAAACTAAGTGAAGCTGTTTCATTGGATTCAAAGCGACTGTAGTGCCAAAGTGTTGTACCCTTATATAACTCATTAACACTGAATATTAAACCACATAACAAAGGGAATGTCCCCCAAAAATAAGTTAAAAGAAAAAAATCAACACTGGCCAGTTTTGCTTTACCATTTTGAATGATGACCTTTCTTGAGCATGATACTGCAAACTTCCTCGTCCTTTTTTGTGTTTATCACTTTGAAACCCTGTGTGTAACACTGTGAGTCAGGAAAAGGGATACAGCAAAGAGCTCTTGATCTCACTCCCTCTGTAACCGCCGCACACACTGTCTTGCTTTTCATGTGGCTAACGCAAAGCGTGTCCAAACGCCTTTGAAACCTCAGTGCTCAGGGAGCTCTTACTGCAAATAGTTTGTGCAAGATCATAGCATGGATCCACGTGAGTCTTATTTCCTTCCTCTCCAAAGTGGAGATAAAAATTAATCCCTGGTGTTTAAAATAAATACAAACATGTTCTGAGTTATTAGCAGTATGCAGTATTTTACACAGTTACTCTGCCAAATGTGGACAACAAGTACCCTTCTCTGGTTGACCATTCTGCAGGACCTTTTGAATATAGCTTTACATATTTGCCTTTTAAAAACCATTTAAAAAACTCACCATGGGAGAAATAATTTGTCACATCCTCTGAATTTTGCTGCTAAAATCTTTGAAAAATATGTATTTTAATATTAATTCATTCATTTGGTAACCATTTCCTCTGAAGTTTGTTAGGTTTAAAATGCTGATATAGAAACCAAAGCTCCGTGTTATACTTTTACTAACAGGATTTAGCGTAAATGATGCAGATTATAGATACTTCCAGAACTCCAAAATATGGAACTGGAGGTTGTAAAACTTAATTTTTAGAAGACAACTTGGAGTTATTGCTCTGCTTGGTAAATGAAAGGCAACAGAAATATACTGCTTCAGGACCCTCAGTGCTTCCTATGAGATTCAAAGAAAATTTTGCCTTTGTAAATATCAAATATGGATTTTAAGTAGTTTTGCTTTAATTCATCCTAGCATAGGTAGCAAAAATCCAGTAACTGGGAAGTTAAACTGCAGCAGGAGGGAGAGCACTGACATCCACAGCCATGCTGGTATTCTACTGGGCACAGAAGTGTCCGAGCTTTGGGACTGGTTTGCTGGGATGGACTAGTTAACCGGCTACTCTGTTCCTAGCACGTAAGATAAGCAGCAATGCTTGTTCAGTTCTCTGAGCCCTATTTCCTTCAACACAGTGCATTTGTTCTGCATATGGCATCGTAACATTAATGGTATAAATTTATGGAAGACTGTACTGTAGCCTTAGAGCTACAGACGCTTCATACTTCCCTTTAGCAGCTTAGTAAAATGCAATAAAAATTGTCTGTACAAAATTTATAATAATGGATGTCAAAGCCTACACGCCCTCACAGGGTCCCTCTTTCAAGTTAATTCTTGGCTTAGGTCAAATATATCAGTCCGTGTAAGACTCCAGAAGACACACCAGTCGTTTAATATGTCAGATACCAGCTTTGTCACTATAGAAAGGAGTGACGTGGAACATGTAACAGTGAGTGCAAACACGGACAGGCTTCATCTGACCATAACGAGGTAATGGAGCAGAGTGGGAGGAGCAGCGGGAACAGAAGATCTGAAAAACAAGATGGAGATTTCACTTTAGTTCCTTTGAAGAACTGAATGGGACAAAATTGGTTTCAAGAAAGGAGAGAGAAGATTGCACGTGCTGGGCTTTTGTGTATTGGCACAGCAAGTGAAAGCCCTCTGCAGGCAATTCATAGCCCCACGACCAATTGATCTGACAGTGCTTAGCCTCTCTGACATGGGTGCCCAAGCACTGACATTGGCCGAGGTGGGCCGGCATCGCTGCAAGTCACAAGGGAAGGCAGCTCCACCAGAGGTGAAAAGAGGCATTTCTCTCCATTGGTTTTAAAGAAAGACTAGGGGAATACTTGTGTATATCTCCAAAGTTCCTCCTCCTGCAAGTCCACTATAAAGTTAACCAAACCAGCTTCTCTACCCTCGTCCTTTTTAACTTGTACACCAGCAAGCAAGCGAAATAGGATTGCAGATTTCTGGCTTCCTGAGGCACATGACTGCTTCATTCTCCCTCACTCCCTCTTCCTCCCCCACAAACTTGCACAGCAGCAGCCCTACACGCCGCAGTCCTCCTCCAAAAGTTTAGAAAGGAAGCAAAGGGACACACTGTCCGTTCCTGCAGCTGAGCTGTGCATCACCCCTCGCAGTGCAGGCTGCTGCGGCTTGCTAAAGCTCAGAGCAGTAATCCAGAGTGACTCTGGATTTGGGCTGTTTGTTCCAGGATCGCAACAGGGAGTTCTGCTTATCAGCAGACAAATGCTTATTGCTGCATAAACCCTCCCCCAACTTTCTAAACTTAAGCTGAGCAGCTGACAGCCAAGGCATACAAAAACACTTGCAACTTGAAAACCCGGGCCAAGCGCACGCATTTTGCTGTGCAGCTGAGTTTGTGGTACGCATAAATTTGCTGTTCTCTTCCGTGGATAGTTTCTCATGTTTGACTGAGTCATTACCTTGCCACAGCTCCGACAGTGGTGTTTCCTGCGAATGACTGTGAAAGGAGCCTTGCACGCAGTGCAGTAGCTGCAGACTTCATCTGGAACCCAGTCAGGAGGATCTGTCAGAAACACAGCAACAAAAGGGAACATAAATCAAAAAGGAATAAAACCAAACATGTGATTACCAGATTCTCAAGGGAGTAGGGAAAATGAAATACAACAGCAGCTGCTTTCATCTGAGTTTCTCAGGGAGCTTTGCAAGCAGGCAGCTAGGTGAGTTCAGGATGCCCAGGAGGGCTCTGCTCCCCCCTTCTCCGCCAGGCACCCACCTTTGGGGCAGAGCATGGTAGGCACCAAAACAGCGCACGGCAGCTCTGGACTTGAAATGAAATATATCCTATTCAAGTGAAAGTGGCAGGGAAAAGGAGATAAGCAAAATAAAGTACGAAGGCAGGAGACTATTAAAGTCAAGCTGGAACACAGGTGTTTTTGTCAATGCAACCAGCCACCAAAACAAGCTTAGAGCCAAGATCATCCCCAGCCTCTTCAGCCCTCCCTACAGAAAGGCTGCCTGCTTTTCTGCAGTTAGGCAAGCAATGCTACAGATAATAAACTCAGAGCCTGATTACTGCCTGCTAAGCTATTAAGACTCTTACTGGAAGTCACCAGTAACTACAACAAAACCACAAAATGAAGTGTACAAGACTTAGCAGACAAAGAGTTCGACCATTACCCCTAACAGGATGTTTCAGTTGTTTATTTCTCCTGTGAGCTCTCTAAGGTCTCATAAAAGCCAAGCAGGGAAATGATTTGGTTTTGGCAAAGCAGACGGTATCAGGCTCACTTCTGTTGAGCTGCTTCTGCCAGCGACAGGCTGACATGACCTCAGAGTCTAAAATTACAAGTGTAGAAATGATGTAGCCGATTACTTAATTAAGTTGTTGAACTAATGAAGGGCAAAGCAAGTTTTATCCAGAAGGAATCCAGGGACACAGTTAAACACAAACTGCTGGATGTATTTACCCAAGTTCTCTGTACGCAGCTTCTCTCAGAGTATTATTTACAGTATGCAACCCATGCAATTGCTGATTTATAAATCTGACAAGCGAGATCCCTGCCTCAAGGAGCATATTATCAAACAACAAAATAGATGGTGCAGTTAATGCAGAGGTCAAGAGGGCTACAGCTACAGGCAGAAAGAAGATAATTAAATGAAAAATCCACTGTATTGTTCAAACATAACTGTGACCAGTTCTCATGTGTTTGTCACATTGCAACATTTATCAAATTAAAAGTAAAATGGATATAGCATTCAATGCCAAAAATGTTCAAAAAGCAGATTAGTCAAACCAAAGAGAGCTTAAAATCTTAACTCAGCTTTTACAGGCTCCTCTAAACTATCGTGGAAGTTAAGCTAGTTTAAGGAAACAATCTTTCACTTAATGAACAGACTGGTCTGATAAAGGTCACAACTATAGGGACAACAACCAAACCCAAAGTCTGTGTCCTGAGAAATGACCGATGTGGTGGGAAAAGGGAGACTGCACATAGTAGCCTTCACCTCATCCCTGGGAACAGTTCACCAGAAATTGTTCTGTGGGGACGCAAGGCTACAAAATCCTACTTCAAAGGCAGGCTTTCCTACGGCAGCAGGGAGATGCAGGACTGCCAGCTTAAGCGGAAGCAATGAAATCAAGCAATTTTCCTTTCCAATTCTTTCCCTTCTCTGCAACCTCCATAGATACCACATATAATTTACCCAGTGAAACTTACTCCTAATGTGATGTTGGTTTTGAAAAGTTTGTATCACGTTCACAGGAATCTCTGATTTGAAACCATAGCAAGTGTGCTCACCTTGAAGCACCTCCACGTTCTCCATCCAGGAGGTTCCTTGGGTTATCACAAATATTCCAAACAAAATAACCGAGCCGATAAGGATACTGTTGTTTAAAACTTGCCATTAGACTGCACAGCCTTGATTATGTTTTCAGGGACTTAATCATCTTGTTATTTCTCACTAATTTTAAAGACAGCAAAATTTAGGCAGGTATTCAAGCTCTGTGCCATCAGGTCTCTCTCTCAAATGAACACAGAGCTAGTGGAAGCAGGTTTGGGATGATGCCTACTTTGCTACCAATGCTTTACCAACTGCATTGTAATGTGGGCTAACATGTTCAGATAGTTACTAATTTTAATATTCACAGAAAAGCCACAAAGCACAGGCCCTTTTTCTACAAACTGAAGCATGCCAATATGAACTGCAACTTCCGCAGCAGCTAGTACCACAATCACTCCTTCCCCGAGATCGTGATTATATTATCGTGACACGTTATAAGCTAACACAACCCCACCCCAAAGACTCTGGAGCTCATCGACAGAGAGTAGCTTTTTTATCAGGTGTTCACCATTCAGGTTTTGTTTTGTTTGGGTTTTTTCTGTTGTTGCCCTTGAAGTGCAATGTTGAAAAAGTTATTTTGTAATTGACCTTGTATGGATTTAATTGTCTCCAGTATTAAATGAAAAATTGCTAAAAAAATGCCATGAGTAACAGCAAATTAATTTTGATAAATAATGACCTTGTAAACTCATAATAGTCACATAATTCATAGTTCATGGTTACAGAATTACTTGACTGCCAAATGAATTCATCTGCAAACTTTGTTTTTATAACTGCATTAAAAAAAAAAAATCACATCTTAGTGGTACTCAATGTATAGAAACAGTATAACCCCCTCTACAGAATGCTCTCCCACATTAGAGGAACTTTCTTTACCTCCGCATTGGTGTCATGTCAGCTGATTCACTAAATCAACGCATCAGCAGAGTGAGCTAAAGGGCACATTTTCCCCCAGACAGTGACTGAGCAACAGTAAGGCCCTTTGCGAGGGCTATAGGGCCAGCCCCATTGCTCCTGGGTGGCAGTGCCCTCCTAACATCCCAATTGCTTGCACCGGGCTGAGCTGCACTGCAGCACACCCCCAAATAGTAACACTCAGTTATGTAATGGCTTTTAACATTCAAAATGCTGTACAAACATTAATTGCTTTAATCCTCATCACCCAGCTACAGTCAGCCAGCCTGTGTAGGGAGAAATCAGGAGAGAAATGTCTTGCCCCAAATCATACAGTGGTGCAGTCCTGAAATAACATTCAAAAATAAGAAACTTTGGGCCATTAGCCCTGTGCCCTTGCTTCCAGTTGGGACTGAAAAAGTCCTCACACTAAGTACGAACACAGAGGCCTCATTTTGAGAGTGTGCACTTGCTGAGAAATTAAAACGCCATCCTGGACTGGAGCCGAAGTGCTCACACTGGCAGGAAGGATGAAGCCCTGAATGGTCTCTCCAAGCCCATGCAAGTCCCAGCGGCAACCAGATCACACCCCTCGGTCCCATTCACAAGCCTCATCTCGCTCAACCTTGGGAGCGGCCTTCCTGACTTACATATATTAACAATTGAGTCATCAGGCTTTTTATAGAACAGGGTTTTGAAATACTCACTGAAGAGCAGCCTCACGAGGGGATAAAGCTTCAATATGAGGAGCAGAGTGCGTTATGCAAATTAAACCCCCAGCATTAGCCCAAAGATGTGCTGGAAGCAGGGCAGCGGCACCGCACCCGTTGGCTTTTTATGTTATAGTCCTTCTCCAGGCTACGCTGCTCCATTAGCTCTGCACGCAGCAGCAAATGGAAACAGTCAGCCTCTGAAGCGCTATCGGCCTGTGCTTCGGGGATTTGCCCAGGGAAAGGAGGGAAAACCTTGTTCGTGGGCTAATTGGCCCACCGCTTTATCATGCGATGAGAGCTAAGGGAAGTCAGTTGGGAAACAGATGAAGACCACAGCACAAACATCAAAGAGGAGGAGGAAGGGAGGGAAGGGCTTAACGAGACAGAAAAACTACAGAAATATATTTTAGAAGAAAACATTAAAAGCATGTACAGAAAAAAGGCAGGGAAAGGAAAAGAAACAGTTATTTAAATGAATAAGAAACATAAGTTTAGAGAAAGGAAAAGGCAATAAAATTAAATAGCATGAAGACAGAAAAAGACCTTTGAAAAGCAGAAACAGTATTCCCAACTCCTAACTATTCAAAAATCTTGCATTATAATCTCTCATAAATCATAAAACTTTATGGTCTTTGTATTCATTTTATGCTGTAGTTTTTAGTATTCACCTGTACATACCTATGCAGCCTTATTAGCGAAAAAAGTTTTCTGCCCTTAAAAGAGTTGAAAGTCTCACATAAATCCAAGATGCTGGAGCTTTAAGAAAAACAGAAGCATGATGAAAAAAGACACTGTAAACTGTCAAAAAGCACATGTGAATTAATTTTTCTTAGATATGTGCAACAGACCTACTGCAGTCCTATCTAATCTTAGAAAACCAAGAACATCATCTCTGTGTCCCAGAACACAAGAAGAAGAGAGCCTGGACCCAGATCCATCAACAATGTGGACTGAAACAACAGTAGACCAGAAAGCTTAAGTTCATTCAGCAGCGCTGAGACACAAGAAACTGGGGCGGGGAGGGAAACAATCCCAAAAGTTGCTGGAGCTTGCAGAAGGCCTAATCTAGCAAATCTATACTCTGGCAGAAAACAAATCAGAAAACATGTATACCAGCAGCTACTAAACCCTAAGCTTGTGGGGGTGCATTATGGCCAGACAATTCAGAGGAAAGACCCCTTCTGCATCTTTTGTCTTTATCAAATACTCCTAATGCAGAACTCAAACTGAAAGTTTCCCCTGCATCCATGCGTATTAGATGTATAATCAGGGTTATGCATGATGTGCTCTTTTACCAAACTAACCTTAAGACGACTGTTCCTACAGCAGCCTGTGGAACTTACACCACTGCAGCCATCAGTGCAGTACCCTGACAGCTGCAAAAGAGGTCAGATGGGCTTGTTGTGGCTCTTCCGATGAAACTCTCACAGTTTTAAGTATTGAAAGTGGAGAACTAAGATGTCATGACTTCACCCCTCACTTCAACTGCTATGGTAAGGCGAACTTTTTTGTCCCTTATCACACATAATTTTCCACATGTCATTCCGGTCAATCTCTAACTTTTATAAAAGATTCTAGGAGGCAATTGTACCAAAGTAATCTTTGCCCTTGCTCAGTAGATTCAATGCTGATTACAGCTGGCTTGAAATTTTTCAATAAAAATACGTTTTCTGTTTCAACAGTATTACTTGATGAAAATTTCCGGGGCGAGGGAGAAAACAGAAGTACAGACTTATGAGCTTCAAGGACAGCTCTTGTCAAACAGCTTGCTTAGGATGGAGTTTCTGTGCAAATCTAGAAAACTTTCACCAAAGCACAGAGCTTTGCGGACTTGGGCTCAAGCCTCTGCTCTACCTGATTCCACACAACTTTGAACGATTGATGTCCTCTGTCCATTCTGTACAGGTATATGATCAGCAACTCATTCTTTGGGAAAAATAATTATTTACATAAAACAGAACAACTGACAGAAAACACTGACTTCCACTGGGATATGGTTCAAATCTTCACTTTAAATCGGATGGACTGGAGGCTTTGATCTTCCATATAACCATTACTAGGAGTCTTTTCTCTGTAATAAGCTATCAACAATTACAAACTAGAAGCAAGTTGATAATGTAGATCTACATATTACATGCCAGAAGAACACTCAATACATGTATTTTTAGGACAGAAAATTTCAAACCCAGTCAAAATCCCAGTTAAATCATTGTGGAGATGAAAAAGTGTATGTTTTACAGTATTTATGGGATGTTTTCTCCTCCTGCAAAGAAGTCTCACCAAGTTCCACCCTGTGCTGACACAGAGGGATAGCCTTTGTAAAGGTAAAACCTCTGAGCAAGTTCTTAAAACTTAAGTCAGATTAAATTATTGCAATACAGCTTAAAACCTGTACAAAATCCTGCAATTTTACATGCATGATTAAATATGCTCAGCTGATTATAAAACATTGCCTCAATATGGAAACCTTGATTCTTAGATTCCTTAGATTCTTCTCTCATACAGTATAAGCAGAGCTGCTGAATAAGGAAAAAAAGTTATGTGGACAGAATATGTTTGGCCACTGAACTGTGCAAGAATTTAACATCTCTCATTTAGAAAGTGTTGCTGGTCATCATTATAAATAATAGAGTAGCCATAGGCGTGTAGAGTACAAAAGAAAAATTGAAGCATTCAGCTAGAGGTGACAGCTAATTCTAGACTCACAGTGATTAGATTCTGCACATACAGTAGCATGGGTGGGTTTTCTTGACCTTGTGACTTATTGCAACAAAGCCAGGAGCTTGAATCTTGGGACCATAAATTACTGAAATATGCTCTGGCTGCTGGTGGGAGAGCAGTGAGGACTTGTGACTAGACAGAAGTGGGTGGGCTGGAATATTATGAGATGGAAAGGGATCAAGGAGAAATAGCATGCTGTTGTGCACCAAACAGATGCTAACATTATTTGACACAAACAGTTATTTGTACTGGCAGCCACAGCAAATCCATTATGGCTGGAGTTATAACTAGGTGGCAGTGAGCAAGGCAGTTCTGTACAGATGCTAGAGGGATAAGGAATGAAAATAAATATGTGGTTGCAGACAGAGCTGAGATGCTACAGCAAATATTTTCACAGAGCACCAACAGTTTCCTAATGCTTTGTTTTTCATTGAGAAAATCTTCTGATTTCTAGATGTCGCATCCTTATTCCTAGACAAGAAGTGTAACTCACTTAGCCAGCCTGTAACTTCATGACATTGACAATTAAAAATATTCACCTTCCCTCAATCACAACAGATGAATCTTCCTGAGTGATAAATTACCCCAAAATACATGTGTGGTCAAAACTCTGGTTTGCCAAAGTTCATTATTAAAATCATGAAGCTCACAGGGATAACCATAATGCTCCCAAATATGGTGAGGAGGGACTTATGCTTGATCACATTTACAGACTGATAAAGAAATGAATACATAAAAACCCTTATCAAGACCAAAAAAAAAAAACCCAAGACGTTACTCTGTGCTTGTGTGTGTGTGTATATATATATCTGGGAACCTGTTGGCTAATACAAAGCAAGTTTTGTGTTAGGGCTGGAAACAAGATCCCATATGTGTAAGTGTCAGAAAGACATCAAACTTCTACTTGCTTGATGTTGTTTTTTTTTTTTAAAGCTATAATGCATATTAAGAATGACTCAGCTCTGTCCTGGCAGGGATACCTTTACACTAGGTTAACCAAGAATACTTTTCTTACATTTTCAAATGTGGGGGTTTGCTTTAATTCATGTGTGACCCATGATGCCCACTCTCAGTCCCACGCAAACTTCTTGGTCATCTTATTATCCAAGAGTGGTTTGCCCCAAGCCAGAGCTCAGGAACTTCCCAATAACCTTCTTGCCGTGCTGGCTAGCGGCTCACCAGGACACAGGGAGAAAGGCAGCACCGCAAAAGGTCCCGGGACACAGGCCCGTTCTGCTATTACTGCAATTCAGAGCAAGCACCACTGGTAGCCCAACCCGTTTTTTTTCTGAGCAACTGACACTACAATTTGCTTTGAGTTTATACACAGAACTTTGACCCCACAGGCCATCATCTTCATCATACAACCAGGGCATGAAATTTTACTATATTTAAAATTCATTTATGAAATATTGTATAAATTAATCTTATATTCTAGGAAAATACAGTTGCATTTGGTTTACATTCTCTCTCTATAAAAATATAGTGCTTTTCATACTCTGAAGTATAAATACATATGCTTCCTTGAAAAAAGTCCTTAGGACAGCAAAGATGAACATATATACCATAGGCTCATCTGTACTTTTGAAAATGCTTTTGTTGTGGAATGCCAATTAATCTGTAGTTTATTGTATTTCAACCTTTGGAAGGTCACAGGATTTAACTCTTATACCCTTGCCAATGTCAGTTGGCTCACAATAAACAGTCATATCTGTTTTATGACCCAGACCAGCTGGTGGGTTTTATATACAGTAAGAATGACAAATCTGACAAAAACAATGATTCATCTTTATAATCTCAGTAGAGGCTGGAACCTTCAGTACAATCTTAAAACCATTTATTTGTTCAGGTTGCTGGGCTTGCCTTTTTTTTATTACCATTGACTGGATGCAATCTTAAACATTTGGTACTTTCGGTAAGAGGGATTTATTTGATAATTGGAAAAAGCTTTCCTGGCAGGTACCTTGCTGGACTTTCTCAATTTGATACATGCTCCTGTTCTGCCACGATGGCAGAAAGGAGGAGC
Organism: Phaethon aethereus; assembly: GCF_964289735.1. Lineage (NCBI taxonomy): Eukaryota > Metazoa > Chordata > Aves > Phaethontiformes > Phaethontidae > Phaethon > Phaethon aethereus. The sequence goes on along the minus strand of NC_138578.1, from coordinate 75,525,912 downwards.
TACTGATGTGCTCATTTGCTTTAAATTGTTTTTACTTTCAGTTGAAATCATTAAGAGGGACCTGAAGTGTAGAAACAATGTACAAAAAAAAGGATATAATTAATTTTGGTGCAATGCTGTCAAGAGATTGGTGCAATGCTCTCAGACTTTGTGTTGAATCCACTTACAGTGATAACTGCAGAGTACTTATGTTGGTGGCCTGTGGATTTGGCCTGGAGGACAAACCCGTCAGACTTGCTGCAAGAAATGGGGCACAATGTTCATGCAAAGGTTGCGTCAACCACCAGACACCTTCATCTGCACCCAAACATCACCCAGCACAAAGTCAGGGACTGTTGCTTCCACAGTGAGCAGAAAATGAGGTAGGTGGGGAGGTGTTATAAGGGGGGAAAGGCACATGGCTGCTGAGGTTAAAATACTGCTCTAGCTTTATGCCTCATGCTGGATGCCTTAGGAACAGCAAAAACATGTATCCCATTAGCTATCACTGCATACCTCAGTAGAAGAAAATGTCTGTGCAGCATTGCCAGCAATGTCAACTTGTGACCTGAAGGGACAGGGGCCTGGAATGTACTGGAGGAGAGGGGACAGAATGGGTGTTTCTACATTCCCACAAATTCAACAGATTAACCCACTTTAGATGCCCCTTTTTGTAGGCCTTGTGTGGTTTGTTCTGGTTTGGAAGGTGGAGCTAAGCTCCCTCGCACACTCTGTCATTTTGCGATACTGATTCACGCTGCCTGGGTGCTGCACGGGTCCTTGTAACTCCAAAGATTCCCCTTTACTGCATTCCTGTGAGGCTGTAACATCATGTAAGGACCCAGACTGTTATCCTCTATTTCAGTAAATAACATCCCAGGCCATAGGCTGCACTTCTCCAAACATAAAACTTTCCCTGTGTCAATACAAGATACCATGAAAAGCTGAAGAACCTTAAAAGCTGAATAACATGCCAGGGAAGTGAAGTAACTTTGCCATGACAAAATGTACATCCTCTGTGAGGAGGTCATTCAGCATCCTGCAATTCAGAATAAGTCAAATTCACTGACAGCATCAGGCATTGATACAAAACAAAAGAATATGAACTGAAATGGTAGAGAACGAATAATCTCTTGCATTCTTTTCCAATACAGCCTATACATGGTAAGGATTTTGCTTAAAGATTTGTTCTTTATTGCACCTTCTGGGACATTCTGAATTATGGCACAATAGAAAAATCAATTAAAATGACTACTGAATAGTTCTTTATCTGCCACCAAATCATCTTCCTCCAGACAAGATAATATATTTCTACAATGCACTGTACATGAATTAGCCCTGCTGTTCTAAATAAATAGATTATATTTGAGATTCTTTAGCCTGCAACTTCAGAAGAAGGGTGAGCAAGCAAACCATGGGTTTTATATAAGCACAAAATAACTTGTAAATATGTAGCATTACTCCAAAATCTAATCTTTAAGAGGTTTCCCTCCAACCCCATGATTTCTGATCTTTATTACAACTGACATGAACCAACACTTCTTTTCTGTTGGTCACTCCCCTCTGCATACAAGCAGAGAAGTACACTGCTTATCACTCAATTCTCAGTCATCCTGCATTCAAAACCTCTCACTGGACGAGCAGCAGTGTAGGGGGACAAATAGACACAACAGATCAAAGTTTTAAAGCACAGGGAAATTACCGCACACTTGAATTTCTGGGAAGCTTAGATCCACCTTCACAGCTGACAGTTGTATTTCTCACCTGACCACAGCAATACCACTGGTCTGATAATTGGGCTCCTGGTGTGCTGAAGCCACCACTTAGTCCTGAAGATCAAAGCTGACTGCTGTCTTTGCTCCATCTCATACCTCTACTTTCTCTTTTCTTATTCTTTGACCCAAGTGTTCTGATATCTTTTAATGCATTTTTTTATACTATGTTTACCATACTAGGGCTATAGTCTGTAACTGACTCCTAAGCACTCCTGCAGCAGCTCAGATTAAAAAAAAAATGAAGAGAAACAAAAACTTTTGAGCTCTCAGAATGCTTGAATCCCAGCCAAAACTTTGTGACTTACATATGCACTTTTCTTCACTCTTACCATGTATTCAGCAAGATTTGAGTAAGCTCAGCAGACTTCAAAGAAAAAGTTAGTTTTAGGTAATACAGTGAAGAATATGAAAATAATAACCAAAATGTTTTGATCAAAGACAAAAGTGAAGAAAATACTGTGGGAAAAAGTAGCACCTCCACATACAGCAAACGATACAGAAGATCTCTTTAGATTTGGCCGAGAAGGCCTTACTTAGGGTTTTACATCTCACACAACCCTCTGAAACTGGTCACATGTTATGCCAGAGGCTACATTAAAGACTTTACAGAACCCTTCTCCACTGATACAAAGGAATTCATACTGAATATGACAATTTGTAGATTAGAGTTTCATGAGGCTGTTAGAAAGAAATACACTCAGTTTATCATCTAATTTTGTCTCTAAACCATACTAAGACAGCATTTTATAGTCACTTAAATAGTTTTCATTTTAATGATTTTTTTTTTTTTTTATACATCAGTGTTGTTCATTTTAATTCTCATAAGAAAGAAAGTACCTTCAAAGTCCCCGTCTCTGGCTTTTGCTGCAAGTTCTGAGGATGATATACTTTCCTGACATAAAGCACAGTCTTCCAATGCTGCATTCCTTAAACCCTGATTAACTGTAAAACAAACCGAGAAGTACTGAAATTAATATTTTTCCAATTTGCACTTAAAATATTCATGTTAGGACTTCTGGGATTAGATTACAGTAGCATCTGTACGTACCTTCTTATACTTCTTGCTTTTTCTTTACCCTGACACAAACAGTGATTTAAAAATCTCCTATATTCTTCTTTGGAATGACAACAGAAATGGAAGATGCTGTTATTACAGGACATACAGTCCTCTTCTAGCAGTTTAGTTGCATCCTACACTTTATATCCCAGTTCTTAACTTGGACCCTTTACAAAGAAGTAGATAATAACAACCAGAGATTCCATAGATGAATCACACATCAAATCACATATATCAAAGAGAAACTTCATCCCAAAAGTCCCTGACTTTTATTCACTCATTTTGTTTATGCTTACTGTTGTCAACATTTTTTTTTTTTTTTGATGTGATAGTTCATCCATTGGAAATTATTCCAACCAAGTACTGTTGACTAATATTTCCTAGTGATAATTCTTTACAGCTCCAGTTTCTTTATTATTCTTATTTGAATGTTCAGGAGCTCTTTGATCCTCTTTTCAGCAATTCTGTCTAACCCCATTTTTCCTTGCCAATGAAAAAAACCAGTCTCTCTTCACATCATGACATCCTGCCACCATAAAAATATTGTGAAAGTTTCAACCACAAGTAATAGAGGACTGTAATGCATGTTGTGCATTATCCCACTGCAGAATTGGGTTGGAGTTTTTTTCTGCTACATTTAACCAACTTTTAGCTTAGTGTTTCATATAAAATCCTCAGTGCTTTTAAAAGAATCTGGGAGAAAGGGAAAGTTGAAGTTTCCAATCATGTTTAAAAAAAAAAAGAGAGCTCTGATAACCTTCAGATGATGATAGTTCTAATCATAACAAAGGTAACTGCAGTCTTGCTGGGATGGCATGGTCATTTTTAGGTAAGTTAGCGGACTTGCCTCTTTAAAAAATAAATAAGAAAAATGGTGACAAGAAAAAAAAATTTCTTGCATTGGCTCATGATCTAGTTTTGGTTCCATTATCTTAATTATCTAGAATCCAAAAGAGGGTATTTTTCTATTTTGAAGCCAAATTCAGTATTCTGCAATTTCTACAGGATGGGACAGATTTCAACATCTTATTCTGCTCTTTTTACACAGCTATTTAAACTTCAGAATGAAAGACACACACCTTGGTAAACTGTGTCCAGTGTGAAACAATACCCAGGGCGGGGGGAATCTGTGAGGCTCAAACCCTGTATACATTATGTTATGACTATATGGACTACAAACACTGTTCTGTTATCCATAGGAATAATGGAAATGAGCAGATGCACTCTGAAGGCTTTAGCTCTTCCAGCATTTGTCTCAAGACATACTCCTGTGTACCTATACTTCCAGTGACTTCAAACTGTTTACAGTATGTTTCCAGGACTTTTTTTAAACGCAGGTCAAATGACTGTACAGTGATCCCTGTCAAAAAGTTTAGAAAACGTTAAGAAAATTGTTGTCAAATAGTTCATGGATCCCCATGGGGCTACCAGCAGAAATTCAATAGAGAAAAAGATGTTTTCATCTCTTTACCTTTCTTTTGCTTTTCCCTGTCTTCTGTTTCAGGTTTTGTTGCCATAACTTCAAACAAGGTCTTTAATATACTTCTCAGATCACTAGCATAGTTTGTCTGCAGCTGGTCAGCAACACCTAGGAGTTTGAGAAAACCGGTAAACCATTACTAGTACACCACCCTTAAAAAAGTATTTAAATTTGTCTGTTGCTACCAGCAACGGCCTCATATTTATTTTTTAGGGAATCACTTGCTCGTGTTAGGAATAAAAATTGAACATTTAAACAAACTAATTTTCCATAATGGCCAAGTTACATTCTGACCTCCATGCTACCTGCAATTTGATACATATCTTCTTTGTCCTTTGGCAGAAAACACCGAGAGATTCCTTTTGCATCAAAATACACGTGATGCATCAAATTTCATCCCTTGAAGACACAGGGCATCATCAAGAAAAAGAAAGCACTTTTAAGTCAAACCTGTTGCACGCCCAAACTCTTCATCACTACAGGTCTAAGACGTCTGCACCTCTGATTCTGTAAGTTGGTCTCCGTCAGGTAACAGGTCTTTCTCGACCAGCGTGCAACTTAGGCCCCAAAACAGTCTTCCTGCAACTTCATCTTCAGTGCACATAACTTTATGTGCACAAAAAAAAAAAGTATGAATAGTTTTTACATTCAGAAAAAAAGGATACTCTCATACCTGAGATACAGACAAAAAGGCGGTGAATAAGATCATTACTGCCATGAAATCTCGATCTGATCTTTTCTCGGGTAGCAATTTTAGCAGCCTGCAAAGCGAGCTGGATTTCTTCCTGATCGATGTCATCAGATGAACAAGAACTCGTCATTAAACTACTGTCAGAGAAAAAAAAAAAAGGTAAAGAAAAGTAATGTAAATCTTCACTCAGTTGTTCAGGATGTTCAGCAAATCCTAAAGGATTTATGACTCAGGCAAACTGGAACTAATTGCTGTAAATTCTTGTTGAAGTTAATCAACATGCAATCAATCACCATCATGTTTGATTTTCACTCTGTGGCATAGCTGCAAAAAACTTTTAAGCAGAAAATCATTTGTCTGTATTTTATTGCATTTTCCTTAGCTATTACAAAGTGCTGTGCCATTTTTCACAGTAATTTCTTCTAAAAGCTCAGTCCTAAGACCATAACTCCATCAAAAATCCGAAAGGGGAATTATCAACCTAAAAACGAGAAGGTCAGTTCTGAAGTCAACTTTGAAATTTATTAATGTAGAAATTAATTTGCAAAAAAATAGCGAGAGCAGAATCTAAATATAACCTTACATTAAAAAAAATGGAAAGAAGGGTTATAAAATATAATTTACACAGTATAGAGGTAGATTAGTCCCCTTATATACCCAACTATAGAAACTGCTGAAATGTCAAACTATTGTAACAGAATGGCTCATCAGCTCCAGAGAGATTAAAAATGTGTCACCAAATGTCTACTAGAGATTTAAATTTTCTTTTAAAAACCAGATGCACAGTTGCCAGCCATCTCTACCTCCTCATTTGCCTTTATGGAGAGAAAGCTAGAAACTGCAGGGAAGCTTTGGTAGGAAGGAATACAGCTCCTTCAAACATCAGAAATTACCTAAACTATTTGTAAATCAAGATGTATTTTTTTAAAAAGTAAGTATTTTGGAAAAAATAGGACTTTGTCAATGGAAAAACCCTTAATTGAGAGTAGAGCGCAGGATGCGATTACGCTGAAGCCCTAAGGGTTCAATGTGTTGACCGAAGGAGACATGCCTTCCTACTCTACTAGATTCAGAGACAGAAGAACACTAAACCATTTTCCCCACACACTGGAAAGAAATTAATCTCACCAATGATTACAAAAAACTAGAATATTTTACTTATAATCATACTTTGTCTATCCAAAACTCTAGCACTCTCTACTATGCAGACCACTACTATGTTAGAAAAAGAAGTTACTGACTGCATAAACAGCATGCATAATGAAAGAGGTAGTTTCTAACACATTCCAAGTTCAATCTGCTTTTCTTAGGTGCTGAAACATTCACCACCTTGCAGATCCCATGCCTGTGGCAGTGTGCCTGAACAGTTATTGCAGGATAAGACACATAGGTAATGTTTATAATTATTTATAACAAAATTTTATGGGATATAGTTTTGAAATTCTACCCGTAGACTACACAGGTAAGCCTTTAAAATGTAAAAATGAATTTTAGGCCATACAATCTTAAAAGCCTTAAAATCAGAACTGAAAATAAATAAATACTGGAGATTAGTTATTGATAGAAATAACAATGGAAAATGTGTAGCATGAGTACCTTAACTAGCTTCCCACTCTTTCAAGGACAGAGTAAAAAGCAGGCTTGCAAGAGACTCATTTTGTTCATATCATCTATTACTATTAACAAAAGCAAATTCTTCTAAATGTGGTAGTTTTGTGTTTACAGTTCCCTCAGCATCATGACTGACTAGGTTTATTAAAGATACTGAGAACTGAGTGAGAATTCTCTCAATTTTTCCTTTGCTTTTCCATAGGGGATTTTTTTATATATATATATAGCAAGCCTGTCAGCGTGGAAAGGGGTCTGTGTTCAAAACAATGAAAAGGTCATGTAAGAACGTGGCTTATAAAGGATTAAATTGAAAGGTAGTAAGAGCCAGGAAGGCATCCCTGATTCGCAATGGTATGCGGCAGGTGATTGCCTAGTTGCACAAATGCTCACATATACAGATAAAGGAGTTTGTCTGCCTTGTAACATGGCCCAATAGGGTCTACTTTTTCTTCTTGTTTTTAAAAGAATCGATCTTACAATGATATACACATTTGCACCATAAATTGCTCTCCAAGGCAAGCATGGACCTCCTGACAAATGCAGTCTGTGTGTGTAACTATGTAATCCCAATACAGTGGTGTCTCAAACTCCCAACAAGCAAAAACCTCAGCGCAGGGGAAAGCAGGGGAGCCAATTCAGGGATGACTCTGCCCTCCAATTTGCAGTTGAAGAAATATTTCAAAGTAAGGTGTTAAGCAGGCAGAAAGCTCTGAGGAATGCTTTTCAAGAATATAAACTACTTAGTTCTTTCCTGTTTTGCAGAAAGGAAGAAAGGCTCATTCCACAATTGTGACCAAGCTCTGACCAATTTCAATAACAATGTTTGCCTTTCCAAGTCTGCTCCAACTGGGAAGAATGCAGTCTTACCTACTTCCTAATTCTTCCAAGAAATGTGGTTTGATCTACTTCTGTTCCAGGCTATTCTGTGTTAGATTTTGTGGTGCATCAGTAAGACTGGTCATGTCACACCAGAAGACTGGCTGAAGTTTTTGTCCTAAAAATCCCTAGCACAGAGCACATACAAATTGCTTCAGCACTGTGGGATGGAAGGTCAGCATGTATGCATACTCCCATTTATAACATGCTTTCATATGCAGTCACATGTAAAGTACAATATCCATATACAAGAGGTTCAGAAAAAGAGGATATTCTGTATTCAGGACTGCTTGTGCCATGGGAAAGAAAAAAGTGAACGTTCCAGAATAATTTAAAAATGCACCTAAGAATCATTACAGAGTTAGAAACAATTACTCTACCCACAGGACCAAGTCAGATTTAGACAAAAATGACTCTCAGAGACTGACTAATGACCATCTGTTCTTTACTTTAAAATATATCTTACTGTTAAAGAATGTAGGCAGAAAATTAATATTGTAGAGTCAATCAGAAATACTGTAAGCACAGAAACATAGCAATTGTTTCAGATAAACAGCAAGAGACAGCTTTTCTTATAACAGCGTATTCCAAAGAGCAGTGATTGCATCTATGCAAATATTAAAGATTCTCTTCATTTTTTATATTGCTGTTATAGAAAATAAACCTGAATTTTGATCACAGAGTTCAGCTTACCTTGACTCCAAATTATTTTTTCAAACAAGTTGTTTTTTTAGTCCTATAAGGAATACCATTCCTATTTGGCTGATCTAACATTCATAACTTAGCTCAAAACACTCAGCTGATACTAGATCTGTAGGAAGCATTTCATTAACGTCAGACTACACTCAGATCTGGAATATTTCACTGCTGATACCTGCAGAATCAAGTACTACTGCAAACGCAAATAGCCATACTAAGTAGATAGAGACAGTCCTCATTTTCTCAACTTCTTGGTTAAAGGGAACCTTTTCAGACTGTAAAAACATTGCAAAGTCAACACATTTGAAGGTGAATATCAAGAAATAAAATGTTATGTCAAAGATTGATTCCAAACAGTAAACGTGCTTATAAACATTGTAAAGGAACAGATACCCTTTGGCAGATACAATTAATTAGCTTTTTACCTAACTTGGCTAGCATTTACCTAGTGATTTTAAAACTACTCTCAATCTGTCATGTCAGAAGAGTAGGAAGACTCTTTCAATAACTTTAAAGATGTATCTCTAGAACAGTTGCCCGGTCTCAAGGCTTGACTGTGAGATTTAGTCCAATATGTACAGGCAAACAAAAGACAATAATGTAATTGTACACAATATCATCTTTCACCTGTGAAACCAACCTGCTTTACAGCTTTTAAGTTCCAAAGGATACTTGTGAGCCAGGTTACGCAGTAGTATCCATACATAATGGAAAACAGGACTGCCGAACAAGATGATGATAACTGACACTTTCAGTAGTGGCCATTCATTTTAAGTAACCACCTGTGATACTGCAGGCTTTGTGCTATATTCGTTGGTCATTGACACTCATCCAAAACCAGTATGAAAACCTGTGAGATTAATGGCTTCTTAAAATTATTTTGAGTGAAGGGGGTGGCTACACACTCAATTTTAGAGTCATTTAAACCAAATCCAGAATATATCTTATTATTTGAGTAATGGCATGTGCTTATTTAGCTAAGGAATGCATTTTAAGGAATGACCCCAGAAACTACATTTAAAGACAACTTAAAAAAGCTTTAATCCAGAACTTTATTTCGTGACTTTTTAACCCTAATATTTTATTACGTTAAGAGGGTTTTTAAATGCAATCCCTTAGGTATTTTCTCTCTATTTGAAGAGAAAAGGATAAAAAGAGAAAAAACCCAACCCATAAAATATTCCCATGGCTTCAGAACTTTGTCTTGAGAAACAAATAATATAACTGCATGCAAATCCCTCTATCAGGAACAATCTAGCTGGGCACCACCAGGAGTGGACTTGACTAGACTACAATATTATCACGTGTATTAGCGAAGCCCAGTGCCATACATGGTAGGACATGTGTTAAAAGCCCCATCTGCTGTCAACCTTTTGAATTCCACAATAGGGGAATTATTTTTCATACACTGCAAGATTTGCAGAAGCCCCTTCTTAGCATCTTTTGTCCCAGCAGAGGTGGGCAATATGAGGTCAGCTGCTTAAAGTAAGTAATTTGGCTAATGGAATTAGCCATATGTCCTCAATGATATCTTCAGTCAGGAAAAATTCCTGTGCCTTGACAACTAATGAATTTGAATCAACAGCACCAACTACTGCTCTACACCCTGGCAGCTTCTGCAGCTGCCCACTCTGTTGTAACAACATCTGCTTGAATTCTGCCTCTTCAAACCTCAAACTGCAGAGCATTCTCACTGTACTTACCATGTTGGACTTTGTTTGAAAACACAGCTGTGGAGGCAGCATCTTGATAAATAGATCCACCATAAGAAACTACCTAGACAACTGGCTTATTCAAACTCATTACCACTCTGGCCTGCGTTTTCAGAAGAATGAAAAAAAATACTGTATTTCAAATGACAGTTAAAATAAACAACATTGCCAGTGCAGGATTTATCAACTTTAATAGTGCTCTCCCCTAAATAGCTTTTTTGGTCATTATAGATAAAACTTATATGACATGAACAAATAACTTAAGAGCATTAGTAATCAACAGAGCTGCTTTCTAACCATCAAATTTAATGTCAGATACTCGCAAGGTACCACATTTACTGTTTTGCTTAAAATTTAAACCAAAAAGAGGTAAAACCTGCAAGATAAGGATATTGTAAAACTCAAGAAAGCACAGACTGAAAATATAAGAAGTTAGAATATTGCTTAGGTTGTACTAAGATCTCAATTCCACCATGACATTTTTTTCCTAACACTTGGTTGTAATCAAATGTGCATTTAAAGCTCTCAAATGTTGACTCACACTTGAAAAGGACAAATAATATGAGATTAGAGTACAGAAACATTTGAACTTCAAAAATAATCCTGGAGAAACCGAAAGTGAAAAAGAGAAATAGTATAGCACTTATTAAGAAATGGTATGTAATATCAGCTTTGGTATCTGATTCAGGGATAGAAATGCATCACTCCCAGCTTTTATGTCTTATCTAGAACTTGACACAGGACAGACAGAACCTGGATACCTGATGCCGGATACAAATACTCCCAAGGGCAGAGAGTCATTTCATATAGCTCTTCAGGAATGCCCTCCGCGATACACAAGCAGCTACTCTGTACGGCATAGTAAGAAGTGAATTAGTTTAGCACCCAGTTCCAGCAGATACTCTCCCGTGTTCCAACTTCTGTGTGTGGCAGAAACGGAGATGGAAAAGCAGCACTGAAAAACACTTTCCGGCAAGACAAACTCTGAGGGATAGGGAAGCTTATTAGCACAATGTTTTCATATCACCATCAGTTCCCTCAAAAAACAATACATAACAACTGTTTGAAGCATAAAGCATCCTAGGGTCTAGGACAATCCTGTAGAAATTTGGTATCCAGCCATCGGAGTAAAAGCTGAGAAAAGCTAATTAAAGTATTAGGTAGAGTCTTAAATTTTATTTAGAAAAGAAAGCTTTCTTCATTTTTCACTTTTAGTGCTGCTGTAAGTATGAAAAAATCCTCTCTTTTTTCCTCCAATATAATTGTGGTTTTACAATGTGTCTTGGATTTAGGCATTGCCACAAACTGTGGAAAAACTGCAGCTACTGTAGTGATTTTAGTTAATTATACATAATCTCAGAACTCCCAATCATGCTATTCTAAGGGTTTTTTTTTGTGAAAAAACAATCTGTAAAATACAATCTAATTTCTGAAAGCTAGTAATTTTTGTTCTGTAAGTAGCACAGGCAACACCAAGTTGACATTCAACAACACATTTTTATACACCATTAAAATGAACATGATTATAAATATCGCCAAATTACTAAAAATGAAAAGTACAAGTGAGCTATGTAGAAACAAGAACCTATCATGATCATTTTTGTAGTCTCCAGCCAGATGATATGCCACCTAGAATACAGCCCAAATGGCAAATTTTGGGGTGTCTACCAGTTTTGCTAGAACAGACTTATTGCCTCTGCCACTGATGCTAGTCAGCTTAAAATATTGCCCTATTTCACTTGATTTACAGAGAGGAACATATTTTATATTTAATTTACTTCAGTCATACTGGATACTTTAACATCACTGAAATACGAAGTTTATCATCTTAATAGGAAAGGACTTCAAACAAATGAATTTTCACCTTCCCACTGTAACAAGCACTTGCTAACAAGTAGCGCACACAAGCTGCCTGGGTTATTCCTTGAGAAAGTAAAATCTGCATCAGTTACTTGCTACTTACGACAAAGATACACCTATAATATACCCAAAAATATGCATATAACATACCCATGTTATATGCATATTTCCTAAAAGGGAATACTATAGCTTAGAAAATACTGCACCATTTGGAGATTTTTATTTTTTTTTGTCTTCCAGGGTGAAGAACAAGACAGGCACGAAACACATCAAGAAGAATCCTGGCGGTGAAAAACTAGAGACATCTGCTTCAGTCACATATGTCTCACTGACTAAAATCATAAGGAAAAGCCGACAGGCCTCATCAATGCTGACTTTTTTGTTTTGCTGGTACTGCTCAGCTGGTTGTTGGGGCAATGGATTTAGCAGCAAAGCAAGACAACCATACACAGCAGCCTGTTTATGACTGTATTAATATGCATATTAATTGCCCCCACTGCTTGCATGGCAGAGCTATACAAATCAGCATAGAGTCACAGTGCCTAAAATGTACACAGACAGTTTGCAGTTCAAAGTCATTAGGCAGAAAGGGCATCTATTCTAGAAGTCATTCTGATTTGCTCAAGGTATCAACCCCTTTCTCTTCCCACAACTGTTCTTGCTGAGCACTTTATTTCTAGGATTCCAATACAGTACATGTAAAGCCATTATTCACCAGTCTTTTTCTGGTTATGAGCAGTCTTTCCATAAATAAGAGCTCTACAGAAAAAAGAGGGGAAATAAAATCTACAATAATACACAGTTCAAAACAAAAAATGACAGTACCAAACATTAATGCAGAATTAATCCATCATTTTGCTTAGCTTACACAAATATAACCTGACCAGGTGTCCTGGTTTCAGCTGGGATAGAGTAAATTTTCTTCAGAGAAGCTAGTATGAGCCTATTTTCATCCCAAATCCAAAGCATAATGTTGAAGAGAGGAGTTCATTGCAATATTAAACCTGATGGTCTGGTCCAAAGGAGCCAGGGGTGGAGATTGTATAATATGAAAATATTATGAATGAAATGAAATGAAATACATTTGAATTGTTGTAACCTGGGATTAGAGTTGCATGTTCTGGGAGTTACTATAGCAGGAACCCCTTGTTGCCAGCCAGGCCAGGAGCAAGGGGAGGAGTTTGTTGCGATCTTAAACTGTACAACGTGGCCCAGAGGGGCCAGGGCTGGAGACTGTAATGGAAATATCTTTAAATTGTTGTAATCCATGATTCGAGTTGCATGCTATAGGAATTACTACAGCAAGAACCACCTGAACCAATGGAGGAGAAGCTTTACAAGAAGCAGTGCACATGCAGCAGTGACCCGACCTGAGCTGGCTTTGGTGCCCAGTAATTCCACGCAACACACCATCTCGCCTGTCCTGAGTGACCTCCAAGTCATGGACTAAGTGAACTCAACGGACATTTTGTGGATGTTTTACAGACATTTCACGGGGGTGGTCTAGACTAAGGGAGTGATATCTGTGTGTTATATCAAAGGATGGGAAGGGGGGTGGTGGTTAATGAGGTTGTGTTGGATAGTGTGGGACCTGAGCATGACATAAATTGTATGGAATAAGGGGTGGATACTGTCCTGGTTTCAGCTGGGATAGTGTTCATTTTCTTCATAGAAGCTAGTATGAGGCTATGTTTTGGATTTGGGATGAAAATAATGTTGATAAGGTACTGATGTTTTGCGTTGTTGCTAAGCAGTCAAGGACTGTCCAGCTTCTCATGCTGGCCTGCCAGCAAGAAGGCTAGGGGTGCACAGGGAGCTGGGAGGAGACACAGCCAGGACAGCTGACCCAAACTGTTAAATAAAGAGATAAATAAAAAGATATGCCATACCATATGACATCATGGTCAGTATATAAAGCTGGGGGAAGAAGGGAGGAGAGGATGTTTGGAGTGGTGGCATTTGTCTTCCCACGTAACCATTACATGTGATGGAGCCCTACTTTCCTGGGGATGGCTGAACACCTGCCTGCCCATGGGAAGGGGTGAATGAATTCCTTGTTTTGCTTTGCTTGCGTGTGCAGCTTTTGCTTTAGCTATTAAATTGCCTTGTGTCTTGATCTCAACACACGAGTTTTCTCACTTTTACTCTTATGATTCTCTCCCCCACTGGAGGGGGCAGTGAACAAGCATCTGTGTAGGGCTTAATTGCCAGCTGGGGTTAAACCACAACACCAGGTTAATAATGGTAAAACCGCATGGGAAGAGATGTGAGCTGATCAGGTAGACTGTGACACATCAATTAAAATACGTTGTTAATGTATTTGTTGTCCTCCATGCTATCATCAGCTGAGATCTCTTTATTAAAAAATTATGGGTGTGTAATCTGTGCCTAGATGAATGCATAGCTCTGGACCATGAGATGGAAGAACTCAGTTCTCCTAGTATAATTCACAGCCCTGCTGAATGACCAAGTTACTTTTCCTTCTTGCATCCTCTTCAAGGCACAAAGTTCTACTGATGAAAAAGTACAGTATAAAACCTGCTTTTGTAAGAAACTCTCCACCCACAAGAACTTGGCTTGGTCTGCGAGATAGGCAAGAAATGACTGACAGGTCACACTCAGAGTGGTGATCAATGGTTTTTACTCAGGCTGGCAGGCTATCACAAGTGGGAACCCTCAGGGATCAGTACTAGGCCCCACGCTGTTCAACATCTTCCTAAATGATCGGGATGATGGGACTGACAGTACCATTTGCTAATGACACCACACTGGGTGGATGCATCAGAAAGGAAAGCCATCTTACAGACAGACCAGGACAGGCTGGGGGAGTGAGCTAGCAAGAACAGTATGGAGTTTAACACAGACAAGTGCAAAGTCTTGCATCTGGGATGACATAACCAAAGAGCCCAGGGCAGGCTGGGATCTGTGTGGCTGGGGAGCAGCGTTGCTGAAAGGGACTTCAGGGTTATAGTGGACAAGAAGCTGAACAGGAGTCAACAGCACGCTGTTGCAGCAATGAAGGCAAATTGGATCCTGTCCCATCCTCAGGGACATTACTAGCAGAGATAGAGATGCGATCATTCCACTCTACCAAGCGCTTGTCAGGCCACACCTGGATGGCTGCGTCCAGTTCTGGTCTCCATAATTCAGGACAGACACAGATAGACTAGAGAGGGTCCAAAGGAGGGCCATGAAGATGGAGAACCTGTCCTACAAGGAGAGACTGAAGGAGTTAGGTCTTTTCTCCCTGGAGAAGAAAGAGAAGGCTCAGGGGAGACCTCACCATAGTATTCTAGTACATAAAAGGTGGCTACAAAGAGGATGGAGACTCTCTCTTCACATGGAGAGGACAAGTTGCACCAGGAGAGATTTTATCTTTATATAAGAAAGAAATATTTTACACTAAGAACAATCAATCACTGGAACAACCTCCCCAGGGATGTGGTAGAAT
Organism: Phaethon aethereus; assembly: GCF_964289735.1. Taxonomy (NCBI): domain Eukaryota; kingdom Metazoa; phylum Chordata; class Aves; order Phaethontiformes; family Phaethontidae; genus Phaethon; species Phaethon aethereus. The sequence goes on along the minus strand of NC_138578.1, from coordinate 75,510,721 downwards.
CCCCATCACTGGAGGTTTTCAAAATGCGATTGGGCAGGGTGCTAGATAATCTTGTCTAGGCTTCCCTTCCCACAACAGGTTCGACCGGATGATCTTTTGAGATTCCTTCCAACCCGGGCTATTCTATGAACTGACTGGCAAGGTACCTTCAGTCTCCTGCAAAACACCCACTATTTCTTGAAGCAGGTAATCAAAATTTCATCTCATTTATATACTAAGATAACCTTCCCTGCCTTTTTTCACATGTGTGTTTATACTAATAGGATTATACTGAAAATATACAATAAAGTAAGCGATACCCTTCAACTATATCTAGCAAGCCAATGACCCTTGGACTCCGCCCACACGTACGCAAATACAGATATTCTAACAGAAATAGCCAGATAAATATCCCACTCCAATTGCTGGCAGACTCTTGCTGCTTTGGCATAGATTTGAGTCACAATACATTTCGGAGATCTCCTTTTACAGACTGTAAATAATAGAGGCTAAAATTGCACCACCAATTTTTGTAAATGCCTAGAACTGTATAAAAACATGCCATAGAACACCAATATTCAAGCCACAATGACATATCAAAAGTGACTGCTGACCAGGGAAGGCACCTATTGTATCATTAAAATTATATTTTAAATTTATTATTTGTATTTGAAGTTGTCATTTATTGGCTCATCATAACCTTAAAATGAAGAAGTAAGCTTTACCACATACTCTAGACAGGGAAACACTTTAATACAGATTCATCAGTATTTCTTCCTCCCTTGCATGGTTTTATACCAAAAACTCCAATGAGGCTTGAAATCAACTAATTGTAACTACCTTTTTCTTCTGTTGCCTCACCTATTTTTCCTCATCATTCACAACACAACACTCTTCTTGTGTGTTTTTCTAGCTCCACTCTTTCAAAGAACTTAGGCTCATTCTTGGCTTTAAGCATATCAAGTCATCTCATTCTGTTAGCATACAAATGGCCTTCACTTAGGTTTCCACTCAAATGAATGCCTCTCTCAGGATCTTGCCCAATAATTCTAATGCATGTTGAAAGCTGACAAATTCCCGCAAACAGTTTACTTCTAAAAGCTACTGAATTTACTACTTCCAACACTGAAATGGCTACGGTTCCAGCACTGTATTCTATTAGCTGCCTATTTAAAATTCACTAAGTGAATTAAAAAAGCTAAAAGCGAGCGACCTGGAGTGCGGCAAACAGGGCGTGGCGCGTCAGGAGGGCGTGGCTCGTCAGTTTGCGCGGGCAGGGCATGCAGGGGAGGCGTGCGGGCAGGGTACAGTACAAGTGGCCATCGTCCTCCCACAGGAGGCTCAGCCATGGTTGCCACTTGGCTGAAAACCGGGGCCAGAAAGAATGTGGCGACACAGACGGAGCTCCCGCTCAGGCACGCGGCTGTCCAAGTATCCGGCTGCAAAGAGTGCCTGAGCCTGTCGGTTGTTCCAGAGACTGAGGGGGACACTACCTGTGTGCGGTGTGACCAGGTGAGCAACCTGCTCAGCCTGGGGCAGAGCTGAAAGAGGAAGTGGAGAGGCTGAGGAGCATTAGGGAGTGTGAGAGAGAGAGAGGTAGGTGGAGCCACACCAGCCATCCCTGAAGCAGGGGCAGCTGGTGGAGGCTCCACAAGCAGCAGGGGATCCCCTGTCCTCTTGCTGCCGGGCAGAAGGAGAGGACCTAAGAGATGAGGGGAAATGGAAGCAGGTCCCTCCTCGGAGAGGTCGGCGAATTCCCTCCGGGCCTCCCTCACTGTCCCAGCTGCCCTTACACAACAGGTATGGGGCTCTGGAATGTGAGGGACAGGAACATGAGGACCCTGACAAAGGTCCGTCCAAGGGGGTGCCTAGGGTGAGTCAACCAGCCCCACACATCAAGACGTCCTCTGTTAAGAAAAAAAGGAGGGTGATTGTCGTAGGCGACTCCCTTCTGAGGGGTACAGAGGGCCCAATATGTCGACCAGACCCAACTCACAGGGAAGTCTGCTGCCTCCCCGGGGCCTGGGTGAGAGACGTCACCAGGAAACTCCCTGGTCTGGTTCGGCCCACTGATTACTACCCACTGTTGGTCATGCAGGTTGGCAATGACGAGGTTGCGCTAAGAAGCCCAAAGGCAGTCAAAAAGGACTTGAGAGCACTGGGGCGACTGGTCAATGGAGCGGGAGCACAGGTAGTGTTTTCGTCAATCCCTTCAGTGACGGGGAAGAACGCTGAAAGGAACAGGAAAGCACACCTGATCAACACATGGCTCAGGGGCTGTGCCGTCGTCAGAATTTTGGGTTTTTTGACCACGGGGCGGTTTACACGGCACCGGGCCTCCTCGCAGCTGATGGAGTGCAACTGACGCCAAGGGGCAAAAGGATTCTTGCTCATGAGCTGGCAGGCCTCATTGAGAGGGCTTTAAACTAGATTTGGAGGGGGGAGGGGATAAAACCGGGCTCACTAGAGTTGAACCTAGGGGGAGGTTCAACGTGCCAGAGTTGAAATCGATAGCCCAGCTCAGGTGCATCTACACCAATGCACGCAGCATGGGCACCAAACAGGAGGAGCTGGAAGCCATTGTGCAGCGCGACAGCTATGACGTAGTTGCCATCACAGAAACATGGTGGGATGCTTCTCATGACTGGAGTGCTGCAATGGATGGCTATAAGCTCTTCTGAAGGGATAGGCAGGGAAGGAGAGGCGGTGGGGTGGCTCTGTATGTTAGGGAGTGTTTCGATTGCATAGAAATCGAAGATTGTGAAGACCAAGTAGAGTGCTTGTGGGTAAGGATGAGGGGGAAGGCCAATGAGGCAGATACCCTGCTGGGAGTCTGTTACAGACCACCCAACCAGGATGAAGACACAGATGAGACATTCTATAAGCGACTGGCGGAGGTCTCGCATTCGCTGGCCCTTGTTCTTGTGGGCGACTTCGACCTACCGGACATCTGCTGGAAGTATAACACAGCAGAGAGGAAACAATCTAGGAGGTTCCTGGAGTGTGTGGAGGATAACTTCCTGACGCAGCTCATGAGTGAGCCCACCAGGGGAGGTGCCTTACTGGACCTGCTGTTCACAAACAGAGAAGGACTGGAGAGAGATGTGGTGGTCGGAGGCCGTCTTGGGCTTAGCGACCACGACATGATAGAATTCTCAGTTGTGAGTGAAGTAAGGAGAGGGGTCAGCAAAACTGCCATCATGGACTTCTGGAGGGCAGACTTTGGCCTGTTCAGGTCACTGGTTGAGAGAGTCCCTTGGAAGACAGTCCTGAAGGACAAAGGGGTCCAGGAAGGCTGGACAGTCTTCAAGAAGGAAATCTTAAAGGCGCAGGAGCAGGCGGTCCCCATGTGCCGTAAGAAGAGCTGGCGGGGAAGGCGACCGGCCTGGCTGAACAGGGAGATTTTGCTGGGACTCAGGGAAAAGAGGAGAGTTTATCATCTCTGGAAGAAGGGGCAGGCAACTCACAAAGGGTACAAGGATCTCGTTAGGTCAAGCAGGGACAAAATTAGAAAGGCAAAAGCCCAGCTAGAGCTCAGTCTGGCCACAGTCGTAAAGGATAATAAAAAATGTTTAGACAAATATATTAACAACAAAAAGAGAGGCAAGGAGAATCTCCATCCGCTACTGGATATGGCGGGGAACATTGTCTCCAAGGACAAGGACAAGGCTGAGGTACTTAATGCCTTCTTTGCCTCAGTCTTTAATAGCCAGTCCAGGTATCCGCAGGGTATTCAGCCCCCTGAGCTGGAAGACGGGGATGGAGAGCACAATGTACTCCTCATAATCCAGGAGGAAGCAGTCAAGGACATGCTGAACCATCTGGACACCCACAAGTCTATGGGGCCTGATGTGATCCACCCAAGAGTACTGAGAGAGCTGGCGAAGGAGCTTGCCAAGCCACTCTCCATCATTTATCAGCAGTGCTGGTTAACAGGGGAGGTCCCAGAAGACTGGAGGCCTGCCAATGTGATGCCCATCTACAAGAAAGGCCGGAAGGAGGATCCTGGGAACTACAGGCCTGTCAGCCTGACCTCTGTAGCAGGGAAGATTATGGAGCGGTTGGTCTTGAGAGTGCTCACAGGGCACCTGCAGGACAACCAAGGGATCAGGCCCAGCCAGCATGGGTTCATGAAAGGCAGGTCCTGCTTGACCAACCTGGTGACCCGCCTAGTGGATGAGGGAAAGACTGTGGATGTTGTCTACCTGGACTTTAGTAAAGCCTTTGACAGCGTCTCCCACAGCATTCTCCTGGAGAAACTGGTGGCTCGTGGCTTAGACAGGTTTACTCTTCGCTGGGTGAGGAACTGGCTGGATGGCCGAGCCCAGAGAGTTGTGGTGAACGGCGTTAAATCCGGCTGGCGGCCGGTCACAAGCGGTGTTCCCCAGGGCTCGGTTCTGGGGCTGGTCTTGTTCAATATCTTTATTGATGATCTGGATGAGGGAATCGAGTGCTCCCTCAGTAAGTTTGCAGATGACACCAAGTTGGGCGGGAGTGTTGATCTGCTGGAGGGTAGGAGGGCTGTGCAGAGGGATCTGGACAGGCTGGATCGATGGGCAGAGGCCAACTGTATGAGGTTTAATAAGGCCAAGTGCAGGGTCCTGCACTTTGGCCACAACAACCCCATGCAACGCTACAGGCTTGGGGAGGAGTGGCTAGAGAGCAGCCCGGCGGAAAGGGACCTGGGGGTGCTGGTTGACAGCCGGCTGAACATGAGCCAGCAGTGTGCCCAGGTGGCCAAGAAGGCCAACAGCGTCCTGGCCTGTATCAGGAATAGTGTGGCCAGCAGGAGTAGGGAAGTGGTTGTGCCCCTGTACTCGGCACTGGTGAGGCCGCACCTTGAATACTGTGTTCAGTTTTGGGCCCCTCACTACAAGAAGGATGTTGAGGTGCTGGAGCGTGTCCAGAGAAGGGCAACGAAGATGGTGAGGGGTCTGGAGCACAAGTCTTATGAGAGGTGGCTGAGGGAACTGGGGTTGTTTAGTCTGGAGAAGAGGAGGCTGAGGGGAGACCTTATCGCTCTCTACAACTACCTGAAAGGGGGTTGTGGCGATGAGGGTGTTGGTCTCTTCTCCCAAGTAACCAGCGATAGGACGAGAGGAAATGGCCTCAAGTTGCGCCAGGGGAGGTTTAGATTGGATAATAGGAAAGATTTCTTCACTGAGAGAGTGGTCAGGCATTGGAACAGGCTGCCCAGGGAGGTGGTGGAGTCGCCATCTCTGGAAGTGTTCAAAAAACGTGTGGATGTGGCGCTTCAGGACATGGTTTAGGGGACATGGTGGCGCTGGATTAATGGTTGGACTTGATGATCTTGAAGGTCCTTTCCAACCTAGTGATTCTGTGATTAAGTTACAGTTATATTAAAAATTGCTCTAAAAATTACATTCATGAAAAAGTAACCATTAAAAATTAAAAAACTGGATGGATTGCTTCCTGGAGCTAATATAATCAATGGATAGATTGCCACTTCCCTGTTGTAGTTATAAACATCTCATTTTCACTCAAGTCAGCAGTATTCTTCCACAGTTACATTGATATAACAAAAAAATAATGCATAAAAACACTGCTTCTCTGAAACCTTCTGAAATAGATGGAATACGTTTATTCTTTGCTGAAAAAGTTGACTACTGATCAATCTCAAGTCTAGATGCTGCTTATCATCTTCTGAACTGGGCTGAATATTTAACTTCTTGACCACCAGACCTCTGAGACTAGAAAGAAGAGCCTTCTACACAGATAGGGTACCAATGAAATAATCAACCTTTCCTTAGCAAAAACATTTAAGTAGTCCTCTGTACTATTTTTTTTTTCAATTTGTGCTCTAGCAACCTCAAGCAAGGTTTTAAAATGTTTTTCAGATTACTGTGTGAGCACAGTCAGTAATCAAGGTATGCAATCATAGTTCTGATTTAAGATTCAAGATCTTTGGCCCAGATGCATTTCAACAAATTACAAGCCTAGCTGAGGCTTCCACTTTTCTCCATTGACTAAACAGGGAACCTACAGCAGCAAAACTCCTAGTTGAGATATATCGGCTTGGCACCTAAAATTAGGTGGGGACGAATTTAGTTCAAAAATTACACAGCACTGGTTGCTGATGGAAAAAGTCTAAGGCGGTAAATCACAGGCTGATTTGAAGCAGTCTCCTTTTACAGGTCCCAAATGGTTCCTACAGTCTTAAGAGCTTTTTCCTTCCAATAAAAACCAAAACGGTACTTCATTGTTTCAAACCCATTCAGCCTGTGCTATTTGATACACTAGTAGTTCATTCACAACTCTGTGCTACTCTGGCTAAGCTGATTTTGCTACCAGAGCCAAATTGTTTCAAGGCACTTTGTTTCCAAAACATGCCACAAACTGACAACACAACAGTCAGCCTCAGTATTGATTATCTAACAGCACAAAGGAATTGTTTATGATTCATGGGAGGTTGAAAGGCCAAATAAATGCATTTCAAGAATTCTATGTTTAGCTAATTATTTTTCAGACAATGTTGCAAATGTTGCATTTAAATTTGTAATTATTAAGTGAAAATAACAAGAAATTAAGCACATTAAAATGGCATACTTCAGAGAAGAGAAACAAAAAAACAATTTAGGTATTATTTTGGATATGTGCATGACAACAGGGAGAACTTAAGTTATTTCAGAAGAGAACATTTTGTAGAGATTGTTTTTGCAATGAACATGCTTGTTGTAGTAAACAAATGATACAACTCTAGAGAAGTTGTTTAACAGCCAAATAAAACTCTTTAGGTAATACAAGGTAAAAGAACAGGGGAACCCCTTAAAGATAACATATTCTGAAATGTAATACCAGTAGGTATACTGAATATTACACTTTGCACAGAGATCTAGGAACATACTACTGTGAAGTGGAGTTCTGAGCTTTTTTTTTTCCTTTTTATTTTATGAAGTCATTAAAAGGAATTTAAACTTTTTTTTAAACTGAATATTATAAAAAGGGAAATTCATATCAGTATAATCAAGCAGGTACTTAGCTATTTTTTTTTTAATTGGGTCATAAACTACAATAGCTAGATCTCTAGTAATACCAATCAGATACCAAAAAATAGGCAACTTGGATTTCTTGCATGACACCCAGAGTTGATACAATGCTATAGTTCAGTGGACGAGAGCACAAATGCACATGTACAAATACTGCCTTATAAATCAAACTTCAAGCAAAACAAAATTTGAAAAAAGGGAAAAGACAGATCTAGTTTACCTAAGCAGCAATACAGTGGCAACTACAATACTAACGTACAAAGGCAGTACAGTAAGGCCTTGGCAAAAAGTGGTGCACCTAATGAAGACTTACTTTTTCTCACTGCTTCAGTTACTCCTGACTAATAACTGAGGTTAATTCTATTGCCCGTTCAGACAGCCCTGTGTGAAACAGTCTTGATGTATACAGTATTTAGAAGAGGGCAACTGTTGCATGCAGTTAAGTTGGGTTTTGTTTGAAGAACAGTCAAAAGGAAATGTATTACAAAATCAAAACCATGAAAAACAGTTTTAGTTGCATCTTTCTGCCTTATTTTAAATATATGAAACTCTAAAACAAAAAAAGACCCTGAAGATGGGCACATCCTGAAAAAAAAAATATTATTATATGTATCATCTCCTCTATCACTACTAGAAAAGACATTTTACCCCTTCTTTCTATCCCAAAACCCAGACAAAATTTGGAATTCGTGAAGTTCAAATGAAATGCTGGGTAGAGATAAACAGATGAAAAAGGGTAGACAAGAAGCTGTGGAAGATTGTCTACCTCAACTGAAATAGCGGTATTTCAATCTGCTTGTACCAGAGTAAAAACTTTATTGCATACATTGTATGCAATACATCACATCCAGGTACGTTATGCAAACACTGAAAAAAGCAAAGAACTCATATTTGTGCTTTAGTCACATTTTTCTGCCCTATGCTTTATTCCTCTATCATTCTCATTAAGTGCTCTAAACAAAACTAATTAATGTTAAAACTCTCATGCAGTTTCAGAAGATAAATAAAGAAGAGAAAATAAACTAGTTTTCTCAACAATTTTGGCCAACAACACTGTGGAATTTAAATTATTAACTGGAACGCTGCCCTTATTTTACCACCTCATTTTACTAGGCAAAACAACATGTCTTCTAGAAAGCCAAGACCTAGCTAAGACAAACATTTGGTAGTTTTCAAGCTAAAACCTGAAGTCTCTCTCAAGAAATCCTATATGGACAAATAACATGGACGTACATAATTCATTGCTGTATGCATTAAAACTTTTCCATAAAGAGTTGCCTCTCAATTGCCACAGCACTGAATAAAACTGCTAGGGGAAAAAACCAAACAACTAAAAACAAAACACCTGCTGTTCAAAAGGAAGAACACTCAGAAGTGTTGCTGTCACTTGATTGTTAATTCAATGAAAATTTTTAACCAAGCATAACCCAGTAGCATTCGCCAAATCTGACTGCAAAGTGATGTTATTACCTCAGAGTGTATATGCTGGAGAGACTACATGTAGTGACAGAAACACTCTCATAGTCACTGCTGGAGATGGAGCTGAGGGGGGAATCACGTAAGCCATCCTGAGAACTGAAAAAACATACGGAAACAAAATGAACTGCTGAACCAAACAAAGGTAAAAAACAGAGCACCGATAACTCACGGCTTGTCATGGATTATACAGAAATAAAAGTAAACTGGCAGTTGTATTTTTGCTCTTCAGAAAATGATGCAAACATATTCTGTTTTCTTCCCAAAAGGACAGACAATTTGTCAGTCAGCAGGCACACATCTCCTAAAAACCTTAACATTCATTCACGCCATACAGTTACAACATTCAGAAAAGAACCGAGGATCTTGCACTGTCAGAGGGTATAGAGGGAAGAGCGTACCCATGCTGCTAAGCATGGTTAACATTGTAACAAAGAAAACTGGAAGTTCATAAAATCACTGCGTGTTTCACGCCAAGACACCCCTACAGAATAAACCTCAAGAACTTCTGAAATGTGGTAAGTATGATCTACATTTCCTTCCAATGGGAAGGAAAAAGTCTGTGAGAAAGCAGAAGGCTGACTCTTCAGTGAAAGAGATGAAGATAGTACACCTACTCCTACTCCTAAATTTGCTCAGTCCCTAGAGCTGCCATACAGGTACCTCAAACTTTGTCCTTCAAACCAACAGATGAGCAGGGAGGAGCAGTCCCATGTCAACCCACTGACACTTCATTAGAGGAAATCCACTAGCTACTGAAGTAAAAGGATATGAATAATTTAAATGAATGGTACTCAACTTGTCTCTGGCATCCCCAGGCTAATGAAAAGCCTTTAAATAACACATCATTTTAGATCTTATATCATATTATCAACATAAGCTAGGATTAGAAGAGTAAAAATAGTTTCATAAGCACTACAAAACTATCTTGGAATGACCAATCTTTTGTTTCAGTAACAATTTACTGCTCAGCTACTAGAAATTCCAAAAGCTGAAAAAAATTACATTATACTAGACAAGAAAATATGTGATCTTGAGCAGAAGTATCAAAGCTGTATTCGCTCTAGGCAGTGCAGAAGAATCATTTGAGCCTGCTGAACTCAAATGTTCAGATAACAGAAATCTTTGGACAAGGCAGAGAGAAACCTAAGAAATATATTTAGTTAAAAGCGATGTAGTTATATAGGTCAGGATTATTTTACCTTACTTCTCCACAATTACTAGCAGACTTTTTTATGCTCTTTTAATTTGTACGTTTATGTGGGGTAAATATTCAAACCAGCTACATTCCAAATTCTTTTCTTCTACCAAATTTACTGTTGTAGCTATTTTTGCAGCTAGAAATCTGGAAGAACGCTTAAGGGGAATTCTTCAAAGCAGTGTATGGAAGGTATGTGCTCTAATCCCACTAAGAAATAATAGGATTTGTTTGCATACCTCCCACTAATCACTTGGAAAATGTACCCCTTCATATTCCTCATTTCTGATTGCCAATTTTAAAATAAATCCCCAGTGTACTATGTTTTAGTTGAAAGGAGAGCCATCACAACTGGAAAATAATTTTATCAGACTTGAATGAAAATCTATTTAACTTTCATTTGTTTTATGTAATTTCCCTTGCTAATTCTGCTCATTACGGAAAGATATATGCATTTAAAGAAAGGCTTACTCTTTTACAGCTCATCACCTTTACCCATCCAATCTTACAATATGGTCACGCTACTAAAATGTACTTTTACTATCTGTTTTATGGCAGCTAAATGATATTAAAAAACCATTAGTATGTGATTTCACAGCATGATTGAGCAGGAGAAACTGTCTTGCAAAGATGAAATGTATTGTTCAGAAAAAAGTAATCTTTGAACAGCAGAACCAGGAAACAACTAGCAAACTCAGCACCTTCTTTTATTCTCTCTCACCCCCCTGCCATTTCCAGATTTTTCCAGTGTAACAATCCTGCCAGCTAATTTGAGTAGTAACACTTCTTCTGAAAGATGTCAGGTTTGCCATCCTTCAGCGCTTTCTGTGAAGCTCTGCCTGATATATTTGAAATCCAGTCAAAATATCTGGGTTACCAATAGTACGTGATACAAAACAACAAAACTATTTAAGAACCTAAATTGAATTTTCTTAGGTTCTGGTTTTCTAGATTTCTGCCCCCCCCCCCCCCCAATTTGAGGTTTTCAGCTCTTAAGCACAATCCAAAGGGCTAACAATTTTCCTAACAACTCAAAGTTCTCACAATTTTTTGGGGAATCAAACACTCAAGACTAAAACATAAACAAAACACACCACCATTTTAAGTACTATCTCTCTGTTAAGAGCAGGTATTGTTTATTGCCAGCGTTATGCCAAGTAATGAAATCACTTTCCATCCTGAGCTAACTTTGTGGAGTGGCCAGTCCAAGACAGAAGGCAAAACGCTAAAGGTGGCACAAAGTGCTGGACCTTGATGGTAAGTAAACCTGATGAGCAACCTCTGAACATAGTGGCACGCAAACAGCTTACATTACCAACGATCTCAAAGCTATCTTTATTTTTATCTTCACAGATGTTCTCTGACCAGCTTACAAGCCTCACTTCATACTACTTCTCCATACTTCTTTTCCCCTCATTTGAATCCTCTCTCACCTCTAACCAGTTGCTATCAGCATAACTTTTTCTCATCAGCTCCACTATCATCAGATCTTTTTAAGCCTCGTCTTAACACTGTTTGCCATTCTAAACTGCTTCATAAATGCCTTCATCTTCCACTATTCCATCTTTTACTTGGTGCACAAACCTGGCCATGCTGAGCCATCCACTGATTTCAGGATTAGATATCCATCTGGTTAGTCATCATTTGGCAGTGTAAACTCTTCTGGATACACTTGACACAAACTCTGCTCACAGAGGGTAGTTTGTTGTGTTAAAGGATGTTGTAGTTTAGACAATTACAATGTGTAAACATTTTTCTCACTCCTGTGTACCAATATAGATTGAATTTTTATACCAGAAATAATATTTATTATTTACAATGTTTATTTCTGGTTCATATTCAGGCTGTAACTCTTCAGATAAGAAATTCTGTGTTTATTTAGTACAAAGAAATGGGAATCCAATAATGATAATTCTGTTTTATACCTTCTCAGTGTTATACTAAATATCTATAAAAAACCAAACACACACAAACCAAACAAGACAGACTCCTGACATACTCACTGCATTCCTTCTCAGTACACACAGACTCAGGATACCTCTTTGCAGAATCTTCTTCTTATTAGTGTCTGCCTGAAGATTCACTCAGCTTTTCTAAGATGCTGGTAGATCCTGAGGTGAATTGACCTGCTTTTCCCAACTCATGACTCCTGTTATCAGCTGATGGGAGCTCAGCATGCATGTTCATTAGCACAATTATAAGAGAAGGTATGTGCACATAGACACATTCTGTAGCTGAGAGCAGCTAACCCTTTCTTCCCACACCAGTGACCTGAACTTCACCACATCTCATGTTCATTTGAAATTAATGCCATGTTGGATTGGGATTCATAGGACTGTTCAAACTGTGTAAAGCAGCAAAAGTTTGTTTCATTTCTGAGGTCTTAAACGCCTACAGTGCTATTTTAAAAATTACATTCTAGCATGGGATAAAACCATCATCCACGCTCATCAAAATAGAACTCTTCAGCACTTCTGATAAAAATACAGAATAAAGATTTGAGACAACAGAGCAAAGTGACATGGGGTGATGGGGCTGCCTCTTTTCATGGAATACTGTCAGACTGAACTAACAAACCATTTATTTAAAGCTGTTGGCCATTTTTTATAACTATTCTAAGTAAAAAAACTGAAAGCTACCTTTTTCCTGGTTTGTCTGCTCATTTCTACTGGAATGTATTTCCAGTCTCTTATATTTAATTAAGCCTCTGGCTATTTCAGGGGATGGTTTCTTTATGAATGTTACTTGAGTTACAGTTACATTCCATATTACATTAGTTAATTGGCACAGATCTTCTCATCTCTATCTCACTACAGGAAAGCTAACTCTAAACCTCATGTGTCAGCTACACCAAAACCACCATGTGAGTGGCTTTTAAAACTCTGTTTTACCTACTATACTCATTTCAGGTATCTGTATGTTGAGATCTAATACAGTTCACTGTTGCTGCATTTGATATATGGTAAACAGTAAATATATTTACTCTTCCCTAGTAAAAGGGAAACTGGTATAAAACACCGACACCTTGTATTTGCATGCCAAGGCTTCATAACAGCAGTCACGTTATTGGATACTGCACAAAATCAGTGTTCAACAGATAAGGTCAAACACTGCCACTTTTAATTTGAGATACGTATTGTTAAAAAGAAGAAGGGGAGGAGGGATTGAAAAAACTCAGTCATACTGACTCTGCATTTGGCCAGTTGCACAAAAAGAAGAAACTGTATACCAGAAGGGGAACAGAGGAATTTCAATCAACAGCCAGCTAAAGGATTGCTTAAAGGAAGTTTTGCAGTTGAAAGGCTGATATTTTGTTCCCAGTCAACTACTACTTCCCTCTTGCTGATGAGAAGTTTTCTTACTCCTGAATAGCTAGTTAAAAAGACTGATCGATACAAGACACCAAGCAGACGTGGTTTTGTTTATGTGACCATGCACAGCTGTCCTTTAATTTTTATGAAAAAGACAACTTTGTCATGTAAAGACAAAGCATGAATTTAAGACATTTAATAAATTTGAAAATTGCATTTTGAATTTGCATTTTTAATTCAATCAATTGAAATTTGCATTTCAATATCAATTAATCTAGTTTTGATAAAGGACCACTTATAGAATCGAATGCTATAAACTAAAAGACAAGCTAGACAGGTAATTTGTGTGGGTTTGTTTTTGTTTTTTAAAATGTAAATGCTAGGCATCCCAAAAATACAAATGCTTCTTTTCCATGCATTTATAAAGGTGCAATGACTTATCTTAAAGTTGCTGTACTGAAAATGTGCACACGTCACATGTTGCTAAGGAGTGAACAAAATAAAACAGGCAGAAAAAAATCAAAATTAGAAAAACCAACTGTATAAAACAGGTGTTCATCTTTTTACAAAGTCATTCTAATTTGCTGAGAAAACAAAATTGGAAATATATTACAATATAGGCTATTGTAATATATAATATATAAATATATTAAAATATATACAATTTTAGACTACAGAATTGCAACACTAAGAAATGGGACAACTTGAATACCAAGCTGGAGAAGAATAAATTATTCATCTTATTCTAGAATTGCAATACAGAACAGTAAACAGCAAAACATGCTTTTTCAAGGATACCTCATGCCTCCTCCTTACACTGCAAAAGCATATGGCAAAATATTCTATTTTCTTAAGCCCCCACAAATAAATGCGAACAGCACCAACATCTAACAGCTGATGGACGCAGATAGAGCTTGAAGAAAGTGTGAAGATAAGAAGTTCTCCTCACTTACCAATTTCAGCTCCTTTTGCCAAGCCTCAGGTGCACTGCAAAAGGCTTCATCAAAGCCTTTTTTACTCACCAAATAGATCAAAGAAAATGGCAAAAAAAGTAGTATAATTTAAGCTAGACATAATAGACCTGCAGCAGAAAGGAAAGGAACTACGCTTAAGAATCTTTTTTATATCAGAACTGTTTTAAAGTCAGTACATAGATAAACAAACACACAACTAGATATTTAAGACTAAAACATGAGAACACTAGCATTGTGTGACAATATGAAACAAGCTGCCAAACTTCATAAACCACATAGAAGAATTAGCAGTTTTACAAGGACTCTTCAACTCTGGAAAGAATGAAAACCAAGTATTTCCAAAACACCAAAATAAACAAGATCCTCACTCTTCGTAATTTTCTTTCCCCTTGGAACAAGCAGGCAGAATACTATGACAGAATGAGCATTTTAAAAATCTAGACAGCTTGATTCCAGTTGAAAAAGAAGGAAGCCTAGATACAGATCTAAAGCTTCGGTTTAGTGTTAACTTATGTCTTTTTTTGCCCCAAAACACCAAATGCTGCTTTTTCATAATTTTATCATCTTCTGTGCTATTCTTATATTATTTCCCCCCTTCAACATTTGTTTTGCTACATGATAGCCTTTACTTGTCCATTGTCCCTTCAGCAGATCAGATGCTGACTACATCTTTGCTAGCGCTTTTCTCCTATTTGCATCTCATTAATGCTGCTGCCCAAGACTCTGGGTGCCCTTGGTGTGTTATGGCTCTGAGACACTTACAAGCTGATAATGGAGAAAGACATGTCAGCTATGACTTAAAAACCAAAGTAGCAAAAACACACCAATACCCTTCTACTTAAGATTTGGGTATTTAATCTGTATTTTTAACTCCATTGAATATTGAGGCTAGATAGAGAAGCCTGAAATACTAGGTATTTCAGATTTAAGGACTAATTACAGTAAACCTGACTTGATCATTGAAATTATACCTATAATGTTATATTGCATAGTATAAGAACTGATATACTGAAAGAAACCGTTTGTGTCATAACGTACACATTTAACAGCTGCTTGATTCAGAAGAAAATTTTCTTTCCCTTGTCTAGTTGGTGACCTACAGTAACTAGAAAGTAAATACATTTATCAATTTGATGAATGAGCATATCCTGCAGCTATTCCATGTATATTAGATAGCTTATTGTTCTAGTTAATGGGTCCATCATTCTGAAAGTAATCTACTGTCTCAAACATTTCCCCTATGGTTAAGTTGGCATTCACAAGCATGTAATAGGGAGCAGTCACAGAAGCCTAATGTGATCTTCCAATTTAAAAATACCATTGAAAAGCAGTGATTAGTCACCGCCCCGGCAGCATGAGTAAGAAAAGGTCCACAAAGTTCTGTTTTGTAACTGAATTATCTCTTTTAACGATAACATGCCTAGTGATTCAGAGGCAAGAGCCAAATCTATACATAGAGATATATATGAGAAAACTAAGGCCCTACACATACATATTTTTTTAATTCAGTCCTCAGTAGATCCCCAGCATCTCCATCTCTTACAAAATATACTGAAGGCGTTAATATTAGAACATTTCCAAACAATGGAGCAACAATCTAGTAACAAAATACCTCCATCTCTATTTCTCCGCTTCTGCAAAGATGGAATATTTGCCAATTAATAACAGATGTACTATAGTCTCAATGACAAATAGAGAGAATTAGATGTAATCAACAAAGTAACTGTGGAAGACGCTATGGTGAAAACAGACCCCCACTAACTTTTTTTTCAAAGTACTCAAAAATATTCACCCAAGAGTTTTAGGAGAATTCAAGAATGAATTAGATGAATTATTAACCTCTCATTTAAAACTTCCTTAATGCCTGAAGTTTAAAGGTGGCAATCTCTAAAAATAAAAAGGACTTCAAGGGGATTCTAACTACTCTAGTTCTGTGAGCCTGATGTTTGTACCAAGCAACTTAACAGAATATATCAAAAGCTAAAATAGGTAGACAATAATGAGAAGACCTGCCTGGGAAGAAGTAACGTGGCTTCTGCAGAGGGAACCTCTTGAGAGCTCTCTGAAGGGGTCAAGAAGCTTGTGAAGAACAGTAATTCGGCTGGCAGCCTCTGGGTTTCCAAATAGGCTCTGTCAAAATACCTCACTAAAGGCTTTTAAGAAAATGAAGGAGCTATAGCATAAGAGGAAGGGGCCCACAATGGAGAAATAATTCTTAACCATAAATAGGGAAGAGCTGATAAATGACCTTCTCGGAAGAGCGGGGATGTCACTGCTGAAGTTCTTAGGACCCTCGGGGTTTTGCTTTCACATACAATCTGCAAAAATGGGGACAGCAATGAGGTCTGAAAGGTCTACTGTGCAAAATTATTCAGGGTAATAGTAAGAGCAGACCAAAGAACTGCAGAGGATCTTAAAGTCTGAACAACAGCTAATAAAATAGCAAGATGAAATTGAACTGGTAAAAACACAGGGTAGCATCAGATCAAGAATGACAGCCTCTGAGATCAGAAGCAGGATCTTGGGGCTTTAGCAGACAACTTCAAAAACACATCAGCTCACCACTTAGCAAAAAAAATCAAAAGTCAAATATTGGGAGCCACTGGAAAAGCAACAGAAAATAGTTATGCCACTGTGCAAATCCATGGTTTGCTCATATCTTCAGTAAATGTAGTTCTGATACACTTATCACTAAGAGGAAATAGTATAATTGGAAAAGGTTTAGAGCAAGACAAAAAGAACGATCAAAGCTATGAACAACTTCTGATTAAGTAGCCTGTGACTTCTCCAACCTGAAAAAGTAACCATGTAGGTGAAGTGTGACTGAGGTCTACAAAATCACAACCAGAGTGGAGAGGCCAGGCAGGAACTAGGAGCCGTTCAATGATGCTGTTAGGAGCCAGGTCCAGAGCAAAAGGACACA
Organism: Phaethon aethereus; assembly: GCF_964289735.1. Taxonomy (NCBI): domain Eukaryota; kingdom Metazoa; phylum Chordata; class Aves; order Phaethontiformes; family Phaethontidae; genus Phaethon; species Phaethon aethereus. The sequence continues at coordinate 75,493,853 of NC_138578.1, read as the reverse complement.
CAGGAACACAGACCTACAGAATTCTCTGTAAAAGGACAATTCTTGTATGTTTTTACACAATATTAATAGAGGCTGGACAAGCACACAGAGAAGAGGTTATTATATCCACAAACCATGGGAGGCTGAAAAAGAAGCTTATATATATAATTTTATTATATTTTGCAGACTTGTTCTCAGAAATTTTACTTAATACCCTACCCAAGGCAAAAATTGGTAGACAAATTGTCTGAGTTTTGTAAACGATGTATGTTTTATCAGGACACTAATTAAACATGCAGTAATTACTTTTAAGCAATATTCCACCTGAAGTGTTGCAAAAGCATGAAATGTCAGAGGGATTTGTAAATTACTTCTTAAAAAGACATCCATTCAGAAACCCTGTTGTAAGGCCTTGAATATGATCACACTTGCAAGCCTAAGATTGCAAATACTCAGAATAATGAGGAAGATAAAATTACCTTCTTAAAAGCTAGGTTTTGTGCATACTAAGTTGTGCTTTACCTGTAAGAAGTACTCACTCCAGCGCAAAGAATTCTTGATTCTATTGCCACTACGAGTAAAATATTTCATAATTCAACTGGTATGTTATTAAACAGATGTTTATTTCTCTAGCATGTATATTGTGGTAATTCTTCATGGTTCAAGCTACCCTTGCTGTGTTATCCTGAACTCTATACACATATAACAAAAAGAGAAATCCTGCATCACACACACGGTCTCCACAGTACTGACACACTAAGCCACAATGGAAGAAAGCTGTCACAGAAATACAGAGAACAACAATAGCTTCTATTTAATTTATTCCTTCTGCTTTATGATATTAATACTTCAGGAAAACTGAGAACATTACTCACTACAAAACAGGTTATCCTCTAAACAATAAAACAAAAATGAAGTGTGGTTTCCTACTGATGTGTGTAGGATCCCTATTGTCTAATCAAAGTTGAGCTGAAGCATGGCATTTCCTCTGACACAACTATTATGGCCTCTCCCTGTTACCTAGTTCCTTACTGTCATTAAATATGTAGAAACTTAATCCATGACCCCTATTTTTCTATCAGCTTTGGCTGAAATTGTCCAATAGGTTTAAAAGCTGCTTCTGCACTGTTAGGCTCCTTCAGCACACACACGTTCACAAATATATTCATGCCCACACGCAATGTTATCAGATCAATCCCGTTCTCTCAAATGAAGCTAAGGTAAGATGTGTTTAGATCCCAATTTAATCTCATGCACTGATGCCAGAAGTTAACTTTTTAGTATCTGCCAGACACACTTTCCCTGCAAAACAGCAGGGTACAACAGAGATAATGACCCAGGTAATGTTTAGCAGCAATGCACTCTTTCTTACATTAAGTTGGTAAGATTAGTGTACTTGATTTCAATTATGTAGAGACGTTATATGATTAAAATTCAGGTGTTCTCTAAATGTTTTCCCAAAAAGCTGAGGAAGTCCAATAAAAAGCTACTTGCACTAAAAAAAAAACTTATATTGAAAAATTCCTTAATCCTGCAACACACAGTTTTTAAAAAAAATCAACATTAATTATACACCGATTACTAAAGTACAAGGATATAGAAATTTATTTACGTGCAAATTACTACCAAAACATCAAGTTGCTCTTACCTTGAACTAGATCTTGACTTTACATCTTCCTTTGCTGTCCTTTCACTACTAGGATCGTCACTGTTGTCCAGTTTTTTATCACATAGTTGTTTTCTCTTCTCCCACTTCCTCTGCTGATTTGAGATGCTTTCTGATTCTCCTTGTGAGTCATTTTCTGCTCCTACCTGTGAACCTGAGGAATGTGTCAGGCACTTAGAGGAGATTGGCAGTTTTTGCTCTTCTCTGCCAAAGTCTCTTTCTGCTAACAAAGCAGAAGTTTCAGGTTTTAATGTTTCCTGTGCAGGGACTGAATTGTCCAAGTTATCTACATGGTCCATTTCCTTAGACTTTACTAATGTGTATGAAGCATTTACAACACCTCCTGCAGAATGTTTAGTCTTTAAACCTGCAATGCTGTCCTCCCTGCTGTCTTCACAGCTGCCACAACACACACAGGAATTAATTAGACAGTTTGTGGCAGCTATACTGAGTTTATGGGATTCATCCTCCTCCTCATTTGCTAATGGATTAGCAGATCCAGGAACACAACTAATAGCTGCTTCTGGAGTTGTTACTGGGGATTCTGAGCTAGAGGGAGATTTAGGATTGAATATTACAGTAGCAGATATTTTCATTCCCCCGGTCCTGTGAGCTATCACTTCCGCCATTTCTGCATCATCAGCATATGCATCCCAGCCATTGAGGTATAACTGTGAGTCCGGACCTTCTAGACAGCTGCATGAATTCTGAACTGAAATGCCAGACATCTGTTTGCTATCTTCAATATTGTTATTATTGCTTAAGTCACTTTCAGCATCTTTTAAAAGCAAAGTTTCCTCTGTCTGATGGCCATTCTCATACAGCAAAGCATCTCTATATTGCAGGTTCTGTTCTGAATCGTGGCAAGGGTTATTCACCCATGCAAAAGTATCACTTACTGAATCCAACCCAGCAAGAGCTTCTCCTGCTCCATCTAGGTCATCCATAAAAAACACTCTGTCCTCTTCATCAGTTAAATTGTCAAGATGGTGTCTTGTTGGTGAAGCTTCTGTGCTAGAACTATTTCTTAGGCTAGGTCTGTGAGCTGGAGACTGACAGATGCTTGGAGGGGAAAGCAGAGAAGACATTTCATCTCCGACTCTGTGTACCATCCTATTCAGCTGTTCTAGCTCCTGTTCATCATACTGCATAGAACAAGCCAGCTCAGCCTCTGTGTTTTCAGCTTTTGCCGAAAGCTCCTTAGCAGGCAAAGTTGTGGTTATGCCCGGTGTAATGACAGAGGGTACTTCAGGATCTGCTCTGACAGGAAAATCCACATCTTGAGAGATGCAGAGGTTACGTTCCAGTGTGTGCAGTTCATCCTCAGTTAATGTCTGAAGCAGATCCCTGAAAATGAAGAAATACACACATCACTCTGCATTTACAGCCACAGGAGACAGTAACATTACGGATTTTAAAAAAGCTTTTACTGTTAGTACAGAAATCCAGAACTTGGGGGCACACAGTACTTTCAGCTGTGTAACTCATGCTACATTTGGCATTCATATTCAGAACCCATGTGATTGCTGATGCCTGAATTTGAGATTACTCATGCAAATACAGGGTACAAAATTATTTACATCCTTGCAATGTAGCCCCCAAATAAATCAAATCACACCCAAAACCAGATCTTTCTCTCTCCCCATCTACCTATAGTTACTCACAATTAGATATATTATATCATTTTAATTTTTAATTCACAAATTTTACTTTGATTAGCAAACCCATTTGTGATCTCTCATACCAGATTCTGAAAATTATTCTGCAAAAGAGTACCACGTAAGTTTCACACCATTATATTATCAGATAAAAAGAATTCATTGAAAATAGTAGCATCGCATATGCAACAGTGATGTCTTAGAAGACTGTTCACTGAAACAGGGATCGGAAGTTGGAGTGCTGCCTCAAACACATAACTGGGTCATTAGGGAGTTAAGCTTCTGCATAATGTTAAGAATCAGGCAGGCCTAAAAGCAAACATTTTGGTATTTACTAAACTCTGTTGTCTAGAGACATGCAGCATCTCCAGTGTTATCAAGTGTCCTCAGTATCGCAGTTTTAGGACTATGAGCACCCAAGAACAAAGTGTTATTTGAGGAGGTTATGCTTAAGTGCTTTATAATTTTAAAACAAACCCACAGACACAGCAGCACTTAATTTTAGGTCTGAATTTGATTTACGCTATGTTTCTCATTTAGAAATATAAAAATATCCTCTGTCAAGAACTGCTGTCAATGTTTTCAAAGACCAGCAAGTATATTTTAGCATAAATGAATGGATGGGAAAAGCAAGACCTTCTGCTTCAACAGAGGCTAGGAATCCATTATTCCTCACATGTTTAGAAATCATTGGCTAGCAGGTGACATACAGCTGGCCTAATAATCATCATCATCATCACCACCACTGCCACATATTAAAAGAATTCCCCTAAAGGGAGTAACTTCAGTCTAAACAAGGGGACCCAAAAAAATCCCAAAGAAACATTCAACACAAGTCACACCTTGATTTCCAGTCAACGGCTTGCATTCTTAACTAGTTAACTCAAAGACCAAATATTTTTCCAAGTACTATCACTAAAAGATCAAATTGCCCAAAAAGTACATCTGTATCTGACAGTACAGTATCTGACTTGTATATCAGCTACCCTACAATTTAAAAAAAGATAAGTTTAGATAAGCATGTTTAAGTAAGAATTATACAGTTTTATGGTTACGTACATTCCATACAATTAACATCTTTATTTTTAAAAAAAATCCTGCTTTTATATGAAAGAGTTATATGACCCTGAAAAAACAACAACTAAGCCTATGGAATAAATCCCTTATAAAAACAATTGCATCATTGTATCCTCCTCTTTTCACTTATTTCCATATTTGCTAATACAGAACTTAGTATTTCTATAAATCATTCCATATGCATCTTCTAGTCCAAAGTTTAACAATTTTTTCAGTAATAAATGAATTAGGGAAATGGATAACCTTTGTTAGGCCCACTTACCTAATAAAGCTATAAACCAGTATTGCTATCTGGCACATTAGAACATTTTAAAATACCTATACAGTCCTTTCTTTTGTCTAAACCATATATAATGATACCATCTCATTACTCAGATCTTTCATTTAAAGAGTAATCAGTGTCTGTAAGAGATTAAGCGTTTTATCATCATCATAAAACCACACTGACAGAAAATGGTTTATGTTTTAAGGTGAGCATAAAAAAGGCTGTATGGTTTATTTGTGAAAGAATTATACCAATATAATCAATAAAAACATAGAATAACATGATTTTTGCCATAAGGCTTTGTATTATGAATTTTCAGTTTGCCAGTTTTTACAGAAATGCCATGATGTAGGATTTTATAAGCAGAAACAATGTAATGTTGGATTTTAGAAACAGCTGAGTTTTTAATTTAAAAGAAAAAACACAACAGAGTAAGCACACAAACATAACAGTGAAGGGTTTAAGCTTGTCCCTCACCTTTGCAAAGATATTAAAAACATAAGATATTTCTGGGTCAGGCCAGAGTCCACCAAGCGGAGAAGCCTGTCTCTGACAACAGTCTAAGGAAGAGCATACAAGCAGGACAAGCACACGGTGATCTCTGCTGAGCGCATCCTACCGGCCTCCAGCAGCCTGTAGCTCAGGGATTTCTGAACCAAGGTGGCATCCTTGGGTTCAATAACCCTCAGTGAACTTTTCTTGCATGGATGAAAATATGCGTGTCAGGAACTGATCAACAGCCAACTGTTTAAACATCAGGTGTGCTTCTCCATACACCACAGTCATACCCTCTTCTCAAAACAAGGTAAGAATTAGGAACTTCTACAACTATAGACTATACTGGCAACACTCAAAGGAATTTGCTTTCCATCCAAGCTCATCAGCGTAACTGGGAATGAAATGGGCCCAGAGAAAACATAAGATTGAGTCTTCTGACCTTCAGCATCTAGTCTGGGATTTCATGCAGTCTCCAGACCATTGCATGGCAGCGCCTGGGATTCCTGGATGTCTGGGTGCCCAGAGCTGCTCGGCTTCCTCTCTGACGGCACAGAGAGCCCAACTGCTCAGACCTACATGATACAGGTTTCACACGCTCGCTGTAAAGTGCGTGCTGGAAATACATACTTACTTTATGCTGGCTAGCTTTGTTGACTTGAGTAACGAACTCTGTTTCTGCCAGTAACACCACCTCAAAATTTAGGAACAATTTTGTGCAGTTTGAGGATAAGTAAATAAAGGTTAGTTAAAAAAATATTTTAAAAAAAAAATCAATTGTATCAGCTGAGAGTCCTCATGTCTTTTTAGGCGAGTCAGACCCACATTGCCTTGCAGGAATTGCTATACATAATCAGTTATGTTACATGTGGTAGTCCACCAGCCCTGTTATTTCAGTAGCGAAATAATTCTGCTTTAAATTCAAAGGAAATATGCTCATTTTCCCAATTCAAATACCAGAAGTTTTGCTATTAACAACTACAGCTTGTTCTAGAAGAGTTTTGGACAATTATCTTCCCTTCTCCACCTAAAAAACCGCTAGAGTCACTGAGCTGTTTTAAATTGAAGTTTCCTTGCAAGGTGAAAAATGTTTGATTAACAGTTATTTTTTGATACTCTATATATTATACAGGATTCACTGTATAATATATAGTTATATGATATATAACATATTAATATATCATTTATATAACATACATTATATAATATCTTAAGATTATATATTAATACAAATATTATGTATGACAATATGCAATATATTATATTACTATGTAATATACAATTATATACTGTAAAATATAATATAATCTATTATAACAATATAATATATTCACTTAGGAATGTGGCATGTTTTAAAATTCCTATGTGGCTACTGAGAAAAAGATTAATGCCAACTAGTATACAGAAAGAAATGTTAATTTCACTACTGAAAGTTTAAAACCAAACATCAGGCACCATTATTAAACCATAAGGTTTAATTAAGCTGTAGCTACTTCCACAGTTCATTTCCTTTCTGCTGAAGCATCTGTAACTAGTCATTGGATCCAAGCAAGTGCTGTACTCATATGGAAGAAAGAATTTCTCCCTCTGCTTTCATTATTCAGAAGCCACAGGTAAAGTGAGCTTCTCAATCCACCCGGGAGCAGTGGGGCACTTCCTTCTCACAGAGGCTTTAGAAAACACTGACTTTAAGAGGCACATGTTGAGATTTCACCTGCTTTGACTCTTTTTGGCATAGTATCACAGGAAGGCAGTCTAGCCTTGAAAATACGAGGAGCATTTTTCTTCTAGTGGCTACAGCCACTGGCAGAAAAACAAGGCAAGTTCTTAAGATGTATCCTGCTTGTTACAAGCAGTAGTAGAAATTTACTCTGCCTACTGCAAAACCAATCAACATATTTTACTCTACTGCCAATATCCAGGGTGCAGAAATTACTTCTTCAAAGATCTGAGGCCAGATGTCCATTTAAAGACAAATTTGGCTGAATACAAGACAGGCCACAAAGCACCAGGTACACTGATCTCTCACATTCCCTCCAAGCCTCATTCATTAACTTTTAATTAGCTATTCTGACTAGAATTTTAACTTGTCTGTTTTCAGAGAACAACATCATTGATATTGCCAGCCTGTGCTTCAGTCCATGCTCTGAACAGAGCACAAATAGCTGTCTTTATGGAGCTGCCAGCATAAGAACATGATGCAAGCTGAGGAATGCAATTTGCACCCTCCTGCTTCCACAGTACTGAGCCGAGTTCAGCACACCGAAGTCCGCAGACCTGCTCCGATACATCGACACTGAGAAGCCAATACTGATACATAACAGATATCACTGGTACTCCTTTACTGCAAAAGTTTTAAGTCGACTCAAAGTTTTAAACACAGCCATCTTGGAAAAACTAACCAGTTTCCCCCCAATCACTGTGCACACTCCAAAAGCATACAAGTTTCACACCCCCACGGCCCCCTTTCTTTAACATACTGCCAAGAGGAATACTGCATTTGATTTCTAGTCAATGATACAGAAAGGTTGCAGTGTACTTAAAACGGTATGATCCTCTGATTCTGCACCACTTGATCTGCAACCTGCTTGATTCTGCACCACCAAAATCCGTAGGGACCCTGCCATTAATTATAATGGTCCAGAAACAAGCACCAGGCAAGCAGAGGGCTCTGAAAAAAGGGCAGAATTAAGGAGTACTGCAAAACGCCAAGTTCGCTCACCTCTGAAAATCTCCATATAGCAGCCTCAAATGTATACATAGTATAGGTAATATTTTATCACAAGAATGTTCACCATCACAGGCATCTAAATTAAATATCTATGCTTTGTATACTCACTAGGCAGATTGCAGAAATGGTTCAAATGGCTTTGTTTAAAAGGAACAGAGATAACACCACTATATAATTACGCATTGGTAGATGTACAAAATACCAATGCTGACGTCTTATATCTAAAATAAAAATCAAACACAAGCACCTGGCTTAGGTATTAATTAAAACATTAAAAGTCATTGTTTCCTGCTCAACCTTACCAAAACCTAAACAAGAACCCCTGCTGCTTTTGCTCAGAGAGTCTTCACAGTCTCTATTGTTTTCAAAGTTGCCAGCCACCAATACAACACCAAAAATGTTCTCTGCTAGTTCTGAATTAATTCTGTGGACTGACACAAATACAACGCTTATCACTGCCTTTAATAGGAGGGATGGTTTAGGATCATACAGCTTAAAAATTACCTGCAATACTACAAAATAATCAGCTGTATATTTGGTGTTATTCCATGAGTTAAAATACTTAGTTGGCTAACAAGTTATAGAACTTCACAGAGAAATTTACTAGGATGTGATGATATTCTACAGTAAACGTGGTGTTCTCTATTCTTACAACAGGCACACAACTGCAATACAAGATGCAACTATTTTAAAAGACTACTTGAATCTATTTTCATGCATTAAGTACTGGCGATGGAGACTGGAGAAAGACTCCTGGAAAAAATGCTCTCTTTTTGCTCAAGTATCTCATTCCATCTTCCTTCACAGGTTTCCGTGAACATTCCCACTGAGTAGGAATTACCTGATGAGTTAAAAAAACTGCAATAAAAAATTCTAGACAGCTGACATACTTCTACATGTACTGCACACTTATTTGTATCTCATTGTTATTTTCATTCAATGTATTTTTCATTCAGGAATATTGCTAAATGATCTTTCTGGGCCCAGTTCTTTCAAGTATTCAAGTTCCTTGACATTCCTTCAATTCAGAGACTGCCAGAGATGAAATTTCACATGACATCTTAACTTGCTTAAATTTTTGCTCTGATAGATGCTATCTCACTAAAAACACTACGCAAACTTTGCCTGCTAGACTCTTAACACTCACTTTAAAGAATAAACATAACCTAAGTCAAAGTATAACAGAACTTTTTGAAAAAACAAATTTGAAAGAGTCTTTTCATTTTTTGGAGTTTGCATCGAAAATTGTAGTTACTGAACCCACAAGCATTTTACTAATGTGTTTTCAAGCCAAGCATTAAGTTCAGAGTAACTGAAAATTAAATGGACTAAGCAATAAACTGACTTCATTGATTTTCATTTTCTGTGTTGTGAAATGTAAGGAGTAAGCAGAAAGTACGGATTATGAGAAGTATATTAGCTTTTAAATGTTCTTTTGGCTTTAGTCAGCTAGTGGAGTGCTGGTGAAAAGTTCTGTGATAGCCATGTATTGGGAATAAGGTATTTTAATGTAAACTTCACAGACATCTTAAGCTTCACTACCATTAAAGTTTTTTTCCCCCTCCTAACTTAAGTTTTGCTCCTCAATTCATGTTGTTCTTTACTCGGTGTTTCGTAAAAACAAAACAACTCACCCCAATGTGTTGATTTGTCTTAATTATGAGATTTCAATATGAATATTGTTAATATACCTAAAAATAAAACTGTATTACTTCTAGACAGAAATCTCCAAGGCACACAAAAGGATGTGGTCTGGATATTCATAAAAGCTAACTTTAGAAATGGGCTTCTCTCTGAACCATCCCTCACAGAGCTTGCTTTCTCTCTTAGGAGATGGCTCACCTCTAATTGGCGAGGGGAGATTAATCGGCATAAATTTATCACTGTGAAAACTATTCTTACATCAAACTGTCATCATAACATACAGAGATGACAATAAACAGGTGAAAATTAGACACAGGAAAGAAAAACTTCTGCCAAATTATCTGTAGAGATTTCTAGGAATAAAATTTGCATTTGGTATATAAATTCGAATTCTGAGAAAATAATAGAGCTTATGGATTTAGAAAATAGTTTTTTTTAACACCCAGATAAAATACCTTAAGGGTGAATATAAAAAAAAAAGAATACAAAGACCCTGTAAAGATACAGCTTGATTTCTCCAAAGTAACAGATCCATTTCCTAAAGACCTCAACTAAGAAAAAAGTATTTTAATATCCTTAAGTTCAGCCAAAACACAACTTAAGTTGAGCCAAAATCCACACCTCCAACAGTTACCAGGACTTAAGCACTGTAAAAAGAGGTATATATAAACTGATCCATCCTGTAAACACAGATCCGCAATATGAAAAACTGATAGTCGTTTCTATTACATTAAAAATTAAGTATTGCATCATAACATACTAAGAAAATGTAATAAGCCTAGTTAAACAGAAATATTGATGCTAATTAGAAACAGGATCTCCCAAAAATAAACTACAACTTTAGTATTTCAGACATCATACAACCGTAAGGAAAATCTGAAATGTAATAAAATTATATGCAGAAAAAAAAGAAAACTATCACAGAGAGATGAAAAGTTCAGAAAACTCCCATGAAATGAAAAACTATGTTTTCATGGGTATATCAGGCAGATGAGAGGAAAATGCAGTTTATGGTTAATGTAATAAACAGAAGCACTTTTCTACACATTTATGTGTTCTTTGTTAGACCTCTGATTTTCACTTCAGAAGAGAAGCAGTTGCAACCACCTTTTATTACTTGCCTTATTTTTCTTAGCAAAGTGTGAAAAGGTCTGAAGAGTTCAGACATATCTTCTGGTTTATGGTCCAAGTTTAACGGTCCCTCGGAGTAGACAACAAGGCCACTGTAATTCAAACACAAGCACGAACACACACACAAAAATGAAAATGTCATTACACAGAGCAACTGCTGAATAAGGAGTCAGAAAAGCAACTGTACATAAACATTAGAACTACACTCAAGTTACATATTATCTTATTTTTTTTATGTTTTCTTATTCACCCACAGTTAGAAATAAATGCTATTTAAAGCAAAAGGAAGAAGATCCCCTCCCCTCTGTCCATCCCCCTAAAGCATAGGACAAAAAGCAATGGAAGCATAAGGAGAAGAATACACGTTTACTTCATTGCTGTGTCTGACTCAAAAAAAAAAAAAGGGGGGGGGTGGAAATAACTGATTATCAAGGAAGTTGACGTAAGTCCATTGACTTGAGAGAGATTGCAAATAGGTTTTTCTTTCCAGTCTAAATAGTTTCTAGGTAAGATAGTTGACTCTGAAGCTCCTATTTTTCTACCTCTCAGATAAATACAACCTGGTATTAACATGTCGTAAAAAACATATTTGCCAAATCAAACAAAACACATTTTGATAATACCATGCTTCTAAATCAACTAAGCACTTGTAGAAATTTCCCTGGAAAGAGGTTAATTCATGGTCCTGAAAGCCTCAGTGTACTTCATTGTAGATATCTCAATAGTTCCTCCTGACCGAACCACTACTGCCCAAACCTTGTGTGTCAGGGATTAAACAGGCTGCCCAGGGAGGTGGTGGAGCGACCATCACTGGAAGTGTTCAAAAAACATGTGGACATGGCGCTTCAGGACATGGTTTAGTGGGCATGGTGGTGTTGGGTTGATGGTTGGACTTGATGATCTTAAAGGTCTTGTCCAACCTTAATGATTCTGTGCTTCTGTGATCTCCTGCCTCATACTGCAGCGTCTGAGAAGGTGGATTCCACCTACACCAGGCACCACACTGCTTGAAACTGTTTAATCCTCTGTCCACTGAAAATAAAATAAGTATGTTTCTCAAAGGCAAATGGATCACACATTCTCACACTCAAGATTACATAGGTTTTATTTTTCCCAGGCCATTTTCCTCTTCCTGCCCTTACAGTCAGTGCTCAGTTACCCAAGGTATTTCAAAGTTATGTTCCTTTTCTTACACTCAAATTACATGTTGCTTCAGAGAGCTTCCTAGCTACTCTGCATCCAAATCATCCAGAGTAATGGGGACCCTTGGCTGACTATAAAAACTGTTGAAGTCTTTTGCTCACTGGCTGTTCACTAACGAGCACCCTGTGTGACCACTGAAGGCTGAGTGAGACACAGCAGCAAAGCTGGTGTCAAGTTATGAGTCCCATTGAAATATAAAAAAAAAAAAAATGGACCACTTACACTGTTTACCATCTGGGAAATACTGCTTTTTCCTTCTGCTTATAAACCCAGAGTGTGGCTCATGCCCTGGTACCAGGATAGTACTGTGGTCTCCCATCAGGCTTGAAGATGGCCATCAGAAAGTTCAGAATTGTCAAGGTAACAGAAGGTCCAAGAAATTCAACTACTAAATTTGATCAACATTGTTTTGGGGACTTGGGTTTTTGAGGGTAGGAGCAGAAGAGGGAAGAGAGAGAGAAAAGTTGCTTCTTTTGCAAGTCACTTTTTTTTTGGTGGCTTAAGACACATTATCCTATTACCAAGGACACTTTTATATTAATAAAGTACTTTTTTTTTCTAAGCTTTCTGAGCTTCAACAAGCAGGCTGACAGGAAGCGAAGTAGTTACCGCTGACTCACATACTAATGTTCTGCCTAAGCAAATGTTACTACTTTGCTGAGTAGAAGCTTGAAACTGCTCTCACTAAACTTCTAACTGATGCAAAATCATGATTCCTTTGGCAATTTCCGTGTATAGTTTGCTTTCTATAGAGCTTAACCCTCAGAAAAATTTAAAAAAAAACAATAAAAATAAAAATAGAAGAGAGCTAGATCACTACAAAAAAAATATGAAATGGTCTCTGTATATATGACCCTTGAAAGAGTCCTGAATCAAAGGTTGAATATAGTTGTACCATGGAAAGAATTAAAAATTGGAAAAAAGTGTGTCATTATTTCCTATTAGGTTCAAAGTTCACTGACACCTGTTAACATATTAGCCAACATAACACTGTACAACATGTATGGCAAAGTGATGTCTGAAAAGAAACCTTTGACAAAAATTACTCTGAAAAGTATTCCTTAAAGCTTTGCTATTAGAGGACTGAGGGCATCCAGCACTTCTCCTTGCTCCAGACCCAGCCTTCTCATTAAGACAGAGAGCAACAGCACTGCAACTTTGAGGTGCATCTATCTTAGATTTAAAGGCTTCTCCTTTCACCGTCCAAATAAGAGGCTTGCATTTTTTCCAGACAACACCATACCTGGATGGTACAGTTTTTCTGTGAGAACTTCACATGGCAGTGATTTATTTTTAATCACCAGATACTTAGGAGTAGTTAAACTTTTTTGTCTTCTCCCTGTCCTTTTTTGTAATTTGGTGTATTTTGCAGAGCACCGTTGGTTTTCCAGTTAGTCATGATGTATTCTTCTTCATTGTGTCTTCCAGCAGCTTCAAACTGACTTCATATTCCCGTTGTCTTTTGATAAGCAGATTACTACTGTTGTTATTTTTAGAATGACAGTTACAGACAATATCCTATTTAAAAGGAACAATGGGCCACAGGGATTTCCTGAGAAGTGTACTGCACTCAGAATCTGAGGTTTCTTATTTCCCTCATTTATACTACTTAAACTTCAAAACATTCACAATGGTAAAATATTAAAAATATGCTAGCTTTACTCCAGAGAAACTGCGGTCTAATTAAATCATGAAGACTCATTAGGAAAAGTGCATCTGATTTGTTCAATATTGCAAAAAGTGCATGAAGCAACAGCTGTTTTAATTTAGTTGTCTTGAGTAGTCAGTACAGGGAACAAATCTACATATAAGTTATACATGTTAATACTTTCTTTGAAAAAGATTTAAGTCTAACTTAGTGGTCACAATGCAGTTTGTCATGACAATTCCTTTTGAACCTAGAGCCATTAAGAAAAGTACACAATTCCTATTGAAAATTTTTAGTTTTCAGGACTTGTATCCTTAGGTCATCTTATTTTTGAGTGACACAAAATGTGTGCTTTCAAAAAATATTTTTGACAACGTAACCTTCTACAGACTGATGTTCTTAATTTTTAAATTTCTTTCTGGAGTATGACTAATGAATTGTTCCAGGTTCCTGCCTTTTACATTTAGGCTTCTACCTTCTCTTTTCTTTTTTTCCTCTTGACATTCTACATGAAACTGGCAATGATTTAAAAAGAAAAAAACAAAACAAACAAACAAAAAAACCCCACCCAAGACATAATCATCCTTTTTTTACTTTTTAAAAGAAAGTACAAGCAAACTCAGTTGAAAGAAAATATGCCAAAATTCTGAACAAAGTTTTTGAAATCTTCAATAAAACTTCAAGTGAGGTAGAGCGGAAAGTAGTTAAGAAACTTACTTACCATACAATGGCTAATCTTGGAATTGTAAACATTAAAGCCGGTTCATAGTCATCTATCATATCTTGAGTGAGGTATCCAAGCCTTAAGGCTCTAAGCAGAAGAATAAAATTATTTAGTAAGAGATCAAACTTTTGAAGAATACATTTCAACAGGAAAAATTTGGAAAAAGCTGTTAGAATCCAAACCAAATTGATAGTATTCACCTCATGAACTATTTTTGTACAGTCTAAAACACTATGTATATAACTGACTGCTGTAGTGCCTGCTTTAAAAAAATATTCATATAAAAAAAATAACCTTTGAACACTTAAAGCTTTTATAGGCCTCTAAACCAAACTCATTTTTATGCCACTTTCCCTTTTTATTTGCTATTTCATGTCAAGCTTCAGCTTCTTATTGACAACCACTGCTGCTTAGAGTTTTTCAACTAAAAGAAACATTTTTGAAGTCATAGGGAAAGTATTTTATTTCATTTTCAAAAAATACTTACTATAATCTTCTAGGTCAACCCTCCCTAAAGTAACAAACCAAACTAAAAATACCCAGCTCTATACAGCAACTACTATTGAAGTCTGAGAATTTAATATTTGTGGGACACTTCATTATCCTCTAACAACTTTTCAAATATCTTAAGCTCCTTTTAGACCAAAACCCAATTTGTTTGGGCTTTTCACTTGGCTGTATTTTCCAAGTTTCTTCACAATTTCTTAATTTACTCGTAAGTTTCATAACTTCCTCAAATTTCTTTCCCCATTTGTCCATATCAGTGTGTAAGTAACACTCAAAGCTGCACACTAGTCCCGCTGAGGTCTGACTGGTCCTGAAAAGAATGGAAATAACTTTTTCTTATTCCTTGTTAATACTAGTCATGCCAACACTGCTGTTGGTGGACAGCGAAACAACCACAAAGCAAGCACTGCTTTGTGCTAACGGTACATGGACTCATCAGCGCGTGGCCCACTCTTATCCCCTGTTCTTTCCTACAGTCCATTGCCAGATTATCCAAAGCTGCAAATGAGAAATCACATATTTGCCCAGTAAGAGGAAAACAGTGCATATATAGTAGTTCTTCAGCTGAGGCAAGGTAAGTCCTACTTGTTGTGACCATTTTGAGTTGTAATCCTGCCTTTTAAAATGCTTGAAACACCTCGGATCTTGGTGTCATCTACAGATTGTGGCAGTGTGCTCTGTACTCCTTCATTCCTTTAATGAAAGTATCAACCACACCAGACCCAAGGTCCTACTTCACAAGTTCTCCTAATATGACAGTAAAACCAAAACTTATTGCAAGTGCATTTTACAGTCAATTGGTCTCTAATAATTTCACCCAGACTACGCTTCACTAGTTTCCTATTGAGAAGAGTGTTGCACTGCTCAAAACCTCAAAGCTGGGTATTTCACATGCTGTTCCCCCCTACTGCCCACCTGCTAGGCTAGTTACTCTGTCACCAGGGAAAAAAAGTTGTTCAACAGAGTACATTCCAAACAGATTCACATTTTTCTTATGACCTTATATACCTAAAAGAGCTTATGAATTGCTGGATTGTTTGGTGGTTGGTTTGGGTTTTTTTTAAACATCATCTGTTCATACAGAAATAGTCAAGCTCCAGTCCTCAAAGATTTTCAAGAGCCTTTACAAGTTCTTTATGATAATCACCAGAGGTTCACAGATGATTTGAATCATCTCCCCATGTATTCTTGCATGAAATATCATTAAGTCTTGATGCCCTCAACAGATATAGCTCACTTAAATGCTTTGTCTTCATTTACACATCTGTAACTAGGCATATGAACAAAACTGTTATTATTGGATTATTAACTTTTGAGGTGTTTTGTCTAGAAAACAAAAAGCATAGGCTTGTGCCTGGCAAGCATGCGTAATGCTTTTGAACTTTGCACTTGGATACTTACTAGAAAAGCAAAATACCTGGTGTTTTATGATGCTTCTTAAAGACTACTGTTAAAGTATTTCTACAAAAACTCAGACTGAAAGTAAACAGAAATGAAAATCTAGTACTTAGCTAAAATGCTTACCTCTCCACAGTTTCACAGAAAAGTACGATTACCTCTTGCTGTACATAATATTCTTTTGGAGACTTCACAGGTACCATGGCCGACACATAACTACAAAGATTATAAGACAATATACTACTATTGTCTAACAAATCAGATTATAAGTAAAAACAAACCCAAGACAAATCAGCTTAGAAACATAAACTTTCCTGTACTATTTTGTATTTATTTTGACATCACTCACTATGAAAACTGTACAGAGTAAGAATCTGTAAGAAACGCAGCCAATTTACTTAGTGCAGATTGAGGCAGTGGAACTCAGTAGTCATTTATAAGTATAACTAAACATATTTAGCAATCAGAATAGTTTACTCTGCATTTCCTTAAGAAAAAAAATCTGACTAAAATGCACATTTTATCTAGAAAGGTTTTGCCTGAAATTATATTAGTGAAATTCAGTTAGCCAGCAGAGACAATTTAGGAGACTTAAAAGTTGGCCTCATTTCTATGTAACAACCAGTTACTGATTGTCATCAGTGCCTGCACTCAAAGCCATGCTTTAAAACACATTTTTAGCCAATGTTTTCAATGAAAATGTTTTTCAGTGTACATTATAATGATGGCTTTTTGAATCAGAAAAAATTGCTTGCCTGAGCAAAATACAAGAGAAATATGAATACTGAGGAGGGGCAAATAGTAATAGGAGACACAACAGTCTACGGATTATTCCCAAGAAAAATTTAAACCACTACCCAGTTCTAAGAAACTTGTTCTGCTGAGGGTAGGAATGGCTGTATTATATTAAATCCATAGATGATCTTGTCCAGCATCCTGTCTGTAACTATGCGCAGCACCACAAACATCTAATGGGTGTGCAGGAAGCTGGCTGAAATTCTGAAGCACAATGCAAGACTTGGTCAATGTGACCTTTGATGCAATAAACAGTTACTTTTCTCACCCCAAAAGCAGTTATTTTTATTCTTGCTATAAACCCCCAAGCCATTTTTCAATCACAGGTTTTTAAAATCAGGGAGTTCCTGCAGTTAGTTATGGCTTGTCTAAAAGCACTTCCTTCATTGGATTTCAGTTTGTCTTCTTAAACTCACTGGATGCATCTTGCTTTTATCTCTAAGCACAGAAGAACAAAACCTTATAATCTCTAGACTATTTTTTACTATACTTCCCCCCCCCCCATGTCTCTTATTTGTCACCTTTCCTCTGACAAAGGAAACATTAAGGGAAGAGATTTATAGCTTCCTTTTGTGTCTTGGAAAACCTCCCTCAAATCCATATGCCAGTATGCAAATGGAAGATTATACTTTAGTTGAAGAGAGCAAATGTGGATTGCTAGAAAGCTATTTAATTTTCTTTTCATTATTGCTACACTGGAAGAAAAAAAAAAAAATCTAACACCGCAATAAATTACTGAAGAATTCAAATACCATGGATAAAATCACATACTTTTTCCATATATAGAAAACAGAACAAAACAGCCAACTTCTAAAAACCAACAAGCCACACAACAGCTGTAGTAGTCAAGCCAATACTCACAATGCATTTACTTTAGATCTTTTACCTTAATTCAAATTCAGCAAAAAGGACATCAAAATGTTTGAGTGAATCTCTCATTTTTTCTGTGTAGAGGTTCAAATCCCTTAAGGCCTGGTCACGAATGATATTTCTAACTTCCTCTAGGCTTCGGGTCAGATCCTTGGCCAATGGCCTCATAGCCATACTCTCAATTTCACGATTCATAATAATTGAACCAGCGGCCAAACACTATGGAATACATTAAGAGAAAATATTAATTCTTACAAAGTTACTTTTATGTTTAAAAAAAATTGCACAAGATGCGATAATAAATACTTTGAACAAGGGCAGTACTTAGCCCTAATCTGTTGCAAGTTATTAAACAAGTAAAAGATTTAAGACTGATATGCCAAGACTCATAAGCCTTCACATAAAAGGTTAGGGAGCAGCTCAGTCAAGGAGACAAGAGAACAGGAGGAGGTTCAAGTGCAAGAGCCATAGAGCTGACAGGAGAACTTAAAAGAACCTCTTCTCCCATTAGGCAATAAGCATTGGTAGGTTATACACTCTATGTACACAAGGATTGTTTGACATAAAAGGAATGTGAATCCAGCTGAAGTATGATAAATGGACTGTTTTGATTCAGGTTGGACTGCTCGATTTTATAAAATAAATCTATTCCTTACAAAAAGAACAGAATTTCTGCAACTGTGATGCCTTTTTGCAGCAAAACTGGCTGGTCACACTGGCTATAAGACCAGGGATCCAGCTAGACCAATATCCTGTCTCCCAGAGAAGCTGTGAATATATTCTATAGGAAAGAACATAAACACCAAGGTCACAGAGTGATTCTTCCCTTTCAGTTTCTGGAAAGCAGCTATTTAAGAGACTCCTTGCCCCAAGAGTTATACATGGACTCCCTCTGACCAGCTCACAAAGACATTAAAAGTAGATTTTTACTGTAACATATCAATTTAAAAAAAAAATCTTGCTATTAAAACACAACTATTTAATAATCTCTACTGCTGGCTTTATTCCTTTATGGATACATTTGGAAGACAACAAGAACTGATATAAGTCATACTTGCTGTATTAAGGGACATATTTTAATTAACTGAAAATATACAAGATTGTTCTAGTCTCAAAGTTCTCTTTTATTTTTTTTTCCTTTTTTAATCTCCATTTGCAGCTCTGTGTCCCCCTCTCCGCCCTGTACTCCCCTAGATAGGAGGTATTTCTGCAGCACTGTATGGGGGACCTGCAATCCCAGCCCTTGCTCAGCAGCCTGATGCACCAATTCGTGTTTTAAAGGGCGCTCAGAGAAGATGTTGTTACCTCTTATCAGCCAAAGCAGTATTTGCAGGAAAGTATGGATAGGGCAAGTCTTACCTGTTGATAGGTACTCTAAGTCTGATAACTCAGAGCAATTTCACTGACAAGGATACATAAGTCTATATTCCTAACAGTCCATACAGTCTTCCTTACCACATGAATTTACAGGAGGACAGTATCTACATAGCAGTATGAGTTAGTATTACTTCGTCGCTGCATATGATACACTCTCTGAAACCAACAGGTCTCTCCAGCCTGTTGGTTTGATTTGGAGTCAGTGAAAGTTTGATTTGGAAAGAGTAAAAGCATTAGCTTATGTAACACAGTGAATACAGGGAGACTTTTTTTCCTCCTAGAAGATACCGACTCAGTGAGTCCCTCAAGCATTTTCCACAAAGCAAGAAGTTACTACCTTGGCTGGCATTTTCCTGTTTGTTTGTTGCTCTAATCCCAGTTTGTTGGCCCTTAAGAGTAAGAAAGGATAATGGGATTCACAGGGATTCATTATGGATGCCTGCAGAAAGAATTACCTCAATTGCTCCTACCTAACTACCAAAGAAGTACCATTCAGCCAAAGTGTCAGACTCTCAGCATTTTAAAACAGAGCATGGTGTCACCTGGATGATGGCAGTGAAGGTCACATGATAATGAGAAGAAAAATTGCTGATGTTTTTGCTGAGGACAGGACTATAAAGCATTGACATATCAAATTAATTTGTAAATTCTACCCAAGATTTCCTCGACTCAGAGGAGCCTACAATTAACAACTGTCAAAGACAGTTTCAGAAACAGAACATACGGAGGCATATTGGACTGAACAAGACAGGAACTACTGATGGAGAGCATGCACTTTAAAAAGAAAGAAGGAACTGGTAGAGAAGAGAATGGATAATAACAGGAACCAAAGGATTGCTTCAAATACAGGAAAGGCAAAGCTGAAAACACCACCACCATGTGCTGTTGTGTGGTGGGATGCCTAGTCTACTCCCCCTCACCAAACCCATGGTGCTTAGTCACCTTCATATCATATCAAGGGTAAGTATGCTACGTATCACATATTTTTTTCCTGACACTTCATGTTTCCCTTGGATAAAATAATTAAAGCTTATTCACTGCAAAAATCCCTTGTTCCTACAGGTTTCTGTAGAAGCAGGTCTTCGAGATAAACCAGGGAAGAAAAATGGACTTCAGTGTTTTGCACAGAAACCATAGCCATTATATTTGTGGCATACACATATACCAAGGGAATTATGTGCAACAAATGTCAGCTCAAAGTTATGTAAGTTTAACACAAGTTATAGCATAATATCATAATATAGTCATTGAAGTAAGGTGACAGCATGCACTTATATTTTTTGGAGATAAATATTTATCCTGACAAAATTCCCCTGTATTTCTTTCTTTGTAAGATTTTCAAAGCACGAGATGTGAAATGGCCCATCAAGATAAAAAGAAATTAAAAATAAAAACAAACCAAGAATATTAATGAGATGCTAATTCACAAAATGATAGTTTTTAAAAGGTGGTCATAATGACAGTAGACAATTACAAAAATAAACTGGTGTGCTGTTAGCCCAATCAATACCAAAACCATAGTTCAAGAATCCCCTTCTGCTGAGCATCCAGAGGAAGTTCTCCACAATGTTTACTTTGCTCTGTAATTATATGTACCATTTTCAGAAAAGTCTCAAGATGCATGTTAAACTTCTGGCTTTATGCCATAAAAGAACTGTCCATTAACTCCAAGTAAGAGAAACATGAGAGACTTACTTCTGCTCCAAACCAAAGCTGTCCTGCAAGGTTGTCATGGCGTATTTCCTCTGGAAACTTAACACAAAAGTCTCGGTTGGCTCGTTCATGTGGAATGCATTCATCCATGATTTGATTTATGATGTTCAAAACATTATCCTGAAGCAAAATGCAAAATATAGGATAGCATATATACTGTTCCCACAGAAATCCCACAAATTTTTTTTCTAAATTGTAACAGACTTAATTAGTTGGTGCCTCATTAATAAAGTAACATAGAAAAATGCAGTATTTTACAGTCATCACACACAGAGAACGAAGAGGAGAATATTGCAGAGAAAGAAGAGTTGCAAACTTCAATTTTTCTCATTTTCCTAGAGATTGTTTCTCAGATTCACTGCACGTAGCTGATTACTTTAGTGGGACTTCTGATGAGGAAGCATGATTTAAAGAGCTTACTAACTTTGGCTATCTGAAAAAATATCAGTAAATAAAGTAGAAGAACAAGTAAATTAGATCTCTCTCATTTCTTCTCATCAGCCCTAATACGTATTTCATTCTTCTCAAAAAGAATGCCCGAGTACCCCAGAGGCATTAGAACATGAGTTATATTGGACCATTGGGGTTGAACAGACTTAAACTCATCCTGGGAATCTAAAGCAGGTGGTTTCCACACTTGAGTCCCCAGTGGGCAAGGGCTGGCACACGTGCCTGCCATCTCGCACCCCGGCCGTCCAGGAGGCTAAGGAGACACTGCCCAAGTTAGAGAGTCTGAATAACTGCTCTGATCTGCGTCTGCACCAGGACAAAGATCAAAGACCCATAACCAGCTTCTTGATATGCAGTAAATGATCTGAATTAATTTATTTGAAAAGATAATTGTCACATGCCCCTGCTGGGAACTGCATGGAATTTCATTAACGTAATAAAGGTAGATTCAGAACATGAAAAAGGCTGAGTGCTTTCACTAAAGAGGTTTTGTCTGTCTCGTGCTTCTTCCGCTATTTACAGAATTCATGTTTGTGGTGGGTTGACCCTGGTTGGACATCAGGTGCCTACCAAAGTCACTCTGTCACTGCCCTCCTCAGAGGGACAGGGGAGAGAAAACATAACGAAAGGCTCCCGGATCGAGATAAGGGCAGGGAGAGATCACTTACCAATTACCAATCAGTTTAATGTATTACCAATCAAATCATAGTAGGATAATGAGAAATACAAACTAAATCTTAACACACCTTCCCCCCATCCCTCCCTTCTTCCCAGGCCCAACTTCATTCCCGATTTTCTCTCCCTCCTCCCCTGCAGCAGCACAGGGGGTCAGGGAATGGAAGTTGTGGTCAGTTCATCACACCTGGTCTCTGCTGCTCCTTCCTCCTCAGGGGAGGACTCCTCACCCTCTGCCCTGCTCCAGCCTGGGGGCCCTCCCATGGAGACCATCCTCCACAGACTTCTCCAGCATGAGTCCTTCCCACGGGCTGCAGTTCTTCATGAACTGCTCCAGCCTGGGCCCCCCACAGGTGCCGTCCTTCAGGAACAGGCTGCTCCAGCCTGGGTCCCCCCACAGGTGCCGTCCTTCAGGAACAGGCTGCTCCAGCCTGGGTCCCCATGGGGTCCCAGGTCCTGCCAGCAAACCTGCTCCACCTTGGGCTCCTCTCTCTCCCCACGGGGCCACAGGCCCTGCCAGGAGCCGGCCCCAGCGCGGGCTGCCCACGGGGTCACGGCCTCCTTCGGGCATCCCCCTGCTCCGGCGTGGGGCCCTCCCCGGGTGCGGGTGCAGATCTGCTCCCCCGTGGAGCTCCATGGCCGCAGGGGCACAGCCGGCCTCCCCGTGGGCTTCCCCAGGGGCTTCTGGGGAACCTCTGCCCCGGCGCCCGGAGCCCTCCTGCCCCGAGCTGGGAGTCTGCAGGGCTGCTCCTCTCGCAGGTTCTCACTCCTCTCTCCCGCTGCAGTTGCTGTAGCACAGGGTGGTTTTTCCCCTTCTTAACTCTGTTCCCCAGAGGCGCTGCCACCGTCGCTGACGGGCTCGGCCTTGGCCAGCGGCGGGTCCATCTTGGAGCCGCTGGCACTGGCTCTGTGGGACACAGGGGAAGCTTCTGGCAGCTGCTCACAGAAGCCGCCCCTGAGCCCCCCATACCAAAACCTGGCCACGCCAACCCAGTACAATGTTCTATTTAAAATATTTTACAAACAAATAAAACCAAATCTGTCTGTATAGAATTGTTTAACGACAGAATTGCTTTAAGTCTAAAACTTTACTGTTTTATTTTCCTCTCCATTTAAAGAAGTAACAGAAGACAGGAATTTTGACCTGCCACTTTTGTATGTTCCCCACTGAGAAAGACAAAATCTACTATAGGTACAAAAAAAGAGTCACAGTGCACACTGCTGTAACTGCTGTTGCCACAAAATAATCTTAACATTAATGCCTTAATCACAGTCATCTTCGTCCAAAAGAAATACATTAACCATTGGCAATATTTATAACATATTGGCATAAGGTACTTGTGTATTTTTTGCAAGTGTCTTATCAGGCAACACATTTCATTTCAGTAAAGTTGTTAAAAAGAAACAATCACTACTCCAAACATTTGAAACATACTGGCACACATAATATTCAACCTAGAATATTCTAGAAATTAGAACAGAATTCTAATAGAATTAGAATAGAATATTCTGTAGAAACAATCTGAAAACCAAATGCTCCGTAGCTCCTCTGTGGCACCACAACACAGACCATGGCCAGCAGGTATGACAAGCGACAAGAAAACAAATCTGGATTCACAGGTACATAAAGTACTTAATTTTAGAGACGCAGCCCTCACTCTGCTGGGTGTGACAACATACTGCCTGGACTAGCGGGCGCCTGGATCCCTGGGAATCCGCAGAGATGCCCACTGTGGAAAATGAAGGGAACACCAACCTCACAACATTCCCCAGTGTAACTGCAAGGGGAACTTAGCTCAAATCCTGGAAGGAGACAGAACAGAGCCGAGATGCCCACACCGTGTTTGGACACCGCCATCCTGAACCCCTGGCTGAAGCAGCAGCCACTGCCCCATCTCCCCTCTCCAGGGCAACAGGGAGACAGCCAAGGAATCGCACACAGTTAGCGGGACGCTTTAGGGTGGGAAAAAGCAGACTAATGGAAAGTTTTCTACCTTCCTTCCTTCCATTTCTTCATTCCTGCTATCGAATATACTACTTATTATTTAGCTAGCTCTAGATCTAGCTAGGGAACTGAAATATTTTGAAAGTAGGTCCCATAAGGAAAACAACTCGAAAACCACTTAGTTCCTACCCAAAGTTACAGAGCAAAGAATGAAACTGAGGATTAAAGCACTTGAATTGCAGAAGGGCACGAGACACATATGATGTATTTTAAATCAGTTATTACTGATCTACTTTGAGACCAGGTGCGCTGCCTGTAGCTCCCACTTCATCACCAGAGCGATACAGGTTGGCACATTAGGGTGAAGAAACCAGATTCCTGTTTTCAGGGAATTAATAAATGTTTGCAAAGATCTTTTTAGCATTGGAGAGATACAGTGCTAAAAGTAATCCTACCAATTAAATTTTATGAAAGCTGCAGGAAATACTAAGAGATATTAAGGCAGTGAACTCTGAGAATTATATTTGAATCTGATTACATCAGATTTTAAATAATCCAATTCCATTTTATTTTAGGACATGATATTCTGATTTATTTTACTTGTCACCAAACTTGAATATGGCAAAACACAATTTTTAATCTCTTGAAAGTTTACACAGAACAGGATGAGACCCATACTGGAAAGCTTTCCTCCTTAATTTTTTTTTTTTTTTTTTACTTTAATGCATTATTTTGCATTGAAATTGATATTATGAAATCTTATTTTACAGCAGCTACAAGACAGATCGAATTCCCTTTTTTAATCACCTACATACTTACTCAAAATTCCTGATATATCAAAGAACATTTTATGAAAATGGAGTAAAGCAACAGGACTCATACCCGGCCAAACAACTGTTCTGTGTTTTTGTTCTGTTTTTCTACTCATTATACCTGTAAAAAAGTACTAAGATTCTGTCTAAATTATCTCAGGAGATAATTATTATAAGCATCATGAAATTTTGTACCTTAATGCTCTTAAAACAAATATTGCAGCTGAAGGCAACAGGATATACTAAAGATAATTAAACTTTTTACAGAGCAAGTATAATTCTATTTTTCCAGTATATCACTTGTTTACCACCTAAATAACAATTTAATATTCTTCATCATTTCTTCAATATTCCTATAATCTCTAGATGCTTCTGCTCCAGAGCTCCCAAGATCTACCAACACATCTCCATGTATGCCACACTTGAGTCAGTTTAAAAAAAAATAAAAAAAATAAGTTATTTGTAACTTGTGCAGTACTAGTAAGTTAAACCATAGATAATTAGAAATTTAATATATACTTCCCAGTGCAGACAAATCACAATAGCTCAATCTCTGGACTAGTAGCAGTTGTTTGTGGTTATCTGGCTTCACATAGGCAGCTGGTCATTCTATCAAAAGGCTAAGTGAAAAAGCCAATTAAAAAATGAGCATCTTCTCCTGCATACTCTAGTGGTCATACTGGAAGATTAAGGAAAGAATAGTTGGCGGAACTTTGCCATTTAGTGTATAAATGCTAAAAGAATTCTAAAAGATGAATTGGTTTTGCTGTTTCAAGATGTGCAATTTCCCAAATTCTCTGATTTTCTACAGGGTTTATTTTACCCTACTACAAGGAAAAAAAAAAACAACCAAATCTCATCACTTTCCCTCTTCTATTCCTCCTTATGACACCTGGTGCAGAGTAAACTAAATAAGAAATGTGGAATACTTGCTCCCATCATGGTTTTCAAATCTCAGCTGCTCTGAAACTGGAAAGACGCCAGCCAATTTAGACAGACTATCCAATGCGTTGTAAGCAAATTAGTCTTTTCTTTAAAAGAGCTTCAAGAAACATTCAATTTAGTTAATTACAGTATTCTGCTTTGTAAGCTAAGAACGAATGGGTTTGGATACATGGTAGCATTGAGGTTTTGCTCTAATTTAAGCAACAGAAATCAATTCGTTGGAATTGAAGTACTAAATCTTTCACTTGATCCATCTTTCTACATAAAAGCCTCCAGATTTTAATGTATTCTTTGGTAGCTTTATCTGTTATCTTTTGGTTCATTTGCATACCAGGATGAGCACAGCGTTGTTTCAGCTGCTCTGTTCAGGCTCTCCAGCAGCACAACAGGCAGCCACTGCAGGGATTCTGCTTTGTGATTTACTCCAAGTTCCTCATTTCCTGGAAAACAGAGCTGTTCCATGTAACAGAGAGCACTTACATTTTATTTTGATAGGGAAGATAATGAGTGGTAGTGAGAAAGTGTATGTATGTCCACAGTCGGGGACAAAAAGTTGGTTTATTACTGGCCCAGCTGTAATTGCCCATATACTCAATAATCAGAGCATAAAGCTAACTGCAACTGCTGCATTAGCTTTCTGAATAGGTACAAAAAGACAGTAACTTCATCTCCCTTATGCTCCAAAACGTATGGTTAGATCAACAAAAGGCAGACTTACCTAACCTTTCATACATTTCCTTGATAAAATCCGTGCTGCTCTTCCATGCTATTATATTTAACATGACCTTCTTGAGGTCTTTTGCAAGATTTCTTCAGAGGAAGATAACCTCCCATGTTGTTCAGTACCTCCTTAATATCCATTTTTTGAATTATCAGTAAAATCTAGCCAAGTTAACAGTTTCCGATTATATCACCATGAGCTCAATAGATGGTATTTTAGCCTTTTTGTTTAAATATATCCTTTACATTTTTCGTTTCTTCTTCTTATTTGATGTTAAGTTGCAGACCTCCTTCAACATCACATTTATGACAAAAAGAAGCAACCGATGAACACAAACTACGAACAAAGATAAAGGAAGATTTTGTTGTAATTAAAGCAATTAGATAGTAGTCAGGTTTTTATGGGTTACTTCATTAACAGAAGAAGCCAGTAATAATAATAAGGTGACATACTCTTTGTCATAGGTAACAGGCAACACCAAAAAGTAACACCAAAAGTCCTGGCTTCATAACCCAGCAGGGTCTCTACAGACAGCTGTTTCACCCATCAGAGATCCAACGTCTCTCTCCAGATACAACAAGCTCCACCGCCTTCCCACCAGCCAGTCTTGCACAGATCCCGAAGGCCATGCTTTCAGTCTCTCTTTTTTTGTCCCATCAGCTATCTGACTATTTCCCACTGCCGACTTCTACATGCTCCACTTTCTCAAAGTAACTTAACATTTTTCTACATATGAACTTCGGGCAGTAGCTCCTAGTTTAACCTAGCCTGCTATACAGCAGTACCAAAATTCATCATGAATTAAAGGCAGCTTGGATCTCTAGCAATTTAAATGCTATTTAAAAACATCACCCCAGCCCAGCAACAGTGATTGTTGCAGTTTGTGTGGAACTGCAACATCAAAGCTTCTCTTCCTGAACTGTCTTGCCGGCATATCCTCGCAAGGGCACTAAACACTCCAAATATCACAGGTTTATTAATGGAAATTTTGATCTTACCTTCTGCATATATTCAAAATTTATTATGCATACATTGAATAATTACATCTCCCCAAGTGGAGCCATTGTTACATATGAAACTGTGGACATTGGCACACCAATTTTCAAACAAAAGAGATCACAGGTATTTAAGCACAGCTTCCAATAAAAATGGTTCTTTAACAAAGACGCGGTATTCATTTATTGGCTAAAATGACATTTTTCACCAAGCCAGTGTGCACTCTTTTGTCATATTACATTTAACTTACATCTATTCTGCGCACGTCTCTAACATGGAGACCTAATCATGGAATCCATTTCCCTCTTACTAGCAGTCTAAATACAGCTCTTGGTAAGTAAAAGAGGAATCCCCATTTACAGAAGGGTTTTTTATAACTTAACACCAACTTGAGAGGGTACATTAAGTACAGTATCCTTACAGGATACCATCCTCTCTGAAGAAAAAAGCATTTTCAGATCTCAAAAAAAATCTAAGTGTTCCTGATGCTACCATAAGAAGAAGAAAAAAATCTGTTTTACTCGCCCACGCCAAAAAGCCATTAACTAATATCAGGCATGACTGTCTTTTCTGAAATGAAGTCTACCCAAAGTTGTGCTGAAAAACTGTTCTCGGTACAGAGCTTTTCAGCCAAGCCTCCCTTTATCAGTAAGGGATAACTTAAGAACCTCGTCCACAGTGAATCGATATATTACTAGATAAACATCATGGACACAGACACGCTCTTACAGCAGCGCATATATACTTTTCTATAAAGATTCTAAAATTATTTTCTTATATTGAAAGACATTTGAAAATCATCCAGTAAGTAACCTGGCACACTAACATCTCCTTTTACATAGTTTCATAGCAACAAAAGAGTAAGAGACATTTGCTCTGAATACGGGTATCTACTGCAATAGATATAAACAAAATAAACATAAAATGGGCTTTCTCCTCCATCAGTATGAGGCAACGACCTTCCTACCATGGTACCCAATGATCCCAAAACTGACCTAAAATGTACTTCAAGGTTTCCCAAACACGAAAGAATTTCACCCTGGCACGAAACCGGCAGCACCTTCTTCATATCACTCCAGAGCTGCTCCGCAGCGGAGGCCATGAGCAGAACCGAGGCCATGTAATCATGACTTATGGCCACCTTTGCCTCGCCTTCCCCTGCTGCAGCGCGAAAGCATCCCGCATCCCCAGCGCATTCAGTGCTGAGCTGGCATGCAGCCAGCTTTCCTCCCGATGCTTCTCTGCTCCAAATTAATTCCCTGACCTGCAGGGCACAGCATTTTCAATCCTCTCTGCCCACAGTCTTAGATAATAGGCGGTTTCTCCAAATGACCTATTTGATCCATATAAGCAAGTGGAAACACATGAAAAAGCTCGTTAACATGGGAAACTACACACTATTACAATCCTTTTTTCAATGAAGTAATATCTTACAGTAGTAATCACTCCCTATATAAGATCAAATATGAATCAAAAAACTCAGAAAGAAAACATAATTCTTCATTAGTTAATAGAGTTATACTGATGGCCCAACTTATGGCCTAGTGTTTTATCTTTTCTAGCCACCGTGCTAGTCACTCTGTAGTGAAAAATAATAGAAGTGACCAAAAATTTCCCAACAGCGAAGAAAAGCTGTTAAGCAGACAAGATTAAAAAATGCACAATTATTTTACTAATTTGAAATGTTTATTGCTGCACAGTTTTTTTCTACTTTGCTATATTACTCCATTGATCCCTTAACATTTCTGAGGAAAAAAGGTGAATTTAAAATCTGCAGTTGTAGGCTGAGTCCCAACAGAGAAAAATCAACTTTTCTGATACAGGCTACTTACTGTATATAGCACAATTATACTCAAGTTCTTTTTCGTCATTCACAGTACTTTGAAGTACCATAAAAACATATGAAAGGGTTGACAAGCCTGCAAGTTTTCAAAAGAAATGTTACAAGCTTTTACGGGGTTGCATACCCAAACAGCAAACAGGTACCTGACATCAACTGTTTGAAGATGTCACCCAGCACAGAGAAGACATCTGCTGGAGCACCGCAACTCACACAAGTAAACATTACTAGGAGTAAGGAAATTACAAATGTTGTAATCAATTAGAAAACAACTGAACTGGAGATGAAACTCTATAGGAAAAAAAACAACTTACAAGCTCTGTTATCACAGATAACCAGTACAGCAGAAATGTGCATTGTCTGGAATTGAAGGTTAATCTTGACATCATCACTTACATAGAAAATGCTTTTCTTCTCAGTTTCACTTTCTTACCTAAACTGGCACTGTCCCCACTTAAATTAAACTTGAAGAGATTGTATAAAAGAGAGGATAATTTTCTTTGAACAAGGCTTGGCTCGCTCTCCTATCAGTCAACTGCCCAATCCCTCTGGCATGAAATTCTGGCTTTCCCACACCTGCATCAAGTCTCTTAAATATAAACCTTATAAGAATTTCTCTAGAGCCCACCAGCTCTGTTATGTTTTAGAAAAAGCCTCACAAATAGGTACAATTAAGAAAACAAGCATGATTCCCTCCTCACCACAGATCAATGAGTAAATAGCATTCCGATAGAAGTGAATGGGCTGGAGAAGATCTGCTTCTGGTTCCTACTTCCTCCCTTTACTGTTAAAAAAAAAAAAATCTTTGTCTACTACAGTTTCTAAACTTCGGGAACACAAAGGCTTCTTTCAGTCAACTTCTTCCCTGATCTCAATAATTACCGTGCCGTCTCCTTCATTGACCTTCACTAACATAACTAATACAATGTCTCAAGGATTGCAAATTAACGAGGCTAGAAAGACTTGGCCATTACTTTAGCTAAAAGTACTCCTGGCTCAATCCACACCGTTTAACCTTTGTATCAATTAACAGTATAACATCAGGAATAGATTCTTGCCAACTTCAAACCAATTGTCAGGTTTCAGAATCCAACAGGGAGTTTCCTACAGCTTTGGTCTAACTTGTCTCATTTAATGAGATCTATTTCTGCCTAATTCTACAAGAAAGTGTTCTTCCATGGATAGATGCAATCAAACATGAGAACTGTTGCACCTCTGAACTGCCTCATTGTTCACAGTGATTATGGTACATACCCCCCATTTGCTCTTGTCAAGAATGTTAATGAATACAATTAGTACTTCTTAGATAACTCGCTGCCAATCCACTATGACACTGGCATTGTCCTAGGAGTTATATAACAGCTCTTCACAGATACCTTCTTCATCAGGGGATGCTCATTAATGCTGACTCTCATTTAAAAAAAAATTGCTTTCTCTTCAGCATGGATACAATTCAGATAAAGCACAGAATAAAAGGGCATTTCTTTTTCCCTAGAGATTCCTTATTCTCATACCACTTAAACTTATCAGGTAATAGGAGACACCTTCAGATAAGTTCCTTTTACACCCGAAAAAGCCACTTTTCAAAGATGGGCAGCAAACAGGGTAAGGCCCTTTTGCAGTGTAAGCATTAGGCAGCAAGGGCAACTTGAGAAGTCGGCCCCTTATCTCAGCTGCTTTGCAGCTTTTGTTCCTATCTCCAGGCTGCCACAGGCTGCCTCACCAGCACTCGCAGCTTCCCTGTACAGGGGCCGTATGTGAATGGTTTCAGTGCACTGATCCACAGCAACCCAGGTCATCTCGCTGCCAAAGTTCACAGAAAGGCTCTGCAAATACGTACATCACTACAGCCGAAGGTGTGGTTTTCTAATGGTCTAAAGCTGACCGCAGCTTACTTAAACTGGCTACGGAAAAGGATCCATACACCCACCCGCCCCTCTGCTCCTATCTGCGGACACTGCTCCCGCTGGATGCCAGCGCTTCCATGCCATCGTGCATCCACACGGAGAGCGAGTGAATCAGCGTGACTGTTCGGGTGAGATGCAGGAACCCCACCAGAGCCTCAACAGCCAGGCTTCCAGGCGATCCCACCCACTCCATGGCTCGCTCTCACTGCTGGAACATGAGCCAGGTTCCCGGAGCATATGGACTAGCACTGGAAGGAAGGACAGACAAGGTGCTGTCTTGCTGTGAGACAAGGTGCTCTTTTGATGGCAAGCAGAGTCTCAAACCAGTTTAAGTTAATGGGAAGCTGTGCTTTAGAGAGGGTACCATGCTGAAGCGTGTCTATAAGAACAATAGTGTAAATTGGGTATGGAAAACCTTTAAATTGACACTGCCGATGGACCACAGAATTATGCCTAAGTAACTGTGTGATAACACAGAAATATATGTTTATGCAGATTTTTTTAATAAAAATCAAAGTTTGTCTTGTTTGCCCATAGCTTTATTGCTTGGCTATGTGGTTGACTACGAAATTTACTGAAACAAAAATGTTTGTAACATTTCTACTGAGTGCCCAAGGGCTTGCTTGAATCAAAGACTGAGTAATCCACATGCACAGCTGCTGAAGTTATCATAGGACACTGACCAAAGCCACCCGAGTTTACTCACTCGATGCATTTCTATTAATACAGTTATAAAACATAGCAGTGTTAATCCACAGCACTGGAATATTTAAAAGCCTTTACCTGCCAGGAGAGAAAGAACATACTTTACATTAAAAAGCAATGGAAAATCTGATTTCAGTGAATACAGAGTTAATTCCAAGAGTTATGTTGAAGTTCTGCAGCTGTAGATAAAAGACACAGGAAGGCAAATACAGTATTAGACCACCAATAAAGAGTTATATCCAACAATAGTTCAACTAAGAACTGCAGAGCCCAAATCTTTGGAGACCTCTATTCTGACACTGCGCTCAGGCCCAGGATCATTTCCACTATCTGTATATTCTGAGTGAGTGATTTAAGGATCTCCTAAAAATTTACATAAAGATAATGCTGCCTTCCATCTTGAGGAAGGCACTCAAAATTTTAGTTTCTCAATTATAAAATATGATGTACTTTTAAGCTCTTATTTGCATTACAGAATAAGCCAGACAACCACAAATACGTTAAATAGATCTACTGAGAAAACGCTTCACATTCCAGCTACAGGGTTAAATTATTTTCCAGTCAAATTTGCAAAATCCTTGTGGAGGACAATAGTACAAATAATACAGAGGGCTGACACTGAATCCAGAGGCTTGTAGGAATGTGTGAAAATGGAAAATATTTTTTTATCCCAGTTACCATGCAAGTTGAAAGTAGACGTGACTCCGCAAGCTTGCTAGAATTCATCACTGTTTACTGATGAGACTACATCAGACCTAACCAGAAAAAACCCAAAACCAAAAAGACATTCTCACAGTATCAGAACAATTCTAAAGCAAAAATTACAAGAGCTTACATCAATAAGACAGTTTATCTCAGTGCCTCAGTTGCACAAATCAATTAAACAAGCTTTGAAGCCTAAAGATGATCCCTTACACTTCTACATGAACTACTACACTGTTTTATTATGAGCACTATATAAGTGGAACAACAATGACTTTCATAGTAGTTACAGTTACCCTGGGGCACCTGAGAAATCAAAGAATACAAGTAATTTGTTGCGTGATATTTGCTTAAGTAATCTTCATGCACAGAAACCTCGAGAACTGAAAATGTATTCTCAGGGCAAACCCAAGAATTTACATTGTCTACATCGTACAGTAGTATCAAGAGCACTACATTTTAAAAATTCTGGGTTTTTTTCTGAGCTATGGAACAATAAGCAGTATCAGCATATAAAAGAAGGTAGCTTTATTTGCTTTGCAGCCACAAGAACTGTGTACTTGGGGTAATACTGCTGTTGTTCATCTCATAGTTACTTTTAAAAGAAGTGGTAAAAATACAGCACAAGAGAGTAGATGGCACAAGCAAAAAAGATAAGCATTCTTAACCAACACAGCACACTTCTGCATAATTCATTTCACACAAGTATTTATTTCCCAAAGCCTGTAAAATGGGGAGTTTTTATGCATTCGAGTTTTGCAAAAGCATGTAGTAACAAAGCCTACTAGCCAATGCCTGCTCTCCGACATCAAACTTTTCCTTATCACAAGCTGTTCTCACATCAATGATTTCAAACTTCTTTGAAACAAAAAACTTTAATGTATCTAATTCTTTAAAAAATTAACAATGTTTTTAAATGGCTGTCTTAAAGTCTGCTTTTTTTTCCACCAAGATCATTGTGCTGCAATGAGCTAACACAAATTCTTTCCAAAGCCTAAGTGTGAGACAGAGGACAGTTCCGGTATCTTTACAACACAAAAGGAACTTGGAATTATCACTGGACTGTTTACGCTTCTCCTTCTCTCTGTCTAATTATAAAGTTACAGTGACTGAACAAGCTAGCCTAGTGGATAACAGTTTATTTTCTTCCCATCACCTTGAACTCCAGCCATTCAATTAGTAGTTCACTGTTAAATTAAACACTGACAGTAACAATAGGGCTGTCTGAAATCCATCTATCTTCTCAAACTCCAAAATATTTTGTAATCCCTCCTCCTAATACGTACAAGTCCTTGTTGCACCCAGCACCTAACATAGATATCTACGTAGATAAACATCTAAAGGCTTCCTTCTGTTTAATGAAAAAATTGCTTATAACAACTTGACCTATGAGAAAACAAGATTGCACATGTTCCACAAAATATTCCTCATAATAATCCATTATTCATATTTGAAATACATATAAACACACAGTTCTATAGTATTAATGTTATAGTATTAGTGTTATATCCTTGAAAACAGAGGAAATAGTTAATGATTTATGAACTACTTCATCTAGAAAAAGCCAGCCTTTATTTTATTTTTTTTAAAATATGTTAAGATCACAATGAAAATTAAATTCCACTTTTAAGAACTGTCTTTAAAAAACAATTTGCCTTCTTGTCTTTCTTATCATACTTCCCCAGCATTGAAGAAAAAATAAATGAAAGAAAAGATTTTTTCTTATATCATTAAGTGAAAAAGCTTCTAACAGAAGAAAACAGACTTAATCCCCAAGTATGGAAATATCACCAAATAAATAATTTTCATGTATTTTTAATCTTGCTAACATAGTGCTACCACATGCACATGGAGAAAGGAAGGCAAACTGCAGCATATTTGTCATGAGACTATATAAACAATTCAGTGGCTGACACCAGAATTTATCCTTCTTTGCAACAATAAAAAAAAATTTAAAAAGGAGAAATATAGCAGAGCTGGCAGCAATCCTCTGATGGCACTGCTGAAGAATGTGGAAGAACTATAAAGCCCCTGATAGTCAGACACATCACATTACATTAATTCCTACAGAAGTGGATCAGGTATAGTCTCACACTTCACAAATGCCGAGAAAAGCCAGTTTTAAAATGACCTGGCTCCACTGTCCTCATTTAGCCTTCAAATGCTCCAGGAATTACACCAGTGCATCTCAGGTTCACTATGTCAATATTCAATCAACGTACGAATTAGTCAGTTGTTCTTAATATAGCAAGTATGGTCTAGGGTAGGTAATCATGCATTAAGAAATGAACCATCATCTTATCTTTTTAAATAGCATGTTAGAAGACCTCATAACCTCAGAAATTAGGAGCCTTCTATAGCTGGGTTATCTTTCATAATGAAGAAAATACCCTATTTTTTTCATTTGAACAAAACTTGTGACATCTGGACCAAAAAAAAAAAAAACCTGTTCTAATTGAAGTACAGATAAAATATTAATCTTGTTCTCCTGTTTTCTCCTCATGTTTTAAATGGATGACTACCTCATCTTGCACCAAAGACACTGTTTTTCTACAGGAGTTTGCATGCGATGAATGTGGTCACTGTGAGCAGACGGCGCGGCATAACCTTGCATCGCAGTCCTTTCAGTAACAACTATGGCTTCCCTAGCATGCACTAATTAATAAAATCACATCCCTTTTTTCACTGATAAAATTAACAGGTAAGTTCCCTTGTCATATTTAGCAACTGGTCAATCTAGCTTCCGTTTCACCCTTGTGCATTATTGATTGCCACCTGTGTTGTCATTCCATGCTACACCAACTTTATTTTTAATATATATATATATATATATATATATATATATATATATATAAAATTCAAAAGTCACATCTGAAGATCCTTTCCATTCCCCACTACAAAGAAATCCACCCATGTTCTATGACAAAGTTCACTGCAGCTCAGTCATGGCTCTCCTCAACTCAGGGAAACTCTACTAGACATTTTGCAAACCCTGCAACAACTTCAGCATTGTGTGTGGTGGCGTTGGGTTTTTGGTTTTTTAATTAAGAAAAAACCAATCTACCCATGTACATGGTGCAAGCGGAGGTGAAAGGCAACTGGACTGTATTCCCCGATTCTGGCAGAAATTGGCAACTGTCTCCTAATGTAACCTGTTATCAAACATCACTGCTGCTTCAATGAGACACAGCAGTTGAAGAGCTTCCCCCACTTTTAGACTTGTCTTATCCATCCATCTCCAACTTTAGAAAGCAAGTAACGTTTTTAAGCTTTTAAGATACAGAAAAACCATATTTCAAAGATGAAGAGTGTATTTTTTTATTTTTATTTTTTAAATTAAAATTTTGGTTTTGATTCAACAAGGCCAAGAGTAAGGTCCTACATCTGGATCAGGGCAATCCCAAACATGGATACAGGCTGGGCAATGAGTTGACTGAGAGCAGCCCTGCCAAGAAGGACTTGGGGATACTGGTGGATGAAAAGCTGGACAGGAGCCGGCCATGTGCGCTCGCAGCCCAGAAGGCCAACCGTGTCCTGGGCTGCACCCAAAGCCGCGTGGCCAGCAGGGCCAGGGAGGGGATTCTGCCCTTCTGCTCCACTCTGGTGAGACCCCCCTGCAGTGCTGCGTCCAGTTCTGGAGCCCTCAGCACAGGAAAGACATGGACCTGTTGGAGAGGGTCCAGAGGAGGCCACAAAAATGATCAGAGGGATGGAACACCTCTGCTGTGAGGACAGGCTGAGAGAGTTGGGGTTGTTCAGATTGGAGGGGAGAAGGCTCCAGGGAGACCTTATTGTGGCCTGCCAGGAGGTAAAAGGAGCCTTTAAGGACGAGGGGTAGCAGTTTTAAACTGAAAGAGGGTAGATTTAGATTAAACACTAGGAAGAAATTCTTTACTGGTAGGGTGGTGAGACACTGGAACAGGTTGCCGAGAAAAGCTGTGGATGCCCCATCCCTGGAAATGTTCAAGGCCAGGTTGGATGGGGCTTTGAGCAACCTGATCTAGCGGAAGGTGTCCCTGCCCATGGCAGGGGGGTTGGAATTAGATGATCTTGATGTTTCTATGATTATATGATTTTAGGATGCCACTCCATGACAAAGGAGATTCCCCACATCGGCTCCCAGCAGCATTTTACCCTCTACCAGCTTATTATTCATGGTTTCCCACAGCTGATTTTTCCCCTCTTTCCACACTCCACAGCAAGCTCCTTCAGCCTGTAGGTTCGAACCACTCTAACACATACTCCTTTACAATAACGGCAAAGCTTCGTTTCCATTGACACTCAAATCTCAACTCAACTCATAATGATGCTTTCAGTTGTTAAATTGAGGTGGAAGAAATATGGAGATAAGCCTGGTTGAAACACAGCATTTTTGATAACATTTACCACATATTTTATATTGCTACAGAAATTGAGGCAGGCAAGTGGTAACACAACACTGAAATATGCCTCAGCTTTCTCTAAGGGCTCCGATTCCTCAGCAGCATTAACTTATACTGTGATAGATAATGAGGTTCAGATTCATAGGTGTCTGCTGTTCACCAACTATATGGAGGAGTGACCTATGCATGAAGCAGCTCACTAAAGCCTCCATTTTAAAGCCTAATGTTACAGCAAACAAAGTGCTGATAGAAGACTTCAAAACGCTGGTCTGCCAATTGCGGTAATTCAAGAGGTGCTTCCCAAGCGGGCAAACAGCAGGGGAAGAGTGAAGAGCCAGTAAAATATGCTACCAGTCAACACAGCATCAATCACTCCTACCAGTGAGCCAGAAACAGCCATGTTTCAGAAATGCTCTAAATTCCCAATTTGACTCTTCTGCGGCATGGTGCGAGGGGTAAGACAGCCAGGCAAGGCTATGGATTGCTTCAGGTCAGTGCCCTGACAGGGGCAAACTCCTTCCTAGTGTACTTCAGCAGATCAAATTACACATTGCTGAGACACAATCTGCAGTTCACGGAATAATTCTGATAAAACCATGCTGGGAACTGACTCATACGCTATTCTGAGACCTTGCTACTGTACGCAGAGAAATAGTTCTCAGCCTACTGAAAGAGCAAACAAGTACTATGATCCCGGAAACACTTCCACAATGTAAAGTACTTATACACCAGTTCAGTGTTCACCTATCAAGTCCTTACAAAAATCTCTGGGTTAGAAACAAAGGTGTTTTTTACTTTTAAAGAAAACCAATGAAGTTTTTTAATATGTAACACTAAATCTAATTCCATTTAAGTGGTTGAGGAATTGTTTTAAACAAGTTTATCAACTATTAAGATATCAATGATCACAGCAAATTTAGATGAATGATCGCAAATGCAACTAAAAAAAACTACACAGAATACCATTACTCCTAATGAAGCTCAATACTATGTGATGTTGGGAACAGCATAGAAAAGGAAACCTTATTATAACCCTAATATAAAAATACTTCAACGAATTATTTTGTGTTGCAGGGAAAAAACCCCAGGTGAACCAGCATGGCATATTATTCAAGAGTCACAAAAATTTTTTCTTAAGAAAAAAAAGTACTTTTCCAATCAAGTTCAGCAAACCGAAGTATGACATCCTACCTACCCCTTTTTTTGTTTAAGAAAAACTTACATAGCTCTTCATCGTGCATCTCTGCACATTTAAAATTGTTAATTTTAACAGAAACCACTAGAGGAAGAAGTCATTTATTCTGTTGGATATGTTTTAACCACACAATAAGTGCAAGACACTGTATTAATAAATATGTTATTTTCTTGTAATATTCCACCACTGACATGCAAACACCAAAGCAAAACAAGGGATGTCATTTTTATAATAGCCTACCATAACTGGAAAAAAGTGTTATATTGCATTAATATGAAAAGTGAAACTTTGAAAACTTCTACCTTGATTCTTACTCACAGATATATGCTACTTGGCATCACGCTGTACAGCAAATTCACAGCACTTGGATTTCAAGTTGCAAGATCTTCAGAAGTTTTGAAAAGTTAATTTACTATAAAAAGTGTCATTTTTGTCATCAGATAGTACTAAGGCAAAACAGCATGAGCCAACATTCAGAGTTGCAGTTCTTTCCTAAGGAATCGTCAGTAGTCCTGAAGACTGAAGTTCTCTGCATATCAACGGCAATGCCACAAAGCACCATACCTTTAACCTGCCTTGACTAATACTGCTGGTTTTGTTTAAGATAGAAAACATTAAGGGGTTCCGCTATAAAGCATTACATCCTTTAGGCAGAGTCCTTTTGTTTTGTCTATATCTGATCACATGCCATCATAAACTTGGAGTATTTTAACAATAGTAACAGAAGTTGAGAACACAGACAAAGATGTAAAATTTAGCTCTTCAGATATAGTTAAAATTCAACAGAATATGACCTCTCTCTAAAAAGAATAACAGTTTGTAAGACTTGTTTGTCTTTCAGAAAAATTGCACTACTTGAAAGGCACTTCTCTCCTCTAGCAAATGAAAAAAAAATTTAAAACCATCACCTGCTAATCAAGCAGACACTATTAGTAAATCATCTGAAAATAAGCAATCCAGGAACAATGAATTAATTTAGAAACCAGGTGCAAAGGCAGAAGATCAAGGGTTTTAGAAACCTCTGTCCCCAGAAAACACTGAAATCTGATAGAGTATGCTTCTGTAAACTTTATGGAGGTAAAAATTGGGAATAATCTGCAAACATTAATAATACAAGGGAAAAAAAGGACAAAATAGGGGGAAAAAAAACATGCAAAGACTGGAAGTCTGGTTAACTGTGTTCTGTGGTGACAAGCTCCTTTTCAAAAGCATTGCTTGAAGAGTCAGAAAGAACACATTTCTAGAAAAAAGGCCTCAGAATTGTGTGATTATTGTTGCAGATATCACAGCGGTATTGCACAATGTAGCTGCTATCGCACTTCCATTACAACCATTCTGACCCCAGGGCTGGCTGCTGGTTCTCCATCTTCCTCAAACTCCACCATATCTTAGGCTGAAACAGATTTCTCCTCTTACTGTGCAATATTTGATTAGCAAATACCTACATTCTGGATGCTTACTAAAATATTGCTCCTTCTCTTGTTTGACAATTGCATGACAAGTTCTTAAAAGGAAAAACCAAAAAACATCGCTTTTACAAAGTACTACAAAACAATGTAAATCCTAATTAGAAAAGCCATTTTTTGACATAACATTTGACAGTGATCTAACCTGTTCTGCAGAACTTTGAGAATTCGAAAATACAAAAATAGCTACATGAATAAATAAAACCATCTTTCAGCTCCAGCAACAGATTGTTTTAGTAACACCAATCTGATTGACAAATGAAAAGAAGTCATCACCAAGCATCAGAAGGTATTAAGAGTCACAAGGTGGTGAGTCACTATATAACAAGCCAAGCAAACTGACCAAGGACCATTAGAAACAGTAAGAAATTCTGGCAAGGGGTGAGTCAAAATACATCCTTTACACGTAACTGCCATTTTTTACTTGGTGGAGATGTAAACAAATCTTTATTACTCTGGCCTTTACACTTAGAATTCTCCTGAGTTGACAACAAATGTTTACTTTTCATACAGAAAACCTCCTACCACCTGAGCTTGGTGTATTTTGGACTTGAGCCTACTTTGGTTCAAAGTGTTCTTCTTGGGTGTGTCTGGGAGAGGAAGTATCAAAGCATTCATGCAAGTAAAGTTCTCACCTCTAAAAATTTGAATTTTATTATTGAAAAAATTGGTGTAAAATGGCATACAGCATGACAGGGTAAGTTGTATTTTCTCAATTGTTTTTCATTTTCTGATTTGTTTTTCTTAATAAATCAAATCACAAAACCATCCAAGTTAAAGAGCTAGACTTCACTGAATTGGTCTTTGCAGTCTCTCATTCTTCTCCCTTCAAGACTCATTCAGAGTATAGCCATAGTTTCAGCAAATAGTCTCAGGAATCTTTTTTTAGGTGAACTATATTACACAATAGGAACTTAGGGACAGATTCATACTTTTGAAATAATTTAAAGACAAAAACCCCTTTTGCTTGGTTCCTCAGTAGTTCCTCTCATCTTCAAGACTATTTACATGAAGCAGATAATATTCTTTCCAAAATCAGCAAAGCTACCAGCTGTCTTCACATAGTTCATTTACTAATGAAAAGCCATCAGATTCATGAGGTATGAAAGCTGAACACCTACAAAAGACATGGCTACTTTATACTGCCCAAAATTTTGAAATATTTCTCATGTTCCAGTAAGCTGTGTGCTTATTTTCTATAAGGGAAACAAAGTCTTTAATGTATGTTCTTATTTAAGGGAGAACATCAACAGAGTCTTGAATGAGATGCAGTAGATTCAATTTATGAATAGTTTTCAAAAAACCCTTTACACTAAGGAAAGGCATGTATCTACCAAAGATTCATTTTAAAGGGATTCGACAATAAAAGCTAATT
This sequence comes from Phaethon aethereus, assembly GCF_964289735.1. Lineage (NCBI taxonomy): Eukaryota > Metazoa > Chordata > Aves > Phaethontiformes > Phaethontidae > Phaethon > Phaethon aethereus. The sequence goes on along the minus strand of NC_138578.1, from coordinate 75,452,856 downwards.
AATACAATGAATAACATGATACATTTAATGTACACAAAAATGTCAAGGAAATCACAAAGGTGCCATTTTGATTACCTGACAAGAGCGAAACTGGTTGACTAGCAGCGTACATCTCTGTGGGTCTTTCCTTCCATCCAAACTGTCCAATTCAGCTGCTACTTGATTTAGTTCCTCATCAGCATAGTAGAACTGTGCAAGGAGCTGCGGGTCTGTTCTCTGCATTGAGGAGAAAGACATACACAATATTACATTTTTTTTTTTGCAAATAAAAAACCCACTTCAGATAATTATATTTATTGCAAATTTTTTTTTAACATTTAAGCTGGGTAAGTAGTGTGGCAGCATGGAAAAGAATGATCTGGAGACATTTATGCACACTTTTTTTTTCCTACCTTGAAGAAAAAAAAAAACCTCATGTAACAAACGTGGGGCATTACTCAGCTACCATTATCTCCAAAACCATCCTGGCATTGTCACTAATTGTGGCATAATTATCTGACCAAGCAAATAACTGAATCACAAGTTTTGTTTATTAAACAAAAGTACACTTCAGTTCTAGACCAAACAAGACAAAGTTGTTTTCCAAGTCAAAACCAACAAATAAAATCTCCAAAATCTACCAAACAACCTGATAATCTATCAAGCATTGTGGTAGCCCCTGCAAGGAGATGCACAGTGCTGCCTGGTTAGAATCCTCATTTTGAGGATCACAAGAATCTAGTCACAGGAGGGAAAAGTACTGAAACTACTAGATATGTTACCAGGGCCAAATACGCATAAAGACTTCACAAAGCAAATAATATGACTAAAGAAGGCATTACAGAGAGAAAACTATGCCACAAGTCTTCCAAGTGGCAAAGAAGAGAATTATCACAATGATTTTTGGCCACATTAAAACAAAACAGCAATTATAAAAGAACACAAGAAAATAAAAAAATGCATAATCAAAAATATTAAGAAATATTATTAATAAAAAGTTTACTCCATAGAAGGGATTTAAAAAAAGATTAACTGGAAATTCTGATCCCTATGAAAGGTTTCATCAAAATATTGAAAAAATAACAGAAATCGGGGGTGGGGGAGATGAGAATTTTGACTGTTAAAAGAGAGTGGATACAAGGGGGTGGAGGGAGGGATTGGCTTTTTGTAGGTGCCAGCAACTTGGGGAAAGATTCATGTGCTCAGATAAGCACAGCCTCATATCATTTTAAAGTACGAGTCAGTAAAACACACACAAGATTTGCAGGAGATGTGTATAAAATGAAAATGGTTCTTTTTAATCACAGGGTACAAAACATTAAGACTACACTAACCGCAGACGGGAATTAGAATTAGTTGTCACTAGATGAATGAAAAAAAGGCCTGATAATACAGAAAACAAATAGCTGCAAAGTATCTGAAATTGATTCTTAACACTGAAGAATGAAAACAATGAAACAAATGAAACAATGCAAAAATACTTTTAGAAGGGCCAAGTTACCTATACAAAACCAATGAAAATAAAGACCAAGTTTCACGGAAGCAATCTGAAGACACTCAAACATTGGTGATGGTGGGGAACAATTAACATAGGAAAGAACTTCCAGGCAAAGAAAACCATTGTGTAAAAAAAAAAAAAACCCCAAAACAAAACACAACACAAACCACTGCTTTTATAAACTAGAAAAAGAGCAAAAGCATAGAAATTGCCAAGAAGCAATACATTTTAAATGACAACTAATGAAGATGTACAAGGCAAGTACAGCAGAGGAAAACATGTACCAACAGAAACAAGTGTACTGCAGCGCAGAAATAAGTCAACAGCAAAACAGAAGATAAGATCACTTTAAAAGACATCACCAAATGCAACAAATGGCAAAAGACAAACACACTGAGGATATAATGAGGAAGTATACGTTGCGAACCGTAACATTTTCTATCTGAAACAGAAAGCATTTCCACTATTATAAAAGGATAAAATACCAAAGTCCTTAAGGGATGGGCATATGGATGCAGTGAGATCAGAAACGCTGCCGTTAGCAAACCACAGGTTTAAAGCACTAAGAAATGATAAAAGTATACTAGCACGCTGAATTTGTGCTTCACATACACCTGATCCTGCAGCACCAGTGCAGAAGACATGAGCTATTTGCGATGGCACAAAAAGATCAGTAGCAAACCAGCAACACAGGTTCAGAAGTGGTGAGAGCACAGTCAATGCCCATCTGGAATACTTGAAGAAAAGCAGTTATTTTTGCCTCATACTTAAAAAAATTTTTTTTCAACAGAAGGCACCACCACATATTGTTCAACTCCCTATTTTAGTCTCCACAAGATACATATCCTGCAGAAAAATCCTTTCAGGCCTTTATAATACAACAGCATTACAACCTGCACAGCTGTTCAGTCCCTGAAAAGGAACAACGGAGTATTAACACCTTTTGAAGATAACAATATACAACCTCTACACTTGACAGGATCAAGGAGTTAATTACTGCAAGTATTTTATTGCCATAAGACTTAAGGAAAAAAATTTAGTCTTATAAGTGATGCTAAATACTGCCTCAGTGTTACGTGCTGGATGGGTTCTCAGCCAGCAATTTAATGAGAAAACAACAGTGCTGCCTGAAAACAGAGGGACCAACTCCTGATCCGACACAACTTATTACTGCATGAATACGGTGAATTTAAGGCTACCTTTAACATTGCTGTAAGCCATCACACTGCCCAGCAGCTTCCCACATCACTACTTCCCACCACCCAAATTGTCAGAAATGAAACAACTTTTCAGGCAGTTGGAATGTAGTAATGAAATTAGGGGTTTTTTTCTTCTTTAAACAGACACTTTCTTAAAAAAAAAAAGAAAAAGAAAAAACAAGAGAGCCTTTCCAATCATGAGCTTCTTTCTCTTAATCCTGTCAATGTTGCCTTTTATTAAGCAGTTTCAGTGTAAGCTGTCAAAAATTTACAGTCTTGAGTATAGTCTTCACTACAGCCTTGATATAAAGGTGCGCAGGGAGAAGGATAAAGCTTGAGAGATATGGTATGGGAAACAAACAAAACTGAAAATGAATGATAGTAAGAGGGAGATCCTCTAATTGAACTACTAAATTAAATTTTGTTTAGTTCTAAATTCCTGTATTTATAAAGTAAGGATTACCAAAGCATTTCTTTCAGCATGTACCCTACCCAATTATTTTTATTATTTCTGATTTTTACATTTTTCTTCAGCATTATCTAAATCCATTAAAAATTTCTAGACGAAGCTGTTAAACAAAGATGCAGCAGTTCATGTGTGGAATTGTGGCAAAACATGACTGCGGATTTATAAGCATCTAAATTGCACTGCAGAAGCAAAATAAGGCAATTTATTTATACTGGTCTCAAGCAAAACAAGCAAGGCTGAGAGACTTAGCTCCCACGTGGCTGATCTTTTAAATTAGAGGAACAAAAGTTTTAATTGAGTTCTCTCAACTGTGTTATGTTTGGTGTGGATTAGTTGCATGATCTTTGATTAATTGTGTCAATCATATGTGGTCCCTGGCAAGCCAAAGCTGCATGAAACTCTAAATCTCCTAGCAGGGGGGCACTTAAAGCAAATAACCACAACTTTCTAAATTCAATTTGTTCCAGTTGGTAGCAAAAAATAAGAGATTGCGCCATGCTCAATGTCAATTCTTACTTTCAGTTTATGCAAAATATGGTTCAAATAATTCCATCCAAATTACTTATTATTCTTTGGCAGAATAAGAATTAGTAATTTCCATCCTCAGCTGCTCAAGCTAATAGAAAGACTTCATTTGAAAGCACCTAACAAAGAACCTACCACTTCTCCTGGTAGTTTGTTTCGGGAATCACATTTACCAAATTAATACATCTAACATCTTGTTTTAATTTGCTGGACTTCAGCTTCTAGATACTGCTCATTTTGGCCTTTCCCACTAAAGCACTGAGTACTTATGTTACTTCTGTTTGCCTATTTCTGTATCCACACACTGCAGTACCCCCTTTAATCATATCACCACTGTAAGTTGCACACAGTTTCGGAATTTTTAGGGGGATTTTTGTTCAGTTGGATTTTTTTGGGTGGGTGTGGGTGTAAGTTTTTTAGGTGTGGTGGTATTGTTGTTTTAAATCTGTTATCACCCCAACACCCTCCTGAGTATGAGCTATGCAGGTAGGAGTCTCATTCTATATGTACACTCTGCATTCCTTCTGTCTAATGTTTCTTTATATTCCACATCTAGCATTCAAAAAGATTCAGCCCACCAAATGGTCCAGGTTATTCTGTGTAGCTGTATTGCCAGTGCATAATTTAACATACCACCAGAGCACATTCTTCACAGATTTGAAATCATCATTTCATAAGTGGGTCATGACTTATCATCCTGATTTGTATGATACACATTGACTATCACTCCAGTCAGTACAAAAACAGGAATCAGCACACCATCAGTTACTACTTTTTTTAAAAGACATTTAGCCACATCATGTAATACCACATCACTCATCTTTTTTTATGAAAGATCACTCAGTGAATATTTCTTTTAATGATTTTTACTTTTTATTAGGTACCACTCTCAGTAGGTCAGAGATCAAAACCAGAATAAAACTGCCTGCCATCTTCAAGATCAGTAAAAAACTGTCCACATGAAAAAAATGTATTTACTATTGAACTGGTTACTATTGGGTTTTGCCCATGAAGTCCTACCAATGAATAAATAGCTACCAGGATTAGGTTAATTCAGTTTGTTGTGTAATGAATTCTGATTTGATTTTTCAATCAGAATCGATATGGACTATAAGAGAACGTTAAAAGGAAAACATCTTACATTAAGCGACCTGTTAGCTACAGGTTATTAGGTAAGTTACAGGTCCCTAAGACTACTTATCAGAAGTTATCAGATTAAAAGCTGCTCTTCTCACATCTTGTAAAGAAGCTGGTCTATCAAAACCAGAAGCTGTCACTAAAAAAAAAAAAGTGTCAACTAACTGGGAAAGGAAGAAATTCTAGCACAGACTTCTTAACACAGGACAGAAGTAAACAGCTAGACTGAAAACTGGCATTACAAGGAGAAGGGTGCTGAGAGGGGGATCTCAAACCATTTGTAATTCTGGAATTTAAGAATTGCCTGGAAAGTCACATTTCCAGAAATAAGGGTTCTTTTTGGGAAGGATTTTTCCTTTTGAAACAAAATCACAAGCAACTTGTGTTGACTTTTAAGAACAGCTTTCAAGTATTCATACTGCCTCTTTCAACTAACAAATAAAATATGTGTCACCTTATAAACGTAAGTGACAGCAGCCCATAATTTGAACACTAAAGGGAATGTTCCTCCCACGTTTCCATGATCCTTTGCAGGTAAGTTATTCTTCTACTGACATCACAACAGGAATGGAGCCCCCCCAAAAGAGACTAAGACATCATCATCATCCCAAATGAGCCAAAGAACAGACTGAAGCAGGGAAACCATGCAGATGAGCAAGAGGCCAGCTAGTAATTAATTATCTTCTGATGCCTGTCAGTTATCCTCCGGAAAATAGTATTCATTGTTTTTGAATTGCTGATCAGAACAACAGCTAAACCCCAACTCTGCTTAAAATAAAATCCATGGACCTGAGATGAAAGGCTCCAGATCTCCCTTGTTCACTGGCACTTTTCCAGCTCTAAGCATTTACATCTCTCCCACACGCTCAGAAACCCTGACTTGATCCCTACGGAAAAAAACTATACAGAAAAGCATTAATTACACGTTTTGCCAATGGTAAATTCAGATTGCTTTTTGACAAGGGAACAAAGTAAACCTACATCCATCAGGGTCACTTTTCAAGTAGTATTTGGTAATGGTAAAGGTGTATTTTTACACAAGTACATATATTTTATTTCACTTTGTAGCAACTGCATTCACAACCAATCACAGGACATATTCTGTGTGTGATAGTTTCAATTGCTGTAGGTGCGCCACGATGCTACTCTTCCTTAGCCAGGAAGGTTAACAAACATCAACTGCCTGCTCTACGATTTCTGTTCTGAAACAGCTGATGCTACAACTCTAATGGCCAAAGTGAAAAGTTTCAGAGACAGGCCGTGGCATTCACATCAGTGGAACTGTCTTTCATTATGTAGCTTCCTTGATTCCCCTTTGGTAAGGGAAAGGGTGGTATAAATGTCTCAATTACTAAGGGCTCAGTTCTCACTCTAAATCTGTTATCTTCTATGGTTTTGGGGAAATGAAAGCAGCACATTGTCACACACCCAGACAAAGAAGATCAACCTCAATCCTTCTGTTCCCATTATCAGACAGTGACAAATACAAACAATTACTGCATAGCAGAGAAACCAGAAAAAGGGACTTCACAAGTGAAAGCACATTGCCTTTGAGGTGGGAATTGTGGAAAGCTAGAGGCTAAGAACTCACTCCTACTCTGCAGCATACGGAAAACACCACCTAACATTTTGGAAAACCATTCACGTATGAGATGACAGCATGTTCTGTGCACCACAAGGTGAAATTTGGTCTTAAGTATTTCAAATATAGCCAGTGATGAGAAAACATAGTATTTTTAAAGCTTACAATTGATGTTGCATGTAACTAGTTTTAAGCTAATTAAACTTAACAAAGACTTACGTAACATTATCAGAAGGAAAAAGTGTTTTGTTTAAAAGTAATAGGATTTAGGCACAAAGTCCCAAGTTTATTCATTGCCAGTGTGAAAAATAACAGACTTACAGTGACAGAAACTTATCCAATTGAAAGCTGACTACACCAGTCACATTTGTACTAGTAGGCTTAACTGGCAGACAACAAGTTCCAAAGATTTAAGATATTTCTTCAGAAAAGGATACCAGCAACTTATTAAATCAGTTCATTTTTCAACTCCCGTGTAAGCAAATGTACTTACATCCTTCCTTTGGACACATCCTTTGAATGTTTCAATGATTTCAAAATGCTAATAAACAGCAATAAGAAACAATCATTCTCACAAACAGGCAGGTGAGCCAAAATTTCAAACAGTTAAATTCAAATATTGTAAATTTTAGTAGCTAAAATATTTCTTCACATTAAATGAAAAAGGAACTCTACTACTCCCAGTATGCAGATGTTTTGGGGGCTTTGTTGTTTGGTTTTAATTTTTTCCTCTTAATCTACTGACTATCTGGAGTGCTATCCATTAAGGGAAAAAAGGGAGAAAAACCTCCCTCAACATTCGTATTTTGTAGAATGTAGAGAAGCCTTAAACTGGTATTGCACATGCATAAAAAGAAAAAGGACTCCACGATGAATATAACGCTTGGTAATTGGTCATGAGGATTCATAAAAAACAAGCACCGTGAGAAAAGCAACAGCCTGGTTAAGGCTTTGCCAGCTGCTCTGTGTTTATCTACAGAATATCATTACACAAGCAAGAAAGACAGGTGAACAGGTTGTTAACACAATAAAATGTTAGAAGCACCTTAAACAAAAACAAACAAAAAATATATTAGTGAGGTAATGATTTATTAGACCACAAAAAAATCAGGTGGATGAATTTTTGCAATACTAGCACACTCTCCCCAAACCCATTTAAGTACTTTGTGTCCCCTACAGAATGGTATAACACCAACCCTCCCCAAAAAGAAAATCTGATAGTGGTTACACTGAACTAGAGTAGCAAATATTTGAGACTGCCACACAGTCAGTTTTCGCTCACAATGGATTAAGTCACCATACAGACTTCCTATTTTTGAGTGTTCATAATACTAATCTAGAAGACCATGTGCTCAAATCCATATTTTCTGGAGGAAGTACACAAGCATATGCTGAACACAGATTACTTAAGCTTCCGGACCTGCCGTCTGCTGAACAGGAATGCCCTGCAGCTGAACCACTGCTTCGATTTCTAGGAAAGACAGGCTTCAGGAAGAGAAAGGAGTTTTGCCATGGGGAGTCAGCATGCTAAGCAGGTGTGAGAAGTGATGGCACAGTCACTTCTTCCATGTGAAGAGTACGCAACCTGCAATGCTCCCTCCTCGCTCAGCCTAGGGCGGGCTATTTTTAATTAGCAAGAAATTAATCTTCCCCAAATTGAGTCTGTTTTGTACATGACAGTAACTGGTGAGTGTTCTCCCTGTCTTTATTATCTTTACCCACCAACTTTTTCACCCTATTTTCTCCCCCTGGCCTGTTGAGAAGGGGAGTGAGAGTGCAGCTGAGTGGGCACCCAGCAGCCAGCCAAGGTCAACCCACCCCAATGAACTTGTAAAACACTTACAGAAAGCCTCCTCCTGCAGCTAATCTCCCTGAGTTTGACCTTAAGATAATCACATTTCATTCTCAGCTGCTGCAAGAACATCAAGCTTAGATAACAAATATTTACTTAGGAACAAAAAATTCAGCCTGTCAGGATACATATTGAAATGGCCAAATCACTCTGTAAATGCTTTTATGCAGTTTGCTTCAGATTTGTTGAGATTTTTGTATTTAAACTCAAACAGAGCTTTAAACTAGGTTTAAAAGAGGAAAGGGATAAAAACAGGCTCACTACAGATAAGCCTGGGGGCAACACGCCAATATTTGAGGGACTGTGTGTAGCAAGGTCCTTCAGTCTGCCATCTCAGTGGAAGCAGGGGATAGAGAGCCATGCAGCAGAAAAGACGCAAGGGTTATTGATGTGTTAAGAAACCACAGAAGAACCTGAGAATGGTCACATAGGAATTAGCACTTCTCCCCCCATAAAGGATCAATAGCCCAACTGAAGCGCATCTACACCAAAGCACGCACCGTGGGCAAACAGGAGGAGCTGGAAGCCATTGTGCAGCACAAAAACTATGATATAGTTGGAATCACAGAAGCACGGTAGAATGACTCGCATAACTGGAGTGCTGCAATGGATGGCTATAAACTCTTCAGAAGGGACAGGCAAGGAGAGGCGGTGGTGTAGCCTTCTACATTAGGGAGTGTTTCCACGGTCTAAAGGTTGATGATGATACGGTTGAGTGTTTATGGGTGAGAATCAGGGGGGAAGGCCAACAAGGCAGATTCATGGTGGGAGTCTGCTATAGACCACCCAACCAAGATGAAGTGGCAGACGAAATATTCTATAAGCAGCTGGAAGAAGTCTCACAATTGCTATCCCTTTTCCTCATGGGGTCTTCAACTTACTAGATCTCTGCTGGTAATACAATACAGCGGAGAGGAAACAGTCTAGAAGGTTCCTGGACTGTGTGGAAGATAGCTTCCTGACACAGCTGGTGAGTGAGCCAACAAGGGAAGGCGCCCTGCTAGGCCTGTTGTTCATGAACAGAGAAGGACCTGTGGGTTGGAGGTTGTCCTGGGCATGATGATAGCAAAATGACACGAGTTTTCAATTCTCAGAAGTAAGGAGGGGGGTTATCAGAACTGCTATCTTGACCTTCTGGAGGGCAGACTTTGGCCTGTTTCGAAGACTAGTTGCCAGAGTCCCCTGGGAGGCAGTCCTGAAGGCCAAAGTAGTCCAGAAAGGCTGGACATTCTTCAAGGAAATCTTAAAAGGTGCAAGAGTATTCCACCCCCATGTGCCAAAAGAGAAGTCAGCAGGGAAGATTACCAGCCTCACTAAACAGAGAGCTTTGGCTGGAACTGAGGAAAAAGAAGAGAGTTTATGACCTTTGGAAGAAGGGGCAGGCAACTCAGGAAGACTACAAGGATGTCACGAGGTCATGCAGGCAGAAAATCAGAAGGGCCAAAGCCCAACTAGAACTTAATCTGGCTACTGCCATAAAAGACAATTAAAAATGTTTTTATAAATACATTCACAGCAAAAGGAGGGCTAAGGAGAATCTCCATCCCTTATTGGACGCTAGGGGAAACAGTGACAAAGACTGAGGAAAAGGCTGAGGTACTTAATGCCATCTCTGCCTCAGTCTTTTAATACTAAGACCAGTTGTTCTCCAGGTACACAGTGTCCCGAGCTGGAAGACAGGGACGGGGAGCCGAATGAAGCCCCCATAATCCAAGGGGAAACGGCTACCAACCTGCTACACCACTGAGACACACACAAGTCTATGGGGCTGGATGGGAGCCACCCAAGGCTACTGAGGGAGCTGCAGAAGTGCTCAGCAGGCCACTTTCAATCATTTATCAGCAGTCTTGGCTACCTGGCAGGGTCTCAGGGGACTGGAGGTTAGCAAATGTGACGCCCATCTACAAGAAGGCCAGGAGAATCTGGGGAACTACAGGCCTGTCAGTCTGACCTCTGTGCTGGGAAACATTATGGAGCAGATCATCTTGAGTGCCATCATGCTGCACATGCAGAACAACCAGGCAATCAGGCCCAGTCAGCATGAGTTTATGATAACCAGGTCCTATTTGACCAACTTGATCTCCTTCTATAGCAAGCTGACCCGCCTAGTGGATAAGGAAAAGGCTGTGGATGATGTTTACCTAGACTATAGTAAAGCCTTTGACACTATTTCCCACAACATACTCCTGGAGAAACTGGCTGCTCATGGCTTGGGGTGTACTCTTCGCTCAATAAAAAACTGGCTGGATGGCCAAGCCCAGAGAGTTGTGGTGAATGGAGTTAAATCCAGTTGGTGGCCAGTCACAACTGGTGTTCCCCAGGGCTCACTATTGGGGCCAGTTCTGTTTAATATCTTTATCAATCGATCTGGATGATGGGATTGAGTGCTCCCTCAGTAAATTTGCAGACAACACCAAGTTGGGTGGGAGTGTTGATGTGGTGGAGGGTAGGATGGCTCTGCAAAAGGATCTGGACAGGCTGGATTGATAGGCCAAGGCCAGCTGTATGAGGTTTAATAAGGCCAAGTGCCAGGTCCTGCATTTTGGTCACAAGAACCCCCTGCAACGCTACAGGCTTGGGGAGGAGTCGCTGGAGAGCTGCCTGGTGGAAAGGGACCTGGGGGTGCTGGTTGACAGTTGGCTGAGTATGAGCCGGCAGTGTGCCCAGGTGGCCAAGAAGGCCAACAGCATCCTGGTCTGTATCAGAAAAAGTGGGGGCAGCAGGACTAGGGAAGTGATCGTGCCCTTGTACTCGGCACTAGTGAGGCAACACCTCAAATCCTGTGTTCAGTTTTGGGCCCCTCACTACAAGAAGGACATTGAGTTGCTGGAGCATGTCCAGAGAAGGGCAACGAAGCTGGTGAGGGGGCTGGAGCACAAGTCTCATGAGGAGCGGCTGAGGGAACTGGGGTTGTTTAGTCTGAAGAAGAGGAGGCTGAGGGGAGACCTCATCGCTCTCTACAACTACCTGAAAGGGGGTTGTGGTGAGGTGGGTGTTGGTCTCTTCTCCCAAGTAACTAGCGATAGGACAAGAGGAAACGGCCTCCAGTTGTGCCAGGGGAGGTTTAGATTGGGTATTAGGAAAAATGTCTTTACTGAGAGAGTGGTCAAGCATTGGTACAGGCTGCCCAGGGAGGTGGAGTCATCGTCACTGGAAGTGTTCAAAAAACATGTGGATGTGGCGCTTCAGGATATGGTTTAATAGGCATGGTGGTGTTGGGCTGATGGTTGGACTTGATGATCTTAAAGGTCTTTTCCAACCTTAACGATTCTGTGAAAGGAGGTTGTAGTGAGGTGGGTGTCAGTCTCTTCTCCCTAGTAACAAGCAATAGGACAAGAGGAAATGGCCTCAAGTTGCACTCTTTAGGGGAGGTTTAGATTGGATATTTGAAGACATTTCTTCACCAAAAGGGCTGTCAAGCATTGTAACAGGCTGCCCAGGGAAGTGGTTGAGTCACAAAAGACATGTAGATGTGGCACTTAGGGCCATGGCTTAGTGGTGGACTTGGCAGTGTTAGGTTTACAGCTGGACTTGATCTTAAAGGTCTTTTCCAACCTAAATGATTTTATGATTACGCTAAGTATCTTTTCAAACAAAATAGATTCTGCAGTGATTTTAGTGACTTGGGAGCAGTTAATATCTTCGGCAATGACACAGTGGGATCGAGGGCACCCTCAGCAAGTTTGCAGAGGATACCAAGCTGAGTAGTGCAGTTGACATGCCTGAGGGATGGGATGCCATCCAGAGAGACCTGGACAAGCTCAAGGAATGGGCCTGTGTGAACCTCATGAGGTTCAACAAGGCCAAGTGCAGGGTCCTGCACCTGGGTCAGGACAACTCCTAGTATCAATACAGGTTGGGGGATTAAGGGATCAAGAGCAGCCCTACCAAGAAAGACTTGGGGGTACTGGTGGATGAAAAGCTGCACAGGAGCTGGCAATGGGCGCTCACAGCCCAGAAGGCCAACCATGTCCTGGGCTGCATCCAAAGCAGCGTGGCCAGTAGGTCGAGGGAGGGGACTCTGCCCCTCGGCTCTGCTCTGGTGAGACCCCCCTGCAGTGCTGCGTCCAGCTCTGGAGCCCACAGCACAGGAAGGACATGGACCTGTTGGAGAGGGTCCAGAGAAGGCCACGAAAGTGATCAGAGGGATGGAACACCTCTGCTGTGAGGACAGGCTGGGAGAGTTGGGGTTGTTCAGCCTGGAGAAGAAAAGCCTTCCAGGACTGAAAGGGGGCCTATAACAAAGATGGGGACAGACTTTTTAGCAGGGCCTGTTGTGATAGGACAAGGGGTAATGGTTTTAAACTGAAAGAAGTTAAATTCAGATTAGGTCTAAGGAAGAAAATTTTTCACAGTGAGGGTGGTGAAACCCTGGCACAGGTTGCCCAGAGAGGTGGTAGATGCCCCATCCCTGGAAACATTCCAGGTCAGGTTGGACAGGGCTCTGAGCAAACTGATCTAGTTGAAGATGTCCATGCTTATTGCAGGAGGTTGCAGTAGATGACCTTTAAAGGGCCCTTCCAACCCAAGCTATTCTATGATTCTATGATTTGTTACCTATCAAGAGGAAAATAACCAGTTTAGGTCCCCAGGCTTGTTGACTGATGATGTTCAATTCCAGATCTACAGCCCCCCCTCTTACACAGAGGAATGGTGTGGCATTTGGAAGCAGCAACCAATTATTTTTCCTGCAATAATGCAAACCTTCCACCTTGCTACATTGCATGTCTTCACAACTTTCTGCATTAGATGACTTTTTAACCCACTATAGTTATGTTATAACATGTTTTATGGATGTGTCTAAATATTTATAACAATTCCTAAACATTGAGGCAAACACTTACTTCTTCTTGAACGTGTCCTTAATGTTAACATCTCTCTAATTAATAGTTTGCTATACCTTTTTTCCTTTCAGAATCAGACTTCTATTCTTAAAAAAGCCAAACAACAAAATCCACAGAAAAATCACACAACAAAAAACAAACACAAAACCCTCAAAAAATCCCACTTTGTGCAGTTGAAGGATTGCTTTGCAGCCTCTTTTCAGCTCCATCTTGTTTTAGCATGCATATATCCTAACAGAATTTTTTTTTTCCTGCCAGGTCTGCAGTTCCAGTATTTTGCTCATGCTTAGCAGACCTGGTAGAATGCCAGTTTTGCCTTGCTGTTCAGTACCAACCTGTTTTGAGCAATCTGCCATATAGAGCATTTCACTTCTGGGTCATGAAGTAAGTGTCTTAGTTAATCAGGGCATAGACAAAACTCTAACAAGAGGGAAACCTGACCCAGCAACAAGTTCAAGCCTGCTGATTATAAAAGTTACTCCACAGTCTTTCCCAGGCAGTAACAGGCATGGCACATTCCTTAGGTTTCTTCATGTTGAAAATGCATCTTTATTTTTCTTTGCCTCAGCAAACTTGCTTATGATGACTCTGAAGTGTTTCGTATTGTATTTTAATAAAAGCACAGTCATCTGTGTAAAGTCACTCATACATAACCTCATTTGCCTCATAGCAGGCTTTCAATAAGCTCAGGTTGACCACCTTGCCAGATGTTCAGGATTTAACTACCTTGGCATCATACCACTAGCACAATCAATCATTGCAACAGAAAGATTTCGTCAGAACTTTGTTCCGAAACACATCTTTTCAGGCCCAGTGATTAAGGAAACCGCTCCTATGGCCCTCAGCACAGAAACCTTTCCCAGCTTCTGCTTTCCGACAGTAACTTCAAATGAATGTCTGCATAAGTAAATCTTTTGATCTTATTTCCACTATTTCAGTTAAATCATATGAACAAGTAGCTTTCTGAGTGCTATCATCAGTCAAACTGAGTTTCCTACTCTGTCTTCCAGATAATAGGAAGCTTCAATGTTTATTCTGTGCTCATCACAGCACCTGTCTGCGGAGGTTCATCGATGTCTATTAACAAACGCCCTCAAGACACAGCCCTTCAGTCAGAGCATTTAATACCATCTCTCTTTGCAGGAGTCCCCACGTCCTTTTAGGTAGGGACCTACCTAATGTTTTAGGGAATTTTAAGAACTTCCTTGCTTTTAAGGACTTCATACTGAGATTAGTATCCTTTTTCCAAACATGCTTGAACATGAATAGTGGCTTTGAAAATTACCAGGAGATGGGCAAGAAGAGAGAGAGGAGAAAGACACCAGAGAGACCCACAACAGGATAACAATAGGACCACACAGGACTTCAAACCACGCTAAGCTTTTGAAACAGTCCAAAACCAATATATTCAAGTACACAAAAAGCACATATTTCCTGGAAGATGGTAAACTAACTGGATGACAGTGCATGGGAGAAGGCTTACCTGCACCCCTGCTCCCACCCCCTGATCAACTGAATCTTTTTGCTCAATTAGGCATTCCTGGGTCTTTTCAGGCAACGTCCTCAAGGTCTGTCCTTGGTCTCCTGGTCACGCAGAAAATCTCTCCTGGGAAACAAATGGGTTTGTACAGCTATTCCTGTTTTCTGTGCTATCTCAGCATACAGTTTCAGTCTGACAATTTCTCCTCATCAGCATGCACATTGGATAAGCTGTATCAGTCTTCAGCTACTCCCCCCCGCCCAAACTGGTTTCTTTTAAATCAAGACACAGAATGCACAAAAACTAAGCAGAAGTACAAACACGAATGCTTTTCTGTTACATATTTTCCTGAGATGGACAGTCCTATATTCATTTATTGAGAGGTAACATTAAAAAAAGAATCCAAAACCCTCTAGTCATATGTATTAGTGATTCATACAAGGCTTTAAAAATCACATATTGCCTCTTCCGGCAAGATCAAGTTTTTCAGACCTGTCTGCTGCCTATTTAGGTAAATACAAAATTCTAACATGATTATGGTACTACCTATTTAATTAAGAAATGCATCTTTTCCCACATTCCCAAAAACAGCTTTCAGAAGAGCTATCATACAGCCTATCGCTTATCACTCTTTATTGATCAGCAGCATCACTTTCACATTAAGACTATATGTGTTCAGCCTCTTGCCAAATGCATTCTGCGAAGTTCTGGTTGCCAAATATTTTCTCTAGTATGCTAAATGACAAAAGAGGCAAAGGCATTAATTGCAGAACTGCTGTTAAAAGCAAGGAAATGCATTACCAGTAATACTTATTGCAATATTTACAGTGCTTTGGCAGGAATACGATGCAAACCAGTTTTCCTTTGTTATATTTGATAATAGCATCAAAAAACAACACTACATTGGAGACACCAAATGAAAGAGCAGTCCAATCTTTGAAAAATGCAGCATGCTTAAGTAATGCAAAAATATTAAGTCATACATGTACAATTAACTTCAGTTTCTATGTAGACACCTACTGCAGGTCTTCATCAGCAGACAACAGTAACCTTTATCTTCCACCACAGCTGAACTTCCTTCTCTACCACCACTGATCTACACAAGCTCTA
The DNA here is from genome assembly GCF_964289735.1 of Phaethon aethereus. Lineage (NCBI taxonomy): Eukaryota > Metazoa > Chordata > Aves > Phaethontiformes > Phaethontidae > Phaethon > Phaethon aethereus. Next base: position 75,437,181 of record NC_138578.1, on the reverse strand, counting down.
CACCCCAGTCAGACTCCAGAAATCAACACTAGGGACCACACCAACATCAGAGGCACACTCATGACTTCTCACATGTAATGGGGAAAAGAATTTCAGTGCTTCCAAAGCCTTAGGGAAGAACACATACTGAAGTAGCTATAGCTTACATTTCAAAGGCATAACAAGTTAAAAAGTTAAATTGTATTTACTATGAATACTGCATTTGATAGAAGGTTGAGCATACATGCAATCTTGGATCAAAGATATTAATTGCTTTTCAGTTGAGAAAGTGAATATTTTTCTCTGAATAATTAACATAAAATCAAAATATTTTTTAAAAAGTTTTCTGACATTTCTGAAATCAGAGTTCTTAATTACTCCCAGTAATTTCAAGACTACTCTGAAAATAGATGGCAATAGCTGAATCCAGCCTGACTTACACAGCTGTCCTGCCTACAGTCACATGATCACATCACTTGCCTAAAACATGGGAATTTGACCCAAAGCAGGCAAAAATAACAGTTGTCATCTCCCACCCCTCAGTTTTTTCCTGCTCAAGCCTTTCTGTTTTGTGTAACAAAAGCAAAGTGGAGGTCAGAACTTGGAAGTACTTTCCCACTGCAGTCTTTGCTTGCACCGGACCCAAGCTTCCCTCCAGCCCAGTCAGTACTCTGCTGTTGCACGTGCAGATTCAAAGACGAGAGCTGCAGGAGGACCCCTCTAGGTGTGCCACCAGCATGGCAGTACAATTCCCTTCTGAAGGAGACATCTGTTCAAACCCACTGAACTAAAAATCTCTTTTTTGCCCTTACTTGCTACCTTAGAGACAAGCTTCCTTACATCTGAATTTAGCTCTAGTACCTGTAGCCTTTTCAGTTTTGCTCCCTCAAGCTGCAGTCACTGTTGCACTAGACCTGAGCCACAGCTCTGCCTTAATTTTCAAAACCCAGCACGTACGAAACAGCAAGCCTGCAGAATGCAGATGCCTGCAGAACTTCAGGGACTACCAGTGATGTTCTAAAAAGATCTCTTTTAAACATAAAAAAACCCCTGCTTTTAACATACATGGCCCAAGCAACCGCGGGAAAAAACACTTTGAGGAGAACCATATTTTGCACTTTTGTGGTGATTTGCAAACACACTCAAAGCAATTAATTGAAAAATCTTACAGTAAAATGCTTTAGGATATTCCTCCAAGCAGTTAGCTTCTCTTGTCAGGCAACAGTTTCCTGATGTACTGAATATTTTACAACTTCTTAAGCTATGTTGCTTTTCCTTATGAAAACATTGGTGAAATAAAGCATGCCCTTTTAAAGAAAATTGTTTGGAGACTGAGATTTTAATGATTTTTTTTAAACTGCAAATATACATGTCAATATAATGTAATGGATTTTTTTTTGGTACCTATTTGTCTTCCTTGATAAAATGTTTATATTATTTGTAATTATCAACGATATGCATAGAAAATCATTACAAGTTAAGTTAAAATAGAATTTAACCAATTAAACAAATAGAATTTATCCTGAGCCCTGCTCAGGAAGACACATTAACTTCAGAGGATGATGTTATCATATCCCAAAACTGCACTGTGAACACAAACTTTCAAAATCATGACTAACATCATTATAGTATGTATTGAGAAACACTTTTTATTCATTTACCTTTTTGTTTATTTATTTGAAAGAGAGTCCAGAATTTATCAACTGGAGATGACAGGCAGAAGAATATAGCCTGGAACTGATTAAGTTTGGGGATATGTATATACTTTGGAGGGGTATCAGAGATTATTTATATTCAGCAAAACACAATTATGTTTTTGAAATGGACTGAAAACATAGCAATGTAAATCAAACTGTCATTATCCTTCTACTCTCCAAGCAGCTACTACTCGATTGTTCATGTCACTGCCTACAACAGTGTAAGGACTAGTCAGGTCCCAATGCAACCTGGGACAAAGGAAAGGTCATTAACTACAGAGGGGTGGGAGTGGGTGTAATTGCAGTAAGATGGTAAAAGTACTGGCTGATTACAACATGACAACTTGTTTCAGGGATATGCATTTATATATCTATTCCATATATAGCAAAATAGTGTTAATTACAGCAAAAATTAATTGCCAGGAGATATATGAACAGAGATTGTTTCAGAAAGACCAGTTTGAAATAAGCAGTTTCTGCCTTCAAACTACAGAAAATCCACATGTGAAATATAGTAGTCATTGTTTAACATGTCACTGAATGCTTAAGTACTGCGATGAGGAAGGCAATAAAAATCTGAATTACTGGATACAAAAAAGCACAAACAAAAAGCACCCAGGCTGAGACAGAAGCTAAACCCAGTACTAGAGGTAAGAACAGGACAAACATAGGAAAGAAAGATATAATTGAAAAGATGTGTTTATAAGTCCAACGAAAACCTCACTGTTTTGAAAAGCATTTTCAAGTTCCATAGTAAACGCAGCCCTTCTCACCGGTAACTTCTGAGCATCAAATCCCAAAGCTAACTTGTAAAGCTATGACAAATGCAGGCATCCTAACAAGATAAATCTTAGAGTAAATGAGGCAACTTGAATTATGAAAGTTACATTAACAGCTCTTGGATATGTATATAAATGCCTTCATAAAAGACAATTTCAAGAAAGCTATGCAAGTTGTTTTATTCCATAAAAGAAAAACTACATTACCTGTGAAGTGGGACTTGCCAAATTACCAGAAGAACCATTACAAGCATCTTCATTTCCCAGGAAATAATTTCATTAGACAAAACATGAAAAACCAGAAGACTGCTAGAGCTCTTAATGATTATATATGTTTCCTACCACAAAGCTGTTAGTACTTGCAAAAAGCAGATGTGTACATAAAGAGCCTGTCTTCTATATATCAAATTTCTACAAAGGAGCCTAATGAGGTGGTGGTCTGCCACCCCACCACCATCAGGGTGCCATTTGCTCCTCTCACATAGCACACATGTGGCTCCCTGTTGCTGCCCCAGCTGGACCCACACTCAGCCCAGTATTCCAGGTGGCCCAACAAAACCTTGTTACTCCCAACAGACAACAAATGGGAGAACTTTCTCTTATACACGTAATTTCTCTCTGGACACATTGTTACAAAAAACTTGTTGTACAGCACTTAAAGCAAGATACACTGCAAGAAAAAGTTTGAAAAAGAAAACTGAAATTTAAACAGAAAAGTTCCTTTTTTCTTCATTCTGCCCAAGCCAGCACTGATTCAACATTCTTATCCATATATCATCCTCTGCAACAAATGGGAAAACTCTCCAGCAGAACACTGTTACACACATCAGCAATGAATTGCAGCAGAAGACAACGTGACTGTCATACATTTCATTTCACAGGCTGAGGAATTTTCTGACTTTCAATGGATGATGCTACAATAAAGCCTCACCTTAGTGTACCTCACCACAAGCATCACTCAATACAGGAGACCACAATTTGGAAAAAGACACTGCCCTTACCAAACCAACTCAATTCATGTCAGCTTCCAAATAAAACATTGAAGCCAGAATATAGTTATGATAGAAACTTGCTGCTTAACAGTAACATTATAGCAAAACAGTTGAAACTATGCAAAGGAAGCCTTTCACTCCTTCTCTGGAGCCCCCCAAAGTCTCTCAGGCTTCTAGAAGCCAGATGCAACTAGAATACATGCAGGCAGAGCACATATGAATTTGTTTTGGCAGACTGGCCTTCCTCACTGGCCACCTCTCGCCTCATGTACAAAGCGTGTCTGCCTGCACCGTACCTCCAAGTCTTTCTCCGCACTCTTCCATTTTCCAACCTTCTTCACCCTGCGAATACAAAGCACATTGCTCCTCGCCCAAGAACCAAGGCATTCGTGGTGTAAAGGACTTGACAAAGTAAAATATGGAGGGACACTCCACCAAGTATTTTTAGCTGGAGGTAAGTTACTTCCTGAAAAACTGTACTTAGGTTGAGAGCAACAGTTCATGAAAAGCAACACAGCAACTGAGGATGGGGCCCAGAACATCAGATTTCTTTCAGAGGGAATCACAGAAACATTTAGGTTGGGAAAGACCTCTAAGATCATCAAGACCAACCATCAACCCAACACCACCATGCCCACTAAACCATGTCCCAAAGTGCCACATCTACACGTTTTTTGAACACTTCCAGTGATGGCGACTCCACCACCTCCCTGGGCAGCCTGTGCCAATGCTTGACCACTCTCTCCGTAAAGAAATTTGTCCTAATATCCAATCTAAACACCACCCCCACCCCCCACCGGTGCAACTTGAGGCCATTTCCTCTCATCCTATCACTAGTTACTTGGGAGAAGAGACCAACACCCACCTCGCCACAACCCCCTTTCAGGTAGTTGTAGAGAGCGATGAGGTCTCGCCTCAGCCTCCTCTTCTCCAGACTAAACAACCCCAGTTCCCTCAGCTGCTCCTCATAAGACTTGTGCTCCAGACCCTTCACCAGCTTCATTGGTCTTCTCTGGACATGCTGCAGCAGTAAGATAAACCAGACACTTATGACACTTTACAGCAGAATTAATTTCAAAGACGTATTTTCTCTGTGTCGATTTTTAAAATTGGGCCAAAACCCAGAATTATACTCAAGGTTAGTGTTCTGTATGCACAGTAATCTAGCCAAGTTTAGGATATTCACCCCAAAATCTGCTATAATCCCCAAGGTTGTTTTGTTGCTAGCATGTCTAGCCTGGAGAGAAATAAGTTACATTTATCTGAAGGAAACATTAAGGAATAAAGCCATAGTAAAACATGGTAGGTATTCACTTATCTGATCACATTTCTGATTATGAGAAATGTTTTTGTGCATAAGCTATTTACATATTAAGGATAACCCCCTCCTTGCCAGCTCATAGCTGGAGGCTGGAAATCCTACAGCAAACACACACAAGAAGTTCAAATCTCATATCAGGATCCTCTTCAGTAAAGAATGGTATCATGGTAAGACCTCAGCTACAAGCTGTTGTCTAAGGCCTGGCAGCATTTTAACTGGATGAAAGACAATAATTTGCAATTTTAAAAAAACAAAGAAATCAAAAACAGTATAGTTCTCTTCATTTTTCCATCACATGTTACTGTATGTGGTTTTACCAAGCTTTGTATTACTCTCTCCAGTTATCTCAGAATTACTAGAAAAGCTCAAAACAAGCAAGGAAGCAAATGAGATATGAATTGACTCTCAGGGGAGACACAACCCTAAAGAGACAGCAGCTTGCACAACCCCAAAAAATACAATCAGGAAGTTACATACTCAACAAAGTGGCCTTCCACTTAAATATGTGTCTTATACATGAACTCATAAATAAGATGTTCATTGGAAAAGACATCCTAAGTGTCAGAGCATCACTGACATACAGACAATAGCAGGCAGTGTACCATTAAAATTTTAGTATCTATACTTTCTTTGTTAGAAGAACATGCCCCTTTCCTTTAAGCCAAAAGAAAGTCTGCATTCAGTGTTCCACAAAGCTCATAGTTCTCAATCACAGATTATCACAAATTTACCATCCATATCACTAGTATTCTTTTATATACTTTGAAGAGATATATATGCTTAGTAGCGAGAAATTAAACGTCTGGGTCTCTTGACTTAAATACTTAACTGGTAGTTTATTGCGTCATATTCCCACCTGGCTTACTGAGTCCATGCAGAGGTTTCTAGACCCTTATCCAGCCTAACCTGAAACACCACCTAGACTGGGATAATGTGCTCTGAGGATTTTCTCCCCATTCATAAAACCTGTGAAGTTCCTAGCTGGGAATAGAGTCAAAAGTAGCATTTTTTTCAGGGTATTTCTTAGGTTTGTCTGTCAGCTTGTGCCAAGAAAAATCTCACTTAGGCATAAACAGCCGCGGCACCCTAGGAAGAGAAAGGAAAAAGCGTAACGCCAAGCAGTCCAAAGGAAAAACAAAGTTTGGTACAGTCAAATCACATCACATTCCCCTGAGAACTGAGCATTAAGGATCTGGTCTAACGTGTCATATCCAAAGACACTACCTGTCTGCAAGAGTAAGGCTGCCCAGCCCCACACAAGACCGTGAATGCAAATTAAAAAGACCAATCCTGCAAGGGCAAAGTATAGCCAGGAACCAACATATGCAAACACTGACTTCAAAACTTTTCAGTTCTGTGCAACAGATGGCTTAGCTATCCCAAAATGCATCTGAAGTACAAAATGTGTTCATTCATGGAAGCTCTTGCTACTTGATTCCCCCATTTGTCCTCTAGGACCAGGCTGCTGAGGCCAGCCCTCTGCCAACGTGTTGTTTCTGCTCAGAAAAAAAATTACCAAACTGAAATGGAAAAGTTGACATCACACCTCATGGTTCCAAAAGTACACATGGATTAGCAGCCGTGGCTTCTCCCAAACGAGCTCACACAGGAAAACAGGTAAAATTTAAAGAAACAAGGTTAATTCTAGGAAAAGTCACTTCCTAGGGAGATAGATGTGCTGCTTTTGTTGGCCAATGCCATAAACTTGCCCTGATAGTTTTGCACCAAATAGAAATAAGATGCCTATGAATTGCAATAAAACCAATCAAGACTAAAACACTGGCAGGGTAGTAATAAAGAGAATCTGGCAGAACAAGAGAGAAGGATCTCCTGGAAACTGCATCTACTAATGGTATAAAGTAAGAATTATCTTTCAATTTTTTTTTTTCTTCCCATGACTGATGGAAAAAACATGGATTAAAACTCCATTCTGCCTGTAATACCACTCCATTGAATATAGTAAATGCATTCCAAAAAAACCTAATCCTTACTTGTATGTTGGTAATACCTCATTTAAGACAATACAAAGGTTCTTGCATCAAGCCAAAACCCACCCAATAGGTCATGATAATTACTATAGATTCATCAGGAAACCACAACTACAACATATGTTCGTTTGATTATCAGAAAGTCAGAAGACAAAAGTAAAAGGACACTTTCCATCCAGGAGAGAGAAATAATCTAGTCAGTGGACTTCAATTACTTGCACTAAGTGCAAGTAGTTTTAGTGGTAACATCCTGCAAGATGCATTCATTTGAGTATATATACCAATGGATTTATTTTTCCTAATGCCTTGAAATCACAGAGTCTCCAGGACACGATGGCAAAAGTTACAGTGCAGCAAATACAGAGGACTGAGAGAGAAGGACAAATGCATGAGCTCTGTATAACAGGGAAGAAAGTTTTCACACGCACTCAGGTTTATTCTTTTGGTAGTCCAAAATTTTTTCCCTTAAAATCAAAACCCTAGTAGATTCTCATCAGAATGTATGTGGCCATAAAAAGCAGAAATATTTTAACATATACATTTCTAGTATAATAGCTACAAAATGATTTTAGAGAACCAGATGACCCTCTAATCCCACACAGTTCACATCCGCACCAGTAGAAGTTCAAATACTAGTATTAGGGCATCTAGATACTTCCGAGAATCTTGACATCTGGTTTCTTTACCCACAAAGAGCTATTATGGTTATTTTGGCTCAGTTTAAACTGAACCACTGCAGCACACTGGAAAAAAAGTTGGTTTATGTGTAAGAACATATTATAATGCAGAATTATACATAAGGTTCCCCAGTGACTTTTTGCTTTACACCGGAAAGGTTAAACTGCTTAGAAAAACTGTTTTGTAAGATGCTAGAAAAATGAACCGCATCCCGCTTTTTATTGTTAGCCATTACCATTCAGACACCACACTACCCTGCCAAGATAAATATGAACTTGTTTGCATAAACCCAGGTGAAATTTTGCACTGAGTAATAATAAGCTGCAAGAAATTTCCAAAAAATGCTAATTAGCTTCCACATCCAGCATTCCAGAGCACAGTAAAATATTTCTGTCTATAAGCAATAGCTGCATTCCTGTTCTTTCAGCATTCTGCAGCATATGGATGAACAGCCAGGCTGAAGGCAGACTTCGACAGATTTAGAGATTTATATACAAAGGGAAGAAAAAAATCTTTGCTGGTTGCCATTGGGAAGGTTCACATAAAGCACCAAACTGACAGATTGAACTGTTTGCTGATAATGAACTAATAAAACAGAATACATCTTCTTACAAAGCTGAAATAAAACTTTTTTTTAACTCTTTGCTTATCCTGTTTCTCTCACATACACAAAATTGTTTTGCAACATCTCCTTTTTCAGTGGCATCTTGAGAGAATGACAAAGAGTCACTGGCAATAAAACCATTCTCTCAACACATTAAGGTGGACATGCCAAAAAATTCTTAATAGCAGAACAAGTGGGCATTCATGGGTTTTATGCCACCCCTCATACTTCCTATCTTCCATCTTTTGGTTATTAGCAAAAATGCTAATTTAATTTTAGCTTGGTAATAGCCTAAGTAATTAAGTTTAAAAAAAAACAAACCTCTGTCCCTTTCTACAGTTTAGTAACCAACCTTAATATAATACTTATATTACCATAGTTGTAAACAGGCTTCATCATGATCTGGGTATGCTGCAGTGTTTCCAAATCATCCTGAGAAACCATTTCTAGCCTCAAGACAGCAACCTTTAAAGAAAAAGCCAGAAGGAAGAACCCCAAACAGAAGGCAAGCAACAGACTGTCTCGGCAGACCTGTATGGGGCATTAGCTCCATGCTGCTTTTCATCCCTCGCCTTTCTGTAATACTCGTTGAAGTCCTTGTCTACTTGCTCAGCTGTGCAGTTTTGCTTTTACCCACATCCTTTTCAGAAATACCTTTTTTCCGTATGACACATAAATGTAAAGCAAGAGAGCACAGAAGTTTTGTTTTCAGAAGCTGGCTTCTGCTTGTGCATGTAGTCCTCAAAATTTGTTGCACAGCGGTAAGTAATTATTTAGATTTGACTTTTATGTCAAGTGGCTACAGGTATGTCACTCATTCAACATTCAACACTAAAGCAGAACAAGCCAAAAAAGACAACCTGGAGTTAATCACCTCTGCTTTTACTCAAACTTCTCCAAAAACCAAAATAGAATAAAATAAAAAAGCCCAAACCAAAAACATTGTATTCCTGTTGCATGTTGCAGATGTTTAATGTCAGGTTCACAGGTTCAATGACGGTAAGCAAGTTACTGAATACAAGATGACAGCATAACCACGTAATTCAGCTCACACAGCAAGGGGAGAAAACATTCACTGCTAAGAGGCTCTCTCTACACTATCACTATCTACCAGTTAGTTGCAATTGATGCTACACGTAACAGCTAGGAATTATTACAGTAAGAACTCTGCAAACAAATTCAGCATCTTCTTACAGGTTCACTCAAACCTGTAAGTTGACAGAATTTTTAAAGCATTGTAAATGAGAACCCAAGAGTGTTCCCATTCCAAATACGATGAACAAGCCTTGATCCCATAAGGAACAGTGACACAAGGATAGAACAAGTGTATTTAGCCCAGGGTCCCATTTTCAGCTGTGGCTCGCAGATAGCCAAAGACTACACAAATAGCTGGAATCTGGCAAGCATTACCTGTAGGCTAAGCCACCTTCTGAACTAGAGTGGCGTCTAGGACTTCACCTATTCCATCTGTCCAGTTGCTTCCTGAAAATACTGTAAAGACGGGGCACCTACAGCATCCTAGGGCAAGGTGCTCCACAGGTCAGTCGTGCTGAAGAAAAACGGTGAATCTTTTGTTTGTCCTGACCCTGCTGCATACAGTGCCCCTTTTTGTACTATGCGAAGAAACATGAACCTCTTCCCTGCTCACCACAGTACTCTCACATAAGCATCAATCATGGCACTTCTTTGTGTTTTGTCTCAAATCTTAGAGCTAGTAATGAGCTAAACAGATTAGCCTCATCTAGGTGTTCGCCTGTTAGCATACAGGATCTACAAGAAGGGACACTTCAGACTCAGAGACAGCAAGCACCAGAGGGGATGGGAGGAAGGTGTAAGAAGTAATGCTTGCTGCGCAAGATGCACCTTCCAGAGACTCATGATAGCCAGGAAGGTGCTCTGGCATGCTCAGGATATCAGGGAGCATCTTTGATCCTCAAGGTTTCTTCCAAAAATTTGTCATAAATATTCTGTAAACATGTACCTGCTGAAATACAGGGGCAGGTGGGGGTGGGGGGAGAAGACAGGGGCAGTTGGCCCTCTCCAGCAAATAATGAAGGAAATTAAGAAAAATTAGAGTGTCTGTTTTAGCAACCAATCTTCCCGGATGTCCTCTGCTTAAGAGACCACTGAAAGGATGCTGTTGCATATTGTTTACAATGAGGCAGATGTAAATAGAAGTATCTTTAAATATACACTGACACTTAAGACAGGTTTTTACTTGCAGACTAAAAATTGGAAAATAACCCAAGAAATCCAGACAATGGACTGTAGCACACAAAGCACAGAATCCATTAAGATCTTTCAATCCACATACAAGAAAAACTTAATGACTCAAAGGACCATCATACATCATACATCAGCTCTGAGGAAAGTCAAAGGCACAGGATGCACAAGCCTTGTTTAAGCAGGGACCAGTCTCATGAGGGCCTCAGCAGAGCAAGGACGCCCATTCAGCCCGACTTCACTGGAGCCTTCGGAGCAGTCACAGCTGGACTCTTACCCTACAGAAAGGCCTGGGCAAGGCCCACATGAACCCGCAGAAAGCACCACTGTGGGACTAACACCTTGGTTACTTTACCCCTGGAGCTGAATAGCACTTACACAATGTATTAGCAGTTATACTGACTGTTTTGTAGTAGCATATGTTATATGCTTCACAGCACAAAAAAACGTGACTCAGGAAAATGAGGTAAGAAAGGGACTTTCGCAGTTAATGTGTGGTAATTTAATGCGCAAGAATCTTGGATCATGATCATGTATTTGAACTAAAATGAACTTTCAAGACAACTAATATTCTAAGAAATTTTTAGCACAGAAACCAATGGACGTGAGAATTGTCACCAAACTGCAGAACTGGAAAATCTCATTTTCCTCACAGTAGGCGAAAACAAAAAAAACCAAACTTGGACTTGTTCTGAGGAATGTGACTATAAAGGAGGGTTTAAGAAAAAGATGACTTGGGGTAAAAAGGGTAAGAAAAGTCTGCATTCACATTTGGAAAATAAGGTTTAAAGACAGAAGAGGAGCCAAACCCCAGACCTGGAAACAGAAGTTACAAATCAAACTGGATTTTGCTAATTTTTTTTACAAAGTTGCTTTTCATTATGTTAGAAAACTTATTTTCAGACTCATCTAGGGATGTCACTACCCAAAGTGGAAGTTTGGAACCAACCAAATTCACCTTTACAACATGCTACATACAAGTTTCCTCAATTATTTACTCATTTAAAAAAAAGGTATGCCAACTTTATATGTAATCTGAATAAACTCAGGTTTTGCACATAACTTTTTCCTCTTCGTAAACTGAAAACAATCCAGGCTTCCTAAGACCACATGGAAGATCTATCAGATCCTCAGAGAAAGACTTCTGATGTTTTGCAGCATTGGCATGTCTTTCTCCTTTTTTGAATTCTTCACGAGTCAACTTGACAGATCTTCACTGATACACGACTGTTGATGCAGCAGGAAGGTTACAGAAAACACCACCAACACAACAAACAAGGCAGCCAAACAAGAAGCCTTCATATTTGTATTGGAATATTTGATGGGAAGCTTTCTTAGTCTTTACCTCTTTCACAAAAGCTTGCGCATAAATTACTGCATTTCATAGTTTTTTCAGCTTTACTACACATGATCTCCCCTTTGATGAAAGGGTGTCTCTAAGAAACTTACTCTAATGATTTCTTCTTTAAATAAAATTGTTTTTCCACCAGAGCTTGTCCAGTTTTGAAGAAAAAAAAAAAATCATTAAAACATAGTAAATGTTTCCCTATCACGTTCTCTGCTTTTTACAAAGCCATTATTAATTGGCCATGTTGGGGAGGTATATGGGCGAAAACAAGTAACTCCAGCTACAGTTTTAGGCTGCTGATGTGATACAGATTGTAACCTGAAGCATTGCTAGGCTGGTGACATTTTGCTAAGGAACCGTGATATGAAGAAGCACTAAGCTGAAAACTATATTGATTAAATAAGACAAGGGAAAAAAAAAAGAAAATAGAAAAGAGGAGGCCCCCAAGGAAACAGCACAACTTGCACCCTCTTAACTCTTGCAGCTGAGATTTGCAGCCTCATTCAATTAGTTTGTTTGCTCCTACTGTGTTTCTTTCAGTTTTCTAATTTCTATTCAAGTGATTAAAAACTGTAGCTCTTAAAAAGCCACTTTACAAATTTTTTAATTACTCAGCTGTGCAAAATAGTATTAAAAAACAAAAGAAGATGAAGAAGTGGAATGAGCCAAAACATGGAGTAAATAAGGAATAGACCTCCCTGACCTTAGTTCTTTTGTAACTTTTCATGTCTTGTAAATGATGAGAAGAGTGTGGGCTTTGGGCCTGGCAATGCTGCTGAGTGCTGTATGAATATCCGTTACCAACATTAGCAGTAAATCCCTCTGACTGTGGAACAGTTCTTGGCCTTTAACAGTATGGTTACAGCCTTTAATGTTAGCCTGCAACTGTATGATTAAGTTTTATTAAACTGTGGTCTCTACCCTGTGACTCACACGAGAAGTCATCATGAACATTTGTTGCACTAGACCCATAACATGCCCATCTTGCATGTGGAAAATTAAGGTAACATTTCACTCGCTCAGCACTCTTATTGCAAAGCATTGCAATATGGAAGAACATCGTGAGAACAAAGCCCTAAGTGTTTATAAAGCACTTGGAGATTCTTGGATAAAGATACAATTAAAAATTAAATTACTCTAAACTAGTGGGAGGCATTTTGCATCCTTCCCTAACAGAGCTCATACGCCCCACGCACAGCACCACCTCTACAAGACTCCCCATTTTCACAGAGCCTGCAGGGACAGAATCCAAGTTAATTCCAAAGTTCAACCCTGCCTGAAGTTAAAAATCAGGAACTCTTGCAGCTGAGCAGCTTTCTTAGTTAAATAAGGCTGAGACACACTAAATCTGAAACTTTCAGCCTCACTTAGGTTAGGAATCAATACGGTAACCCTTCAAGGGAGCTTAAAAAGTATTGCTACCATAACTTTTTATAGTTTTAAACAATCAATACTTGCAGAAAAAAAATATCATGACTAAGCAGTGGGAAAGGTTACTGAGACATTCAAATAAAAAAATTTGTGAACACCTGTTCAAGATTTTTATTATCATCTGGCTTTTTTATTACTTGTGAGCCCATACATTTTTTCATGTATACAGCAATCATTTCACACAACAGAAGAGCTATATTTCACATTTTAAAGCCCGCTACATCTGAAACTTCACAAACACACTGTAATGGTCTCCGCACTGAAAGAAAAATGGCTATAAGGAGGCACTGACATCAAGAATTTACTGTGCAACTATCCATACATCTATTATCTTTTGTCCTAAGAAGATTACAACTGTTTAAAATGAGACTTTTGGTATTACTGAATATAGGGAGGACAGTGATAACCATAAAAATAAGTTACACACATCAGCTATTGTATAATCTGGTAGCATCAAAAGTTATCCCTAACTCGCCTTTATGATCAAAAGAGGTGTCTGAAAAATAGCAGCTTCAGCAATCAGTTCAGTGAAGACATTACAGGCAACTATGGAAATGAACGGGGAAGTAAATTGGTCTCCCACACTTTTATTAGAAGCTTGAAGTCACAGCAACAGGCTGGCAAAATTATAACATGATACCTAGATTATAACATGATGGCTACGTATGCCACACCGTATTTAGTTAACTGCTTTAGATACCTAGTTATGAAGCATCCTTCAACAATGGCTGGATGGTTCAAGCAGTAAGTGTTCATAAATGTCTTTCACATGGGCAAGCTAGACGCTAAAAATCTGAAAAGCCAACCAAGACAGAAGACAGGGATTTACATCAGTCAACTGTTAAGATTTGACCACATGAAACTGTGGCAATTCTTACTATGACTTTTTTTTTCCCTTCTCAACCAAACATTCAAGACTCACAGAACAACCTTCAGCTTTTACACAGCCAAGTTCTAAGCAGCCAGTGTCCCTCCCTGCTTTTTTGGTTACCCAAAACAAAATAACTGCCTGTCTTCATAATCTCTGTTGACAAAAGCAACCTACCCCAACAAAAGCTAAAGCATCCCTTCCCAACAGTCTTCTAAAGGCTGCATACAACAGGGAAAGTAAGCTGGCACACTGAATAAGGAACTAAAAAAACCACATCTAACCAACCAAAATACAATTACTTATTACATTTAGCATCTGAAAAAAACCCAACACACTTCAGGTAAAAACCTGGTAGATCTTTCAAATAAGATTTTTCTCCTTTTGCCATCTAAATAGGAAAGGCAAATAGCAAAGGTATACCAATTGTTTTAAAATAGGTAAAAGCTCGAACATATTACCATTTCACAGAATCACAGAATAGGCTGGGTTGGAAAGGAACTTTAAAGGACATTTTGTCCAACACCCTGTCGTGGGCAGGGGCATCTTTCAATAGATGAGGTTGCTCAATAGATTTCCCTATTTAAAGCATTAAATTCTGCCCTGGTCTTGACTGAGCCACTCGTGCTTTTTCAGAGCATATTATTGCTGCCAGTGGTTGCATAAGAGAATTACTGATATTTTCTGAAATGCCACCAGAAGTAAAAAACATAAACCTAGGAACAAAATGGAAATTCATTTGTCCACAACTTGTCCCAGATACATTATTTTTCACAAGCAATAACCTGGAATTATGTTTAATATTAAGATACTCCCTCCAAAGCAAAAAGCCATTTAAAAAATTTATTATGCATTTGTACAATTTCAATTATCTCTAAATATACAGTTCACTGTCTACAATGTCTGGCAGATAAAAACAGACAAGTAATATAAGGGGCCTGGTGCACTTGGAAAGTTCCTTCCATCTTCAGCTAAAAAAAAAAAGGAAAAATCGGTTAGGCTCCAAATACAGATTTCTGCTGCGAGTCTAATGCAGGCCCTCTAGCAGCAAGATTATGTGATTATTTCTGGATGCCGCAGTCATGTGGTTGCAGAGCAAAGCTTCTGTCGGAAGCACGACACAATCCCATTGCACTCAAGCTGCCGGCAGCAGCCTGCAGTTTTGCATTTTCCTAAAACACACCCACAGCGACAGTAAAGAAATCCCAGGGCTACGGTCTCAACTAGTCAGAGTTTATGTTCCTTGCTGCAGTAAACTGAAAGGCTCATTTCTCCCTTGTTTTTTTACTATGTATAACTTCAGGTGTACCTTCACTGGGTTCCACTAAATCACAGAGTGTTAATATCCCCCACCCCCAAACACTCCTGCTTGAGAAAGTCTGGCTAAAGACTGCAGAATAAGGAATTTAAGTTTTGGCTGGTATTTACTCTTACAGTATCCTTCCCTCTGGTACAAACAGAATTTACAATAGCCAGACTACATAATACTACAGCAAAGGGTGCACAACACATGACTATCTGCCCCATAAGGTATCTGTTTGGATATTGTATTATTCAACATTCCCCCTTCAGTCATGTTTTTCCAAACATGAACATATAGTTTCTCATTGTACTTTTCAGAAAAGCACAGGACTTCCTAAAAATACTGCACTGTATTACATCTTAAAGACCTTGTTTAGCTTTAACTACTTTTCTCTCTCAAACTGCCTTAAACTCGGAATATTTACACATTCAAGCATTTGATGTACTTAGAAACAAAGAAGTAGTTAAAGCGTGTACAGAATACTAGCCACTAGGTATACAATTGACAACTTCTATAAAAACTGAGCACAAAATGAAGTACGGCAGATGCTAAACAACAAAATCTATTTATAATAGAACAGGCTATGGAAATACACACATGTGGCTCCCATCACATGACTCATCACTCGTTTTCTTGTATCTATAAATAATACATACTAAAAACATACATATAAATAATACGTACTCACTGCTGGGCACATGGAGTAATAGAAAATACTTTATCTAAGTACCTGATTTCAGGATAAATGGCATTTGGCCATAAAAATCTTGTAACTTGGTAACCTGCATGGTGTATTTTTGCAGCGCTTAAGTTTGCTTTCTGAAAGCTTGTAGAAGAAACATTCCACAAACAAAACCGATTCCCATCTAACGAAGCGTAGCAAAATTCTATTAAAAACAAAACCTCATATGAAAGTCATAGAAACCTACAGCCACCATAGGAGCATTCCAGAATACCTGGAAACGATTCTGTAACAAAGAAACTCTATTCCCAGAGTGAAATCAACTCGTTTAACAGGCTTAGGAGTGGGCTTTCCTGTGTCTATGAACACACCTTACTCATTTGTTGGGACACTTAAAGCAATCAAAGAGCACAGTTCAACCACCAGTCTGGGCAGCCCTCCTAGAAGAAACCTCCTAAATTGTGGCTGTAAGTGGCATCGTAACACCTGCCAGTAGGGCTTTTGGCTGCGTGAAGTCAGAGTCAGAAATTATTTACAGACAGTCATTCTAGTACAGAGTTTATACTTCAGCCTCTGCCAACTGCTGTAATAAAAGTGCAAGTTATATTGGCAAAACATGTTCTTTGCTCTATTTCTGTTAGCCGGACTAAAGGCCATATGCTGTACCAGCACAACTCTTCCCCTGAAACCCTCCCCAAACTCTTTAGAAGTTCTTTCTGATGTTTGTTACAACAGCAAGGCGTGTGATTTCATCCCAGGGCACCCATATCCCCAGGACATCAAGGCTTTGCTGGCACACCGGGCTGAACTCGGCGCATGTCTGCGCGCAGACGCCCAGCAAAGCATGCGGGGGTGAGGCAGAGTTTAATGCACACTCAACTACAGCTGAATGCATGAGCACCAATTTGCTGTTTTCCTTGGGAAAACGCTAAATGAGCGAAGTTATAACGATCTCTGTTGTAACTGGTTAATGCCTTTAAAGTTCTATAAAAACAACTCAGAAAATGAAGAGCATCCACATAATGAAAGCTTGAAAAATAGTATTTTGCACTTTCGGTATCTACAGGTCTCAGTTTAAAGAAACAACGGAGCTATTAAATTCAAACAATGGTTAAGCATCCTGCTTATGGTTAAATAGCCCAATTATTAGGTACAACAGGGGAATACCGAGAGCTCACAACACATCTGAAGCTTCTGGGAGTTGCATTAAACAAGGGTGCATAGGAGATAGAACTCAGCTCCAAGTCTTGAACTGGACAGCAAAGGCAAGTGCCTTCTTGCTACCTTCTTGTGTCTTTGTACAGCATCTAGAAAACCATTCTATAATTAGAAATTAGAAGCCATTATATAACTAGAAATTCAGCCGTATGGCACAGATGCACACCACCTTTTAAAACCTTGAAAGTTACAAATATGCCACAAAAAGCATCTTATTTGACCTGTTTACAATAAACCACAAAAACGAATAAAAATATTTTAAAGACAAAGGTATCAAGTTTATAGAAATACTGTTTTCCTGATAGCTGAAATAATACTTCTGAGAGGATGAAAAAAAGCAGGAAAGACAGATTGCTGCTTTTCACCATGCAGTCTCAAGCAGAACCCTTCAAGAGAGGGAGAACTAATGCTGACTGATGGCATAAATATCATTTTGAAAGGGAAAGATCAAGAGCAGGTGGAAAAATCTTCCTAATTCACAGTACGCATTTAAAATTTTGTGTGCTATTAGGATGGATAAGACAGTCCAAGTCTGAACAAAAATGTCACAAGATTCATTTGGGACTATGCTAAAGTATTACCTGTGCCTGCAGCTCTAATAAGATTTTTTTCTTGGCTTCATAAGTTAATTGTCACTAAAAATTCGAGTTCATCATTCACATCCATAAAACAAATGTATTTTGAACACTGAACTTGATAGTGAATATTTTGTCAGGGCTGGCTATTAACATTCTACCCAGCATCCTAAGGTGCTCCCATTACATGCACATTCCCTTAAAAAAATTTATAGCATTAATAAACGTGCCAGAGATTACAGATTTTCTGATCAATACGTAAAAGATATTGACAGCAAACAGCAGAAAGAGAAGAAAAATGTTTATGCTATTGTTTAGTGACTACGGACTCATTCGAGGAGCAGCTATGCTCACTGTAACTCTCAGCCCTTCTCATGGCTAACTGGAGCCTTTGTAACTGCCCTGTTTGCCAACCAGTAACAGACTGTATAAAACTAAAGCAATAAAATGTACTGCAGACTTCCTTTTCTGGCTTTCAATAATTTCTCGACTCTCCTTCTGTCAGATTAATTCAGCTACTTAATTCCCGGACTTCACAATTATAGAATTGCATTTACGTCTTGTAAATATGCAATTTTAACTTCTCTAAGAGTACATCTCTAATTATGCTGATATGTAGCAATATGGTACCATAACTCCCTCAAGTAAAAACTGATGAAGCTGCCTCTGGTTCATTTTAAAGGAAATTTAACATAGCACCAAAATGCATCAAGTATCCTATTTATCTCAGGAGGTGTTAAGATACTGAGCGATGAAGATCATGTGCATTCTGCATTAAACATTTAGCTGACGGTCTGGTAATTTTATTTAATGCTGAACCTGCTCACCAACTTTAACTTTTAATTCTTCTCGTGCTAAAGTAGAAGCCCTGATACATTTCTGTTTCTAGTTTAAGGCATTTGCTTAACCCATACAGAAAACCAGTTCCACAGTCAGATTATATCAATTTGCTCACAAGAGAGAATTTGTAACTAATAATATCTGCTACTGACAAATTAATACAGAATTCCTTCATTCTGTAACTCTCACTCTATAAATATGGGGTACACAGACACAATATTCCAAAGCCATAAATTTCTCTCTGATTTCCATTCAGCTGAGCACAAGAACAGTGACAGTCAGAGTGGCATTACACAAACCCTTTCTAAAAAGCAACAGCAGATACCACCAGCATCAGCAGCCCAATTTTGTAGTCGCTCTACACCTTGCTGCTGCCCTCCCTCTGAGCAGCAGACTAGGTCCTCTTACTTCATAAAACAGGTCTGGCCTCACATTCATCCTCCGTCTGCCACGGCTTTCTGAGCCTATGCAGTATCAGCTGTCCTGTGAAAGAGTTTGTGGTGGGCTGGCCCCAGCCAGCAGCCAAACATCCGCCCTGCCTCTCGCCCGCTCCCCTCTCCCAGGGGATGGGGTGAAAGATAGAAGGAAGGCAAAAAGACTTAGGGATCAAGATAATGGCCTTTTAATACGAAAAGCAACAAGGAATTTGTTCACTGCTCCCCATCAGCAGGCACACGTCCAGTCGCGTCCTGGGAAGCGGGGCCTCAGCACAGCCAACGCCATGAGCACGAACCGCCCCCCCCCCCTTCCCCTGAGCTTTCACTGCTGAGCACAACGTCACAGGGCACGGCATATCTCTCCGGTCAGCCAGGGTCACTTGTCCTGGCTGTGTCCCCTCCCCTCCTCTCGCCCACCCCCAGCCTACTCTACTCCCCTTTTGTGCTGTGCTGCCCTGCCCGCGCTGCTGCAGCCACCAAAGCGAAGCACAGCACCACAGCGGCTGCTATGCAGAAAGTTCACTTCCTAACTCCAGCCCAGCCAGATCCAGTACAGAGTTACTACACAATGTCTCTGAGGATCCAAGTACCACTTTAAGACTTGTTTCTTCAGTCCCCGGACGCTGACTACAACATTACTTAACTACTTTCCATCGCTATCCTGAAAAATAGGGGGGGTGGTGGTGGTGAAGACCTTTAAAAGGGTCTCCCCATCTTTAAACAGGCTTTTTCAGAAATTTTTTGACATGTTAATTGTGCATGACTTCCTTAGCTAAAAGTCAGTGAGAGTTTCTTGAAGTCACTTCATATCCTGCCTGCCACAGACCAGAAGACCACGAATGGCAGAGGCAGGCTTGAGAGAAAAAGCAGGCTCACAGGAGTGACCTGTGATTTAGAATGTGCTCATTTTGTTTTGTTGGAGTCATTGTTGTTTGGTTAGTTAAAAAAAACCCCACGAACAAAATCCAAAAAGCTATAAACAAATTCATCACAAGATACTTAGGCATTGCTAGGTAGAAAGCAAAAAGAGGAATGCAAGATACTCCTTCATTAAGTTTTCATTATTCATTCCTTCCAGTCCTACTCCTTTTGTGCATGTCAGACAACTTTGGCGTTGTATTTTGGGTTTTATACTATTGTCTCCTTGCTTCCTAATGTTATGAAGCTGGAGACACTTTTTTTTTTTAATGTTAGTGCTCCTCGTCTGAGTAGCAAGGGTACCCCAAACGTATTAATCTTGTTGCCAACGTACATGCTCATTGGTGCTGCACTCAAAATGCTGAAAAATGTTTGCGCAGGCATTTCTTGGCTGGAGGAGGTATATATTCGACAGGTTGATGTACATATTCAATCTTACCTGGTTAAGCACAGGTTGCTCTCAAACCATTTTGTTACTCAGATTCAATTACCTTGCACGCAGTTACTGTCTCAAAAGGACTTGTTCAGTAGAAGATATTCAAAACTTGTATTCAGTTCTAAAGCCATGTATTAATGCGTGCTCATGATAGCAGGAATGTGGAGGCTCAACCATCTGTAACATACAGATTCAGAGTTCTGCTATCTTAAAGAGTCAACTTATTGTGACTCTTTTCATAAGTTAATACAAAAAATTAGACACAAAACTTGGAAGACTTTATGCATCATATGAGATCAGAATTAATGACTGTTTTATTATGAATCTGGGACAGATTCAAATTTAAAGTGAATCACACTGTTCATTGCCAATATTCAAGTTAAACCACAACAATTACATTAACAATTTTGTACTCAGTTGGCATATAGTTAATTCCCTTAATTTTAAGTTAACGTGAATTTGGAAGAGAGTTCTTTAATCAAAACTATCAATTATCTGCCACAAAAACTAACCAGCTTTAGGCAGATTTCATTATAAGGGCCATTAAAGTAGAAGTACAAGGGGGGGGCCTTTTCCTTTTTTTTAAATGCGTCTTTGTACCTTTTGCTTTTTTCCACAGAATCCTGAAATCCTATAGATGACAAACTATAACATGATGGGACATCTTTCTAAATAAACTTTGTCAGTATGCTTTTTCATTGTTAAATTCTGCTTAGCTAATGACAATCTATTCTTCACATTTCTTCCTCGAGCCATTACCATAACAAAAGTTGGTGACATTTAAAGCCAAGGAAACCCATCTGCTAACACACGGACAGCTAGTATCTTTGACAGCCTAATTTTCATCAAGGACAGGAGATGAAATGCTCTCTTGCTAAAACCACATATATCACAAATGAGATCAGCCTGTGCTTTTCGTTATTCTACATGGATTACATTTGGAAAGCAAAATGTACTGCTGCATAAACATATCTCATTGTGCATCAACATCATTTGTAATTGTACAAGTTTGAAGGCAGAAAGAAGTATGTAAGGGAAAGGGAATTCTTAGGGGGAATCAGGAAGGGAGTGGAAGATGACTCAAACTGATGAAGTCAGATTTGTAACTTTCTTCTTATGTATAAATTAAAAGAGCCAATTCAAATTTAGTTAATGTTTAAAAATTTGGAAGAGATGAAGAGACACATTTTAGTCCATAACAACGCATCCCGCTCCTAGTGCTGCCTCCTTACAAACTCCAAAAGTACTATAAAGGTTGCAGGTTATATAGAAGAGACAAATCTTTGCATAACCAATAGTGTAGCCCCAGACCTGAGTTTGTATGTTGAAAGATAAAAGCTCAGTCAATTCCATAAATATTATAGAGAAAACAAAGAAACATATTAATATAAGTGAAACAAGGTAGATTTATTGAACATTTTGCCTATCATCACAACAGGAGGCCAAGTCCAAAGCTGTTTCACCCAGCTCTGGGTAGGATCAGCACGCAACTCCCTTTCACACACCCTGCATATCCTCTGACTCCCATGAGCACATCACATGCATTTTTACAAAAACCAAAAAGATTGAAAATTTCACATCTGCCTCTTCAGCTCCATGTACAGACCCATGGGCATATCTACAAGGAACATGTTAACTGAATAAGTTTATTCTATGTTATCACACAAATTAGAAAATGAGCTAGGAAGCAGGATTTTCTTCCACCTCATGCATCAACAGCATTGTTACCGGATTTCAATTACAAAAACATCTGCATCTCATCTTTAAGCCATCAAGTATTCAGTATCTGAGAATACTGACCTAAGTATTAGGTGTAATGAAATAGACCATGATCATATAAGAAAGAGGCTAATTCAGTGCAAATATGTGATTTTCTTTAGGGTACTGTACATTGGGACCTCTGGGTAGGTTGTTGCAGAATGTCTGGACCACCCCTTAGTAAACACACTAAGCTTAACCTTGCAATTCAATGCACTGTGCCAAAACTTGGTAAGAGGCAAAATAAAATATTGTGCTGCTTTATAAATCAGCTTTTCATGGGCAACGGTGGCAGTAAGAGCTCACTAACAAAACTGCTGTGAGAATAAATGCATTTTTTAAAACCAACACCTTTAAATCCCCCTAAGGGACCACACACAATACAAATCCACATTATTCAGTTTAGTTCAACTTGAGGATCATCCTTCATGTCTATTCACACAGAAAAAGCTGAATAAAAGACGGTTGGGATCACTTCTGTCATCTTTTCCTGCTGCGGACACTAAAGAACACACAGCACATTTACACAAAATCCCTATACGTCCTACCATGAAAAAAAATATAAGAGAAAGGGACAACTATAGAAAATAAGATGTATTCAACTAGCATACTGAGGGAAGAAAAACAGAAACAGGTTGTAACTTCCAGTGAAGGCATTTTCTGTTCTCTTCAAGCCTCTGCACTCAACATTAGCTTAAACAGTCTGCTCTTTCAATGTACAACTTGACAAGAGCCTTGCTTTAGTGGCTGACATGCAGCTACAAACCACCCCCAGACTAAAACATACATATCAGGATGGTAAAATGCCATTAACGTAAAATAGAAGGATGAGAGAGATGGAACAGGATATTTTTTTTTTTTTTTTTTTTTTACACAATTTAGTACAAAATTGGCTAAGCAAAATTTTCCATTCTTTAAGCCACTGTTTCAAATTCCTCCTCATACATCTTAACCCTTCTCTCATGCAGCAATTTCTCTAGATGAGCAGAATACAAAAGGTTAAGAAAAAACTGAGTATCAGTTCAACTTAGTGTCTTGAGAAAGTTTCAGATATAAAATAAAACAATACATTCGGTTCTATTTTGAATTTTTTTTAGCCTAATCATAACCAGAGTTCTTACTACTGGTTTGAAAATATCCTTATGCCAGTATGCTATCAAACAGTAGACTTGAGCAATTTTTAAACAAATATACTCTAGGCTTGCATTTCCAAGGTTATAATTACATGAAACGGCTTTCAAAACTGACATGAGAGTCAGACGTGATTTATATTCCAAATTTCTCCTAGTAGATATGGACATGCAAATAATTTGTTTTTTCAATTATATACATGAATCTGGAATTATGTCAACTAAGCACAGTGACTCTGTGACAATCGCTTGCAAGTTCAAAATGTGAATTTTCAAAGTTGTATCTTACAGACACACTGCAAAGTAGAGCAACATGCTTTTCTCACCAAGGAGTTATATCTTCTCCTGTTTCATAATCTCACATAATTCACCAGAGTTTATTAGAATTTGTAGGTTTTTTCAAATAGATTTTTAAACTAGCAATGGCTGGCACTGATTTTTTGTGTGTGCACACTCTCACTGAATAGCATGTCAAATATGCCATTTGAGATTTTAAATTTTTAGCTTTACAGTTTAAATTATTAGCCTCCAAAAGCCTGCATGTAGATTTATAAGTACTGTCTGAAGAATTCACTTGAGCAGCTTTAAAATACACATAAGGAGACAGCACAACATCTGTCCATGACAAGCTGCTGAAAACCAGGCAGCAAGCCAAGTACTCCCCAAAGTTCCAGCCCAGCAAAATCAGACAACCTTGAACAGCTGTAAACAGTAAACCACGAACTGTTTTTAACATTAAATCAAAGAAATATAAAAGTTTGCAATAAGCATATAGCAGTTGCTCCTTGAAGTTTACCAAAGAAATGAGAGGCACAGCTGATGTAGTCCATATCAACGTATTACAGCTTATTACTATTTTATTGATGAAGATATATTTGTACCTGTTAAAATTAAAATAGAATTAAAATATGAGGAGGGCTTCATCGCTTTGCAAACATAATTGATCCTCCTCTGAGGAGTTCACTATGCAAATTCACAGGAGAAAAACTAGACAGAGCAAACCTGTAGAAGAAAAAAAAACAGACAACGCAAGTTAGACTTTAGGATGCTTTTGTCCATTAGGTTCGTATCCTGAGCCTTCCCAGAGATTTCAAGTGTCTTGGAGGTTTGTTTCCTTCTTAAGGAAAAAAGAATAAAAATGATGTTACAACAATGAAAACTACTGAATAGCTAGAGAGAGAAAGGCTTATAAGGTCAAACGGAGATAAGCAGAAGGGGCAGGGATGTGACAGAAAGGTAAAGAAAATTCTGAAAGTGTAATTCTGAAAGGAAATTCTAAAAGATGTTTAAATCCTGGTGAAAGCAGAAGGAAAAAAAATGAACAAACAAACAGCCTGGTTTTATTACTCAAAATAAAGCCAGAGTGTTTCAAGAAGGGAATGAGAGTATCACCACTTTCAATATCAAAAAGAAAACTCAAAAGGCTTTTTCTAGCAATAACAAGTAAAGTTTTAGAACACAATGCATTAAAAAACACAATCCCAAAGCATGAATTCTTGAGCTACAAAATAAATCTTGAGCACAGTTTTACCTAAACAAGCGCAGCTCCATGTTTTCAGTACCTCAAACCAGTGATCATATCGCAGACTTTTTCTTCTCTATAATAGATTTAATCACATTTTTTCTTTCCCTGCCTTCTGCCAGAATGCTGCCAAATCATACAAGATTGAAGTCAAGGGGAAAACAACATTTAAAAATTAAAAAAAAATTAAAAAAAAAAAAATCACACAATCTTCAATTTCCCCCTCTTTTAATCATATGTGGTATCACGTGTTAGGCTGCACGCCAGCCGAGGGGTGATACATGGGAAAGATTCAGAGTAAGCCTTCGGGCTACCTGGGGGTGCCACGCTGCAGCTGACTCTTCCCTGCGCCTTGGATGCATGGGTTGGCCTCATATGAGGTTTGAGAGAAGAGCTATCGCAGCCCAGCCAAACGGGAGCGCAATGCTGAAGCCATCTGTGTGAACCCGACAGTCAAAGCGCGTGACGGAGGAAGTCTTCAAAATATACAAGCCTGACTCAGAGGAAGAAGCTCAGTGCCACGAGACCTTGCAAGAGCTGATAACGGGACTGAAGGAGATCCCTGCAAGGCCAGGCTGTGGACAAGTGCAGCTGAACAGGTCTGGCAACATTAATTACAAGAACCATGGAATAAGGTACTTCTCAGATACACATCCTGACTTACTGTTTATTTCCTGGTGCTTTCACAGCACTGGCAGAGCCCTGTACCATTACTGCAGGAGGCTGCTACCGCTCTTGCACCGTGCTGCAGTAACAGGGTGAAACGAGGTGTTCAAACTGGAGCTTCCAAAATACAAATGCCTAGTGACAGGCAACATGCTCAGGAGGAACCCGCACACAGTAATTACCTTCCCTGTCAGTCTAAAGCAAGTCAAGCATTATCTTTTCAAAATTGTACAAGCCCATCAACTTTTGTTTGTTCTTTTTTGTTATTGTTACCTTCTATTTTTTAAGATCGGGTGTTATTTCAGAGGGTCCTCCATCATTGTTCTGAATATCCTTCCTTGGTTTTATTATGGTCATGAAAGGGACAATTTGTTATTGACAACTTTATATATACTCTTGTCTTGGTATTTGAGTAAATGGTATAAATAACATTTAACTAGTTTTAATTTAAAATATGAAAGGAAGGGCTTAGCTGAGCTGACTGACAGCTTGGAGGAAAGCAGAACTGCTGCTTTATTGGAGGGACACAGAAATGATAGAAGTAAAATGGTGATTTCACATTAAAAATAAGGATCATCTAATTTAACTTGTGGCTGCCATGCAATGAGTGCTGGAGAATACTCTTCGGATTGTCATTCACCTTCAAGACAAATTATTTCAGTTGGAGTACCATGGGAAACAATACAGCCTTGAAGTGCCACAGTAAAAATAAAAATAGCATCCATAGCTTTCCCCCTAATATAGCAGATATTGACAAACTTTTTTTTTTCCATTAATCTTCACAGATTTGCACTGAATCTATTTTGTATCTTCTATTGACTTAAGAACCGGACCTATACCAACACTGAGAAATATCATTTAAGTCACAACAGGCAGTGTTCAATCCTGCTCAGTGAAAACACAAGTTTTCTTTAAGTCTTTAAGATGATGACAAGAAACCAGAATTCATACCACAAGCTTCTTTGGCAAAATAAGATGTAAATGGCACGTTTTCCCCTAATGACAGCTACATGCAATGTAATCTCAATTGTAGCTATAATGTAAAAGAAAGAAAACCATTATTTGTGCATCTAACTAAAATATTACATTAAATACAGAAGTTGCTTTAGAGGGTTAAAATTATATTATTCAAACACCATCCTAAAGCTACATGAAATAATTTAAATATTAGACTCCACAAAACCAGTAATTATCACAAATAACTCATCCAAGATTATACAAGGGGACTCATTTCCTTCAAACCATTGTGCTGCTGGTTTTAGAAATTATGTATTAGATTGCAGGGATTGGCATCAGGAGTGGCTGAGGAAGCAAGCAAAAACAATGAAAAAATATTTGTATGACAAATTTCTCAATTAAAAACATACAGGTGTGCCACACAGTAACTAGGGATAAGAATATTCAGAATAAACAACCTGCAATGTACAAACAGGTAAGGCTCAGATGCCTTTCTATATGCTTAGATATTATGAGCAACATATGACTCATGTCGTTATCCATCACAAGACCTAAATTCTTGTCTTTACGTGAAACCTGATGATGAACTATCACCATCAATGATCCTCTCCCACCCTCCAAAACTTGGTACAAATCAATATATACTGGTAGAACTGCAAAGCAGTTTGTTTTTTTGAAATGGCATTAAACAAAGTGACTTGGACAATGCATGTGCCTTCTAGGAACTACCATAATGGTAATACCTTAATACCGGTATTACTAGTATGATACAAGATACTACAGTCTTTTTTTTTTTTTTTTTTTTAAGAAAAAACCCCAACAACACAGCCCCACCCTGCCACTGCCAAAACCTTGCCAAGCAAATCCAACACAAACATAAAACTTCATGAATATTTGTAGCTAGACTGGAGGAGATGAGAAGGGCTAAGATTAAGTTCCTACTCAGACACCTGAGTTTCACACGGGTTTTGTGTTTACTTCAGGAAAAACAAAATACACAAAACAAGCAAGGTCTCTTTTACTTGAAGATTTGCCAGCAACTACAGTATCCCCTTTGCCCTGGACATCACTCAGGTGATGTTTTATAACTCAGGTTATGCAAACACACAATAAATTCCCTCCTCTAGCTAACAATACATGTCTTATCTCAGTGCTTGTGCCCGTCTTTCACCTCTCCAGGATGCCCTTTTCCCTCCCAACCTACCATCCACCTCAGGGCTGCTGTACATAGCTCTGAACTTCCTAAATATTTGGAGAGAGAAAGAGCTTTAGGATTTTCACTTGTAAGTAGGGGAACAAGGTAAGCTCAGCATGCTAATTAATCCCATGAGCAGGTTAGCTACAGCCAAGTTTGTTGTTTTTTGTTTTTTGGTTTTTTTTAAATTACATAGCAGGAGCATAAACAACAACAAAGAGTTCCCATCAAGGAGCAGCAGGAAGGAAAGCAAGGAACACAAGCTGGGTATTACTGTCCAAGTGCAGAGACCTGACCTCTCAATATTAAACAAAACCCCCACATGTGCTGGAGTTAGGTGGGGTATGCCGCTCAGACAGGAAAACAAAGAAAATTAAGGAAATGGCTTATGTATCTGCTACAATAGGGAAGAGGGAGGCAGTGGAAAACAGTGACAAATAAGTATATATGGTCACAGTAACTATTTAGGTTATTACTTTGAGTGATGATATGAATCTAAAGTCAAAGGTAAAAAAATTATTTGATACAGTCAAAGTAGTGAATTAAGAGAAAAATATGACAGCAGTCAGCTCAAAGTGTTTTATATCGTGGATGTACAGGAAAACTGTATCATACTGGCGCTATGACAAAAGCATTTGCAAAAAAGACACACACACATCAGGGGCAAAGTCTACTCAGTCTGAAATGGCAGAGCAGAGAATCAAGGGAAAAAAATCAGGATGGTGGGACTATCCAAAGAAAGATCAAGAAACATGGTAAGCAAGAGCTAATGCAGAAAACAGTGATGTATGAGACACCTGTTGAACATGAACTAAAATGCTCAAGAAACCTTTTTCAGTATAATGAGTTTGTTCACTCATCCTCTTCCGGAACAGAAGCAGCTACAGGCAACAGACAACTGGAGCAAGGACATCCTCTTCCTTTCTAGGTCATCTCCAGCATTCACATTCAGCATGGTATCCCCTTGTTGCAGCTACTCAACACTTCTAGACTTATCTCCTAATTCTGAGCTCTAGATCTTTCTAGAGGTGGCACAGCTGCCTACGTCACCTCTTTGTTCATGGTGCTTGCACCTCCAAAACGAACTACCAGCAGTCAGCAGGGGCAGATCTTGCACCAACTCCCTGGGCTGGCCGAAGCCCTGGATGGGAAGGGGCCGGCTGCTGCCTCCACCAGCGGTGCAGGGCTTGCGGCTTGCTGGCACCAGGTTCTCCTACAGAACATGCTCTCCCCAGCACTTTGCCTACAATCAAATATCAATTTAACCACATCTTTTCAGTGAATTAAGCTGTTAAATAAATATAGGAGTCAAAAGAAAAAAGCTGTAAGACAAGAGTGGGGGTTTTTTTTTCCCCTAATACAGTGAAATTTCCTCCTTATAGCAGGGTATAGTGTGCCAAGTTTATTTTTAAAATGCCTTCAGGGCTAAATCTCAGAAAATAGAGCTTTGCAGATGAGAACACCACTAGTTCCTTTAACGGTGCATACAAGAAACTATATAGTATCAAGAGGCACAAATGGAAAGTCACAGAAGATAAAAATCCATTTCTTTACCGATATAAAATAGACTGTTCAAAAAGACTAATACTACCTTACACTACAGAGTACCTACCACACCATCTTCTACTGTTAAGGGAATTTCAGGAATATTTCCATTATAATACTGATGTTTTCAATTTATCACAAGTCTCTAGAGCAAGCTTTCAAATCAGTATTTTTCAGACAGCATCTCTCACAGTAAAGCAATCTTCCCTCACCCCCCAAAAATAAAAGGTTTAAACAGAAGAAGTTCAGTTATGTTAAAGCAAGCAAGAACGCAAAAAAATAACCTTTTCTCACAAAGAATAATTATTCTTAAAATGTAAAACAATTACAAGCAGTTTAAGCAGTAATAATTCTGAACTCTGAAAGATTAAGTCTGGCACATTAATATCCACCTCTAGGAAAGCCAAGAGACAAGCAAATTGCTCCACAAACATCCCTAGCTTATTGCTAGCTATGATGATTTTATGACAACTTATTGTAACTATGCTTTTAAAAAGCACAGAGCAGAAGCTACTGTGAAGCTGGGCTTTATTTTACAGTAATATTTACAGTATTTTGCAACTTTCATATTCACATTGCCTGGCATCTGGACTTCACCAAAACACCACACTTTAACAGAAACAATACCCTGAAAGAGAAGCTTGAAGATTCCAGTTTCCTTACAGATAAATTTCTATGAAATCCAAACCCTTTAAGCAATAACTAGCACAGGTTATTTTGCAACAATACAAAAAATCAACATAAATCAGAATAAGAATGAAATCCTGACTACTTTAGAGAACTACCTTTAGTTGATAAAGGAATGACGAAAAGTGGAAGCCTCAACACACTGAGTGAAGGTTTTCAGAAGAGTTGACTTGGGAAACCTCTATTTTTGGATGGTTAGCTTTTGACATCTTTAAAAAGACATTATTTCAAATCAAGATCACCACTTACATCTAGAGAATAGGATCTTTTTAAGAGAAAGTCAGACATGTAATATACTGACACGTCTGAATTTTCACAACGTTTTGTAATCTCCTTGCCTATTCACTGGACCAAATGTTTCCCTTCTAGACCCTCTCAGTTAGTTATAAACAAAAGCAAACATAAAACCAAGTAGTCCCAAATCTTCTCATTTCCTGTTAAGTGACCATTACCAGTTTTCAGAAAAACAGGGACAACAGGAAAAAAACAGACTTTCAAGCCATTCAGTATATTATCTTAGAATTATTCTGAACACTACTTTATAAAATTATTGTAATGGAACCATAATTCTACCTTTATTTCCTAAGGTCATAGTAATGTCAGGGACTTGAAGAAGTACTTTGAATTTGCCATCTTTTACCAGCCTGCTTCCTAAAATGAGGGTCAATTTTTTGTACTTACCACCTATTCAATATTCAAAACACTCCACACATGAAAAAGGTAACCATAAAAATGGTCTCAGATGTAACAAAAAAGATCACATGGTACAACATCATTGTAAAAAGATTGCTATAACTAATTTCAATGTGTATGTTTTGCAAAAAGCTTAATGTTGTTCATAGAATTCGTCGTAAGATATGAACATGAAATTCCAAGGCAAAGAGCTTTTCTTATCAAAAGGCTTTTTCTTATCAAGCAACACACAAAATTTTAGCCAGAGAAAGTTCTTCCATCAGTCAACCCACAGAGGAGGAGGTTAGATTGCTAGTCCATTTAGAAGAATAACTACTGAGCAAGACTGGGTTAGAGAAGCAGCTTACAGTCTCAGCTCAGCTTTTAGCGAGTCCTTTACCTTCCATTTCAGTTTTCCACTGGAGATTAGGTTTATCTTCACCTGTAGATATGAAAGCTCTTGAGAGGATACATACTGCATAGGTTTTAATCAATAAGATGCAATTTAAAACTTAATTCCTCCAAAGTACATTAAGAAAGCACAAGAAAGAAGATTCAGTTCTTCAAATCTAATTGCATGCATTTGTACTCCAAACTCCAATCTCAATACACAAAATAGAATTGTATAAAAAGACTGCTGACTTCTCTCTTACCTAACAAGCACAGCCTACTAAATCAGACCACTAAGGAAGGAGAAGAATAAAGAACTACTTCATTCTTCCTTGAAGCACGCACAAAAACAATTAAGCCAGCAGGCTAATTCAATCCTGAAAAAGACCATTCACCTTCTTATGTCTACTGCAGACCCATCTTTAAAAATTAGGGAGTTTACATATTCATTTCTCTTGATAAGGAGAAATTTTCCTTAAAAATTAAGATTATAAACAGCTTATATAATAGTAACTATTTTTTAATCCTCTGAATCCTTAACACAAAAGGCAGCACAAGGCTTCAGTGGTGACATGGAAGCCAAAACCAGAACAAGATGCAGAGAAAGGTTTAATTGGCACTGAACCACACTGGGCTTTCCCGAGACCTAAAATACAAAGAAAAGCATGAGATAATACCTTACATGATCTTCTCCCAAGCATCAGAGTTTAAGTACTCTCCTAAGAGTAATGGTGGAAGGGCAGAAAAATATTTGAACAAACTACAAGAAATACTCAAAGTATGCAATTTGTATCAATCAGATCAAAGTTTAAATACTGCTACAACTATAATGCAATCCATTTTTATTTTAGAAGTTGTTCATGGGAGTCCTTATTAACAATTACACTAACTACAGATGAATGAAAACCAGGAAAAGTACAGGTATAACTGTTATATATGGATTCCCTTTCAGGTAGCAATAGGTGCTACTCTACATGAGACTGGACAAGCTTCTTTATGAACTTCCTGAACACATCCAATAGACAGCTCCAGGATTTTAAAAATGTTATTTTTATTCAATCTGTACTGTACTTTTTTTGCAGCACTGAAGTATTAGACAATTTCGCAAATTTTTCCAGGGTTGTTTTGTTGTTGTTGTTTGGGAGTTTTTGTTTGTTTGGGGTTGCTTGCATTGGAGTTTTATGGTCACAACTATGTTGTTTCTTAACAGTAAAAAAAAAAAAGCATATGAAGAACTAATGTGAGAATGAGAGAAAAAACCCTTCTTATGCTGCAGTATACTGATGACACCCAAATTTGCAGTATACTAGGGACTATGTCAGAGTTTCAGTGGAAGCAATTCCAAAATTAAAACATTATCTTCTGTGTCTCAGTCTTACAAAGCACATTTCTCCCAAAACAGCTCCAGCTGCTGAAGCTTTATGCTATTCATGCTATACAGAAAACTAAGCAAAAGATGGTCACTGTAGCAGTCATAATAAATCCAATACAGAATCTGACATAGCAAATAGTCTTATAGACCATTGTTTTGTACTTAAACCACTTCAAAATTATAATAACCATGAAAGTACAAATTGCTTATAATAGTCAAAGATGGAATGAATATATGAAAAGCCCATTCCTCTTGCTGCAAAGTTGCTTATTGAGGTTACTTGTAATGTGCATCATTCAAACTTCCAACTTGGTGTTTCTTCAAACATCACATTCACTGTTTCTAAATGTAGTCTGCTTGTCTGAAATTTTTAACCAAGATACAAAAACCAATGTTATATAAAGTGCACTT
This sequence comes from Phaethon aethereus, assembly GCF_964289735.1. NCBI lineage: Eukaryota > Metazoa > Chordata > Aves > Phaethontiformes > Phaethontidae > Phaethon > Phaethon aethereus. The sequence continues at coordinate 75,404,559 of NC_138578.1, read as the reverse complement.
TCCTGATACTGATGATGCATAATATGAGTCACCACTTCAAAGCCTCCAACACACCACACAAGCCACATTCTTTCAAATCGTGAATAAACCCTGAAATGTTCTCTCCTGTCTTGCTTCTAACGAAGAATCCTCAGTTCCCAACAGCAAATTGTAACTTTGTCAGAAGAAAATAAGCTCTAAAAACAGAAATGAAAGCTTCTAAACAGCACATACATAAACTTAAAATGGAAATATTTCCCACACCTGGTATTTTTAAGCTGTAAAAAAGGGCTAAGAAAAAAAAACATGTCAGTGAAATGTTAATATCATATCTTTGTTAATTTCTTGTTCAGGATTTTTACAGTGAATTTGTGGTGTGGTTCCATGATCTGTATGTAACAGGAGGGGAAAAAAAAAAAAGAGGATCAGAGCATCTGAAAGTTTAAGCACACAAACAAGTTACTACCCATCATCTGGTTTACGGTGACTGCTGTGCACGTTCTTCGCCAGCAGCCAAAGCCAGGCAATCAGCGGTAAGGAGTCACTCAAAAGACGATGGTTAAGCTAAATAAAATAACTTCACCGTTGTCAGAATTACCAGACATCCGATCACGTGCAATAACTTGTTGGTATTACTTGTCCCTGAAAAATCAGAAGAGGGGAAACCCTCTTATTTGAATGGAAAAAAGTTATTCTTGCTCAGCAAACAATCATTCCTTCTTGGCTGGTGACAACTTCATTAATGGAAAATTCTTTCTCATCAAGTTTCAAGCACCTACACACCCTATCCACATGAGCTGTATGCACACCTGCATGTGACACTTACTGCTGTGTCCAGCCAGGCATCCCCGTCAGCTCAGGCAACAAACGTAGATATGGGCCATGACAAGCTCAGCACTGAGGCCACTGTTGCAACAGTCCAGTTAGGTGCCCACCCGGATTCATACAATTTCTTGAGTTGTTAACAGTAGCAAGAACTCCTTGCTTCCCCAAAAAAAAAAAGTTTCCTGGAAGTAATACTGGCTACCTTTCAAAAAAACCACCACTAAACAGTTAATATACCAAGGCTTTTAATCTTCTCATTAGCTTACCTGCTTCCCCAAAATATGGGCTCTGAAAACATACACTGGGATGAGTGCTAGTACTGTACATAGCATGATGCCTGATGGTAGTGCAACTGCTCTATTTCAGGAGAAATCAAAAGTTCAACAACTACATTACATGTACACCTGTAAATTAAATACCTCATCAGCTAATAGTAAGTAAGGTTTGGAAAAATCTCCTGAGTAAACAGTCTACCTCAAGTTCACCTCACAATTTCCAAGTACTACTTTGTTCTAAAAAAACTGTAACAATGCAGTCAATATATGGGTACAGATAAATGTGTACACCTATATAGATACACATATAAGTCTATGAACAGGTACACCCAAGAGAAAGGCAACACTTTGGATGGTACTTCTGAAAAACGAGAAAGTGAAAGGACGACCAGACCAACTGAAACAGCCCTGCAGACAGGTGCCGTGGGTCATTCCGAACCCACAGAACCGAGCAATACAGCACAAATGAGAGCTGATGCTCCACTGGAAGAAGTAAATCTCAACAGGAAACAATGGAATTTCCTTCCCTAGGAAACTGTTGCTGTCATCTTTTGCCATGAGAGGGACCGGCATGCACAAAGCACATCTCTACGTGTAAAGACTCAGAACAGAGAAGGAGCACTAATGAGGTGCTTACAACTGAATTTCTTCTCCCCAGAAGTATATAGTAACAGTACAAACGCTCAATCAAAAAGATGTTCTAACTCATTTTCCTCTTTTTCCTCTTTAAGAGGAACATTTCCAATTTGCAGCAAGGTCACCATTCCTCTTTTGATTTCCAGTATCACAATCTGTAAAGGTCCTGCCTCTTATCACTGAAGCAAAAGCTAAAAATGTTATCTATGTATGATCTATACTGGGTCATCTCTGATAAACACCGATGGTGCTATATGCTGTAGAAGTAGCTTTTGAAAAAGTAGCAATTACATTCCTCAGCTGTGTTCACATGATTTCTGGTAAGGCCATCCTGAAAGCCATGTGAAATGCTACCCTATGAAAAAAAAAATTTGTTTTTTCCAGAAAGCTCTGTTTGGTGATGAAATACTGTGTCATTAACTAGTGTTAATAATTTAATTTGCAATGTATAAAATTGAAGGGTGTTTTTTGGTGAAATGTAGTTTTTCACATCCAAGCTTCTATTGCAGTTGAGCCAAAAAGTGAAAAAACCTGCAAGAGCTGGTATGTAGTATTCAGTATTAGCACCTTGTGCATAAAGCATGTCATCAGTTATGCAAAAGTAATCCCACCAAAAATAACAGGTTGTGAATATCTATAAAATTGCTGTGACCAGTAGTAATGGCAGTACTCAAGTACTTATCTTCAGTATGTTGATGGCACCAAAATTTTTTTTTAATACAAGGAGGTCCCCACATTTCTAGCCATAAATTTATTTTTGCTGCATTGTTTTGTGGGTTTTTTTGCTTGTCTGTTTTTTAAACTAAGACTTAAGCAGACATTATAATCTTTTATCGTAACCAAAGCACAGGTAAAAACCTAGGTGAAATGCCTAACATGCCTCTTGCATTCTAAAGTTAATTTATTAATTTCAAAATTCCTAACAGGTTAAGGAACATTCCTGCTCACTATTTTCTTACTTGGTTTCTTCCTCAACCCTCATCCCCTTCTTTTTCAAGAAACTGCAACTGCAGTTCCAGCACAGTTCAATTGCAGCATCACTAGAGATGTGACGTGCAGGGAAGATAAAAATACAAGGAGGTTAAATAGTCATGATTAACATGAGACCCTGATACTGCCTTAGGAACAGAAATTCCAAATATATCTGAAGATATACCAATATTTGAATAAAAAAAACAGTTCGTAACTCTCCAACACTTTCCCACATAGCAGAAAGACCAAGTCATTCCCCTATCCTGAACAACCACACGAGCATTAGCCAATAAAACATTCTAAACTCGAACTTGCTGATACAAGAGTTCAGCTTCCTTCCACTAGGAAGCAGTGTTAAACCAACGAATAAATGGTTGGGGTGAAGCACCCTAGCTCTAGGCTACATTCAGTGAAATGGGCAGTACTCATTTCAGTACAGCAATCCAGCAAAATTAATGTCACTTATCTAAAATGACCAGCGTCATACAAAGCATTGAACTCAGGTTCCTTGGTACACAAGAGGAAATCTGAGAGGTTGCCAACTAACAGACCTGCATTAGTGTTCGCTAAAGAGTGGGAGGCAAGGTCTAGAAGGGGCAGATCTCACTCTATAGTCCATCAACATGTAGAATTTGGTACTTCAGATGAAACTGAGAAAGCTGTGTGTAGATTTAAATAACCCACATACAGGTATCTTATTATGGGTTCAAAATTCCAAATTACAGAATTTACCATTATCACACTTTTTTGGAAGTTACACCGTATCAGAAAACCTACTCCAGAAGCACACTGTACTACTAATTTAACTTATTCTTAGGTAAAAGAAAGAGGGCAATGCAATCAACTCCTATGAACATTACCCACTGGTTTTATTATCTTAGTTCGTGGATGGATTACGTTCTAGAATAAATAACTGCTTTAGCATTGGCACTAAATTCAGCCTAAATCATTACTGCTCCTACAACTAGAATTAACTATGGCAAAACCCAACCACTCAGAACAAGTCAATACAACCTGGGTAAAATAAGTACAAAATTCAGTACATGTTAAAATGAAAATTATACTACATTAACCTCAAGGAATATCTGTAACTACAGTTAAACTGTACAACTAACCCTCTTCAAGTTCAGTTCTTTACTTCTCTCTCAAAAAAAAATTATTTCCCCACACAACTGTTTGCCTTCCCAACTAATCCTATAATCATTCACAGTGATAAGATGGCCTTGAGAGAACAAACAACATACAACATTTGACTGCAGCATACCATTCAATAACTGTCTCAATCCTGCTTTGTCCTGAAACACTCAATAAGTGTTCTATTTTGCCTTTTGATGAAGTATGAAAAACAGGTTATTAACTCTAATATGTTAATACATAATTACAACTAACTCCTTTGAAAGCCATCATATTTTTTTAAAACAACAGAATATAATACTGAATGTGTCACATCATAACCTAAGACTAAAACACCACCACAGGAATCCGAGAGCACACCACACAACACTTCTTTCTCTGCTCTCCACTATTGGTACCAGGGCTTGACGGGAACACATTCTCTAAAGTTGCTGTTTCAAACCTGTGTCTACGGAGGGAAGAGACCACAAAGTTCAGCAGCTCTCAGCTTCTCAAGCTGTGCAGATCAACACAGTTTTGGTATGACTTTGCCAAACATACTCTCCAGCAGGCAGTGACACAGCAGCATGAAGAACATGGTGATGATGACCCTACTCACCATCTCCCTTCCTGGCTGTAGCTACAAGTGTGCAATGTGGTACTCGAGGTTCATGACAAACTATCCTTTATCATTCTCTCTTTTTTTTTTGCCATAGGTCTGTAGTTTGCATGCGTTTCTTTTTACACATTTCCTTTTTTCTTCTAAAAATTAAAGAAAACAACGCAGAAAGAACAAATTGTTTTCAGATTACATAAGTTTATGGGCACAGATATTCTGCCATTTCTAATCCTACTTAGGACAAGAAATCTGCTGAGCAAGGCACAGGGCTGGAAGCCAAGGAATCTACATTCTTTTCCTAGTGCTGTCACGCACTGAGGAAGCTTTAGCAATCACCTCCACGGCTCTGAATGAAATTATCTTTCCTTTAATTTTATTTTTTTCCTGGCAATGGTTAACATGTTGTCAACAGCTAAGTTCAAAAGACTTAAAATATTTAGCTAAGCACATCAGCAAATTCCTCCATAGAACACATCCTGCCCAAGCCCTCTCATTCCAGAAGGGATCTCTGGTGAGAGTTATGAAGTATGCTACAGGGTCAGAACACATCAGCAATCAGAGGTTCCAACTAGCTGGTGAGACATGACACCTCCTCCTCCAGCAACAGAGCAGACCAAAAATCACATCTCAAGCATCCCTGTCAGCACACGCAGAGAGTTTCCCAAAGGCACGGTCTCTCCCTGGAAAGCACAGCCTTCAGGAGCTGCAGAGGAACGCGTATCCCGGCTGCAACCAAGGGAAGTGGCGCCGGGGAGCAGTTGCACATCTTGGGCTTATGGGGTTTTGCAGAACGCAGCTAGCACTTGGCACCACACAGTCATACCCATGAAGAGCTTCCCATATCAAATGACAGCCTTGGCTGCAGATTCCTGGTTTGGGGAACAGTTTTCCTACCACATCACTTCTCACCAAGAGGACCAACTTTTACAAATGTGAGAAGAAAAAAGATCAGATATACTATAAATGACCAACATCAGGAAGTATTACATCTTTCCCCACACTCCCTTCATGTTGAGCCAAGCTGGAAGTGAGCAGAATAGTGTAGAAACCCATAAGCGTAAATGAAAATGTCTCAAAAATAGCACAACTGAAGTACAAGAAGTATCTGCTAACCAAGCAGTTATTTTCCTGAGTTTGGCCTTCAAAGGATGTTTCTAATGGATTGCCTAAAACAGGGAGAGTCAAGAGAAAGACAACAAGTTACCCAAAGGCATTACATCAGCAAACATAAGGTAAAGCACATTAAACTCTTGTAAGGACATTCCCTCCAGGAAGATCAACCTGAAAATCAAAGGAAGGCCATGATCTCCTCTGCAAGTGGGCATAACACACTTTAACTTACAGGCATTAATTTCTCATCTTTAGTTATTTGTATCAACTCTCCTGAATGTGACTGGATAAGCAATCCCTTAGACATACTAAATGGCATAAGGAGTAAGCACTAGCATCTCAAAAGACTACCTGATAATTGGCAAAACTATAGAAGATGTAAAAATACGGTACTTGAGCAAGTAGAAGCTTCAGCACTTTTTTCTTCTGGGAAGAACAGCAGCATCAAAAACCTCTGTAAGGGATAACGCAGCATCCTCCTCAAACACCTGCAAGCAGTGCACTGCTGGCTGGTAGCTACATGCAGGCTCTTTCTCTACTGGCTTTTGTTACATGTAATTCAGTAACTATCACCTTCCTCTCCCCCAGAATCTCCCGCCCCGTGCCCTTTGCAGAACTGCAAAAATGAAGATGAACTGATACAAGCCAGGCCTTCAGTGCACCGTATGGTGCATATTTTTAACAAAAACATTTAAAAACAAGTTTAACCATGGTCTCTTGGAGTACTCACAGGTTTAAGTTTTAGAAAACGTACTTGGACTCATGTATTTCCCTTTGGGCAGCAGAATTATGATGATTTTTTTTTTTTTTAACTAGTACAGAAGACTTACCATCTCTAGACTACTTGATTCAGTATTAACACATCAAAACTACAGCTTGCCTAAGGATAACACGGTTTCCTTGGCACTCTCAGCCTTAATAAGCCAGCTCACATTGGTTTCAAAATCAGTTTATCCCTGACAGTTCTACATCATCTTTAAGTAAGGATAACATAATTTCAGTGAGATGTCGTGCCATTCCCTTCATGTATTTGAAACATATCACACATTTTCAGGAAGTTAGATTCTAATAGAGCTGACCAAAACCAATCAGGTGAAAGCCACACTGAGATGCCCATTATCCTGACACTTGACATAGAGCGGAATAAACTAACGCACCTAAAAACTTCAAATAATAGGTTCCATTAAGCTGCAGGCAGCACTACAGTTATTTTGATTGTATGCTTTGGTGTACTTCAGAAATCACACAGAAATTTCACGTGATCTCAGCTGGTGCATTATCCACATGTTTTAATAAGCAAGAAAAGAGTTTACCAAAGTTAATTCAGCGATAACTGTTTTAAGGATAAAAACTAGAAGTGAAATATTAGTTACTGACTATCTGTAAAGAAAAAATATACCAACCTCATGCTACTCCTTGCTCCATGATGCCATCTCCACACACAAAACTCAGAATGGCAGGATTCTTTGAGGCTACCCTTGCAAACTCATTACATATGTCACCTTCCAACAGGCACAGAACGGCTCTACTTCTGTTCTGCTGATTCTAAGGTTTCTCTTGAGAAAGTCAAATTTGTCAAATGCTGCAAGCACAGAACATGCAGTGGCAGAAAAATTTGAAAGGTTCAAACCTTTGCAAGAAAACATTACATAGTGTCAAAACTTGTTTCAGAACTAAAAAAATTTTCCAAGCCTTTAAGCTAATGATGAAAAAAGCCAAAGATTCTGTCCACAACATGAAAGTGGTAGGTAATAGTTACTGCAAATGAATGACTGTTATCCTGCAAGGCTTGGGTTTAATCACTCAGTCACATTATGTGCTGGTTTGCAGCATGTTACTGATGAGAGCAGAAAGTTAGTACCAGGGCTGTCCATGAAGAATGGAGGTTCTCTACAGTTATTTCAAGTGATCTTTCGCAAATAGCACTCCTTTGAAGAACCATTCCCTGATTTAGTTTTATGAACTGATTAACCCCCAGCACAGACAACCCTCCAGGAGAGGATTTCACAGCACCAGCCCACCTTGCCCTATGAATGGCACTTCTGCTGCTCCCAGCTAAGTGAAGTTTAGTTTCTTGACTTAATTGCAAGATACAATTCCCTAGGTGTCAAATGAGACACCAACTCCACACTGAAGTTTTCTCTGCAACTGTGATCAGACTTCAAAATAGTTACCAACTATACTCTGCCAAAGCCAGCGACAATAGCTCTAACTCCTCAGAGTAGTCACACACAAGTGTTTTTTTTTAAATCATTGCTACGCTATAAATACAAGAAACTATGCATCAGCAAGATTGAAAAAGAACAAGATTAATATTAAAGTGATTTACATATAATGACAATTTTCCTATTTAGTCTGTTCTAAAAGCTTAATCTAAAAAAAATTTACAAAAACACACCTTTGAGCCACAAACCAAGCATGACAGCCAGGGTTACATTTGAATGAATTTCTTTTCTTTTTAAATAACCCAGAAAACTATTTCTCTCATAATCACTTTAAATCTTAACCTTTCCAGTTTTGAAACACTGCCCAGTTTCTGTTCTTCCATAAACAGTCTAAAAAGTATATTTGAGATTTTTTTAAAAAAAGGCAGACCCTCTTACAGATCAGTATCACTTTATATCACACAAGGACTTGGTCTGAAGACAGTATCAGTTCTTCCACCACTTCCATACTGCAAGTATCACTGCAAGGCAACTGCCATATAATTAAGGTTTTACGAATTATGCCAGAAGAATTTTAAGATGGGCAAGAAAAGGTAAGTTAGCATTTTCAAACTGAATTCCTATCAACAGCTTCAGACACCGTATTAAACAGTGTTATTGTAAATAGTAGAATACCAACTTAAATTTCTTGTTAGTGAATTACCACACAAGTTACAAAAAATTCTGAAAAACTAAATATGGTTATACAAAGTCAAATTATACAGTGGAGATAAATGAAGCCATTTGCCGATTTCTAGACAGGAAGACACATCAATACACTGAAATAGTTCATAGAATAGAATCATTTAGCTTGGAAAAGACCCTAAAGATCAAGTCCAACCCTTAATCTAGCACTGCCAAGTCCACCACTAAACCATGTCCTTAAGCATCACATCTTAATACCTCCAGGGATGGTGACTCAGCCACTACCCTGGACACCTTGACAACCCTTTCGGTGAAGAAATTTTTCCTAATATCCAATCTAAACCTCCTCTTGTGCAACTTGAGGCCGTTTCCTCTCACCCTATCACTTCTTACCTGGGAGAAGAGGCAGACACTCACCTCGCCACAACCTCCTTGCAGGTAGTTGTAGAGAGCGGTAAGGTCTCCCCTCAGCCTCCTCTTCTCCAGGCTAAACAACCCCAGTTCCCTCAGCTGCTCTTTTCAAGACTTGTGCTCCAGACCCTTCACCAGCTTCTCTGCCCTTCTTTGGGCACACAAAAATGCTGTCACATAAAACATTACAAATGCTTTAGTGAAATTATGTTAGAGTCCATATTTAATGTAATACTTGAAATTGTTCATAGAAGTTTAAGATTCAAAATAGCCCATGACTTATTTCGTAAAGCACTTTGCACTCTGGTCCCTTCTAACTTTTTACTATGTAGTCAATGATTTAACCACAGTAGTCTCACAGAGTTACTAGCTAGAACTTTAAAGAATAAATTGCATCTAAACACTCTGGCATTTTCCTTTAGTTAAAATATATTAAATGTTCAAAAAAAACCAAACTTAACACAATAGGAGATATAACTAGACAAAGTAATCTTCAAACCAGACATATTTACCATAGGCTTCTTGGCAGCCAAACTACCACAATAAGTCTACCATGAAGCTCTATTTTGTTCATGTATTCCTCATATTACCAAATAAAATAAATTTTAAAAAAAAACTACCTTCAGGATCTAAGAAGAAAATTGTCCAGAACACTGGAAAAAGTAGTCATAAATGTCTCTTAGCCACTTGCTTCCACTTCCCAGATAGGCACAGTATTCTGAATTTGATCGATTGCTTTAATTCCTCCCTTCCTCTCTCCTCACCTCATTTTGATTGGTATAATCCCTCCTTTGAAAGCATACAGTAACTTCGTAAATATAACTAAATTTGAACTTTCAGACTGCTCACTTTTGCCAATATAATTTCTAAATCTATCATCATTTTATCAGTTTTCCTGCATTAAAGTAAAAATCAACTATCCAGATTAAAATCAAAGAAAGAAAACACACCTTTTAAAAGTTAACTATTTAACTTGAACTTTTCCAAAATAATTATCTAGTAGAGCTTAAAAAGATCTGAAACTATTCTAGAAGATGGTCAGTCACACATGAGATTGTTCTGCTAAGCACAGGCTCAAACAGAAGCTCCATTAGGTGCTTTGAAATACAAATTCCCACAAGATGTTTCATGTGGCATACACAGCTCCCGTATACTCTGCCAAAAATATAGCCCATTACTAAATTACAACTAATTATCGTCTTCTGAATGTGCTCCACAAAGCACATGAAGATAATCTGACCTTAAATCCAGAAGAAAATGGAACAATGAATGAGAATATTGTAATCATTTTCTTCACTATCAGAAGTAAGACAGACATGCCTTTAAATAGATTGCAAGTGATTTTGACCCCCCAAAACAACTGCCTAAGCTGAAATTCAACCAATTTGAAGAATAATGGCTTTGGTAATACTGTGAACATTTTAAGTGGTTCCAATTTAATAACAAGATTTTTTTTTTGTGCAATACCAATCATCAACAGGTAGAAGATTTAATTACTAAAGCAAGGACAGAGAATACCAAAAACAACAGTCAGAAAGCATTAAGAAAAACATTGTGCCCACACGTCAAAACTGGTATTTATTTTTTCCTACTGAAACCTATTCTATGAAAAATTTTCATATCACTTTTACTCAGAGGTAGGATTCCCCCCCTATTCACTAGTACGTATTTCCAAAAGGCGAATCTTATTTCTGGGGTTATGTTGCTCAGAGACTTTTAGAACATGTCAAAGAGAAACCTCCAAACAACTCATCTAGTTTGGGTTTTTAGTAAACTATCTTGCCAAAAGTGCCTGGTCGTCATCCCTAGACACTAGTTAGTGATTTTGTGTGACTTGCCTACAAGTAGTGATATCTGTCACGAGTCCCAACACCAGTATGCAAAAATTTCTGGTTTCTAATGTAGAAATTCAGTAGTGTTTTAAACCCTGCCACAGCACTAGCTTTAGCTCTTTGCTAGAGAAAACAAAAGAGCATGAAAGACTGATGTTGAAGAATGCACTCTACCTTTAACAAGAACCTACAAATCCTTTCAATCCCTAAACCCATTACTTCAAACTATGTGGCAACTCTAATAGTTAGTTACCTATTATATGGAGAAGCTGTTGATACCACTCGTAGCATTTCCAGCTAGTTTTCAGAACTATTACCCACCTGTAGGTGCCAACAGCAACAAAAACCCATTCAGGAATTAACACAAAATAGGGCATATTTCAACAGTAGATGCTAATTGTCTAAACAACACAAGACTAAGTGTTTTTCCAGCAAAAAACCCACTGGCAATCAGTGGATAGAACCAAGCATTAGCAGCTTTTGCTTATTACATGTATTTCACATTGATAAATCTCACCCTGACCAAGTCACTTCTATGTGGCAAGACTGATGCATCCATTGTCTACAGTCACATTTCCTACAAGTTACACAGTGTCCATGTGCTTGAAAATTCCAGGCATACTGTGGTCCCTCAAACATCAGAAAGTAAGGTGCCATTTTGGTCATTTCTGATCTTGCACACCTTGTCAACAGCCAGCCTTCAACGCTGCACATGTATCAGGTCTCTGAATAACAGAGTCTTTGGGTTGGAAGGGACCTAAGGGAATCTAACCAGCTATAAAAATTTGTGCTGTTTATTCAAACAGACAGAAAAAAAACCTAGAAAAGACACATTTTATCTTTATGAGTACTCTTTATCTCCATCTGCTGCTCAGCTAAACACTTCAGAAAGAATTCCAGGAGAGATTAGCAGAAATCAGTTTCATTGTAAGTTCAGACATTTATGACCTTAATTTACCCAATTCTTTTGTGCAGTTTAAGCAATGCAGTTAACAGATTATCAGTCATTAGGTTATGCTGCTTATTCAAGTCTCACCCACAATCATCTCTATACCTGGGGATGAATAATATTAAAACGTAAAAAGAAAATACACCAAACCTGGTAAAGCCTCAAAGGCAACAGAAGAAATCTGTATCTAGTTCCCTGCAGTCTTCGCTACCTGTACCAATTCCAGGCAAAAACAACTTCATACAGAGATTCACTTATCAAGTTGCTGGAAACATTTCAAATAAAAAAAATCCCAACCCCTGACACACATTTGACTGATTTTCAGTGAAGTTATTGTTTTAAAACTCTATGTTTGATCTATAGTGCCAAGTAACAGACTTCTGCTAAAATACTAATGCAACATTCAAGTTTCTACCTGCTGTATCATGCTTGCATTAAAAATACAAGCCTATATTAAATATTAAAAATAAAGCCTACTAAAATCTGCACTCTAACATGCGAAATCATAAGAAACATAAGATTGGAAAAAGTGATTTAAGATTACATTTTCAGCTATGTTTCCAGAAGTTACCTGGTTTCCTTGCATTAAAGGGCATGTTTGGATGTATATAAATTCTTTCAGTAATTCTTATAAGTGAAAATCTGTGTTAAAATTGACATGTTGCAACTAGAAAGCATTGTTGCAATTTAATATAAAGAAACAGAACATGCAAATTATTTAAGTAAACTTGTTAGACATTTACATGTCCTACTTTTACAAGTTATGGAGGTTTCTTTCTATAGAAATTTGTTCAGACAACTGGAGATGGGCAACAGTGCTCTTCAGCTAGCAACTACATTACCACAGGTAGCGAGGAAACAATTAGAACTTTTGACTAAAAGTGTTATTACTTGCTGAACTAACAAGTCACATAAGGGACAGAAAAGCTCATTCACAGGTCAAGGAGAACACACAATTGGGTTTTATTTCTTTAAGACAGAACACATGAACTAGCACGTCTACATCCAAATACAGGAAAAGATAAGTTACTACTGTAAACACATCTCCAGACATTATGTTCTGTTACTGATCTTTTCCTACTCACGCTGGAGAAAGTTTGGTCAGAAAAAGAAAACCCAAACCCCAACATCTATGTCTCAAATCTTAGCCCAGGTAATACCTTCCAAAAGCAGGGTATCAAGTTTTACCTCCAGTAAAGGGAATGACACAGTTCCCTTTGGCTTGGAAGGAGACCAGGATTTCACTCTGAATAAAAATGTATTTTTTCAACTGTTTAGCACAATTCAGTGCTAATCTAGTGCTAAACTAGGGCAAATCTAGTCTTGTTGGAAGAAAGGAATAGGCCATGATTCCTAAAGAAATTGAATTTATTAAGAAGGGCTGATCTGCTCATTTGAAAGCAGTTCAAGAAAAAAAAAAATCAAACTCATGAACACGGTAGATAAAAGATATGCCTAAAGCAAAAGACAGAAGTACATTTTACCCTAAATTTATTGAAGGGAAAAGCAGAAGTGAAGCAACACCCACAGGTATTCCAATTTGGGATTAGTACTCTATCATCAGACTAATTCAGATCTAAGAGGCAAACTTCTACCTTTTTCATATGACAAATTGAGAGCTCTGCCTTACCATACTATTAATTCACGCTGTAACTCAAGTTTCGTGCCCCATTCTCGTAAGACTTTTTGCTCGAGTTCAGCAATTCTTTAGAAAAAGCTGCTAGAAATATCAGTTAAAATTCAAACATTGCTGATATTCAAAAGAGCAAAACAATGGGGATACAGCAAGGGCTAATTTAGCCACTTTGCATAATTTCAGTTATTCCCCAGGGTGGCTACTTTACTTCAAGGTATACAAGTTAAGTACATCAATGCAAAGAACGGTAAAATACTGAAACGAAGAAAACTTCAGGTCACACTGTTTTTAGGAAAAGGCCTAAATTGTGCAGGAGTCTTGAGCTGGCCATGTGTAAAAGTGCATTTTATGTGACATTCATCTACACAGATGATGATCAAAAAGGTAAGTGCGATAGATTGGTAGATGCTTGCTAGCTTTAGCCAAACCAGCGCAGGCAATGGAAATGAAGATATTGAGGACTAGAAAGCCCAGGAAAAGCCAAACAAAATCCTGGTAACTACTTTATAGCATGAATATTGAGTTGATGTAGGTTAATGTAAGCCACACTACAATGATCCCTTTACTTTGCTGAGAGCTCCGAGAGATGACAATCGAGACCATGCTGAATGGGGCCTGACAACCCTATCTTTCTCAAAGAAGTTACTTTAGCTAGTTCCTGGAATTAAGAAGAATCTGTCACAAACCTTTTTAATTTAATTATGGAGCAGCTAATTCTCAAAACCATTTCCAGGCATATGAACACAAAGAAAATCACCAGGAATAGTCAACATGAATTCACCAAGGGCAAGTCATGCCTGAGCAACTTGATTAATTCCTACAATCAAGTGACTGGCCTGGTTGACAAGGGGAGAGCAGTGGATATTGTCTACCTGGACTTCAGTAAGGTCTTTGACACTGTCTCCCATAAGATCCTCATAAACAAGCTGTTGATGTATGGTCTGGATGAGCAGACAGTGAGGTGAACTGGAAATTGGCTGAGCAGCCAGGTCCTGGGGGTGATGATCAGTAGCACACTCTACTCAGAGGCCAGGAACTAGTGGTGCACTCCAGAGGTCAGTACTGGGTCCAGTTCTATCTAACATCTTCATTAATGATCTGGATGATGGAGCAGAGTGTACTGTCAGCAAGTTTGCTGATGACACAAAACTGCAAGCTGTGGCTGATACACCAGGGAGTCATGGTGCCACCCACAGAAAAGGACCTGGGGGTCCTCGTGGACAACAAGTTGAACTTAAGACGGCAATGTGCCCTTGCAGCAAAGGTGGCAAATGGTAGCCTGGGCTGCATTAGACAAAGCATCGCTAGCAGGTCAAGGAAGGTCATACCCTCCTCTACTCAGCACTGGTGAGGCCACACCTGGAGTACTGCATCCAGTTCTGCGCTCCCCAGTACAAGAGAGACACGGACAGACTGGAAAGAGACCAACAAAGGGCCACAAAGATGGTGAAGGGACTGGAGCATCTCTTCTGTAAGAGAAGGCTGAGAGAGCTGGAACTGTTCAGCCTGGAGAAGAGAAGGCTCAGGAGGGTCTCATCAATGTCTATAAATACCTGAAGGAAAGGATCATAGAAGATGGAACCAGGCTCTTTCCAGCAGTGCCCAGTGGCAGGGCCAGAGGCAATGGGCACAAACTGAAACACAGCAAGTTCCCTCTGAACATCGGGAAACTTTTTATTTTTACTGTGAAGGTAAATAAGCACTGGCACAGGTTGCCCAGGGACTTTGTGAAGTCTCCATCCTTGGAGATACTCAAAAGCCATCTGGACATGGTCCTGGGCAATCGGCTCTAGATGGCTCTGCTTGATCAGGGGGATTGGACTAGATGACCTCCAGAGGTCCCTTCCAACCTCAACCATCCTGTGATTCTGTAGTTCAGGTAAGAAGCTATGCAGAGACAGAAAACAAAGATAATCCTTTCTCAAACTTCCTCTGCAGATTTAACAAAATTATACCCAATACCTGCAAAATTAAATGCCAAAGTGTATTGTTAAGTATTATGTTTAAAATACATTATTCCCAAACTGGAAAGTTGTTTTCTTCCAACCATCCAACTAAACCAACAAGTTACCTTAAAACAGATGCAGTGTTTTCCAGTCCTCAAACAACAAATAAGCCATAAAAAGTGTAAATTTTCTGAGAAAGTAATTGAATTTTACCTTAAGGCAGTCGCTACCATTAACAGCATTCTGGCACCAACAAAAATTCCACTTACAAAAGCTGTACGAAAGCACTCAAACAAACCAAGTTGTGGTACATCTTACTAAAAAAAGCTCTTTTAACAAATCTTTTCTTTTTATTCTTGGAAGCCATAATACCTTTAAAACAAAGATTCAGGGTAACTGATGCAGTTCTCATGGATAAAAGGAAGAAATCAGAAGAGAAAAACAGACTAAAATTAACATGATCAGTATTGTGAATGTCCTCCAATGTCTTTCAGGCTTATTTGAATTTTTTCTAACAGAAGAACATGACTTTAGGAAAGTTCAGAAACTGGAAGAATCCTATATAGCATACACAAGCTCTTAACTGATTGCCATGATTCATTTCCATTCCCCAATAACTCTAAATTTTTAAATAAAATAATTATTTTATGTGCAAAACCCAAAAGTACCTCTTATGGAAAAAACAGTAGTACTTCAAATGCTGAGAGCAGATTCCTCAGCTCACTTCAGGAATTCCAAGGGGAGTATTCACAGAAGCTAGACTTGCAGGAACGTGACTTGCCCTGCTCGGGAGTCAGAAGAGAGAACAGGAGAGAAAAGCTCTTCTAGGTGGCAAGTCACACTAAAAACCAACTACAGATGCTACAGACTGTCTCCTGCAGAAGTGTCTTTCACTTCCTTGAAGGTTTCACTAACCTTCACTAGGCTGAGGTTAGCCTTTGAAAAGCTTTGCAATACCTCTTCCCTTAGGAAAAGTGAGCCACATTCCTCCCTCCCTGCAACTTTTGTAAAGCCTACATAACTGCAAATACTTCAGTTTGTTTTCAAAGGTAAAAAGACAGAAAAAGTCAATATAGTTTTGTTCTAAAGCTTGCTGGGTTTAGAAAATAAGGCTGTTCAAGGTGTGCTCTATGGCAGCAGCACACAGACATAAAACAGGAGACCTGCAGAGGCAGCAGCAGCCCTGCCCCAGGCCCTCCTTGCATGCAAACATCTCTAAAGGAACTACCTGCAAAAAGGCCAAATTCTTATATTCCTTCATCATCAGCTTAGAGTACCTTCCGGAAACCTCTACTACAGTAATACATAAGAATAAACAGCTCCACTCTGGACTTCAGTTACTTATGTTATAGAAAGCAAGCCATAACTTACTCTTCGGGGAAAACTTTCACTTTAGAAAGTTTTCTAAAAATAGTCTAAAGCCTATGCAACTTCTCATGAAAAGGAAACCTTTCAGGATGCTGCAAATAGATACTTAGAAGCCAAAGCAGACCACAAACTAAATCAGCAAATGCAGCTATATATACTTGAATAAGTATCCAATGTCAAAGCTTCTGCTTAAAAAAAGCTATTTTCCCAGAATAATTCCCCCCCCAAAACTGATGATTCTTCACACTCATTATAAAAAAGAAAAACCAAAAAAACCTACACACAAGCCCCACACCATGCACCCACATATAAACGTGGAAAGACGACCTAGAATGAAACAGAACTGACACTTTGGCAAGATATATGGTCCGATAATCAAGTATCAGTCACTGAATATGAAACATCTGTCAAAAGCTGTCCTTCCTCAATAAAGGATCTGAAAAAAAAAAATTGGCCTTTTGATTTTCTGACTTTTTTAAAATAAAGAAAAAATACATTAATTTTACTGCCTCATTCAATAGCTTTGGTTACATCATGTGTATTTAGGGTCTCTCTCAAATCTTCATTCATCTGCTTTTGGCCTGAGGCCATTTCATTCAATATGGAAGAATGCAAAGGTTTTAATTATGCTTTATAAGAAGTTCATGAACCCATAGGCTTGGAAATGTTCATTTCTCCAATATTACAACATCAGACTATTAGCAAGATACCTCTAAGGAGAAATGTAAAGTCCTGAAAAAGGTGCATTCCTGGTACTGAAATAAGACACATATCAAATAAATTGTTAAAAACTAAATATTATTCATATCAGTAGTACCAAATAAAATTCCCCTTAGCATACTTAAGGAACGAGCCAAAGGCGACCTCCTGGAAGAGTAGAGAACGCTAGGAGGACCAAGAACAGAAGTAAAAAAAACCCCACACCCTATTTTATTGAGATGAGGACACAAGAATGATTCAGAGCAGCTTAGAAATATGGGGGGGAACACGTAAAGCAAAAATTTATAAGCTTGGAAGGGACAATAAGTTAATGAACTACTGACATTATTTTCTTCCATTAAGGACAGAAGTCAGTTCAACTTCCTCCTTCTACCAGAAGGCTGGTCTAGTGAAGACAGAAGAACATCTTTACCTCACTAAAACTCTTGACATTGATCCATGTGACATTCTTATTAACAAACCAAAAGAACACAATCTAGATAAAATTGCCGAGATAAAGACTGTTTAACTACTTGTGTAACTTTAAAGTATACACTATTTGCTGTTAAAATCTGAGCATGTTTCAAGTGCTGCCATGGGCCTGGTTCTGTACAACTTCAAAAAATGAAGCATGGATATAGCCCACTTATATGTGAATTGCATTAAGGCATGAAAAATGCTTTGGAAAGCAGGAAAAGTATTTACATTTGAATAAACAATTTCACTGATGAGCATTAATGACTTGCTGTTGCCAAAAGAGTAATCCCATTTCTCTGAATCCTCCTCCACCATTCCTGCATACCAACTACAGCTCATCTGGCCTTTCACTGTCAAACTGATTTAATCAGCAAATCTGGGGGGAAAAAAAAAGCTTTCCAAGAGGCAGGGAGGAGTGTGGAGGTCAGTTCAGTTCTCCTTACACACCTCCAATCTGTTTTCTTCTACTCTGAGTCAGCTCAGCAAGGGCTCAAATAAATGCCAAAGTCAAAGCCGGGGAAGCAGTGGGAACAAGGCAGAAGGTGAGAAGTGGTCACAGTGTGCTGTCAGATTCGGTCAAACACATCATCACATCAAATTCACAGTCTTAACAGACACAATCCAAAAAAATAGGATGACACTCCACAAAATTGCAAAGTGGAAAGTATTCATGAAGACCATGTTCTAATGGATGAGGAATGCAAAGAAGGATCAGCTAAATACAACATATAATCAGCCGAAGGTAAGTCAATGTCATAACACCAGTAAAAACAACATCTCATGTAAGCTACCACAGATGTGCATTCTAGTCCACACCACACTCTTGCTTAGTTGTAGATCTTCTATAAAGCTTGATAGGCAGGGCTTCATTTCAAACTAGAGAAGGAGCAGAAAACAAACAAGAATAGGTGGTTTCAAAAAACACAGCCTAGAAAAGTTTTTTTTTTTTTAAAAAAGAGCACTCATTTAGGGCAGGGAGGTGGAAAAAAACCCCAAAATCACACAAAAAACACAAACACTGCCATTTTGGTATGGAAAAAGTTCAGAAATAGATTTCTTTTCCATGTCTCTTTGGGATTAAGAGCAGAAAAAAACCTAGATTAATTCACAGACAAAAGTGATTGGCATTGAGATTTGGAAGGGAACTAATTGTGAAGGAAGAGCAATAGATTGTCCAAAGAGATATGGAAAACCATTTTTGCCAAATTTGACGAATAGGCCAGCAATGAGCCTTTATACCAAAGAAGGCCCACAGCATCCTGGGTTGCATTAGGTAGAGAATTGCCAGTGCATCGATGGAAGTGATCCTTACTTTCTAGTCAGGACTGGCGAGACATGTGGAATGCTGGGTCCAGTTCTGGACTTCCCAGTACAAGACAGGCATGAACATAATGGAGAGAGTCCAAAGGGCCACAAAGATTCACACCTTGGAACATTCATCATACTAAGTCAGAGCTGGGACTGTTCAGCCTGGAGAAGTGAAGACAGAGTGGATCTTGTCAAGGTGTATAATTATCTGATGGGAGGGTGGAAAGAAGACTGAGACAGACCTGTCTTAGTGATATCCAACGAGAGCAAAAGAAGTAGCAGATACAAACTAAAATACAGGAAATTCCATCTCAACATCAGGAAACACTTTTCCAGTGTAAGGGAGACTGAACACTGGCACAGGTTGCCCAGAGGCTGTGGAGTCTCCATCCTTGCAGACATTCAAAACCTGACTAGACATTCCTGAGAAGCCAGGATGGACTAAACAGTTTCCACAGACCGCTTCCAACCTCAGCCTTTCTACAATTCTGTGATTTTTGCACAGCTGCAAATCCATGTATGATGTACAGAAAGCTATGATATAATAGCATCACCCAAAGCCAGACAATTATACACAGCAGAGAAAATTCCCATGTGCTTCATTAATTGTCATTACTTATCATTACAGGATTCTGAACAAATCGTTTAAAGATATTGAAGAAACACAGAAGGCTTGACATGATCCTGGTATATACACAGTGTCATTGATTTAATAAGACACTACAGAAAAAGATTAAATTACTGTTGTATGTTAAGAACAGCATTCACCTATGAAAACAAATCACAAGTTGTTCCTGGCTCAGCTGTGCAGACTTGAATGCCTTACAACACATTATTCTGCAACCTAGTGTGGCTCAAATTAAGGAAGGTCAGGCTGTTCAACAGCAGATTAGAAGAAACCCAGATGTTTGCAAAAAGCCCATAGCACTGGAAATATACTTGGCCACACGCTTTTCCAACCTGACCTGAATCAATGTCCCAGCATGACACCAGTGATTAGTCTGTTGCTGAACATGGAGCTCTCAAATGACTCATAGGTTACAAAATCCTGGAAGCTTGTGATCATAAGGCAGTAAACTGGCAGTCCAAAAGGGGACTACTTAAGCCTTCCTCCCCACTTTATTAAATATATAAATAATAAATAGAAAAACAAATAATAATTATAAATAATTATAATCTGCCCATCATACAGAACTAATTCTCACACAATTCCTGTTAGACATGCTATTCTTTACTTTTCAGCCTGAACTTCACTGAGCCTACAGCAAGTGCTGAGAGTTTTCTTTCCAGGGGAGGTACAGTAGGAAAATAGACACAAAAGGTCTACAACATGCTAAGTAATTATTTTACCTAAGGATCTACCACTGTACTTTGATGGGTCTGTAGAGCAGTATAAAGCACCTGGATACTTAATTTTCCTTTTTGGATATTCATACCACTAATCTATCACCAGAAACGTACAAACCTCATTTAAATATTACGAGGCTGCAGAGGGTGCTCCAACACTACTTAGAGACAGTTCAATCCCCACATTCCTCTGCAAATCACCCATTGATTTTTCAGAAGTAATTAGAATTTGGAAAAAATTTTGAAGGCAGGTTAAGATTAGACTTCCCCTAACACCTTGCTTTATCCAGACAGAAAGATGATGAGAATCAAAAAAATTCTTTTTCCCCACATCACCAGAAGGTGTTCTGAGTGGGAATAACATCTAGAAAGGCAGCATTTCTCCATAACATTATCTTCTTCCTGCACCTAAGATACAAACACCTAATTGCTCCACATGGATCTAATGGACTGCAGAGTGGGGAAGGCAGGCACGTAGACTTGGAAACACGTATCATCAAACATATTGCTCCTAAGTTCCTTAAGCAAATAACGTCCCTAGAAGAAAATTCTGCTACTTTTAGAGTACCTCCTCAAAAACAGCAAAGCTTTTAGCTCTTTTTCTGATCACCCAATACCACTATAACGCGCCCTCAGTGCAGAATGAAGTGGCTTGTGCAGATAGTGCTTTACTCTTGCGGGGCGGGGTGCAGGAATCCACAAAATAAGAGAGTACCTCTATTTTTGTATCCCAGATCTTATTTTTTTATTTAGCACTGCAGAAGTTTTATTTGCTACTTTTCAAGTAAGCAAAGTGCAGATTAAAACACACACAAAAAAGTCTTATTTTGGCTAAAATTAAATTTAACAAGGATTTGTACTTATTCCCTTTCTTTTACAGTTTTTTCAATCTCATCCCAGTAAGCACACAATGGAAAGTGTTACATTATCTGACAATACTGCCATTTAAATATATTAATTCTGAGCCAGCTGATGAACATTAAATAAAGACTTTTAAAGGCTTTGAAATTTATTTTTTTTTAAATGTTGAAATAGTGTAATTAGCTGATCCTTCATTTTACCGGCTCAAAGCCCCAAATTAGCAAGTTCTAGGTTTGACAATTCATATAATGAACTTGAAACAGAACAGATATGCCAAAAACACAATAGAGTATTAACCAAATGCTTTAGTACCTTCACAAATTTTTTTTGAAAAAACAGCTAGCTCAAAGCATAAAGTACTTCAAGAACCTGAAAACCCTGCCCTTTCATAGCTCACTGTCTTGCCTCACTACCTCTACAGAGTTTTGCTTCCAGCAAATTGTCTGTGCCTTTGTCACTGTAAGCTTACTTGCATTAACATTTTATACATGTTCTGCACCTTAATGTCACCTAAAAATAACTCTGGGTGAGCCTGTTTTACGGTAAAGAATTGAATCAGGAGTGCAACTCCTAGTCCCCATGTGACTTCACCAGGGTTTCAGACTGTTCTCTGCATTACAGGAATCAACATCTTTCATACAAAAAGAAAGAGCAATAGAATAGGTGCATTTTGGATTAGGGTTTCATTTTACCATTATTTCTATTATGAATATAGCATAAGAAACAAGCACTAACGACACTGAAGATGCAGCTCCATAGTTAGTACAAGGTAATAGGAAGACCATGCTGCCACTAAAAGAGGAGTTCGTGCTACCCCTCTCCTCGATTAAGCTGACAACTAACTCTACAAAATTATACAAAACAAGGTAAATAAGTTTCCACCTGTGTCAGAAAGCTGAGCCAACGCACAACATGCCCACACAATTGCCAGTACTAGAATCACAGAATCATTAAGGTTGGAAAAGACCTCCAAGATCATCAAGAACAAGCACTTAACTCCTTATTAACAGCAAGGAGTTAAGACAGAAGCACATGGCCATAAGCTGAAGCACCAGCAGCACCTCTGCACTTCCGTTACTCTTGGTCGACTTAAAATTCACAAGGGGCGCGCACAAAGATTCTTGATAGGAGCCCTGTACTGTGAGCACTGGGGAAAAGGAATGCGTCTCCCTTTGCTCTGAAGGGATCACTACTGCACTAATACATTTGACCGTATCTTACAGTACTTCAGGGAAGATTTAGGTCATTATAATAACAAGTTGCCTAATAAGCAGTAAAAGAAGCGAGTCATAGCAGTATACAGTAACAGAGTTAAGTAATCAAGCTTTTGACACGGGGTAACGATAAGGCAGACTCACATTGTATCAGAAGAGTTTGCAGTGAACAGCTTCAAAGGTAAAGTTTAGTCATTGCTGACAAAACCTTTATCCAACGCTGCAAAACCTATATACATCACAGATGCCAGCATTTGAGACACTTGTAATTTCCTACTTCATGAGGCACTTATCACATCAACTTTTTTTTTTTTTTACACAAACAAAAAAAGTGACATCTCTAAGCAAAATACCCCACCCCAATGAAATCAATTTTCTGTACTTTGCACTTAGGACTCACAGACTGATATTTACTTGGAAGATACACTCCCCCCTCCAAATTACAGAAGCATTTCAGTAGAAGAAAACCTTTTTTCCAGCTCCAGAATCTTTGCATGTCAACATACACCAGTGATTTTACCACAAGGGGGAGATGAGGAAGACAGACAGAACTGATTGGAGGCATGGTTAGTGAGGCATTGGTTTAAACACGACTAATTAACAGTTGAAAATCACCATTACCTATCTTCCATATGTTCTCATTTGCACACAAGAGTTGGACAGTGAATCTTAACATATGGCAACATGTAAGTTGCACTCCAATCTTTGAATAGCAAAGTGCATACAATCTGGTCTGCTGCTTCAGCTGTAAAATGTTATTGCAGTGTAACCTAAAAGGAAAAATAATCTCATACAAAGTAGTGGACAGGGAAAAATAGCTAATGAGGAATAAAAGGGCTAAGAAACCCCCAAATTAAGCTTATCTGGCTAGTTTGGCCATTGGCTTACATTTAAGGGCACTAAATAACCTCATCTCACCTTCATGCCTCGGTCCCCCATTTGAAAGCTAGGGAGAATGACTATTTGTATTTGAAAGACACACAGATGATACACAAGTTTTGCACCACACACAACACACATGCACACAGAGAGAGAGAGAGATACAGACACAAAGAGAAATAACTATAAAAAGAGCTGGAACCAACCTCACAGTATTTCATTGCGTGACCTGACTGATAACAAATTACTCTGGGCTTAAGCAAAAATTGTGCTTAGCTTGCTTACCTTAAAACTAATGTTTCCAGGAGAAAGTGTGTCACCTATTAACTCTTCAGGAGCACTCATGAAGTATTATTTATGATAGTCTTACACAGTTTATCTTTTTTCAACAAGCAGGAATTAAGATCTATCAGAGACATTTTTTTCTAAACTAATAAAAAGCTTATTAAGCACCAGTCAAGTCAGCTGAATTTAAACAATTTGCCTCTTTGTTTCATGTAGGAAACAAAAGGAACTAGGCACCTTCAGTTCACCTACATTTGTTTGTTGACATCAGAACAATACATTATATGTATGTGTATATATAGATTGATACACATATTACATCAAGAAATTAACATTTTTAATGTACAGTAAAAAATTCTTTTAATTTCTTATACTGAAAAACATGTCATAGCTTTTTTAAAAAGTTACATCCCAGTTCCATATCTAAAAATACTTTAAAATTCAGAGGTATGAGTTATTTTAACATTAATTTACTGGTTTCTTGTTACGAACTATACACAGCACTGTCTACTATGGAAGTGCCAAATAGTAACTCTCAAAGTTCAATAGGGAAAGAAGAAATCAACTGAAAAAAAATAGATACAACCCAAGGCTAAGGCCTTCTTAAAGAAACTCATTATCAAAGGAGATACTGTGGCCAATTAATTCAGAAAACATACCTTTAAAAATAACTGGACAAAAAAATTAAAGTGTCCAGGGAACAAATATATGCTCTGAAATAAAGATAAATGCCCAATAACAAGCCTTGCTTCCTTGCCTCTTCTAGCAAGAGAAGTGGAAAAGAGAGCCTACTGCCTTTCTACTTCCATACCTGTCTTCCTCCTGTCACCAGTACTATCCAGTATAGTATTTGTCAAGTATCCTGATTGAAATCAAGAGGGAAAAAAATTTGTAGCAAGTCTGCAATTATGTACAAAACCCCCCAAAAATTCTAGGGGGGAAGTAATGTCTTTGTTAGGGAAAGAGAAGCCATCGCAAACAGTGAACAAAACTTTTCAACATAGAGAGGTATGATATAGGCTAAGGGAAAAAAAAAAAAACACAAAACCCAACAATAATAAAAAACCCACAAACAAAACCCCATTAAATCAAAAGCCAGTCTTACTGAAATGGAGAACATTTGCTCTGGATATAATTTATCTTCCTCAAATATATGCAATCAGCTGCTTAGACCAAACGAGTAGGAAAAAAAGTACCATAAAACTACAATCAACACCCTTCCATAAAATGCCTCCAAAACACCCCCATGCTACCTGAAATCAGTCTCCAACATGAACACATCAGTTCTGAACAAAATGCTCAATAATCACTTCAATATAAAGAAGATTAGACAAATTAACAATTATAACAGTGAACACCTGTCAATAAACAAACAATATGCACATTTTAATATAAAGCACATCAAATAACCTGCCCTCTTCCAATTATTTGCTGGTGATCATGACATAACATTCTTACGCTGAATTTTATACAAAAATTTTAAGATAGCTATGAGGTGCACAGGAAGATCATTCCTTGAAAGTACCTTGAAAGAACCCACTGCTACCTGTAAGTCTTCAGAACAGACCTCCAGATTTGGCCAAACTCACCACCAGAAGCATACATATCAAATGGAAACAAAACTCCCAGAAAAATCCATGTGAAACTTTCTAGTACCTCTTTAAAATCAGCCAACGGAGCCTATGCTCCAAGAATGCAATACATTTCATCTATGGCACCACACGTCCTCACAGGATCTACACTCATGTAACTACACCATCATGTGTTCAAGGATGAACATGGATCAGCCATCACTAAGGGACACAGAAAAACCTAGTCACTATTTCCACTTCATCTCTTATGTCTCAGTGAGGACAGGCAACATTTCTTAAAACACAAAGCAAAATAAATCATGGGTTCAAGATGAAATTTGTTTGACAGCCCTTAACATTTTTTCCTACTCCTTACATTTTATCAACTCTTCCTTATTCCTGAAGGACTTTCATCCATCTTGCACCACAACATGACATCATTTCAATTGCGTCAAGGTATTTTTGTAAGGCTGTCAACTACATCAGGTATACTGGTCCAGCTTTGTAAAAAATACTTAAAAAAATAAATATGTTCACCAGTGCAGACACTCTTGATACATGAATCTTGAAAATAAAGTAAAAGCAGACAGTGCTTTGAGAGGATTTGGAGGTTTTTAGAGGAAGCATGTTCTTATTTGTATGGTAAGAGCACACAAAACTCCAGCAACTGGACTAATACAGCAAGGTGAAATTTCTGCCAGGAGAATGGTGCTTACAGAAGGAGAATTAGAGAAAAAGGCACCGATATGAGTGCCCATACCGTTCCTAAAAAAAGATTCCTAGATGACAAACATGCAAGACCCCTTTTATGCTCAGCTCCTTTAATGGGAGGATACAATAACCTCAATAAACTGGGTTTTTGAACATCTGATGAACTTCAGAATTTCAGTCAGGAAACATTTCCTACATTAAAAGGTTTACAAAGGAAGGTGAAAATTAGAAGAATGCAAAGCAGAAATGCAGAACACCCTGAGCATCCGGTTAGTTTAGCTACAACCACCTATAATTCTTAGAGATCAAAGTGCCAGTCAATGGCAGGAATTAACACATTCCAGCATAAACATCACCCCAATTTAAATTAACCTGTGTCTCATTTGAAAATAAAGAGCAGGCATTTTGAAAGAGTAGAAGAGTAATCCTCCTTTTTTTCCTCTCTCAAACTATTTTTCTTACATTTTTATCCCAAGCATTTTCTTCACCCCTATCCTTTTCACTTGTCTCCCTTTCAGTGTCCTTTTCCCCAGTTGCCTTCCTTTCATTCACCCAGTGTGGTGTACAGGGAACCAACCTGATGCTCACTCTTACTTCACTCATTCTGAACAGCTATCAAGTATGGATGAAGGCCCTGTGAGAGAAAAGAAAAATGAGTTTATGTCCTATAAAGAGCCAAGTAGAGGTAGTCCCTACACGACGCTTTCAGAGGTCAGCAGTCCTTGCTGTAGATTGTTAGGCACTTTAACAGCCTCACTGCAGAATCCTATTTCCTTTCATAACTCGGTTCCTGTCGATGAGCTTTTTAAGGCACCTTACTCCTAAACAGGATCAAAAGCAATAATACTACAGGGAGTAGAGGATGGTGAATGTAGAGGAACTGGAGTAAGAACCACCATCAATAGAATCAGAAAGATCAAGAAAAATTGCCAGGCTAGAAGCCTGAGGAAGTAATGCAAAAAAGTAACTACTGGGGAGAGAAGGAGGAAAATCCTATAGCCTGCAGGGTAGAACAGAAATACACAGTCAGAATGTAGCAAGTCTGACCCACATCATCAAAACGAATAAATAAGAGCAAGACCTTCCAGTTATAGCAGCAAGGTGTACTGAGACAGGAAGGCTGTATCTAAGTTGCCCAAACAGTCCCTCTCCCGTCAAAACTCACTCTTTCCTATATCCTAAATCTAAACCTCTGAAATGCATTACAACTCTTGTCACTCGCCTGTTTTCGAACAGCAGGCAGCTGACATTGCCTCAAAGGAAAACTGTGTTCTATTACCCCGAGCTATCCATCAGACATAGGTTAAGTGCTTTGCTTTAGCTGACTTGGGGATAGCTTGAGTTTATAGGATTCAACAGCTTCAGCTAGCACGGAATGCAGCAGCTCACTTCCTCAATGCAAGCAGAGGGCATATTGTCATTATACCAAATATCCCTGGCATGTAATTTTAGATACAATAAAGAGTTGGAATATTTGTTTTCATCTTGAAAGTAAAAAAAAAAAAAATTCAGCTGAGAACAGGTAAGAAACTCCAATTTAGCAGCATCCTCCAGTAAAATGACCAGGCTCTAGAAACTTGCTCTTTCACATTGGCCAGTCTTCAAAACATGAGCCTTCAATTAATTTAACATCATTATTTAAAAATAGTTTTACTGAATGAATTTAAATGTCACTAGCACAACTGCCATAAAGTAGATCTTCATAACTATTAAGGCAGTTAGATAAAGCATGTCAAAAGTATTTTCACTGTTTATTTTTCAGTTCAGTAGGAAAATATTCTTCTTTGGTCCAATGCAGAGGGTATTTTTGGCAGGTTTGGTTTTTTTCGTTCTTCTAAATAACCTAGAAAGAATGCATTGTGATCATTAAAAAGCATTTTTTTCCAAATCCTGATAAGTACCACCATATGGGAGGAGGAGGGGAACAGAATCTAAACACCCAAAACAAGTTTCCAAGAGAAAGAGAAGAAGATAGTCTGCAGGACAAGAGACACATTAGGTGACATCAATGGCTGCTTGAGAAAGTTTATGAAGAAAATGCTTACCTCACTAGAATGAAACTCAGCTTTAAGCACTGAGAAGTCAGTAGTCATTCTGGAGACCAGAAGTATAAATGAATTGAAAACCGATTAGACATTTCAAGGAAAAATGTTCAGGAGCTATTGAATTATAAGGGTACAATCTGCAGCTCAGGAAACTTCTATGCTGCAGACTACCACAAGTTTAAGAGAAAGCCCAGGGGAAATATCAGTTTCTATTCATCTCATCTTTTTTCCCCAGGCATCTGTTACAGGACACTGAGAAAAAGATAACCACCAGACATCACACCAGGCTCGACAGACCTTTGATCTGATATGGTATGACTCTGCTCACAGTAATCCAGATCAAAAATAATTTTGCAAGGTGTATGTATTTCTCTCGCATCAGAGTAATTAAGAACAGCCAAGCAATTCTCTTAATAGACAACTGCAATAGTCACCTACTTCCCTTTTTCAGACACAGGTAAAAAAACGAAGGCTAAGAAACAATATGACTGCAGGCAATTATCTTCAGCCAGCTGCAGAGCTAGAATAAAACAGCAAAGAATTACTAGTTTCCACACTTTTGTTCAAGCCACTAGATGGTGCTTCTAAAATGAAGTAATTCAGTATGCAAAAATCTAAAAATGAGTAACATATGCCAATTTATAAGTTGCCTTCCTCAGGATTGTTATCAATAGCAGTGATTAATGTGGTTCAATAGCTGCAGCCTCTGATCAGACAGTAGCAACAAGAATAATTAAGCAGATAATTGAGATCAAAGATCTGATCATGAAAATAGTGGATTTCCAAAAACCCAGTAATTGCTGTTTCCCTTAAGTAAGAAAAACTTCTTATTCTTCTGTCTTTGAAAGTCATTAGATGTTAACATAAATATTGCATTAAATAACAAGTTCTGTCCACAAACTGCTGTGCCCAAAGGCTTTGATTACTGTACGGCATCAGTAAAAAGAAGCTTTATGCTACCAATAGCATTTACCTTTTCTTTCACTCTCCATTCAAGTGGTTTTCTCTAAGACATTTTTCCCACAATTGAACTTGCTCTAGTTCTCTTCTGTAAAGATCAAACCCTTCACTTTTAAGATTCTGAAATTCTAGCTAAAATAAGATGCTAACTGCTTTCTACCTATCATTCTGTAAAATCATC
Organism: Phaethon aethereus; assembly: GCF_964289735.1. Classification (NCBI taxonomy): domain Eukaryota; kingdom Metazoa; phylum Chordata; class Aves; order Phaethontiformes; family Phaethontidae; genus Phaethon; species Phaethon aethereus. Next base: position 75,375,501 of record NC_138578.1, on the reverse strand, counting down.
TTTCCTTTTTCATTCACTCCCCCAAAACTAGTCTCAATTTTGCTTGCCTACTCCAGCAGCTTCAGCCTTTTTCATTTCTGACCATTTCCTTCCATCAAAACAACACTTAAAATAATCCTTGCTCTTCCTGCATCTCATTCTACTGACCCAACTTTAAAAACGCTCTTCGCCGTATGTTAAGCACATAGTCAACTGTGTAATTTTTACTATCTTCCGTTCTTGTAGAGTTCACACTTCTATTATCTTTAAAGACCTCTTCCTCTTTTTCTACTTACAACCAATTTTTTCCAACTCAAATTCCTACAAACGTGTTTCCTCTCATCTTTTAAAAAAAATAACTCCGTTTTGACTATTTCCTATTGTATTTCACATCTTTTACTTCTTAGAGTCAGCTCTGCCACTAAGCAATCCTGACAACACTACTGAGAAAGATTACCTTATGCATAGCTTTTAATGTTCAACACTCACCTAGGACTTTTTTTTTTTTAAACACTTGTGTAAATTAATGCAGAAACTCCTAGAGGTCATTTGATACTGGGGTTTTTTTGCCATTAGTTCTCACTTTTCTACTTTACAGGATTGATCTTGATCCCCTGTGAATGCTCTCTCCTACTGGCATGGGATCTTCTTCCAAAATACCCAGTTACTATCTCTTGTTTTAAATCCATTTTTTAAACTAGCATACCTATTTTTTTTCCAAAATCAACTTTAACAACTATTATTAGCAACTATTATTACTAGCTGTGGCTTACTTTTGCAAGATGTAGCTTAGTAAGAAGGCCCTTAAAGTTAGAGAAAGGCACTACGCATGAACACAGAAACAAGCCTTCTCCACGTACCAGCCATTCCACTTATCCCTAAATACTACTTTTGATCAGAGAGCACCATTGCTGAAGCATGTTAACAGGAAGCAAGAACCTCTTGCCTTGAAGGTGGATCTGCTCACCCAGCTGCAGAAAGTAATTATCAGATTAAAAAAAAGAAACCAATGAAAAGTATTTCAGAACAAATACCCAGGAAGATAGCAACTACAGTTCTCAGCATCTCCAAGCACTCCAGAGGGAGAAGGCACATAACCTCCGAAGCATATGAAAGAGGTCTGCTGAGTACCTACTTATCAGTAAGTGTTCACTCCTAGGTACAAGTTGAGGCCCTTTCCATAAACCCATCTTCACACCCCCGTGGGAGTTACACAGCCTTTTACTTAAAACAGACACTAACTCCACAACTGTACCTTGGCCAATCTTAGATAAAGATGTGTTTAAAAAAAAAAAAAAATCATACAAAACCTCCAGGCTTATGCAAGCCTTGTGAGCATCATTTAACTGGGACAAAACACTCACAAAGCAGTATCTTTACTACCAAGGACTGTGAATTTTGTGTGACTTATAGGAACATAAAGAAGTTCTTCAACATTTACGACACGAAGTCCTCATTCTTTTATTGTGTAAAAGAAACTAGGAGCAAAATTAGGTTAGCGAATGCACAACTGAAATATCAAAAAAAGAAGGTAAGGTCTAGTGAAAAACACATGTTCCTTGGCTTTTGTTTCCCAGGTAAACGTTTATTCAGATTCATAGATGTAAACACAAAATAAGCAATATTTAAAAAAAAAAATTAAAAAGTAACAAACACTAAAGGTGTTTCAGTCTGTTACGCTAAACAGATTAATAACATCTTGAAGTTGTGGTTAGAGACAGATTATTCCCCCCCTTCCTCCCCATCAAACACTAAACAGTTCTTTCAAAATATAAATACACTTGAGCTCAATTCAAGAGAGCTACCCCAGTGAGATAAGTTACCCACGCTTTTTTCAAGCTAATCTCTAGATTTAAGCAGCAACATTCACAGAAATTATTCTGCATACTTTGGATATCAAAAGCATTTCAAAACTCTGCAAAATCAGTCCAGTTCTGTATTTTTGCTGGATGCTCAGATCTGCCCAGGAGCAGGTTCTGACCTGACACCTGTGGAATGCTCCAGCAGCAGAAGGTACAAGATAAGAAATTCCCTGACATGACAGGAAATATGTCTATTGTATCCATGCATAGAGACAAATATTTTGATTTAGAAGGAATCATCCTTTTTCTCAGAAAGGTGGCAGTGCCTGGGAAGCCTGCAGTGTCCTGAGGAGGTCAAACAGAGTGGCCATTGTTTCACGAGTGTGCTGCAGTTCAGGAACAGTATTGCTTCAAATCACTCCTCTGCATTTTCTCCTGGTTCAAAAGCAAACACCACCTCCCCCTCCAAAAACTTCACGCATTCAATCTGCAGTACCCAAAAGGAAAACACATCTTACAGAAAACATTTAAAAAATTAAATAACAATTGATGTGGTGGAGGAGGCTGGAAGCAAAATCTCATCTCTGCTCCGTCTCTAATACATCAGTTAAAAGTCTGCCTCCTACCAGCTACAGAGATCACGTCACTGCTATTTATTTCATTCTACAGTTACCTCTACCATCGGCATTTGATCTGGGTTATTAAAATCTGGTATATCAGCATACCTGAAGAATAGGGCTGGACAGGAAGAGCGCTGACTGCACCAGGATCTAGGAAAGTCATGCTGTTCTCGTGACATGCTCACAATATTAGTCAAGACTTTCCACTTCCTACACCCACATTTTCTCTCCCATCCGTGGTACATTCAGGGAGAGATGCAGCAGTTACCAAGTAAATACCTCTGCCTAGATGCACGTCCCTGCATCTCACAGTAACTTGACGATTATCCTGATAGTGATTAACAAGATGGAATTACAAAACTATCTGCTCTATTCCATTTCCTCGTCTCCCCCATCTACAAAGATTAAGATGGATTAGTTCACATATTCTGGGGTTGGGTTTTTTTAGGAAGAATTATGAAACAGTTCCCCTGGGATTAAGCTAAACCATATATTCACACTCCTGAACGGGCTGTACCATCAATTTGCTGCGCTCTGATGCCAGCCCCCTCTGCCTTCGAAAGTATCTTTGAATGGCAGAGCCATAGGCCAAATGCTCAGTAGCATCAAAATCTGCTGCCACGCAGAGGTTCTATTATATGATATTAAGATCTGGAATACTTCATAAGAAGCATTCTCCATCACTGGTAGTAGCAATATCTAACTGATAAAATGTACCTGGCATCTGAAGTACTTAACAGCATATTATAACTAAGCAACACAAGTCACTAGTGGTGATAGCCCCCAGCAGAATAAATATTCAAAATTGTCATCTTCAAAGTGCATCATATTCAAAAATGTTTCAAAATGGACTGTGGAACCCACTAACCTTATGTGAAGGAATCCTAAGGATTCCTTGACAAAATAGGAAAGCAAGTAGTATAACCAGTAAAGTTAGTCTCTAAATGCGGGCTCCTCCATTTTACTTTCTAACCAAAAAGTGCTGTTGAAGCTTCTGTGTGTTTAACTATATTATCCATACAAATCCAATAGGCACAGGAGAAAAAAAAAAGCTTATTTTTGAAGGAACACATATTATTACAGTTTACCAGTAGCCCATTTTGAATAAAAGCACAAAAAGTGCTGTTGAAGCTTCTGTGTGTTTAACTATATTATCCATACAAATCCAATAGGCACAGGAGAAAAAAAAAAGCTTATTTTTGAAGGAACACATATTATTACAGTTTACCAGTAGCCCATTTTGAATACAAGTACAAAAATGATGTAATAAGCTACTGAAAATAACGAAAACTATCTGCAAAGGTAGTATACACTCACAGCAAAAGAGACACGTTGCTGGTTTTAAACTAACAGTAGTAAATGTTACATATATGAGGCCCAGTGTCATGCAACAGGCTTGGGAAATTCATTTACCACATAAAAGTCCCACAAAAATATAAACATATACTGTTTGACACAGACCTTGTATGCTGTATGTTCAGCATCCAACACAGGAACAGCATATTAATAAGTAAGTTTTATAATAAGAAGATGAAAATGCAGTTGGAAAGAAAGTTAATGTGAAATCTAATTAGTTTTGATAAAAAATAGTGACAAAAGCTATATTTGGAATTATTTCTTCTGCATTTAAGATTACCAATATTTCTTTTTTTTCATTAACTCTTAGTTGTTCCTTGGTATAAAAGATAAATAACAAAGTTTATTGAAAGCTACCTGTAATTTGCTACTATATTTTCAGTTACTTCACCTCTAAATTACTTTCCTTTCAGTTATTAGCAGCAATATCAGACAAGTATGTGTTCTTCAACAGTACTCACCAGGGTTATGACTACATACAAAATCCATAAAGCCAGCAAAATCTGAACTTCTATTTTGCACTATCACCTCGACTTTTTTTTTTTTTTTTAAACCCAGCATACTGGCTGTAATCCGAGCGAAAGAATTGTGTGCATGGAAGACTTACAGAAACAAGGCTTAACGCTATTACTTAAATTAAAACGTAATGAAAAAAAAAAAAACACGGGTAGCGACAGACAGGGACAAAGAATTAAATCAAGTGCTTCGTAAGGTAAGAAAGTACACTGACTGCTGCAACGCCTGGAGGAAAAAAAAAGGATGCTGTAGATGTTCAAAATCAGTAATGCCCTTCATACACGATCTGAACATCACATGTGAGACAAGATCACTCTCCAGACAGTTGTTATTTAACTCGTGCCAGATGATGATAATTTAATTCCAAAGCAAGCTATGATTCTTGGATTCCTTCCAAGAATTTCAAAACGAAAAGAAATGAGCAGAAAACACACACCTACAGAGCACCATTCAACAATTTTTTTTTTTTTTTTTTATGAAGTAGTTCTCGGTAGGACGCCGAGAGCCGAGCAGGAGCCTCCGAACCGCCGGCTATACGCAGACCTCGGGGAAGAGCCGGCAGCAGGTCGGCCGAGGAGCGCCCGCCGGCCCGGCACAGCCCCCCCGGCGGCTCCGCGGGGCCGGGGAGAGCCCCCTGCCCGCCCCGGCCCCAAGCAGCCCCGCGGCACACGCTCTGCTTTGTCATCTCTCCCCCCGCAGCGGGCGAGCGGGTCCGCGCACGCCGGTACGAGCCGCTCGCCCGCTCCGCGGCCCCGCGCGCCCCGACCCTCCCGTGGAACCGCCACGGACCACGTCCAGCAGGACCCGTCCCAAAACAAGCGGACCTACCCGGCTCCGCGCCGACCTCACGCACCTCCTCGGTGGCGGCGGCGGCTCCCGGCTAAGCACCGCCGCGAAACGACCCACGGCCGCCAGCGCCGCGGCTGCGCGCCTGGTCCGCGTCCCACCGCCGCGCCTCAACTTCCCAAGCGCGGGCTGGGGGTGACCCCGGGGGGAGGCGAGCCGAGGTACCGCTGGGCAGCGGCGGGCAACGGCGGCTCCTCACAACTTACCTTGGGTTTGTAGAGCCACTTTCTGAACCTGTTCATCATCACCGCGGCCGCTGCCACCCCGCCGCCTGCCGCTGCCACAGGGGCTGCCGTCTCCCCGCCCGCGCCGCTCGAGGGACCGGCGCGAGCCCTGCCCCTCGCCGGGAGGCTCCGCCGGCTGGTGGTCGTCGCCGCCGCCGCCGCCGCTCCTGCTCCTCCTCCGGGCAGTGGCCGCCAGCCGCTGCGGAGCGCGGGCGCCGCGCGCTCGCCTCAAAGCAGGGACCGGCCGCCGGCACTGAGGACTCCGCGCCTCGCTGACAGCCCCCAAAACATTGCGTGGCCGGCAGCAGCGCCCCCCGGCGCATGCGCGCGGGCTGGCCCACTCTCTCCCTCCCCGCTGGCTCCTGTCCCCGCGACCAATCGGATGGCGGCCGGGGACGGCCCCGCGGAGAAGTCGCCCCGCCCACTCGACTGCTCATTTGCGTAACACGGGAAGGGGGGCGGAGAGACTACGTGCCCCAGCATGCCACGCCCAGCAGCCGGAGGCGCGGTGGAAAGCCCCCGTAGCCCGATGGATGCCGGGACTTGTCTTCTCCGCGGCCAAAGCTGAGCGTGGCCGTTTGAGGAGAGCAAGCCCCTACTTGGGACAGTCATCCCTACCCGAGCGCGTGGTAATCGGATGATTGATTACAGCAGCCCGTGAGCACAAAAATCGAGGAGTGGCGGAACGAGTTGCTTGGCAACGGCAGCAAACAATCGCCGCCATCTTTTTTCCCGGCCGGGAAGTTCTTTGCCCCCTATCGGGCCGTTCCCCAATACGAAAGCGGGCGCGCGGGAGAACTACAGCTCCCAGCAGCCCCTGCGCCCCTTAGCAACGGCGCCGGGCCGGGCCTGGCCGATCCGCCGGCAGCTGCAGCCGAGTCTCTGCGGCTGGAAGGTCCCGCCGCGCTGAGAGATCGGTGTTGGGCTCCGGCGGGGACGTAGGCGGCCGCCCGAGTTGGCAAGGGCAGCCAGGTACGGGACCGGGCAGCGCCGGGTTGCGGGGCCGCCCCTGGGGGCGGGGGCCGCTGCGCGCTCGCGCATTTACCTCAGGCGGCGGCGCCCGCCCTGGGGCGCGGGGTGCCGCACCCCCGCGGCCTCACGGGCGTCAGCCGGCCGCAAGGTAGCTGTCACCGTATGTGATACCTCCGAAAACAAAAATGGGTGCAATGCGCGATGTCTGAAAGTGTCAGGTGCCCTGGGCAGGCTTGTGACTACTTCACTCGTTTATACGTGCGTATAAATACAACAGAAAATATTAACGGGGCCTGTGTTACACTATAGGCAGGGTTGTTGGGCTTTGCTCCCAGAGCTTTCATGAACTGTTCTGATTTCGGGCAAGTAGCCAGCCTTGGTGTCCTTTGGCTTACCTATCTCGTAAATACAATACAGCTTATTTGCTGAAGGTTTTGTACAATGAATATTTAATTGTAAAGTTCTACAAGGTATTAGATAAAAAAATACTGTGTCTTGTCAAGTAAAATACCTCCGGTAGGTATGCAAAACACTGAATTATATGCAAATTAAAAATAAATATAAGGTCCAGGCTATAGCTGCTCAGGGTGAGTGTTTTCCATCTGATGCTTTGCTGCCTTAAGGGAGGAATCTGCTGAAAAGAGGACCTGTGCCCAGAACTGCTCTCTGCTACACTCAGGTGACTGTCAGCGATGTGGAAAAGTCCAGAATAAATGAGAATGGCAGGGTGTAACCATTGGGACAATTGCACCCTATATTCAGTCGCTCTTTTTCTAGCACGCAGCTGAGAGAAACACCTATTCCATTTTGAGCAGAAGCTACTTGATCTGACTGAATTTTGCAGGGAGGCTTAGTTCAGCCCACTTTTTAAGGACGGCTTTCATCAGAGGAAATGCAATAGCAGTCTTTCTGGAGGAGCAAATGTAAAACCTGACAGCATCTTTCAGGTCATTGAAACCAGTCCCTACAGTTCTGGCTAGTCTTATCTTATGTAATTGCTTTCAAAATGTCTCCAAGCTTCGTTGTAAATAAGGCTAAGTCACACTCTTACCTCCTTTAACTGAAATTCTGCATCAGATAATGGAATAAAATTTCTACCATGTAGTACATAGTATAAACTTATATAATTTTTATACATAGCAATTAGATTATTCTCCTAAATGGCTGTGTGGAAATAAAGGTGCATGTCATAACACAAAGCATTTTATTCCTGATGTATATATTTTAAAGTGTTGATGATAATAATAGCAATTTGTTTAAATGCAGTCACAAGTGAAGTTCTTTCTATTAAGAACCCCTGTATGCTCAGAGTTCTCAAGGCATTAACTGTATGTCTTAGTTTTCATATTCCAGTTTTTGGTTTTAATGATTGTTATTTGGAGGGAAGGGGTTCAATATCAGCATGTACAGAGCATGAGAGCTCAAACTTATTTCTGATATGCGAGAAGAAAAAATATTTGTCACTGGTAGAGCTGTTGGAGCGTGAATTATGATTCAGTCTGAATGAGTACAGAGGTATTTCTCTCTCCTTTATCCAAAATGCCTTGTGAGCGTAAGAACCTTGGCAGGTGCAGAGAGCTCATGAGTCTCAGGGGAGTGGAGAAATGGTGATTCCCCCTGTGACAGACACAGCAGCACCTCTTCTTTTCTATTTTCCATCACTTGTCATCATCCAGCCCTGTCTTGCTGGACATTTTTTTAATTGGACATTTTGTCTTGGTCATACCAAGTAGCTAAATGCCTATATGGAACATAATCACAGACAAACTCTTTTTTTCAGTGGTTTGAGACTAGTAATTAAAAATGCTGTTTAGGCAATTATTATTGAGTATGATAGTGCTGAGAGGCAGGGTACAAAAACACTGTATCAGGAAATGTTGCAATATCCTTTTACAAAAAGAAATGAATTCTCTTTACCACAGTGGGAATGAATCATCTTGATCAAGCATTCTTTTCTAACATCAGAATATGATGATATATAAAATGCAAGTATGATTTTAAAATATGTATTTTTATTCTCACTGTGGAATATTACTTCTGTGCTCATTTTTTCCCATTGCTAAACCAAATTAATGACTTTCAGCCCTGATCATTACTATCCTTGGTCTTTCATACACACTGTGGATGTGTATAAACAAATGAATTATAGTTCTTGTCACGCAAACATTAAAATCTAGGTATCCAGTTCTGCAGAGTCTCATACATATGAGCAAGACATCATTCAAGATAGATATAATCCAGTCATTTCACAAACAAAGCAGCAAGCATAAAAAGTTCCCAACTGCTGTGCCTTCAAAAACCTTGACAGTGGCCTAAACTACTGATCTGTCATGATCGATGCCCACTTTGCTGACCAACACTGTCTCATTGCTTCCTTATATTCCCCATCTCTCTATTCCTATTCTTTTGTTGTTAATTGTCATTAACAATATGTGATAAGATTTAAGACTAAAATTTTGCTTTCAGTTGCATCACGCCAGGAAGAGTAAAGTATTAAATAGGACCTGTATAGTACACATGCAAAAATTCATGCTTTTCTCTTATATTATCTCTAATTTCATCAAATAACCTGGTACAGAAACCATTTTAGGTATCATCCTAAGGATCTTTTGAGGCATTTGCAGAATAAGAAATATGTAATTATGTCTTCTACTTTATTGATGTTTGTACTGTATTCTTATTTCTCCTGTTAGCTGTGCTGAGTGACTGTGATTTTGAAAGCTTGACCTAAATGTTCTCTTCTACATTACTGCAGTATATCTTCTCTATGAGCCTATCAACATTATGCTACAACTGAAAGAAGCATGAAAAATTAATGATTTACTATATTTATAGGATTCTCCATGGTGAAGATGGTCAGCCATGGAAAACATATTGCAATAATAGTCCAACAGCTTAACAAATTTAACCCTGAAAATCAGAGCGTGGAGGATTTCTTGAATGAATCAGCTAAGATGTTGCAGGTATATTGTTTCAGTTGGTCTTACATATCTTACTGTGTTTTACTATGTGATTTTAAATATAAAGATCTGTTTTCTGACATGTTGTAACCTTCACAGATTTTCCTTACAGTGACATTTTTCATTCATGACTAAAGTCCAAATTTCTTATGGTTATCACCAGAAAAACAAGGAAGCAAAGATCAGAGTCATTGAGTAACTGTTTGGGTAGCAAGAAAAGATGGGGAAAGCAACAACTTCCTAAATTGGACCTGACAATGATAGGAAAAGCTCCTCTTCGATTTCTGGCTAGGCTGTTTTGTAGTTTCCTGTGTCCTTTTCTCCTTCCAAATGGAAGTATCTGTCAGCAGCACCTGTTTTGTATATATGAATGCAGTTCAGAAGCTGGCTCACAGGATCAGGTACTCTTGCTTTGAGGGCATCAGTGACCATCAGAACAGTGGGACAGAAGGCAAGTGACAGTGAATCAACTACCTGATTTTAATCTAACACTGCAAGTATAACCAGACCAAGATTTGCCAATATGTAGCTATACTGGCTGAAACAGTTCCCATCCTTTCCTGACCACAGCCTGAAACCTCTTCCCATCTCTCTGTCCTCAGGGCCACCCTGACTTGTGCTGATGCAGTTACTGCATTGAAACAGCTTTAGAAAATCACTGAGGGAAGCCAGTGATATTGTTTAGACTGCTATTGTCTGTGCATGCCATGTATTATCAAACTACATTGCCAGAGCCCTGATTCCACACTGCCGTGCAGCTCAAGTGCTCCTTTCCACTCCTGATAATAAACCACTGCTATTCCAGCTGGGTAGTCTTTTACATTGATTTTGCATAAACACAAATGACTACAAGAATATATTGAAAATATTAAAATCAGAGGCTAAGACAGTGGATCCATACACATTTCTTGGGCGTTTGCTTTCTTAAACAGTTTCTACTCAGGCTCCCAGCTTCTGCTGCTGCCCTCCTGCCTTGTGGTACTGGGATAACCCTTTGTGCATTCATATGCTGAATTACATCAGGGAACTGATAGAGTTTCAAAATAATCATTCTTCACTGGGCAGAGAGCAGGGAAATTCAGCTGCCACTGCTGCGAAAATAAATACTTGTAAAAATTAATATTCAGATCATTGTTCTTCTCAGCCCAGGAAAGGTGATACAAAGACAAAAGAAGCAGTAACTCCATTAAAGAAACATGAAACTCAACTTTCATAATAAACCCTTTCAAAAAGGGGAGGAACAGGGAGTATAGCTGATGCCAAAGATAAGGCAAAAGTTTTTCTCTGGGGTAGTTTCAGTTCACTTACTACATAATATTTTTGCTGAAAAGTAAGATCTATTTTTATATAAAATTCAGCTTTATTTCAGTACCAAATGGGTGATTACAATTCATCATGGAAAATTCACTTCACTTCTTTCTTTTCTATTTCATAGTAGGCATATGATCATAAAAATATTGTAGCATTTTTGTATACATGATTTCCAGGCTTGGCCACTTACCAATTACCCAATATTAACTAACCTGTGCAGAAACTTCCTCCAGTTTGTATCCTGATTAACATTAGCACTTTAAATCACAGACTAGATTCAAGACTGTATGTCTCATGCTAGCAGCATGACAAATAGCAAACCTAGTGTTGTGTGCTACTGACCAGACAAAAATCAGGAGGGTCAGATTCCAAGAGCACAGATCTAAATAATTGCAAGAGATGACTCTCTGTATTTATTTACTTACTTAGGCATGCAGTGTATCAGACTTGACTTTTCTACAAGTTACTATCTTCTATTCTATTAGACTTTTCTAATCGGTCAATTAGTTTTCCATCCCCTAAAAGTACAGTCAGATTCCAGTCATTATCAATACTGTATGTTTCATTCATATTATATATCTTTATTGTATTTGAATGTTTTATAGTCTTTATGTCATTCTGATATGATACCTGAGGTGTCTTGTTTTATTCTGTGATAATCTCTTGATGGCCTACATAAAATATGCTTGTTAGCTATTGGTCAGCTGTTTGTGGTTGCTCCTGGTGAAACCAATAATTTTGGGCTAGATTATTTTTCTCAAAATAAGAAGACAGCACACACAGGTCATTCCAGAATATGTTCAAGGGAGTTTAGCACCCCAGTAGTGTCTCTGCCAGGCTGCGGGAGCCACTACAGATGCCAATGTTGTCAAGTGCCAGATCCCAAAGATCAGTACCTCTGACAGCCACACATGCTCTCTTGAACTGCAAGTAGCAGATAGCAAGGGATATTTTGCAGAGCAAAATCTCTGTCAGAATGAAGTAGGTTTCGAAAAGCAATATAAATTCTTGCAGGCGCTGAAAGTCAATAAAACTACTTATTTGGAAATCTAATAAATTAAATGAGGAGATGGGCATCCTTGGCTGGTCAGAAATGGGGCATGATATCAGTAAAGAATAAGAGGTAATGGGTAGCATGGAACTGAGTTGTGAAGCTTCTTGATAGCAAAGACAGGCAGCTTTCATTCATGTCCTAGAATCAACTGTGAGATGCTAGGTGTTGTAAGTGGGTCAAAACAATGGACTAGCAGAACAATCTTAATGATAGAATGCCAGATAGCTGATTTGCTAGCAAAAGATTGGGTTAGTTAAACCCAGGAAATAGATGTTTATTACAATAAAATAGAAAATTCTGAGACACTACCTTAGATTTTTTGCTATGGAAAATACTACTTGAAACCTACTGTTCAAAAAGAGTAAAGAAGATGTGCACATAAACTGGTTATGATATCCTGGAGGGTAGTCTACATGAAGTTATGGGTATGGCTGACAGGCAGGGTGGCAATAGTACCAATAAGGGAGGAAAGAAGTAGCATGAGTGCACTGAAGGTTTTTTTTTAGCATTGTTGAAATTAAGCTGACAACAACAACAAGGAAATGTCACAGAGAGAGGCCAGCACGTTAGACTGTAGTTTAGGGTTCTTATTTGTGTACATGATAAACGTGGATATGTTATGAAAGGAAGTTGGATTTAGACCCAAGGGAGTGAGTCTAGAAGGCACAATCTGTCTTGATCAAAATATCCCTGTCAACTATCTACCAGGGGCATAAGACCATTCTTGTGGGAATCCTTGCAAATTAAAGCAGTAAAAATTGTTGGTGAAGTGAGGCACAGGAGAAGTGAATGTGGGCAAGCAAATATATGTTAAAATTAAGGACTTTACAGCATGAATATATAAAAAAAGAAAGAGGCGTAAGATCCAAAGGATCGAAGCTGTAGGGTGAAAAAATACTTTGCAAATAATAGCAAGAAGTAACGGGTGGATTTCCATATTGGATCTTTTACTAAGTATATAATCGGTTGAATATTGTGCTCAAAATCCAACACAACATTTCTGTTGGTTCCACTGTGGTGCTGTGGAGGTGACACAATTCAGAGGTTTGTGTAATAACTCTTCAGCAAGATTTTCTTCTTAATTTCTAGATGCTCTAATTTTAGTTACATGTAAGGTTAGATAAATAATTAAAACCCAAAATACATGATTGTGTGAAGTAATAATAGTATATTCTGCTCCGTCACAAAGACTGTGTAGAAATTTTTACGTTTTGGCAGTTCACAATGGTTGGGAGATGGCTGTACTGTAGAGGTTTAGAATACCAAATATTGGGCAGATATAAGAGAAAGATAAACTCGGTTCTGTTTTACGCTCCATCAGCTTTCTATCCCTGTCCCTTTTCATACTGACCCTCAAACTTACTTACCCAATCTCTTCATTTAACCTGTCCCGGTTCCATCTCTTCAAGTTGTTGATTCCAGTGCTATTGTCACTGTCCGACAAGTCCTACTCGCCTCCTTGGTTTTGTTCTTCTCACCTCAAAGTTCTTGCACATTCAGTTCTAGCCTCTACTATACCTAAATCATATCAGAAATATATCTCTCTCTTCAAACTGAAGCCCACAAGAAGCAGATGTCGCAGAGAAGACAGGCAAGACAGACTCCTCCATCAGTTTGAGCTCCCAGACTGATCCAGCATAGCATATCTCAGTCTTACCTTGTATCGTAGCAAAAGCTCTGCTTGCCCTGGGCTGAGCATGGTAAGGGCACAGAGAATCTTCAGGGAAGCTTACTGCCACAGTACAAATTCACAAAAAACATGTGCAAATGGATATTTTTTGCTTGGCAAAATGTGCATGGTTTTTCATAAGAAAACCAAAAGGCCAAATTTGCTCAACCCCTTGTGTGCCGCTTTGAAAATACATCCCTAGCTGTTTTGCTGCATTTGATTTGCAACTGCTTACTATTTCCAAATAGCTAATTCAAAAACTGAAAATTTGACAACTTTCTATGAAATATCAGTTCCTTGTATCAGACCATGTGAGCCACTCTCATCTTGTTCCTCTTGAATAGCATGGGAGGGTATCCATTAACTTCAACAGGAGCAGAATAACCTCTTGACTATTATTATTTTTTTCTTCATGCATCTTTATAATTTTATTTAAATATCATTGTTCCCATCTGAACATATTCTCTCACTGTAGGCAATCTCGTCTCAAGCTTTGAGATAGAAATCTGTTTGGAAAACATTTGGGTATACAGTCTACTTCCAAATATATTCCGGAGTGACTGCCCAGAGTCAGAAGCATTACTCTGTAAATGAGATAAGTAGTTGGCCATCTTTACTTATAGAGAAATGATGGCATTAGATACTGCTATCAAGAGTTATGTTTTTCAAGAGTTGCGTTTTTCTAGCTGTATGTGGGATTTAGCTTTACACAGTCCATTTACAGTAACGGTGGCCACACATCTAAATCCCTGTGTACTGCTTTGAAAAAGCACCCATCTTTCCCTGCATTTTTGTAATTGAGTAGATCAAGCAGGTAACATATCCAATAACTGGCAGGATAAATTTTTCTTTTTCACATATTGCACTTTGCAACCACTCAGTATTTCAAGATACAAATAGGGAATCAGAAAACTAGTACTAAGGAATAGAAAGTGAATTTTAAAGAGCAGAGGTAAACCATTACTTTGACAGTAGTTCAGGTCTGTCTGAACCACTGTGTGTATAAAGATAGAATCTTCTTTTGGTGTGATGGAACTGTATAAATAAATTGCTAGAGTGTCAGGTAGTTAATAGTGTTTAAAACTAAGGTGTCAAGAGAGAATATAATCTCTACAAGGCCACTCAGGAAGCAAGAGAGAAAGACACGTTCCAGTCTCAGTTCCTATCTTCCAACTCCTAGTTCATGCTTCTATATACAAGTGCAGTTAGGGAAACTCACTGATTATTAGCCTCCTGTTTTCACAGAAATAGAAATTAAATATGGTAAGGATTTTTAACTATTGAATAGTTCATTTATTAAAATAAAATTATAAAAATTATAATAAAATATAAATAAAATATTTAAATAAAATATAAGAGAATAAGAAATAGAGAAACATGATTTTCTATAACTAGAATGTTATGATCAAAATTAGTCTAGAGGTGATTCTGTGTTAAACTCCATACTTTTTATTTCTGCAACATGTGACTTTTACATCATAAAAAGAATTTCTATTTGTTGTTCTCAGCAAATGATCAGACTTCATTTTCCTCCTGGAAGAAAACTACATTCTGACTTGCAATTCAGTTATTTATAATCTTCATGTTTATTGTGTTGTAAGTTATGATGTTCATAACATAATACTGGACTTACTTTTCACTGCAAACATTTTCAATAAGAACAAGGATTCATTAGTAATGTGGCGGGTGATTCCTAGTTGCAACAAAAAAGCCTTCACCTTCAGCCATGAAGAATCCTATTATTCCGTTCAAACCTCCTAAAAACAAATAGTAAGTACAAATAAATCCTTTTGCTTCAATTTTGTGGCCTTGTTACTATTAAAACGGAATTCAATTTGAATTATCCTGAATAACACATTAACTTAAAATAATTCCTTAAGTCTATGTCAGATCTTTAAATCATCAGTATTTACATTCAAATTTACATCTCTATTTCTATTGTTCTTCATTTCAATGCCCAGACTACTTCTCCTTGTCTATCTTCCTAAATGCTTTTTAATACTCCTTTCATCAGACCGATGCCCTCCAGATAGTATCTTCATTCTTGTATACTAAGCCCTCTTCTTTTCATTAAGTATTCTTCAATTAAATCTATCAAAAATGATCCATATCCAGAGTTATCCTTCATCCAGTGTATATTGTACATAAGGATATTGTTTCATCAAGCCATTTATAGAAATGGACTGCATCTATTCATTTTGAGAAAAGATTAAGTTTTTTACTTAACTGAAGCATCCCAGGCATTTTTGCTTCCTTGTGACTGTTAGAATCAAGCTTTTTCTATGATAACAAGAGACAGATTTTAACACATAAATTACCATGTGTTTGTGCCTTTCTCTATGCAAATAACTCATTTCATTTTCAGTGGAATTATCTACTTCAATTTGAGTTGCATGATCAGACCCATCATATTGACCTTTATAAACCCCATGTGCTGAAAAGCTTAATTCTGTAAAATCAGAACTGCCACCCCAAATTCACTGTATTACTCCTTTATCCCTCTCATGTTAATAGCAAGATGAACCTGCTTATGAGCTTTCCATTTTGCAAGAACATGGTGTAATTTGGCATAAGTCTTCATAGTTCTCGTTTGTGTTGGTTCAGCTGTGCATCTCACACATGCCCAACTCAACTGTGAGTAAAATCCCCAAAGTCAAAAGTCATAGATTTGGTTTTAAACATGAAAATAATGTAATGCAAGATTATTTTGATACATGTGGTGGAAAATATCCTACTAAATTGTACAAGTCTAATTTGTGTTATTAGTTACTGACATAAATGCAGATTAGGATCTTTCTAAGGAAAGAATGGAATCTGATTTTTCTGCAATGTCCTGCTCATGTGATTTAATATTAAGTACAAGGGAAAATAGCATTAACTATACCTCTTCAAGATGGTCAGCATTATCATATGAAGATTAAAATACTAGCTTTTGACTTCCACACAGACCGTAAATAGTAGAAGCAGGCCGTTCTCCTACTTACATCCTAAGATCCCAGGGGTTTTTCCCCATTGAAATTACTGTAAGCATTTTCACTGACTTCAGAAGGAAAGAGGACTAGGTTCTGGTGACTGATTCAAAACCCAGTGAAGTCAACAGGAATATTTTCTTTCATTTCCACAGCATTTTGATTAGACCCTTGGAGAGGACTAGCACTGATATCTGAATCACTATAAATTAATCAGGCTGCATCTGCAAAATGTGCATATTCTGCCTAGAGGTAGATGAGTTCAGTACATACTATGACTCAGTTCTCTCAGGAGGTGAAAGATATTGTATATTTTCATCAAATATTATCTTCTTTCTAAAACATTTGTTTCACCTTAGACTAAATCCTTATTCTGAGAAGTCTCAAACAGGGTATGCCTGATGTTCTTTTCCTTCCTTCTTTCCAGAAACAAGAGCTTTTCTTTCTCTCCTTACCCATCCTTTTCTGATTTCTCTGGCCCTTAAACAGGTCCCATTGTAACCATCCTTATTACCATACACCCACGGTGGCAAAGCTTGCTTTTTGCAGATACTTCTCTGTTTAATACATGCTATTTCTTGTACTAACACTCCTTGAAAGTTGTGTACAAAGTCCTATGCTTAAGTTTTCTTACAGTCTCTTCTCCCCCTTAAAGGAACTAACTGTCACCGAGCAAGGAAAATATGTCCATGGAAGCAGGCTAAGGGCATAAGGGATTTCTCAAAAGGGGAAGATAACGCCAGTCAGCACATATTCAGACAAGAGTTGCATTTTTTTTCACAGGATCATTCAGGATAAGTTCAGACCAGATCATTCTTTTATAACTTAAACACTTGGGAATCAGAAAAAGCTGAAATTCAATGCCATAGAGAGAATACTTTCAGATGTTTGTATGGCAATGACATTGTGAACATGTATAACTGTATTTTACTTATATCCAGTGCAGCCATTGGTCAACACAGTAATATATATACTTCCAAACATTAAAACTATAGGACCGTGCAGTATTCATCTACCGTAAACTTACTATGCTTTACACAACACAACAACAAATAATAAGCTGTAACATTAGAGATAGAGAGGTTGTTTCCTGAGCATATTGTTCAAGATCTATTTTGTTTGCTGATAAATTTCAATATTCAGTGCAACAGAAGATGATAGCTGCATGTGTTACTTTCACCTGTGAATCACCTGGCCTTCCTCATGCTGAAGGCCTCACACAACATACTTGCAAACGTAGCTAACTGATAGTGTTTTCAGAGAAATACATGAGGTAAAGAATACTTGAAAAGGTAGGAAGATGGTCTGATGGACAGAACAAAGGCTCACAAATTAGCGTTTGTTAATTCTTTTCTTGTTGCCACCAATGACTTAGTGTGTTGCCTAGGGCAAATCTCTTATCTGCTCCATACCATAGTTCCTGCATTTGCAAAATAGTATTAGCCAAAAGGAATCTCATTAAATGCAATTGATGTTACTAAAGTGTTTTGAGAACCTCATATAAAAGGTGCTATAAATGTACAATCTGTTATCATATTGTACTGTTTCAGGACCATTTGACCCACTTGTGAAATACATCCCACTGACATAAACTCTATCATAAAGCCACATGGAAAGAATGCACTTAGGAATTAGTGCTAGAAGTGACACCTACCCAACATATTACTTTCCCAAAGCAATTATCATTTCACATATACAGATAAACTGTAAATATCCTCGATGAAATTTGTTGAGGGCACAAGGCACCTTCTATGCAGAGAGTCTCCTAACTATTTTAAAGCATTGGCTCAGTTTTTTATTCACTAGATTATTAGCAGGGCTTAATTAACAACTGGCTCACCTTTGAGATTTCTTATTCAAGTACTGATCCTGCCCAGTCTTGTTTAGTTTATTATGAGTTCTGATGAGATCACTTCCTTAGATGACACAGCTGCAGGCTGCATAACTATTCTCAATTTTTATATGTAGAAACGGAACACTTAGTGCCATCTGTAATTAAAAACACATTCAACTGATAATGTTTCATGACAAGACTTTCTGGCCGGTGGTCCACAGAATTACCAATCAGTATTGATGTTCTGGGGTGCAGCTGTCCCCAGGCTGCACCTCCTGTCACCTCATTGCTTAGCTCGAAGCCATGTAGTGGTTATGTACTTTCTTGTTTAGGGACTAAGGAAGAGTAAGAACTTATTTCTGCCTTTGTCCTAACAACTAACTTCTGACTTGTTAGCTCACAACAGTAGAAGAAATAGAATAAATGTAAATATGCAATTGCATTTTTATGCTGTAGTCTGAACTGTATAGGAGATATGATTTGGGCACTGGTGTTGTCTTCTTGTTATCTGCTTGTCTACTTTTGGTCATCTCTTCAAAGTACATTTGAAAAGCACTGGTTTCTTGTAGCACTTTATAGATGTTTGATATCTCAAAGTACTCAGAAGGTGAATTCAAAGATTCTAATCAAATAAAGATCTTGGAAACAATTTATAATCTAGATTTGTAGTGGAGATAGTTGTGACCCTTTTTGTTGGGCTTGTTTCTTACGGGCTTGTCCAGTTTTACGATAGACTTTCTGTTTATCCTCAGAGGTACTGTTGTCCGCAAATTGATCTGTTCATGAACAGCAGCATTTGTTCAAGGGCAACAATTGTTTTAGATTCAAAATGTCACAATCCTACTTTTGCTGGAATTACATCATCCTCTCTCACTTTCAGGTATTTAATTTTGATTTTGCCTTCTGTGATGAATTCTTGGATATATCTAATATGGGATACATATTTGAACATTTAGTAGAGGATTAGATTTCTGGATTTTCTTTGTCAGTTTTATGAAAGAACTTCCATAAGTCTTCATCCAGAAAAGGTATATTTGGAATGCACTGTGTGCCTTACAAGAATTCTCAGTGCTAAACAAGATGGAGTGCATGCTTCCCATCAATTTTTTTTTTTTTTTCATTTTTCCAGATATGTTCAGTCTTTTTCCTCTGCTCTTACATTTGTGTCCATCCTGCAGCTAAGCCCTCCTGCATCTCCTCTTTTCCCCTACCTTTCTTTTCAGTCCTTTCTCTGTGCTCCTTTGCCACCTCACCCTAGTTGGCTCCATTTTCCCAAATGCATTCCCCTTTATCTTTCTCCCAGCTCAACCATGACTTGTTGGCTCTTCTTTCTCTAAAACCCTGATTAAGAATGTAGGTGATATCCTGCTTTTTTGCACTCAGTCTCTAATGCTGCCCGACAGACTTTGTGCAGCTTCCATGTCTTCGTGATTAGTTTGATTACACTCTGTTTCTTCTTACGCAACATATCTGGGTCACAGAATATATTCAGAGTCATATCTGATTACTTCAGTTATAGAAATGAAGCTTTTCTATCATTTTAACTATTATTAGCCTTAAGGACCTAAAAACCACAAACTGAGCTTGATTCTGTTTCTGTATGTGTATCATTAGTAATATTGTCTATTACAGTTCTGCTAGAGAGGTAGTCAGATGTAGTAGTGTAATCCCAATGGCAGTAAAGAAATTAGAAGGATGTATGTAGGTGTAATTTTACCTGTGTAAAATGTGTATGTGTATATGCATATATAAACATATATGGATATGGAGACAATTATATGGAGGCACTATTTTTTCTAGCGATGATGCACAAAATGGAAGGAAAGAAACCTGGCTTTTGAGCAGGAGTAGTGAAAAAGAATCATGCTTACTCTGAATGACAATCTGAGAAAATACACTTGGAATGCTTCTGCATAATTCTTTACATTTAAAAATTAGAACTGTAATTTTAAAGTTTTGCTTTATATTTTCTCAGTCTCAAGGCTCTATATAGTGTCATACATAAGAAAACTCACATAGTTCCTTCCAGCAGCCTCTAATAATACCTTTAAACTAGAAATTAATCACATTAGGGAAATAAAGCAATCAAGATGCTAGCAGATAGCCTACTAGGCAAGGTGAACTTCTGATCTCATATATTATTGCAGTTCAATTGTTCCCACATCTCAGAGCTGTGGGAGAGATCATATATCAGATGTGGACTACATGTTTTCAGAAGATGCACTTAGCTTTTTCCTTGGCTTCTTGACTAACTTCCTTAAGTCAAAGAATCATTACTATTTGTCATTTTGTCATAGTCTGGCTGTCCTTTCTCAATTCATGTAATAACAAACTGTTCTGGGCCTCAGATTTTATTGCAATGTTTAAAGGTGGTTCATACTATCTCATGTAGTAACAGATATTCCATAGGTTATTTATTAGGAGTGAAACTCTCTGTAAAGTTCAGGAGCATTCAGATTTTTTAAAGGCATTATGAGGTAGGACCCAAATGGTGTGCAGTGGGCATCTGACCCTCCTTTTTCTGTTCTCTTGTGGTATTGTATGAACATTGCGAGTGACCGAGAGCACAGCTGGATAAGAAACAAACAGTCTGCATTCACAAGAATCCTGGCACTCACAGGTTTAGTTCATAATAGTCATATTCTCCAATAGTAGGTTACAGTAGCAGTTAAGGGTCTTCTCCATAATGCCTGTCAAGCTTCTCCCCTCGATTTAGTCTCCACAAATAGCACAGACTTCACCTGCAAAGAACAGGTTCCCTACTGGGAAAGCAAACTCTTATTGAAACTTTTTCATACTGTTGACTAAGTTAATCATTGCTCACAGCTCAGAGACTTCAAATTTTCTTTGCATTAACTGTTGACATTTATACATCATGGCCTTTTAACTAAATGTGTATGTCAGCAGATAAACTGAAAGTTTAACATTGGGGAAGGTTACATTTTCCTTAACAAGGGCCATTAAGTTGTTAGGACAGCCCATATTTGATAGTATTAGAAGTGCGTCACCCGTACCAAAGGCGCTGCTGTTCATTATTCATGTTCTCCAATTACTTCAAAATGATTGTACATCTTTTTGTACGCAACTAACATTTTCTCATTTTCTTTCCAGAAGACATTAATCATTACTAATTTTGTATCTTCATAGACTCTTAATGTGACAGAAGAAAAATTTGTGTTGGATACACTAGCTGGATGCATAGAATATAAATCCTTATTGGATGTAGTAGTCAATGCCTTTTTTGTTCGGGATGGAAGATACTGCCTGATTTCCGAGCGTAATCTCTACATAAGTAAGTTTTCTTTAAAACAACAAACGTGTTTACCACAAAACTTTAAAAAATACTATTTTACCAGTGTAGGTCTTAATATCATATTACATTTGAAGCGTTGTCATTGTGCCAAGTGCAGTATGAAATACAGGACCTTTTCCAATGGTCTTATGATGTAAAGCCTAAATCCTGAAATTCTTGTTGTATTCTCACAGATGTTAACTGGAATTTTACCTACGAAAATTCTGCAGAATTCTGCAGAATATGCTTGCAGATTATGTAACATGCAGGTGGAAAATAGCATCGGTGACTGGAAGAAGTATCTTGGAAGTTTAAACATCACTTTATAAAAAATGTTCTTCAGTGATTTCCCTTTATTCTCTTCTATGCAACTTAGTGCCTCTGCCATTCAGATGTGAAACTGTATAACAAAGCTCTGTCTGCTGAGGAGCGTAGCATGTGTCACAGTATGAAGACACGATTGTCTCTATCCATACACGGATTTCTTACTGGTTACTGACCATCACAATGACATAAATAGACTTCTGCCTGTCTCCATAAGTGAGGTGAATTATCTTCCTTACATTAGTTACTTGGTTAGAATCAGTTGTAATACAACTATATCTGATAGTGTGAGCTATTAATCAGAGTAGTTACTACTCCCAAAGTTATCCCAGGCATTGAGAAGTACATAAAAAAGTAATTTAAGGAACATTTTTATGCCATACATTTAATACACATATACTGAGGTTGTTTTATTAAGTCCCTAAATAAGCTGGAATCACAAATCACACTGGCATTGGTTCTCTAAGTCAGATATGTTCTGAAGCTTTGTGGGTGCTTTGAAAATTCCAGTCAATTTAATTCAAAGTGGTTGGAAAATACAAAAAACCCATATCTAATATATCTACATTTTTATGTTTTAAAAGCTATTAAATTTTTATGGCAATTCTGGTTGCTTCTGTCACAATCTGGAAAGGTATAGAAATCTAAAGCAAATAACAAACGAAAGAGAACCTAAACTGCCAAGGATGAAATTAATAGTACATTGAATTTATTCTAAATGGTAATGCTTCATTGTCTCCATTTCTCCAAAGCCATGTTTTTCAGTGTCTGGGGCACATAAATTATACCTTTAAGTTGAGTGTTGCTATAATTGGATTGTCAGGATTGGTCCACACGAAAGCCTCCATTAATCATAGGCATAGGGTAGACCCCGGAAAATTTTCCTTTATCAACAAGTTGAGAGTCTACGGTCATTGGCTTACATTTTTTTTTAAGCCGCTTGTGATCCCCTTTGCCAAGCTGCATTGACACTTAAATGAACAAAGCTGCTTATAAAGGCTGTTGCTATGTGTGTGCAGATTTGAATTTAATAAAGCTTGTAGGAGATAAATGCATATTCTACCAAGAGAGCTTAAATATGTTGCTATGCTAAAGCACAAGACCGATTGCTATGCTGTAGCACATTGGTCAGAATTTACTGATTTTATCATTACTGTTTGGTGGTGGCTAAAATACTGCAGTGTAACTGAAGCCTGATTAATCAAAGTGAATATGGTCAATTGACAGCTGATACAGGAGCTCATGAACTTTACAGGTCTGCAAAAATCTCACAGCACTGACTGTGCCTCTTCCTGTATCGAACTGCATACTTGCCAGAGAGGGCTGCAAGAATCAAGTTTGGATTTCCCAGAGAATTTCACAATTTAAAAACTTGGTTTTATTCTAATTCAGAATAAAAACAAAGATTACAACACTTTCTGCAAAATGGTCACTTGCAAAAAAAAAAAAAAACTAGAAATATGACATTTTATGTTTAATATTTTTGTTATGTATAATAGACTATGATTTTTTTCATGTGTTCTGTGATTTTAGAACACCAGAATAAGCACTATCCTCTCTGAAAACATTAAAAACAGAGTATGTTGAAAAATTCGCTATCAAAATTTTCTTTTATATCTCTTGTTCACAGTAGATTTTTTCAGAATAAGCTTGCTTACACTGAAAATTTTGAATACACTAAAAGAGACCTGTTTACAACAATGTAATACTGTCAGAAACTTTTCAGTCATGTTTCTCAGGAGCCATCTGACTCCTATTCTCCTTGCCCTGTTGCCAGACTAACACAGAATTTCACAGATGGAATATGCAGATATTTGTTGTATAAGCTGGTACTACTATGCAAAGAAACAAGCCACCCTCTTCCTCATCGCGAGCCACTCATTCTCACCCTTACGTCATATCTTCTCTTGAGTTAGAGCTTGCGTTTAGCAGCCATCCAGTGAACTGATCAAGAAAATGCTTCAGGTTAAAATTCATAATCCGTTCTAACTTGGCTATATGGGTGACTGTACTTACCCAAAAGAAGAAACAAGAGGAAGTAAAAGGAAGGGATGGGAACAAGCAGTTAGGGGTTGACAGAACTGCATATTTTAGTTGTGATGTTGGCATAATAAAATGACTGGGAAATCATGGCGAGATCTCACCTTCGGCCTTACAGGATTCCAAACGCTGCTATGGTAGATCTCCCAGTATTGCAAACAGGTATTTGCAGGCATCAGAAGGATCTCTGTGAATGACTTCAGGCAACTACATTTGTTTTACATTTTTTGTGTAAGTGGCTAGATCCTTCAGCTATTAGAACTTCATAAAATTGTGTAGATTTTCAGTAGCTTGGATCTGACTCACGGAAGAGATAACTAATTTATATGAACCATAGCATAGAGTCACGATGCTAATAATGAACATAAGGCTAACATTAAAACTTCATATTTCAATTTGTCATTGCTAACCGTTGTATTGCCTAGTTAGATAAACAATATTTAAAATTGAAATAACAGTCTAAATCCTGGAGTATGCTGAGTATAGGATATAGGTTTATTAGAATTTCCTGCTGCATTTTAAATGTATGTATCTTTTGATAGTTATTTGTTACCTGGCTACTTTTCAACTGGAAGAGCTTGGTCTTCAGCGCTTTAGCAGAATTGTGAAATCTCTGGACACTGCAAAAATGCAAAAGGTAATGAAAGTACAAAACATTTAAAAAAAAATAATTAATGAAGTCTTCATTGTGTTTGATTAATTAGATTACTTTTCTCAACTTTCAGGATAATTTACATTGATAAATTAGTGTTATTTTCAGTTTAAATTCAGAAATTAAATTAGTATTTTGTTATCACAAAAACCTTCAGTTTCTATACTTATGCAATGACTATCTCATATTCAGTCAAAGATCAATTAAAAATGTATTTCATATAATCTGGCAAGGTAGAATAATCATATAATTTACAGTTCACGTCATTTACAGTTGTCCCTCTAACTTGCAAACTCACTCTTGGCTCTGCTCGCATTCTTTCTTTGACTTTAGGTAGGAGAAGAATTTGTTTCCATATGCAATGAATATATTGAATCTTGCAGTTCCTGCTGCTTACTGTTCTTTTTTCCCTGAACAGCCCACTACCACTTCAATTACCAAGCCTGTTGTCCTTCCATCTCTTTTTCTTCTTCCCAAAAAACAATTTGGAGCCATCCCTGTACCAGCTACCCCGCTACCACATACATGCAATTGACCAAGCCATTGCTGCCAAATAGAAAGCGTGACAACAAAGTTCTGCCTGCCTTTTCCTCCCTTGGGTCACAACTCTGGGGGTCGCTCTGCTACTTGTTTGCTAATTTTAATGAAATTTGTAGAAATAGAAATATCTCTCTTCAAGTCTTTCTCTTTCTAAATGGTTGAAAGTGCTGATTATGTTAAAAGCTATGTTGTAAAGAAGGGCTGAGGGATAAACTGAATGGCAATGCTTTCTTATAAGCCTTGTTTTCTTAGGAAAATGGGCTAAAAATTAAATTACTGGTGACACAGCATATGTAAACTTTGATCATCCAGATGTTTCAAAGCATAGTCCAAACACGGTGTTTGAATAACAAATGTGGAAGATGTGGCAATTTTTATTAACTAGTACTGAAAAGGCTAAGGTTTGTCCTTACACTGATTACTTTGAATGTTCATGTGGATGCCGGGTGCCAATGTTTCTTTAATGCGTACAGTTGCTTTGCAATAGAGAGAGAGTAGATTAGATTGTCCGCATAATGTTTTTAGAAACACTCTATTGACTTTGTTTTGATGGGCTTACTCTGGAATGCTTTTTATTAATTCCATTCAGAGACAAAAATTATATATTTCATTAACCATTAGAAAGAACAGAGAAGTGGCTGGAAGAATTATCATAATCTGGTAGACAGACAAATCACTCTGTCTAAAATGCTCTCCCAGACCCTTCTTTGGTAAAAGTCTTAGACATAAGCCACTGGATTGGCTGCATCTTGAGCTCATTCAGCTAGCAACACAATTTTCCCACTTCATGCCAGTTATCTCTTGTTGATTCCATTCACCTTGCTTTACACGGCTTAAGTGTCAGTGCCCTGACATTCTACTTAAAATAATTTCTCCTTCTTTGTCTGGAATATCTCTTTTCTGATAGGGAAGTCCTGCATTATGCAATTGTTTGCACCTGCTACTTTTTTCCTGTAGATGTAACTTTGTTTCCTTAAGTATCTTATCAAATCCTCATCACCATGGTACCTAGGTTTTCTTCTCTTGCATTAGAAGAGGTTCTTTGTCTCCAAAGTGATGCTAGATTATATTAATGCACCTGCAGCAGAGGATTTAGAAGCAGCATTTGGTCCCCCTAGCAGCAGAGACATAAACAGCAGAAGGTAGATCTGCAGCCTTAGCAACAGAAGTTGTCAGAAATTTGGGATTCTCCTTCAGGTTGCTGACCTGTAGATTTTGCCGGATGACTATTGTGTCTGAGTTCAGTTGAGATGCAGAAAAATTATTCGCATATATTTACTTAGAATAAACTTCCTTTAATTAAAAAATAAATTCTTCTGCACATCACAGGCTGAATGGAATTTTCTTAACCGTGTGGGTAAACCTTACTCAAATGAGTAGTCTTCATGAAATTAAATGGACTATTCAGTTGAATGAGATCAACCTGTGTGAGTAGACCTCTCTCTTAAAAGGACTGCATGATGGAATCCATTAAAATCAAAGTCACAGTGTTTCCCTAGGATTGATGCATGTTCAAATATTTTCATTTCAGCAGAATAACCAGCAAGAATAATAATGCTACCTCACTAACATATGTTCATCTGCCTGAACAAAAAATCATAAGCTCTCATTCTGTAATGTTAAGAATACATGCAAAAATTCTTTATGGTTGTATAATTACAGAGCCATAGGATAAAACCCAATTTTTTAACTTTAGTATGGTTGTTCTTCTAAGAACTTAGCTATGCATTGCTAGCTCAAGCCTATTTTTCTGTTCTATTATTTGTACATATTATTCTTTTATATTTGTTATAAAATTTAAGGGTTTGTATGTTAGAGAAAATACATTGTTGAAATAAAAAATTGAAGTAAACAGCTTTATAATTTCATAATTGCCTTGTAAAAATGCAAAACCCCTAGTGTTTCCTTTCTAGCGTTCAAGAACCTGTTTTGTTCTGTTTCATGTTCTGATTGTTTCTAACAGCAGTAAAGTCCTTTATAAAGAACTTCTGAGATCTGCAAAGGAGAATAGCCACATAATAACTGGCTATTGTAGTTGCTATTATTATGAGGTAGCAATAGTAGGACAAGATCAGTTAGAAGTGGACATGGGGGTAAAAAAAGTCCAAGCTGGGTCATACAATGGCAGAAGGACCTGAGACCACGCTAGGACACTTCTCTTCACCTTTACCTCAGGATCCTCAAAATAGAGTTACCCATTACAAATTATTCATAGGAAAGCCTTCTTAAGAGCTTCTTGCCTTCCTCTTCATTTCTCTGTTGCAGTTGAAAGGTACAATCCTACAAGTGGTTGAGCTGGCATAGCTGAGGAACTAAACTACAGTAAGAGGGAAAGAATCAGCAGATGAAGAGAGGAGTGGACAGGAACCTCCTTGATTGCATTTGCTACTACAGCAAATAGCTGTGGGTGTGTACGGCCAAAATAATAGCATTCTCAGGTAGTGGCTGGTCTGTATGGAGAAACAGAACCTGCTGTTTCTTGCAGTTGCTTCCTTAACTCAAGAATCAAAAGCTTATGTTGTGAATATAAGGATTTCAGCTCTGCAAATGACTACAGAGATATAAAGATAATACCAGATGAGGAAACTTCCAATTTTTTATTTGCTTTTTAGAAATCTATACAATCCCACTGTGTAAAAATATGTTAAGGATATTAGGAGAGCATGTTCAAATTCTCAAAAGCAAGGTATTAATTCAGCCCACCTGTAAAAATGTATTACAAAACAGTCTTAAATTATACACACTTGTCTTACTACAGCCAGAGTACATTAAAATAGTAAAAATGGGTACAATTAATTTCCGGCGTAATTCCACCACTTGTAGAAGGGAAATGAATCTTGGTTATCATGCTTGTTGTGGTTTAACCCGGCAGGTAGCTAGAACAACCACGCAGCTGTTTGCTCACTCACCCCCAGCCCAGTGGGGAGAGAGTGAGCAAACGGAGAGAATCGGGAAAAAAGGTAGAACTCGTGGGTTGAGATAAAGACAACTTAATAGGACAGAAAAAAAGAGAGAGAATAATAATAATGATAATAATAATGATAAAGAATATACAAAACAAGTGATGCACAGCACAATTGCTCACCACCCACTGACTGATGCCCAGTTAGTGCCTGGACCGTGGCACCTCCCCAGCCAGCTCCCCCAGTTTATATACTGAGCATGACGTCATATGGTACGGACTATCCCTTTGGCCTGCCTGGGTCAGCTGCCCCGGCTGTGTCCCCTCCCAGCTTCCCATGCACCCCCAGCCTTCTTGCTGGCAGCCCAGCACGAGAAGCTGGACAGTCCTTGACTGCTTAGCAACAACTGAAAACAGTGTGTTATGAAGAATATTTTCATCCCAAATCCAAAACACAGCACTATGCCAGCTATCAGGGAAAATTAACTCTATCCCAGCTGAAACCAGGACAATGCTCTGTGAGTAGTGAAAACTCTGGGAACATTTAAGACAGAGGAATAAGCAGAATGCTGCTCTTACCAAAATGACTGTCCAGTGACTTCGCTAAGGAGACAGAGGCTGGTAACATCCAGACAGAAATCTCTGAGAACTTGAAGACACATTTTGCTGCTAAAAAAGTGATGGCGTCTGCCTCATTTTAAGTGTATCAGCTCACGTTCAGTCCACCCCAGTATACACACTTGCTTACATGGGTTTAAAACCAGATTTTTAATAAACTTTGTACAGTCAGGGCCTTCTATAAGGTAAGAAGAGTACTTTGGCAGAGGACATGTTCACTGCGTCTCTAATCATATATACATCTGAGATACCTGGATGTAAAATTCTGTTACAATAACTGACAGAAGTAGTGTATATACAGTGCATCTCTGTCTAGACTTCTAGCATTTTATTTATACATTGCATTAGTACAAATTACTATGTTAGGTGACAAATACAATCCAAGATGCATGCACTACAGAGAAGGATCCTCCATAAGGAGCATGAACGAGTTTCTAGACTAATGGGATGAAATGCATCCCTTACCATATACTTAGCAAACCCACTGAATCTGGAAGCACCAAAAAACCAGCTTCTTCACAATGCAACACTTAGTTTATAGTCATGCTATTAGGGATGAAATATCTTATTCTGGATGGTGTGTTGATATGCCAGCATCTGCAATTTTGGGGAAGAGCAGTAGTTTCTAGACAAGAATGGCAATCCAAGGGAGTAATATCATTTATTCCTTTAGTTGTTGATCAGTCTTTTGACTCTACCAAAAGCACAATAGATGAAAATAGGACTACATTTACAGGTTAATTCCTTGGAAAAGGTCACACTGAGACTATAGATTTCAAGTAGCGGGCTCTCTACACCTGATGAACATCTGCAGCAAACACCTTGAGTCAAATCTGAATTGTTTATAGCTGAATTATTCACAAAGCTCCGAGCCACCTTGGGCCTGGCACCACATGTGAATTAAGAGGCTCCTTGGTAGCCCTCCAGAAGTAAAAATTCAATACAAAGACATATATGGTTCTGTGGAAACCAACCCAAGCTGGGGCCAATGCCAAGTCTGAACTAATAAGCTCTGCAGTCTCCATTTGAAGCTTCTCAAGTGACTGCACACTGCTTTCCAGTATGTTTCATAATGTCAATATTATTTAGTGTGTTTTTTTATTATTTGGATTATTTCAGCATGATACTTGCTTGTACTTTCATTTCCAAGAATTTTAATGAAAAAGTTCAGATCCAGGTTTGGAATTTATATTGCTGTAAATGATACATGCTAAATCTGAGTGCCATTTTTCAAGAGCCTTTTTCAAAAGACCATTTGAGCAGTTCAAGTTTTAAAGAAAGGCTCTTGACCTTCTGGTGAACTCCAGTGGGAAACAAAAGTTCAAGTGTTAGTTGCTATTTCTCCAGCATGTAGAGCCCTACAATGTATGTGTGCCAAATTTCAGTTTTCTAGTTTAATGAGAATATGCCAATTAATTATATTTCAATAAAAGAAAATAACATATTGTATAGCAGTTACTGTAGTTCTCAGCAGTTCTCCCTGCCCAGTTCCCAGGGAGCTGAAAAGTACTTAAGTAATTCAAGCACAGTGCCAGGCCTGACATGTTTCTGGGCACCATGGATCATCTAGATATAGATAAACAGGAGTTGACTGTGGGTATATTACAGTCTGAAACTCTATTGTATGATTATACCAAAGTCAGTGTAATAAATAACAAAAACTTTAGTTTCACAATGTTTGAAGCAAATTAAAGATGCATCAACACATCCCCATGTTGTAGCCCCTAGATTTTTTTTTAGGTCACTAAAAATATTTTAGTATCTATTAGTGTTCACAAAATAGGGATGAAAGATATGGGGCTGTCCTAACAGAACTAAGAAGAACCTAGAAATATCGAGCACCTATGATTATAATTACAGGGTAAAATACAAGCAAGTTCTTCAGCAGTGTTTGTGGTAAAAGCAACCATCTTTTTGTAGTCTTATATACACCATACTTCAGTATTCATATTTAAAAGAAATCACTTATTATTAGTTTCTTAGATTCTTCTTCAATGCCTTGTATTTGAACACATGGATAAAAGATGAATGGAGTCAGTTCTATGATTCACTGTATGTAAAAGAGAACTGGATTGATCCACTGCTAAGGTAAGCAGTATTTAAGTAGCCTGTGGCCATCTCAAAGTTTAAGTGCTGGGGAAAGCTCCCCCTGCAAGTTCAGTTTGCTGTTAAAGTGTTTTTCCTATTGAAGTCAGTTGGAACCCTTCTTCTCTTCATGAGACTATAGTAATCCCTTTTACTTGGAGGGTCTTTCATAGAAAGAGAAAGCAAGCTCTCTCTTCACAGCTGTTGTACATTTATTTCTCAGTGCCTCTGAATAGATCAAACATCACACTGAAAAAAAATAGAAACTTCAAATTATGTTACAGAGTTAGATTCATGCCTCATAAGTCACTTCAACACCTTTATGACATTAAGCACATGAAAAAAGATGTCTGACTTCCCTGAATTTGGCTTTATGCACAGACTTGTTTATGCTGATGGTTGTAAAATCCCTTCTGAGCAAATCAGATAAGCATGTAAACAAGTCTTTTAAAATTATTGTTTATTTACACAGTTGCAGCATCTTTTAATGGTTTAAATGCTCTGAGGTGCCAGGTGTGTCCACACATTGGTTAGGTGGTGATACAATAGCACGAGTACCCTTGCCGAACTGGAGCATTTTCGTGTGGAGAAACAGTAGCTCTGCAGCCTATTGTGTCATTTTTTCACTCTCGTTTTTACCCAGGACAGATAAAATACAGCTAGCATTGGTACAACAATGTGGCTGCAACCACACATCCTCCTCACTGCAGTATAGATTAACCCAGATGATGGCAAACACTGTTAGACAAAAATATGTTAACAAACAATGTCATGTGAAAAAGAGCTTGCATCTAGTTCTAACTGTCATATTAAAGACATTAGAATCAATACTTTCATATTATGTAGATTATGCAAGGTTAGCAAATGTATAGTATAGAGTGGGTTTGCAATACTCCAAATTCCACTCAGTTCTACAGGAACCGCAGGGATATATCTGAAGTCGGAATTTGACTCGATATATTCCAGTGTAGTATTTCTAATTATAACATATGCTGACAATAGTATAAAGATGCAGATAGACATGTATAGATATAATCACACATATCCACACACTTTTTTCATATATATATATATATATATGTATGCAAGCAGTTGCTTAATCTATTGCTTGTTTATTTACCACTAAGTTCATTGGAGCTGTCCTTCACAATTACATTCAATGTAACAAATGTGTTTTCCCTAGAAATAGTAAATGTAAGTTGTACAAGAATGTTTAAGACCATGTTTGTTTGCTGGGTTTGAAACTTCCTTCATGGGGCTCAGGATGCATTGATCAGTTTAATCAGTTCAGTAGCTTAAATTCTTTTAAATATGTGTTTGTATTCCTCTTTCTAATGTCAATGAGGTTAATAGGAGGAGACCTATTTTAATGGAGCTGCATTACTTGCAGATGTTACTTGCAAGACTCATCCTGTAATGACAGCACTAGCTAAGGTAACAGTCACATAAACAAATTAGTGTAAATTTGCATTTTCAGCTGCTTTTTAAGTTCTAGGAAAGCTCCATCACATGTGTAATACTTAAGGATAGAACACATACAGAGGAGGAATAACTGACATGAAGCGTCACCATCATTAGCCCTGTGATAATTTATATCTTAGCTTGAATTCTGCACCTTCCTGTCATTCCTTGGAAGAAGTCTGAATCTTCATACAAGCCAAAATCCAAACACAGAGAAATCAAAATACTTTTGACTGCCCCACAGAGTTCATTGGGGGTTCATTTGCTAATTCAACAAACTCCTTCCATCTATTTTTTTATTAGAACTGCCTATGCTCTGAGATGGATTTATGTGTGCTCTGTCAGTCGGTAAAAGTCGCAATAATACATATAATTACTATGATTAAAAGTCATAGTCTTTTAATCTAAATATGTTAAGTGTGTACTTAGCTTATGACAGCTGCTTTTCTGATTCATAGTCTGATCCTGCAGCGAAATGAACTGGTGACATAGTTGCTTATTCAGTAAAAACTGTGGCTATTTCACCACTAGTAGTCTGAATGGACTAGCATCTATCAAGAGGTGAAGTAATACAGTTCAACTAAATCATGAGTACAAATTCATAAGTCAATTTTATTAAAATTGAATGGCTGAAAGCATTACAGAATTTGCACCAATGCCAACCTTATACATTGCATGTAAGTTTGTGTGAAAGAAAGAAATGAAATAAAATTGGAAAATCTGTTTTTATTTGAAGATGGCAGCCAAAAGTACAGCAACTGATTGAAGAGCTCACAGATAAATTAAATAATCGAACTACCACTGTCAAGACTTCGACGGTCACTCAGCCAAAGGAATTTAATTTGACTGTACCCAAACCACGTGCCATTCCTATACCTCTGCCAATACCAGTGCTGGAAAAAAGGCCACCTGTGAGTTTTTTTATCCTTTGAGAGATACTAAGTTTTATGTATGCTTGTGTACAAAATCATGATAGGGAGTTAATAGTCTCTTTCAAAATAATTGTAGGAAATCTACAACCTTTGACAGATCAACAAGGATTTTTGTAATATTCTGTGTTATTGAAGGTCATATTTCTAAAAAAAAACCAAACTAGTTCTTTTCATTTCAGTGAATGTTTTGTAAGCAAATTGCAAGCCAAAGAAAGGAAAGGGAAAAGGTTGGTTCCTGTAGCTGTTTTGTGACTTTTGGAGGTAGAATTATACAATGGGTACAAATTTATACAAGTGTTTCTGGTAGACCTTGGATTTGTAAGATGTTTGCTTTGGATAATGAATGCACTGGAGCGGGTAAGAAAAGAACAGTCAAATGAAAATTTTTTATAAACTTAGATTTTTTGTAGATGAACCTTCATTAGAATAAATGGCAAAGCGATTTCACTGGACATGAGATGGACTTTAGGTTTGCAGCTTCTCCTTGAGGGTTGAATTTTATTCCTTTCTATCTATTAATGTTGAATCTCTAAAATTAAAGTTTTTCGGTTTAAATTTATCGCTCACATATCAATGAGACTAGATTTTTCTTTGAAATGCTACACTTTTATTTTACTCTGTCTAAGATTGTGATTCAGTTACACTGGTACAAATCAGAGACACAATATTAGTTTTAAGTTAGCTCACTGGGGTAAGGCAAACAGGATTTGGGATCAAGCTACTATGACTAACTTAACAAACATCTATATTTAAATGCAGTGGGAAGTGAGCTTGGAAGTCATAGTTTTGGGCATTATCTGCCACCTTGTATTAGCACTTCAAGTTTTAAATAATACATGTGTTGAATGCTCTTAGAAACCATTTACATCTTAGGACAGCAGAGCAATTTAATGGTAGTGTGTTATACAGTTAATGTGATTTTACATTGAAACAGCTTAATACTAGGCTCTGAAACACTGCATTTAATAAGTACTTAATCAGTATAGGAATGAGTCATATTGCTGTCATTTTAGTACCTTTATGCTGTGCAGCCCCTCTTAGAAAAATTTGCTTTAATGTGGATGCATTTGCTGAGGTTCATTTGTGTTGTTAGGATTATACTAAATTTGGTTTACATTCTGGCCAAGTCTGTAAATCTAAAAGCTTGTGTGAATCTAAAACCATTAGTGTAGTAGTGACATATGTTGTGCTCATTTCTGTACCTATCTCAGCAAATTAAACTTCACTTTAATTTGCCATATTGTTGCCAGTATCACCTTTTTATATCCTGAAATGAACAGAGACTGAAAAGACAGCCCAGACGGCAAGAAAAAGTCAGTAAAGTCAGAGCAGGTCATGGTTTTGGCTACTATATAGTAGAGAGTTGTACATAATTGAGAGGAATGCACAGAGATAAGGCTCTTCCAGATTACATCCCATAATCTGCTGCAGAAATGTTCTTGTCCATTTTCTCACAAAGTTGTTAGTTTTATGAGATATCTGTTTTTCCTCATGGTTCTTATGCATCTGCTAAAGAACTTGTGTGGCATATTAGCAGGGACTATTGTAGTCACAGTAACTACAGGTGTAGTTACTGCTCAACTTGGAAACAGCTTTATGAATTCATACAGAGGCATCTGTGTTTTGACTGCTAGTAAGTTATTGCATCCCTATGGTGAAATTAGTTCATTCTGATTAATAGGATTATTATTTTAGGTATTTCTTTCTGCTAGGTTACATTATATTCTATAGCAGAGATAAAATGCAAAGTAAGATGAGATGTATCACATACATTGGGTTCAGGAGCTGGGGTAGTGCTGCTGTCCTGCTGTCCCGTACACCGAACACATGCTTCCTTCACAGGAGAGGACTGAAGATGTGGGTTATTGCAGAAGGCAGGGTAGTTGTCTTTCTTACTCCATGATCTATATTGAGATGAGGCTCTCCACTGCCCTTGGAAAGTTTCATTGGAGTAACATAGGCCTAGAGGGTTCGGATAATTGCTCATCATCATAAACATTCATCAGAAATGTGGGACACTAAGTGAAAAGGAAAAACACTTTAATTTTGAAATTTAATAAGGAAACATGTCACTCTAAATATTTTGTCCAAAGATTATAAATTCTTCTCTCCACTGTCCTTTGCACACAAGCACATGGATGCGCACACAAGCGTGCACATATGCATACACACATTCATAAATACAATTCTACAAAGGAAAATGAGTGCTTTAGCTTGAAGTTTGCAAAGGAAACAAATGGAGACGGGTGCTTAAACCTGATACCTTGCAAAATGATTTGGACACATTTGACTTCCTTGGATATCTTGGCCTTGAGTTACAAATAAAATCCATTCTTTTAATATCACCACTGTACTAGAATAATAAGATTATGCAATTATTTTATTTTTAGATTTTCTGTAAACCAATAATGTAGTTAAAAAAATAAAAGGGCCACACTGAGATGTTACTGTAACACCATCCAGCTGAATTTAGTGTATTTTTTAAATATTTTCTTTATTATTTCAGCTGTGCTTTATGAGTGGAGTTGCTTGATTGTTTAAAATAATTATGTGGATGAATTAATTTGGCCAATACAGGTGATTTTGTTTGCAAATATATAGACCCAACAATATATTTATCCTTATGATCTATAAAATCAGAAGCTTTTAATACAATAGCATTACATTAGCTTGCTCTTGTCCATCTTACAACAGTAACTTTAAAAAAATAGAAGAGTGATGACTACCAAAGTTCAAAGTCATTATTCATGACTCCCTAAATAAACTTCTGGTAAAAGGATATCCAGAAAGCTGGAGAGGGAAAGCAAGGTTGCTGTCTCTTACTCCCAGCCCCCTTTTTTTTTACACTAGGATTAAGTATATACAGTTTGGCCTGTTTGATCTCTCTATTGCCAGAATTTACAATTTACTTACAGTAATTACTTACAATTTACTTACAGGATGAATAAGTATTCAGCCTCTTCTGGCAACTGGGTAATTGCTGTATTGTCTATCTGTCTGTCTGATTGGTACTCATCACCATGGTACCTGAGGACTAAATGACAAGGCTAAGATCATTTTTGAAACAGAGCTGACTGAAAAGTCTCCACCTTAAATTACTTGGAATAAGGATAGTACTTTCTGAGGAGAGATTTTCAGCCTATACCGGCAGATGAGTACAGTTTTGCAGGTAAAGCACATGACTAGGAAGAAGAGTGAAATAAACTGATACTTACTGCCTGTGCAACCCTTTGCAAATCCTCTGGGCTTTAATTTCTCCATCCATAAAAGCATAATAAAAAATCTTAGATACTGCTGGGAAATCCTTTCAGTTCTACTTCACTTAAAAAGCTCAGAAAATTACTTGAGCAGTCTCACCAGTGAATTTAATTGCTAGCTGCTTCTGTTTGTGCATTTGTTTTGCCTGTAGATAATGATGTCAAATAGCAAAGGTAGTGGAAATTACATCAGATTCATGAGTTTTTCAAAGCATAGCTCTTTATCTTGTCCAATAAAGCTAGATGGGAGTCTTTACTGGTCATTTACTGTAGCACTTTCTGACATGTGAATGCTTTCCCACATCTTTGACCAATGCTAGGAGGGCCCTCTCAGTTCTCTACATTTAATCTACACCTCCAATGGTATTCCCTTACAAAGACATTAGGACAGCCATAGTACACCAGAGCAAAGACCCATTTTGCCCAGGTTTTTTTCTCCAGCAGCAGCCAAACACAGATGTCGAGGAAGATTACAGGGAGAGGACAAGCATAGCTGCTGCTTTCTCCAACTGCCTCCAACAGTCTCCCACCATTGCAGCTCAAAGACTTCCTCAGTTACAAGGAAATTCCTGGGTATTTAATAAACTTAAGTGGATTTCTCTTCCCTAAACTTATTTGGAGTCTCTGTAACTTGTTACTACTACCACACACTATGCCAAAGAGCTCCACAGCTTAACTTTATTCAGCTGCCCTATCTGGCTGTCAGTGCTGTGAAGCTAAAGTTTATGAGATGCCAAACAGAACTTTTCCCCTTCTGGCAACATCTTTTTCCCCTTGATAGGGCCTATAGGATTTATTATTTCTTTAGCCTTTCTTGCACTAGTTTCAGATTTTTCTTTTTTTCTGGGCTTTTGTCCAGGGGTTGTATTACATTGGACAGGGCTGAAAAGCCTAGGTGGTCGCAGCTAATTGGAATCTGTCCATGTCTTCTACACTGGCACTAAGAGAAAATAATCAATATTTTAAAAATAACTACATCTGTTCTATGGTAAAAGTGAATGTGTTTTTTTCCTGCAAGAATGTGTCACTTGGAATGTTTTATACCACATATTGTGCAGATTATTGCCTTTTAATATAGGTTCCTCCAAGCACCTACAAACCTCCAAAGGAAAGAAAGAAATTAGAGGAAATCAAAACAAAAAATCGCCAAAAAGCAGAAGTAAGTGTATTATGTTCTCATTCTAGTCTTTCCTTTCTTCTAAACCGTTCAGAATCACCAAATCATTAAGGTTGGAAAAGACCTTTAAGACCATCAAGTCTAACCATCAACCCAACACCACCATGCCCACTAAACCATCTTCCAAAGTGCCATGTCTACACATTTTTGGAACACTTCCAGTGATGGTGACTCCACCACCTCCCTGGACAGCCTGTTCCAATGTTTGATCACTCTCTCAGTAAAGACATTTTTCCCAATATCCAATCTAAACCTCCCCTGGCGCAACTTGAGGCCCATTTCCTCTCATCCTGTCACTAGTTACTTAGGAGAAGAAACCAACAGCCACCTCGCCACAACCCCCTTTCAGGTAGTTGTAGAGAGTGATAAGGTCTCCTCTCAGCCTCCTCTTCTCCAGACTGAACAACCCCAGTTCCGTCAGCCACTCCTCGTAAGACTTGATCTCCAGACCCGTCACCAGCTTCGTTGCCCTTCTCTGGACGTGCTGCAGCACCTCAGCACCCTTCTTGTAGTGAGGGGCCCAAAACTGAACACAGTATTTGAGGTGCTGCCTCACCAGTGCTGAGTACAGGGGCACGATCACTTTGCTACTCCTGCTGGCCACACTAGTGCTGATACAGGCCAGGATGCTGTTGGCCTTCTTGGCCACCTGGGCACACTGCCGGCTCATGTCCAGCCGGCTGTCAACCAGCACCCCCAGGTCCCTTTCCGCCGGGCAGCTCTCCAGCCACTCCTCCCCAAGCCTGTAGCGTTGCATGGGGCTGTTGTGACCGAAGTGCAGGACCCTGCACTTGGCCTTATTAAACCTCATACAGTTCCTCATAATGTTCCATTTTCACAAGTCTTAGAGCTTTATCTGAAACATATTTGCTTTTGCACCTAATAGCTCCTGGCTCTTCCTCTAGAGTTATGAAGTTTGTATCCTCTATTCTGTTCTGTCACCCTTTTTCCATCTTCTTTATTTTATTATTAATTGTCTGAGACAAGCTCCACCTTTTATTTACTATACAAGTATTATGTGAGAAATTATGGAAGTAGCCATGTAAGGTAGGAGAAACATGATTCCTTTACAATCTTGAAATAGTTTGATGGCTCTTATACTCCCACAGGACATGTGGCTATTTAAGGTATTCACTAATAGAATTAATAGTTTTAATAGACTTCAAAATACAAAATATGTTCAATATTTGTTTGTTTCTATAGTAACTGATAAATAACATGTCATCACCACTGTTTTAAAATATCAGCAGATTCTGGCTTCTTTTTTGTGCAGTTTCCATACGCTTTTCTTCAGCAGGCTGAGAGAGTGGGAAGTCATCATGATTTCTAAAGAAGCAGAGTACATGGTCTGTGTGTTAAGAGAGCAGGAGAAGGGAGGGCCTGGAAAAACAAACAAACAGATCTAGTTATTTGATCCAAACTTTGATAGGAATCCCGTTCAATGAGTTAGCTCCTATCGTAGTTAAAGCAGATTGTTGTCATCTTCGCCTTGGAAGGGAATTAATTAAAAGTTGGTTTCCACGTTCTTTCTCCCTCTCCACACTGCAGTCGCCATAGCCAATTGAACGACAGTATAAGCTGCTGTTTGATGCCTTTTTATCTGCACTTTCCCATCCCCATTCTGAAAATGCCTTACTCTAGCTT
The DNA here is from genome assembly GCF_964289735.1 of Phaethon aethereus. NCBI lineage: Eukaryota > Metazoa > Chordata > Aves > Phaethontiformes > Phaethontidae > Phaethon > Phaethon aethereus. Next base: position 75,336,465 of record NC_138578.1, on the reverse strand, counting down.
TCACTAGCCAGTACAAGTCCATTTTTCACTGTTCTGAGCTCTCCTCATGTCCTTGTGAAAGGCCTAAACTATAGTAAATGCTTTCATGTGTGATAGGTTCTAGGGGCATAAGCTTTACGTTCCTTTTGCTGGCCCATCACATTACCCATGCTTGATATTCGTTATAAAGCAATGCAACACTATTTTTTATCCTTTTATTATTTCCATGTTGTGCACAAAGCACATGCCTATTTGTCTGTGTGCTTATTTGGACATACAAACTTCCTAGAAAAACTGGGGAGGAGAAGCAAGATATCACAGTGCCTATATTGTCAAAAATCTATGACAACTATAAAATCACTTAACTGCCAGCTACATTCTTCAGTGGAGAAAATGCATGAATACAAGGAACAAAGGAAAACCACCACAGAAATTATAGCTGCAATAACAGCAGTTTTTGTCACCTCTGGAATGTTATAAAAGGCATCCAAAGCATTCACAAAGGTCAGTTCTCTAGTGTTTGCTGAACAAGCTGAAATGTTGGGTCCTAAAAGAAATATGCATTAAAAATGCCATTTGTTTTATAGCATTTCTGCAGAAGCTATAGCTGTCATTGTCTGAGCATCTGCAAAGAAGGAGTGAGAACGCTGGAAGACAAACTTGAGACAGTTACGGAAGCACTGATGTTACGGACAGCTGCTGTCCAGAAAGCCATGAGAAAATCTAGTCTGCTTTTCACAGCTTTGATTAGAAATTTGTTTTACAACCAAAAGAAATACACAAAAACTAGAAATGTGGCTGCCTGTAATTCCCCCTTTAAAATGACAGGTGGAATTACTGTTAAGGATGTGCCTGTTGGAGCAACCCTTAGTGCTCAGATCCCCTGATCGTAATCTAATTTAACTCAAAAACAAAGCTATTGTTTGTTAGCTATGTGGAAACAGATACTACCTATGGTACTTATGTGCCATAGATAATTATGAGGCTTTTAAGTTGAATTCTGTATGAGCAACATGTTTCATATGGGCAGACCTATCAAAGGCCTGATGCCCTACGTAAAGAATCCAACCAGGCAGAACTATGTAGAAAACCAAGACTTGCTGACTCCCAGTCTTTAATCAGGAATGAAAATTCATATAAATACTAAGTCAAGCTCTCATTCATTGGAAACAAATTAATATACTGGTCTGGGCTACAAGGATTTTTGAGACAGAAAAATTTTATTAGAGAATTTAAATGTATCATACTCTTCAAGCTAATTGCTTTAATTTTAGGATCTGCTCCTGAAAGCAAATGCTAACCAGTTCAGGTGTGCAACCACGAAGCCTGAAAAGGGAGAGGTATGCCTCAAAATACTTTATTACCTAAAAGTCCCCAGTATGAAGATGAAAAATGACTGCAGTATTTAAAGATATCTCAAAGTATTTGAGATTTTTTGTTTATTTGGGGTTAGGAATTATGTGCCATCATTTATAGCTGTATGGTTATTTCACATCCATGTTACTATTTTGAGATGTAATATACTAACGCTTGCCTCTTTGGATGCATAATGCACAACCCCCTTTTCTTATACTTCTGCTGCTTGCTTTATTATCCTCCTAATTTTGAGACAAGCAGCCTTCCTGTGATACTACTCCAGCAAGTCTCCGAACTGGCAATATTTCTCTAAAGCCACATATTATTTTTCCATTAACTTTTGTGCCACAGAGCAGCCAAGCTGAGGGAATAACGGTCCCAATTCATACAGAATTCTTGCTTTGGTTGATTCCCAGTTTACAACTATGTCACCAAACTATGTATGTAATATATTCATTTCAGCATCACATCTGCATATTCTATTCACTGTGTTCATCCCCATGATACCAGACACTTTCACATCAGTATCTATAGCTAAGACCATAAAATGAAATAAATAACCATCAGTAGAATTCTACCACTATTTAATAATTTCATGAAGTGTGCTTTGACAGGCTATATTTTCTTCACAATATCTATTTCAGTTAAGACCTCAATATATTCATCTATATAGCTAATATTTCATAGTCAAACAAAACATCACTGTTTTAGCATTATTTTAGTCAATAAATTTTAGTCAATATTTGGACCTACCTTTGTATGGTCATTTGATATGAAATATTCCCACTAAGTTGGGTGTACATAACAAGTTTTTGTAGATATGACAATTCCAAAGTATATCCCCTATGACTGTATTTGTTGCTCTAGATGAATATTCAGGAGTGATTTTTGGTAAATATCTAATATTTTTTGCTGAGTACTTGAAAATCTGTCTCTGAAATGAAATAATATATTTTTGGTTTGAACTGCAGAACACACGTGACAGTGTGAAGAGTAAACCAGCATTCCAGGCTCAAAAGATCCAAAGCAAGGTGAGTAACCTTTAAGGTACTGTTGTCAGATGTACTTGAAAACTTTGGAGTGAAAAACACACACGCAAATTCTGTGGTGATGCAATCTCTACTGGAATCCATGTTTTTACATAAAGTATTGTGGCCAGAAGAATGGGATGGATTGGGTCTATGGCTCATAAATTTTGGCCTATGCACCATTGACTATCCACAAAGAAATGGTCAGGGAAGAAGAGTGTGCCTACTCCAGGAAGAAAGAAACAAGGAGCCAAAGGTAATGAAAGCACAGTCAGTGCCCGCACCAACTAGGTCACAGTATCTGAACATAACAAGGTTGGTGGTAGTGGCAGGTTCTGCTGACAGCAAGTCACCCTTAGACAAAGCAAGGTAAGAAGACAGGTCTGGGGTCCACCCAGGAAGTCCAGTCAGGAGACAAGGCTACAACAGCAATCCAGGTCCATGAGAGCAGGAGACAGAACTAGGGAGACGACCAGGAGCAGAATTACCTCCAGCATGATGGGAAGGGACTGAAGCCCATATCTGAGCTTAAGTGGGGCTCCTGGACCGGTAAGCAGAAGGTGCAAGTGGCGGTCCTAGGTGAGGCTGGTCAGGGCAATTAAGACCTGTTGGTTCCCTAAGAGCCCTGACAGGTAAGTTGTAACCATATTGCCTTAACAGTGTTTTCAATTCCAAAGGGCTAAGTTTTAATGTAAAATGGTAAGGATTGAGAATAGTCCACAGGAAAAAAAAAAGAACTGTGAACCCCTGGTTTAAGAACTCAGCACAGGGACAGAAGAATCTTGTGTCTGTACATCACTGTTTCAAAATGAGATCCTAAAGAATGCTGAGCAATCATTCCAGCTAATGACTGTCTGATACACAATATACAATCAGCCTGGATGTTTGTTTTGTTTCCTTTAGACATATACTGAGGTCATAAAATCCGCTACACTGATTGCTACTCTGCTAGGATTTCCAATGGCCAGAGAATTGCAAACATGGAAAATGGGCTGTTCAGCCTTAACGGTATAACACAGGAAAACTCACATTGCTGTTTCTGCAATAACTGTACTACAGATAATCTTCAGTCTTACATCATTCAATCTGTCACATTTCTTTTGTTTCACATTCATATCCAGAATAATTTAATGTGGAAGCTGTGCTTGTATTGTGACCTCAAATATCTTGTGAGCAGGTCTACCTACTCTTTAAAACTACGTATTTAGTATAGCTCATATACACTCTGGAAAGCCTGCTTCCCTGCTTGGGGAACTGGGCATCTGCAAGTATTTCTAAAGTGTATCTGGCATTATCACATACTGAAATTAATAACAGTATCACCTACTCAGTCTGCTTGCTTACAATCCAGCAGCATTTAAATTACAGGAAAGTAGTAAGATCCCAGTTCCTTCTGCACTCAAAAGAGACGAAGAAAACCAAAACAGGAAACATTTACATAGTTAACCCAAACACACATGACCTGTAATTATGTGGACTTAGTTCAAGAGTATATATATTCCACTTCCTTTCCTGATAATTTAAAATACTGAAACCTTAGTGTGGACTAATGAGAGTCAAACCATCTGCCTAAATTGCATGAAGAAAAATACAGATCTGGCATCTTACGGCATTGATCAGGGCGACTTCTAACACCTGCTAGTATGTCCTCTAGGAGCACACTCAGTTTTATCTCGTCTAAACACATTTGCCTTAAAGGTTGGTTAGGTGATATTCAAGATGCCACTATAACTTTCAAGCTGAGAGAGGCATATTGTTATTGACTTTTGAAATACTTTCTATTCCTGTTGCCTTCCTGCCTGCACAACTCTGTGAGTGGACAAATCCTAAGAGGAAGGTGTATAAAGGTGTATAAAGGTGTATAAAGAAAATTATAATCTGTCCTCAAATTAATTAAATTATATAGTATTGTAACCAAGTAGTATTTTCTTTCCTCTTTTTAGAACACCCACAGTACATTAAATAAATTTTTTTTCATCTCAGACACATTTATTATGTGCAGCAGCAATTATTTCTCATTGCTGTTACAAAATACCTATTCATCCTTTTCACTGGAAGAATGAGACAGTAAAAATGCATCATCACTCTGTCTCAATCTGCCTTTTGCTCATATCAGGCCTTGCTCTTTACATATTTATTGGTTTCATGTGTTCGTTAGGTGGAAATAGTGAATACATTTTTTTCCACAAGAATTACAGTGTTTTGTGATTTTCCTGATTATTTCCATTTTCTCATATTGAAAAAAGGGAAGATAGCTCACGACAGAAAGAGAACAAGTAGAATTCAAAAATTCCTTGATACCACATTGAATAGAAGAATCTATTAGGATATTTTACTTATACCTGCCTGCATCTATCTTGGGAGTCCTAGTTATTTTGACTATATGGGCTGTCATATTTCTGTTTCATTGCCATACAGTCATATTCTGTTTAATAAACTGGGAAACTGAAGTTAAAGGTATTTCCATTATCATTCTTAGTTCAGTTTTCTATTCAAATTATACTTAGTAAATACAGAACATGAAGTCTGTATACACAGGTAATTGCCAAAACTATGAAAATTTCTACATTTATACACAGTATAATGTATGAAATACAGGCTGAGGAGTGAATCTTCATATAATGCAGAAGACTTTGAGAGGAGTTGAGAAGTAGACCAGAAGGAAGGAAGGACATCATTAGGTGTTAAGAAGAATAAGTATAGTGAGTCAAACAAAAGAAATAAAATACATTGTTTGGGGTTCTTCTCCTAAATTCTTCAAGTCATCATCATTTTGTCAAGAAACAGGTAATTAATTTTTGTCCATTAAATTGTGCCATCTGTGTGGAAAACACAGTAATTCTACTTAGTGAATTTCTAGGTGATAGCATGTGTTTGTTATCCTCAGCCTACCTAATTAATATTAATTACAAAACCTCCTTTTTCCAGTTAGCTTATGTATTTCAGGAGACTGCAGTACATATTTGTGCATACAATATTTGCAGTATATAGCTGGAGTGATTCTGTGCACCTGTTTCTCAGACACTCATTAAGCTTTTACTTTGGAATTTAAATAAGTGTTTGGATTCTGCAAACAGAGAACTTGTCTGGATTTAGGTCAAATGTGTCATGATGAAGCTTTGTTTTCTGCAGGAATGATCCCAGTTCTTATCCCACCAGCACTGCTTTGCCCCAGTTTGGATCAGGTCTATTATACGTGTCTGCAAAGGTGATACATTTTTTCTGAACAGCCTAGTTGTGCAGGGAACATTTTTAGCTGGCAGAGAGGTTGTTCCCTTCCTCCCTCAGTATTTAGAGGTTATCTCGGAGTTAGTCCTAAGGCAATACTTTGAAGAACTGCAAAGCAGTCACAGGATCTAGTCCAAGTGACACCATAAGGACTGAAAGTCACTGAGAACTGTACTTCACTTCTACTATCTAGAAAATGGATTTGGCAATTGGTGATGCCAGTTGTTTTAGAAATATTTTGAAGTTAAAATAGTGACTATTTGTAAAACACTTTTGAGACCTTCCTATGAAAGGTACTGCTTATGTTTTACTTTAATGGTTTTGGCTACTCTACCGTCTTTCAGAGAAGCAGTTTATTTGCTTTGTCCAAAGCAGATGGAATCTCCGCACACTATGTATATGAGCACTGAAAAAATGGAAGTGAACACATTCTATGGGATTTGACATGGTCCAAGAGTGATTACAAATTTATAATCCACTTGGGGGACTTTGCTGATTTCTTAAGCAGCTTGAGTGGTTTATGAACAGCATGCAATTTCATTGTGAATGTCAGATTAATGCTAGATGAATGCTTAAGCAAAATTTATGCTGTCTTAGGTCGATTTATTTAACCCATTGAAATGTTTTTATACGCTGTTTTATGGTTTACATTACTAACTGTAGTATATACATTTCCTTTCCTGACAGATTGACAATATACCTATTAAATTAAATGTTGCAGCTATTTTAAGAGAGGGTGCCCTCTATCACCGGAAAATGGAACAGGAGCTCAAGAGGTATAATCACACTTCTTTCTCAGATTACTTTTCACATCCCTGGACATAGAATAATTGACCACATTAAAAATAATTAAAATTAAAAATAAATTAAAAAAATAAAAATAATTAAGTAAACTCCATAATTAAGTAAACTAAAATAATGGATCTGTTGTAAGGCATTAGGAACTTATTCTATAAACACGGGGACAAATAACGAGAAAAGTGAACTGAAATGGAAGTCTACATTAAAGTCATTGTTTTACTGTAGATGCCATATAGTGTGACTGTGTTCTGATTTAGCACTCTGGCTAGCGTCCACTTGTGAAGTCCAGTAAGGATCACTTGTTATATTTATTCCAATTCTCCAGAATAAATGATGACCCAAATACACATCTATTTCTGTGTCCATTATAAAAGATGTATATATATTAAGCCAAATCATTTCATATACCTTGATTTTCTTCAATGGTTTGTGGTCAACTATGTGCCAAATTTGATACTTGAACTTGTTTATATGTATATAAAAATACCTGTCCATTTCTATCACAGTAAGATATGGAGGACTAAGAGTGTGCTGCTCCATGAGGCAAGATAAGCCAGGAGCTGAGGGTGACAGCAAGGCATGCAGGGACACTGTCCTCATTGACAGCAGCTCAGTTCCATAGCACCCTGGCAAGGCAGCAGAGTGGAGCCAGCAACAGACAGCAGGGTCAGCTAACAGTCCTGTGATTACTAGATGAGTCCATAGTGATGAGACAGGGCCGAGGTCAAGCCAAGAAGCCAAGTCAGCAAGGCAGGGTCAACAAGGTACTAGGCTGCGTGCAGGCATACCTACAGCAAGCTTAGGCAAGGACAAAGGCTGTTAACATGAGCTTAAATGTGGCTCCCAGGAGGAAACTACAGATACAACAAGATTTTTCATGGCTCTTCCTTACACAGTTCTTTTCACTCCAGTCTGATCCGATGTCATATGGTTGCACTGCAACAGAGCTGTCTTTGACAACAAACTAAATCCTAAGTATGGGTGGGGAATAAGAGGTTGCAGGTCCTTTTGGTGCACTTAGGGCTCTAAGGAATCCTGATGTAAAGATTTGTCTGGCATAAGGAATCCTTATTCAGCAGCACAGGTTTTCAGCTGACATTAGCTAGGGAGAGGGTGACTCCTGAATGGCCACTGCAGGTTGTATTCGCTAACTAGAATTACAGAACTAATAATTTTAGCAAAGATAAAACCTGTATCATGTCATCTTGATTTAGTATTATTTCTAATCCACCTGACTTAGCAGGCTAAGCACTAAATACTGTTAGCATTTTGAGTCCTGGAGTGACTGCCTAAGGTTGGATTTGGTCTTTGGACGTAGCAAATTTTGGTATATGGATCAGGATTTTAGCAGTAGGATATCATGCATCACTTGGGTTCTGTTATCAGCTATGTATGTATATTGAGGTTCTTTTATATTACATATGATACTGTTCACTCTGTCTGGCAGAATATTGTTCCACTCAGCAAAGGAATAGATTTTCCCTGTAACTTAACACTATTTTATATTGAGTTTTAATCTTCAGCTGCATTTAACACAGAACAGATACATACATATATTCATTGGGCAGCAGCAGTAAGGCGCAATTCATTGCATTTTTGTGTCTCTGCCCTAATTCTTGGCTCATTCAATCCTCTGCTGCAGGACTTTGATGAGCCTGCCCCAGGACTTTGCTATACTTTTCTCTCTCAGCAGAGTACAAAAAATAAGAATGTGGTTTTGCTTAATAGTGGAACACTTCTTTGCCTCACTACAGCAATATTATTTAATTAACAAAATACAAAACAGAAACAGAATTAAGCAGAAAAGCTTTTAGTTATCTGTGTTAAGGTGGCCAAGAAGATTGCCAAACAAATTATTTGTTCTTTCTACCTCTAAGCAAAGTGATCATCTGAGAAAATGTACATACCTTCAGCCTGGTTCTCCTTACTCCTTATGAGAATCCATATGTAGCTAAAGTTTGCCCTCTCTTGGGTCTTTGTTTTACTGAAAAACTTTCAGGTCCATGCTCTCATGCACTTTCTTCGAGCCAGGCTTTCCCAGGCTTTCTACATAGCACAAATACCTCTTAGACTGGAGTTAAAATATATCTCTCAAGTGACTTTGGGATGACTGCCCTTTTTCTCTGCAGAGATCAAACACCTTATATCACAACAAACTACTAGAAATGTTTTACAAACCAAGGCAGGGCTGCAGACCCAGGTCCCTAGAATAGTATACTTTCTTCTCTCTGTCAGAGTTGAAAATTTGCTACAAGGTGCTGGAGACCCATCTGAATTCCTGGAATGGCAAAAGCAGATGCGTGGAAAAGATTTGGAAGGGCAGCTCGCTGAAATAGAGTGTAGGAGGCTTCAAGGGAAACTGAGTCATGAAGAGGCAATTCTAGCCCATCAGAATGTAATTCAAGAAAACAAGAAGAAAGCAGATCTAATGAGAGAACAGGTAATACAAAGTTGCTCAAATTTTGCTTACATTCAATCAGTGCAAACGTACCACAGATGATACTTACTATAAGAAGGTATAAAAGTTCTATACAGTCTTTACTCAATGGAGTCTGCAAACAATGGAAAAATAGTGCTATAACTTCCAGATACAACAATGCTTATATATTAAGTACTTCTTACAAGTGTTTGATTTGATTGATAACACGAAGTAAATTGAATAAAACAGAAGGTTAAAGCATTCTCCCCTATGTCATTGTGCATATCCTTTTCGAACAGATACTGAGATACTAAACACCATTTGCAATGAAATCACCAATATATGACTAATTTCATTATCTTGTTAAAATGAGAGCCACAAATATAAAAGAATTTGTTTTCTTAAACTCATATAATTCAATTTACTTGATATCATCTGACATGCCTAGATCTCTCTTAGGGGACATTTCAGGCAGAGGACCCTCTCTGGATCTATATATATGGAAAACTGAATATTTATGCCAAGAAGTATTGTCACACAGTTTCCAATCTGACAGATTACAGTTTCCCAAAAACATTGCTAGATCTTTTAATTTTTTTCCCAAACTCACATTTTTCCAGTGCTTTTCCTATAAACTAAACAAGTGATCAAGAAATAACTTATACTATAGATTTTGAATTTTTCATAGTCAGTACCACATGCTTTGCTTTTCTATTAGTCCAGTTTGCTGCTATGCCCTGTAGGCCTGCCAGTATTTTTCTCTTGGCCATCTCTCACAGATGTCTCTGCAGTGTCTCAGCAACATACGATGCTACCACAAATGTACAGAATTCTCACAAACGCCATACTGCAAAAGGGAAACTTGCTTAATGAGTTCCTTCTCTGGCCTTTAAAAAAATAATTCAACCTTTTTTTGGCATTGAGTCTTCATGTCTGTTTAGACAGGCTCTAGCAAGAACTTAAAGCGAACCCTACTATGTACAACTGAGTGTAGTGTGATCGCTCACACTCATTCAAAAATTATTGCAATTATTCTGTTCACCTCAATTTCAGAGCATAAGTGTTTTATTTGTTAACAGAAATGTCCCAATATGTATAGATTTGAGGATGTGCAAATCAGGCTTGCTCTAACCTGACCGATTCCAGGCAGCTTCCTTCACTTGCCAAAAGATGCCAGCAGGTCACTTCACCTGTATGGAGACCTTCAGAAGTACTAAGCACCAATTCTTCATTCACCAACAGTTGTCATGCTGTCCCCCTCCTTCTTTTAAAACTCTAGTCTTCCATCTAAACCAGAAAGCACCGTAATGAATCTAATCTGGGAAAATCCAGTTTCCTGCTTCCTGTTCATTTCCTCTGAAAAAGAAAGGAACATGATAGCCAAAAGTGGACTCTCTGAATGTTACAGAGATATGACTTAGGCCCAGGAAGATCCTGCAGTGTCTTAGATTGGCACTCTTCTTCATATCTCACAACCAGATCCAGAGATGGCTTTTTCTGTCTGCTTTTAAAAAGATGTGAGAGCAGTGCAAATGTTATGGAGGGCTGTTGTGGGTAAATAAAACATAGAGAGGGGAGCTTAAATCTAGGTCTTTATGTTGTCCCCAGTCGATATCCTTTGCTACTTTTGTGGATGATGTAATACTTTGAATCTATTTGTCCTTGCACTATTTCAATGATTTGAAGGTGATCTGAGGCACTCAGATCATCAGTTGTCAGGAATTTTATTCACCTGTTTGTTTGGGATTTAGAAAGCAGAGTTGATGCACCAGTACGCAGAGAAACGTCTACAGGAACAGAAAGAAATGAGAGAGCTGGTGGAGCAGGTCGTGGAAGGACACAAGAATGCAAAGCAAGCAAAAAGAAAGCTCCAGGAATACAAACAGCAGATAGGTATTTATATATTGCCAGAAAAATAAGAGATGATGCCAAATGTCCCCACATTACTTTATCTTTCTTTTAGTGGGCCAATTACAATTTTTACAGAAAGGAAAGGGAAGTTGAGGGAAAGATCCAGGATATACATTCCCATGAATGCATAAATATGAATTCCAGGGATAAGCTGGTAATGCGTAGATCAGAAATCCTAAGCTACTGGTCATGGGAATTACTCATTGTTTAAAAGGGAGAAATACAGCACTAAAGTTCTGCAACTGGTTTCCCTTCCATCTAAAAGTAGCATATGTGAATGACTATACTTTTTGTCAAATCAAGTTATTAAGCTCAGATTCCTGTGATTCATATCATTAAGAGACAGTTTGCCTAGCAACCACTGTGAAAGAATCATGGCTCAGAGAAGACAGTCCAGAGAAGGAGACTGTAGCTAAGGAAAGAAAAGCCATCTTCTAGAAGGACAGTATCATAAGGGAGAGGGATGTAGCACCTCCAAGACAGACCAGGCATTAGGATGAAGGGAAATAATGTTACTCATCCTCCATTATCCTTAAAGAAAATTCTTCAGTTAATGCATTAGCTAATGAAGTGCAGGGAGAAGGCTGTTCTGACTGGCACGGATGTACATATTCCAATGCAACGCCATGTTAACATCTACTATATGAACAGGCTACCTGTAGTTGTGCATATTTTGGTGAGCAGACTTTTCTCTGCTTGTGTACCTCCATACTTGTATCAGAAAGGGTTGAGGCAGGCAGAGGGTATTAGCCACTCCGAAATGGCCTAGCAAAGCCTACCAGCCTTTGCAATTCAATGATTTCTATCATATATATAGCTTGAAAAACTATGAATATTTGCTGTTGTATAATATCCTTTTATTAAATAACGAAACAGTATGCACTAATTAGAAAAAAAATTACAAAGCAGTAATTCAAAGTGTCTACTTTATGTATGTATGCAGTATGTTTTGTGTTGAATAGAATAATAGATACTGGAGGTGGGAAGAACTCATTTGTTTCTCTAATTATTCCTCCCACCAATGCCAGACTGTTCCCTCAAGTACCTTTAGATCAGTATAATTATCGTTATTCACAAATGCATATGAATTTTCCTCCAGATGGACTACTTGTTAAAATATGCATCCTGCTAACAGAGATTAGTTCTTTTCTTTCAGTTCAGGAAGTTTGTGAAGAAAATCGAGAACTTCTTCGGCGAGCTTTAGAAGAAGAGGAGGAGAAGCTTAGGAAAAGATATGAACTAATTCAACAAATACGAGCTTTTGAGTCTTTACCAAGCCTCAGACACAAGTTTGTTGATTTAACTGAGGTAAGCTCAAAAGGAAAAACTACTGGTTTTGCATACATGTATATTATATATGTTTCACACATTCAGAGGAATTGTGTACTGTGTGCAGATTTATTGCAGTCTGTATGCATAGCATTAAGTACAGTGATGCCGTGACACAAAGGTTAGATCCGAGCTGGAACTTGCACAAAGTTTATAGAATGAACATTTTACCAGGAAGAATATTCTGATGGTAAGTGAAATCTTAGTCCCCTTGAACTTTCTTTGAATTTTGCCAGTAGGATCTTGGTTTCCCAATGTCTTTCAAAAAGAGACTGGCAAATGATTACAACATGTTCTATCCATCTTCACAGATTTCTCAGACCTGGGTAAGGACTGAATGAACACAAAGTTTGGACTAATGTACAGTGATGATTGTCATGGTAATTAGCAAAATTAATTTCCTGTGTTTTCAAAAGTGTCAACATTCAGGTATATAAAAGAGGTGATCACGAGACCTCAAAGTCTGCAAAGCTGTTATGCATGTACTTGTGTGTGTGTGGTTAAGTCTACAGTAAACATATCCCAAACTTCTTGGACTTACTATTGATGCACAATAACTAAGATTGCCTGAGATTGGGCTTTGCAATGCCCACTTTTGCAGAATTTCCAGACTTCGGCAGCATCTGGAAATCTGTTATCTTACCACTAAATCAGAAGCAGAGTAGCTGAAAATATTCTTCCATTTTTCTTATCCACACTGAAAGAAGAATAACATGGAAAAACATAAAATTGCACTATCAATTTTGAATATAATCCTTTCAGGTTTTTTCTTTCCTTTCATGAGTATTCAAATGAAGACCACAAATTAAAAAGCATCCATGGCTAGTCTGCAGAAACCATACAGAAGGAACAGGTCTTCCTTCCATGGGGCTCTTGGAACAGCCAATGGTTTTCTCTCTTGCTTCTCTGAAGAGAACTGAGCCATTCATTGATTCCAAAGCCACCCAGATGTCCCATCCTCCTTTAGTCTCTTTGGTTGCCTTTATGGCTGTTGCCATCACTTCTCCACTTCTGTCCCAGCCAAAGAAGACAATTCACTTTTTTCAAACCCAGAATTGCTCCACCCATTTGTGGACAAATGCTACTGACCCACAAAGGAAAAAGCAGGGGAAAAAAGTGAAGAGTACAAAGAATTATTGTACACCACAGATACTGTAAACTGTCTGCATGCAACTGCCAACAGGTACTCCAATCTATGGGTTTTCTACTGCTTCAGATAGAGTTGCACATGGTGTCAACCCTAAACAGAGCCCTTAGCATGGTCTCACTGCACATTTGTTACCCAGATGATTCAGTCACAAGGTGTAGGCTGCAAAGACACAATGGTATGATGTAGTCAGATGCAGAAATGTCATTACTTCTTCAATCACAACTTCTGTAAAATGGTGCAGACTCTCATTCATGAAAATGAAGGTAACTGGAATGTCAGTAATTTCTCATTTTTGAACGTGGTTCATTTCATTGCCATTTACAGTGGCTGTTGACCCATCAGATATAGCTTCCTCTGACATACTGATTGTTTATAAGTACAGAATATGGCTTTAAATACATTTTCCCATCTAGCACCTCATCTCAAAAGACAAAGCAGAAAAACACAGCAGGTTTCAAGTCATATATGAAAAATTCATTCAAAATTCAAGCTTATCCTATGTGTAAGGTTACTGAAGTGTAAGGTTGCTGAAAATGGAGTGGCCATGCAGGTCATACAGCAAGTATAAGAGAATGGACCTGAATGATATGGATGGACTGTTAGATGCATAAGGAATTGGCTGGATGGCTGCATCCAAAAAGTTACAGTCAATGGCTCGATGTCCAAGTGGAAACCAGTAACGAGTGGTATCCCTCAAGGGACTGTACTGGGACCAAAACTATTTAATATCTTCCCTAATGACATAGATAGTGGGATTAAGTGCACCCTCAGCAAGTTTGCAGATGACACCAAGCTGGGTCGTGTTGTTGATACACTTGAGGAAAGGGACTCTGACAGGCTTGAGGAGTGTGCCCATGTGAACCTCCTGAAGTTCAGCATGGCCAAGTGCAAGGTCCTGCACCTGGGTTGGGGCAACTCTCAATATCAATACAGGCTGGGGGATGAATTGATAGAGAGTAGCTCTGCTGAGAAGAACTTGGGGACACTAGTAGATGAAAAATTCAGTATGAGCTGGCAATGCATGCTTGCAGCCCAGAAAGCTGCATCAAAAGAAGCGTAGCCAGCAGGTTGAGGGAGGTGATACTCCCCCTTTACTCTGCTCTGGTGAGACCCCACCTGGAGTACTGCAGCCAGTTCTGGGGTCCTCAGCACAAGATAGACATGGACCTGTTGGAGTGGGTCGAGAGGAGGGCCACAAAAACAATCAGAAGATAAGACCTTATTGCGTTCTTTCAGTATATAAAGGGCCTTATGAGAAAGTTGGAGAAAGATGTTTTACCAGGGCCTGTAGTGGTAGGACAAGGGGCAACGGTTTTAAACTAAAAGAGGGTAGATTTAGACTGGACATGAGGAAGAAATTTTTTACAGTGAGGGTGATGAGCCACTGGAACAGGTTGCCCAGAGAAGTTGTGGATGCCACCTCCCTGGAAGTGTTGAAGACCAGGTGGGATGGGTCTTTGAGCAACCTGATCTAGTGAAAGATGTCCCTTCCCATGGCAAGAGGGGGTGGGCTAGATGACCTTTAAAGGTCCCTTCCAACCCAAATCATTCTATGATTCTATATCTCAACTTCACAGTTCTTTTATACTCATTATTACTATAGCACTCTGAGTGAATTAGCAGACTTTTGGTCATAGCTTGCCCTGTTTTTGTCTTTCTACAAAAGGCTTTTTCAGGCTTAGTGGAATTTATGTATGTGTCCATAAAATTCTCATTCATTTTCATAATTTTTAAAGTACCCAGTTCTTCCCTTGATGGCACTGAAATCGTTTGAACACCAGCATTATCTCCTGCATGAGTATAGGACTTTTCACATTTTAGGAACCACATCACTGTCTTCACTGCATATTTTTGAAATGCAGACACTCAAAATATTCAACATCTATTCCATGCTTCTATGAAATTCCCTTTCCTAGACCTTTTCAGTGTCTGCTTGCCATGCTCTAGCACTACCACTGGTATATATGCCCTGCTGCAAAGCATTTTCCTTTCACTTTCTGTGAATACAACTTGATGATCATTGACTAGTTTAAATTAGAGGCAAGCTATTATAGCACTTGCTATTTGCGAGCTCATTCTAAATTGAAACCTGCGCAGGAGATAAATGGTCATTTCCATTTCAGTAACCTATGGTAGTACATACTTTTCAAAGAGATGCAAAAGTAAAGACTGCTTAATATTGAACGCTTCTATTAGTCTTCTACTGATGCTACTAGTGACCATTGTTTAGATCATGTTTGGTACACCTGAGGAACGTGGAAGCAGAAACAACTGAGCCAAAATTGTAGAGTCAGACTTTAGGTGAAAAGACAGTGATGATTTCTTCTTACTGACTCAATTTTTGAAGCTTTAGAAAGAGAAGTGATGGGGACCAAAACTGCAGGAGACATTCTTGGAAATCTTGGAGGAGTCCCCAGGGATGGCCACCCAAGACATGTTCTCCTTCACTATCAAGCTTGTATCAGTAGATTCTCCAGACTAACTCAATAATAATCCCTCTTAAGCTGCAATGTTGTGGCAGCAGAGAGCCAAGTCTGGTTATTTGTCGTACTCTATTTTGTGGTTTTATTGACCCTGCAACCCCCCACCCCGCCTTACTGTTTTCTTCATCTCTCTTGGCTTTCCCCCTATTTCATGGACCCACTGCTCTGAATAGCCAGAGGTGGTCACTGGAGGATGAGTACCTGACTAGGCTGCTTAGATGGCATCCCAGACTGGAGAAGAGGGACTGGACACAGGTCAATTCTTGCAGCCAAACTGACAATCTGAGCATCTATCTATGACAGAGCATCCTTCTCTTTTCCTGTTTTTGGGGTTTTTTTAATTACCATTCATGTTCTGTTTTGTGAAAAGCTCAAAAGCAGAAAGGCAGATACTCTTCTGTCAACAACTCAGTATTCAAGACAAGGGTTTTTTTTTTTCCTGCTAAAAAGGGTTGCCTGATAAAATGAAGGTTCTTTAACTGAATAAATTCTTTCCATTAAAAGGATTTTAATGAGTTTTACTTACATATGTTTATCACTACCACTTAATTTCAGTCTGAGAAATACAATTCGGAGAAGTGGATGTTCTTTTGGATTCCACACCCCCCTCCTCCTGGTAACTAATTCTATGGAACTAAGTAAAGCAAGGTCTTTGTGATTAAAATCCTAACCAGTGTTTCACTCTGTTATTATACAACTGCATAGCAAGAGTCAGGTTAGTGTCCTGACTTCCTGCACCCAGGTATTCCATTACAACATGACATGATACAAGATACGCACCAAAGATGTGTACTAAAACTGGGTTAAGAGAGACAGAAGAATATTAGTTAGTGTGAAATTGATTAAATTTTGCAAAGACAGCTACACAGAAGCTCAGTATTTGTGTGGGTTCATGCAAGTTTTCCATATATGAAGCTGTATATGTGTGTAGACATAGGGAAAGAAAGAGCATATGTAAGAGCAAGGGCCAAAAACTTCAAGTGTTCACAAATCTATTTAGAAATTATCTGTCTTCATATGTAAACTAAGGTGCAGAAGTCTCTCATTACATCTCAGAATCAGGCTCATTATCACTCTCATTGCGAAGTGAATTTTAAAAAGTCTTCATTAAACATTCAGGTTTGAATATTTTAACTTTGGGCATTAAGATCTGCATTTCCTGGGTACAAAGCATTGTTTCATCCTAGTCTTTTCAGATAAAAATAGTAGATGCCATCATAGATCAAATCCATAATTTGGAAATAGATAAATTCAAAAAGATGCATATTTTTTAGTGTAAAGTCTGTCCTGGTTTTACAAACTAAAAAATATGCAGTGTTACACATTTAAAAACTGTGAAAGTCTTATTAAAACTAGAAGATATCAACTAGAATTTTTTTGGACAGTGAATATGTTGTATCTATGATTAATCTACTGTATATGTCAATGCTTTTTCAGAAAACATTTTGTGAGGCTTGTTTTTACACATACGAAAGGTAAGCTCTACACCTTAAAAACAGCTTATAAAAAAAAGTTAGGTTAGGGCTAACCCTATCTTTCTTGAAGTCAAAATATATTCAGCTTGATTTGGAACACAATAAAAATATTCTGGTTTTACTCATTTACTCTTCCCTTGGTATTTACAGTGTTATTTAAACTTATATTCCATGTTCTCTAGACTGGTGGCCATGGTTTAATTTGTGAAATGTCAATAGTGGAACTACGTGAACGCCTCGCTCTACTCAGAGAAGCACAGAAGGCAGCAGAGGAAGAGAAGAGAGACCAGATCATCCATGAAAAACAAGCTAAGGAACAACTTCTTCTAGACAAACTGGACCAGATTTCCCTGTTCAGAGCAGAACTTGGACGAGCAGCTGCTCTAAAGTCAGTATAAAACAGCATGTGACATTTAAGATATTGCAACTTTATTAATATTTTGCTAGCCCCTTGAGAAAAACAAGTAAAGAGGAAAATACTGCCCTTTCATAAATCAGTATGACTTTTGTCAAGGATTACACTGGGGCCAGGATTTCCTTTTTATTGAAAAAAAGAATTGCATCAGATTTAACGAATCTTCTTCATAATTTTGAATTTGTGGTTGAAGACACTCCATAGGCTAGTGTTGACAGTATTGTCCCAGGATTCAGAGCCAATATTACATATTGAGAAAGAAGTTCTGACGTTCTTCTTTTCAGCTAATCAGAACTAATTTGATTTTATTATAATCATTCTAACTTGCTACTTAAAGTGGTTTCCTGTTTTCATCTAAACCAATACATTAGGGCTATAGTTTTCTTCCTTGAACTTCATTTGTTATGCGAAAAGGCAGGCCTTATTTTAGAAGTTTAAAATATTTTGGGAAGGAGTTTTTCTGATAACAATAATAAGTTATAAATTAAATATATTATAGCAGTAGATCAAAGACAAAAATCTTTGCTTACAGCCTCTCTGATCAAATTTTGTATGCATTATTCATATTCATTATTCATTTTCATAAAGGATCCATAACCATTATAGATGCTTCACATATGCAGAAGACAGGTCCCTTCCACAAAGAGTTTAATCTTAAAATCAAAGTTAAAGCTATTTACAAATGAAGTTAAGCAGGAAGAAAGCCCATGTAAAAATGTAAAATATGACACACCTCTCAATCTCATTCCATTTTTACTGCATCTTGACTATTTGCCATTGTTTTTTTGCAGGTTGTTTTTCACCTTTTCCTTTTTGGGAGTTTGGGAAGTTAGTCCTTGTCTTGCCATTATTTTGCAAACAGATGTTCAGGCTGACATTCTGAAGACATATTCTATCAGGCTAAAAACACATGACTTTAGACATATCTTAGATTCATTGATTTATTGATGCGATACCAAAGGTGGCTTCTTAAATTCATGTTATTGATTTATCGTCCAGTTCTAAATCTCAATTACAGAAGGCAGAATTGATGTATTCATTTAACTAGTTTTCACTCGTCCCAGCTCTAATTTGGTTTGTTGATGATAGTTAATCTCCAAAGGCTGAGGTTTTACTATGTTAGTACTTAAGAAGGTAGCTTAATGAATCAATAACTGCAGCTGCAGTGGATTGACTGCATAGTGGATTGACTGCATAGATTAGTGACCCTCTCTTCTATGGCATATATCAAGAAAAGATTTTAAGACTAAAGAACCTGAAATGGAGTTGGAGCTGGAAATACACTCTTGTTGCTAAACATTCACTGGTGTGAAAGCCTGTGGGAGCAGCTCAAGCCACTGCTTTCCACTGGAGATGCAAACTAGACATTAAGAACTTGTATACTACATAAAACCTGTTTCACTAGTAGCTACTTAAAAGAATAATTTGTTATGCTAGATGTGCAGTCTGTGAATTTCTTATAGTGCTGGGTTTCTTTAAACTAGACTCTGGCTTAATTCAGCTCTAAAACTGTTCTGATCCTGAAATAAGCTATGCTTGAATGAGAAGCTAACTTTGATTCACTTTTTGTCCTGACATTTGAACTATTTTTTAGAACAGACCAGCATGCCAAATATAGTAGAATCCAAATGAAATCTAACACTTAATTTGCAAGCTTCTAGTCAGACTCATGATAAGTAATACAGTAATTTTAATGGAGCCCTGTTTGCTCTACAAATAAAGAAAATAATACAAAGTTTCATTATAGATGTTCTAAGACATTTCCTTTCATGGCTCCCAGGCAATCTATGTACGTAACTTGGGAGCATCTACTATAAACAGGCATCATCAAAGTATACCAGAAATGCTGTTCTTTGGGAGTATGTTTAATGCATTTTCATCTAGAATGCAAATCTATGGTGTTTTTCTGTTAATATGGAAGTATGACATGCTGGCCTATTTACAAATGCTTGACCCTTCGCTGCAACTTTTATTTCTCTCTAAACAAACTATAGGCTCCGTGTGTTAAACCTGATTTACAGATCTTGAATCCTGAAATATCTAGCAAGTCAATGTGAGTGAGTGAGTGATTGCTTGGGTTGTAATACTGATATGCTGCACAGGAGATGTAAAAAGCAAATTTTTATTTTACAGAATTAATTCATAATTATAAGGATAGAATAGCAAATCTTACCAATAGTCTTCGTAAGATAGCCGTATGCATCAATATAAAATTATATGTTGTATCTTAAATTGCATTATGTTGAAAGCTACTACTAAAGTATGGTGGCTAAACTTTGCTAAACAAATGTGCTTTAGTTAGTGTCAGCTGGAGTTTAATTGGGTCCCTACCAAGCAGGTTCCTTTCAATATCATTTACAAACAGACATACATCAACACAACAGAAGCACATTGAGCAAGCATATAATGAGCTATATTAAACAAAATAGGAAATGGAACATAAAAAATTACAGAGATATCAGCCTTTAATAGACTGCAAGCTGTGACATCCATCACAGCAGTGGCTTTGTGAGTGCTTGCAGAACACTTAAGAATCAATTCAGTAAGTACACAGGACGTCCCTTTAATTACTAGAATTTCACACAGTTTGAAAAACAGCACTGGCATATGAAGTTGACAAACATTTGAGTTCTCAGCTTTCAAACATGAGCACCGAAAGATTTATGAGTGTTTGAATACATGCTAATAATGTACTGATGTTACATGCCTGTATACTTCAGGTACAATTCCCTTTCATTCCAGTGAGGCTACATCTATTACTCCAAGTAATTTAATGCACTAATGATCAAGAAACAGATCAAACCATTTGGTGCTGAGGCTCTCTCCATCCACATTATCTGTGGTTTGGGGGGTTTACTTTGGTTGGATTTAGTCTGGTCTTGGGACTGCATGTTCTCACCATTCATATGGTTTAAAGCTGTCCAGAGGAAAGTTATCTCACAAAACTTCTCATACTCAATTCCTCACTCCTCTGCAAGCCCGTCTAGTGAACACCACACTATCCTTTTGTTTGCCTCACAGATTGCAGTAGCACATCCACATCCCCACCAGCCACTGACACATACATAAGGTACAGAGAAGCCAGCCTTGTTTCTGTTTTTGCTCATGTTCCTGTCTTGTTTGCGTTCCTACTCATTTTCAAGTGACATGACGCTGCCTGCTGCCTGAGCCTCCTCCCCTCTCCAAGTCAGGGCAACATCCAGATGAAGGTAGCAGCTGCTGTTCCAGGGTGACACTCTGAACTGACACTAACCCTCCTTGGCTTCCTGGTATCTGAGGAAAATTGTTACAAGGAACAAGATGCACAGACTCCCACCAACACAGAAGTTTACCACGTCCCCATCTCACACCGTGGTAATGGTGTAGCACGCTGAGGTCCCAGCACTGGATTACAAATGATGGTGTGTTTGCCAAGGTGGCAAAGCACTCCTTTCACTCCCTGCCACTGCCAGTGCTCAAACCCCTCCCTGGCAAGGGGCACTGGCCACGCACCAGTGTAACACCTCTCTCTTGTCCTGGACTGGGGAGTGGTGGAAGCAGTGTGAGGGCAGCCCTGGCAGGAGGACAAGGGGGGAAGGCTGGTTATAAGGAGGGAGAGGAGAACAAGCAGAAGGGAGGGTTATGGATGGATGACTGTGATGGTCCTTTCCAAGTAGAACAAGCTCTCTAAAGTAGGTGTTCCCTGAACCAGGTCTGACTTAGGGGGTCAAAGGCCTTCTGGGTGAGGAGGGGAGAATGGAGCCCCATCCTCAAAAACCTGTAAGACACCCTGGCAGCACAACCCTCTGATGCAGCACACAACTGAGGGAAGGGGCAGACAGCACATGGAGGTAGGAAGGTGTAACAGGGGAACCCGTGCCGTGCTATCCCTACGTGTGGCTGTTGTTTCAGATCTTCAAAAACATAGCCTAGAATAATGAAAAAAGCTGAATAATTAGCAGTATAAGGGACTTCAGTTTGGTACTTCAAAATATTTGTGATTTCATTAATTTCACAAATTTTATAAATACTTCAAGTTCTGTATGTGTTTGCAATAAGGACGTAATATTTAGTTTCTCGGTCCCTACTGCTGGCCATGAGTTCTTCACTAGCATTGAAACAGGAGGAGGAAATTCATCAGCAATGATGGATCAGAAATTTAAATATGTGAAGAGAGGCTGTAAAGAAGACAGAGCCAGGCTTTTCTCAGTGGTGATCAATGAGAGGACACAAGGTACAAGAGGAAACACAGGAGGTTCCCTCTGAACATCAGGAAATGCTTTTTTACTATGAGGGTGGCGGAGCACTGGCACACGTTGCCCAGAGAGGCTGTGGGGTCTCCATCCTTGCAGATATTCAGAAGCCATCTGGACATGGTCCTGGGCAACCTGCTCTAGGTGACCTGCTTGAGCAGGTGGCAGTGGACAAGATGACCTCCAGAGGTCCCTTCCAACCTCAGCCATTCTGTGATTCTGTGAATGAACTTTGATTATACAGCTTTACAATCTTCATTTCAAATGAGGAAAACACTGTTATGAGTAACAATCACTTCCCCAACTAAAATTAGGTGCTTAATAAGTTAATTGTTTTGGAAGGGAGTCAGATTTTGAGTGCTTAAATCCCTCACATTAATACAAAATAGTAATCAATCTAATAGTGTAGTGTTCTTAAATGTGAAAATAGTGACTGCCTTAACAATGAACTGTTAAGAGATAGATACATTAATTTTCCTCACTGCAATAACTGAGAATTATATAGTGCAGGACGGAAAAAAGGCAAGGTACTGTGAAGTGCAGAGACCCCTAGTCACTGAGACTGAGAGTATAAGGAAATTAAAAGAAAAAATTATTTATTGTACTGTAAGGCAATCCTACTTTTGCTTTTAAAAATATATTTCTGTTTATTGCACAAGACTCCATTTTGTAAGGTGAGCTTCTAAATACAGTCCTAGCTGCTTAAGTTGATATTTTGGTGCCTAGAATGGTCAGTAGCCATTTTTACTCCATCTCCTACAAGTATTCAGTCGGTTAAGAGCTGTCAGATGTCCATCTCCTTATAATTTGATGTACAGCTGGAGTTTGAAAATGTAAATGAAGAGCAAAATGTAGTTTTCAGGAGGAATCCTCTGTGCAAATCTTCATATTCCCCATTTTTTAAACACAGCTGAGAAGACCTAATTCAGCTGCTCCAAGTGTTTTCATTTCCTACAGGAAAACCTTTAATGCTGAATTGCTGCTTCTTCAGTTATAGGCCGGATGACTTATTGGATCTAGAGTCCATTTGGTCAGATGATAACATTTCAGGGCAGATAGTTAAATAATTACAAGGGATATGTAAGTAAGAAGACGTTGCACTGCCAAACTCCATGACAAGTTTGTGAAATGTGAAGTAAAATAATACTTACATATTTTTAAAATTCATTATATTTACCAAGGAAATAATTGAGACAAATAGGGGATGTCAACTGCAGCTTACAATGCCTGGATTATTTTTAATGGAAAGACACTTACATTTTACCCGTCACTGCTGGAATTGTTCTGTACTTCATCATAGTGAGCTAAAATCTTTCTGCTGTTGACTGTACACATAGCTTACACAGAAAATGAATAGAGAACAAAATCAGTGGTAGATAAAGAAATCTTCACTGTTTGCTTTTATAGCCATGTTCTGTTGAATCTTGCCTTAATCCCTTACTTTTCCTCCTTTGAGTAGTTTATACGTACATTTCACACTACTACAAACTTCCATAAGCACATTCAAGAATCTCATCTCATTCCTTAACACTAAAAGGTACTTTTCTGACAAGGTCGCTAAGCAAAAACTAGAGTCTGTTAAACCATTTCAAATACATATGGACTTTAAAAATATTACAAATTTTTTCGAAGTCTTTGGTAGGGAAATATTTTTTTAATTATGGCAGACTTACAAAGGGATGGAAGACTCTTGTCTGAGACCAAAAGAAAAGAAAATTAAATTCTCTTTTGGACCAAAGTTTTGACATTACATTTTAGGAACTAGTATGATTCTTTAAGATTGGTTTTCATTCAAGGTGCTCGTTTAATACCAGTAGCTGGTAAATACACTTTAAAGTAAAATTAAAATGGCTTCTGCATATATTTTTTCATAAAATATCACCTCATTTTCTATTGAATATGGAGAGGATTTTTCTAACTATGTACTACCCTATTCTGACTGGCTGTCACCTTACTTCTTTAGTAAATATGTGATATGGGGGAACAGAGATCATATGAGCTTTTTCTGTCTTGAGTCCTGAAAATTCTCAACTGATCATTACAGAATACCAGAATTTTAAAATTTCTTTTTTCATTCCTTCCCTCTTTGAGTTTCTGTTATGATGTGGTGTGGCATCTGAAAATCTATGGGATTGGCAGCTTTTTCGAACAGTGTAGATGACTGGCACATGACTGCATGTATAAAAGGACTGAATATTAGTCTGAGGATAAGCAACTATTTACAATGTCAATTCAGAAGCAGCTGCCCTGCTTCATCACGTTAAACCTCTTGTTGTATTTCCTGTAATTGTATTTACAAGAATCTGGATTTGCATGTAATGAAAGGTTTTGTTGCTTATTCCCACTGACAATATTTAATCATCAAGTGTTTACATAAAACCTTATTGTTATATTCTCCTATATCCCTTGGAATGCAATGCCTTGTTGCAATGCAAATAGATATAATCCATGTTCTCAATTAGATTAAACGATAGTACATAATTTTTAGATTTACAGAATAGCATTACAAATTAACCTCAGTGTAGAAGAATATTTCACAGTATTAAAGAGGAAGAGGAAGTGTTATCCTAAGCAGGTAGCATGACACAAACAGCAGAGAGGTTCAGGAAATGTCTCAGGAAAGCAACTGGAAATGAGAAGCCAAGCTAAAATGTTTCCCTTATTTTAAGTTCACAATCATATTTCAGAATGCAATAGGTCAATTCTCCCCTTCAGCTGGTTCCTGAGGGCTTTGGAAACTGTAGTCCAGAATGGCTGCTCTGAAGAATACCTGCTATGACAGGGAGTTTGCCATCAGCAAAGATGAAGCTAACAAGGCAGACAAAAGCCATCTCTCCCGAGATGAAAGAAGTGTTTGGATTCCTGGAATCTTGATACTGACACTTTTTAAGGCAAACTGGTGGTTTTAGCATCAAAAGGAACTTCTTCCTTCTTCTCCTGCCTCCAACTTCTTGAGAAGAGTGTGCCTTATACCGAAAACACTGTGGCATAAGACCCAAGAGATAAGGGAAGAGTTCTGTTGTAAAACATTTCCAAGGGGCAACCTGTCTGTGAAATTCGTCCTGCCGCTGACAGAGTAAGTTACAGGATCATCTGAACAATGCCCCAGTGCACTCTGCTCTTGGTCATTTGGAGTCTGAATCTGGTTTCCAATAAAAGCACTTGTAATTGTACTACCACAATATAAAAGGACCTTTTACAAAAGTTTCCTTATCAGCTGAGAGAAGGCATCAGATCTAACCTGGTTATATATTACATAACTATGGAGATTCTTTGTTAGAGATGACATTTACTTTAGCTCTGAATTTGGCCAGAGAATCACAGCTGCTCATGAAATAATACTACTATTGCAGCTTGATCACACTGAGACAAATTCAAGGGCAATGTTGAATAAAAGAGAAAGTTGGATGTTAAATGAATCACTGTGCAAGGTGGTGTAACCTACATGAAGAAGTTCTGAGTAAATTGTGCCAGTTGGGTGAAAGTAAGCAAAACCAGATAAAATGTAAACACCAGAGGACAGAAAAATAGCTACAACAGAAAGGAAAAAAAGGAAGACTATCTGATAACCTCTTCCTTATGCCTTACTTTTATGCTGCACATGGTGCTATCAATTTATGCTCACCTGCACCCACTAACCTTATTTAATATATCACCATCCCATAGATTCTGAATCTGGGCATTGAGATTACACAGAAAAGAATATTTTTCATTTGCCAAGGAATTCAGCAATTGAGGTGAATATTAATGATCATATAAGGAAAACTCCAAAGTTCTCACAAGCAAAAAGCTGCAGTATTATCACAGGTTTTGCACATGCTTTTGCTAAAGAATGTCATGTCAGGCTTGAAATACTTCAGATACTGCCATCATGGCATCCTGTGGGAAGAAATTATTCTACACTGTTTAGTAATATTGTTCTGTAAACAACAAGAAGCAAGTTGTGAATACCACATTCATCGAGCTATATGATTTAAACCTGTTTTGAGTATAGTTGGTTCCCAGAAGCAAGAGAAAATTCATTATTATCAAGGTAATATGCTCAGATGGATTTATTCTGTGGGTTGATATTATTTTACGTTCTCATTGCTTCTTTTTGATTTTGCAGGCAAGAAGAAAAGAAAAGAAAGTCCCAGTCTGGTGAAAGGCCTATGAAAGATGAACGCATTTTAAACCTGCAGAAAAAGATTGTAGAGAAAACAATGGAGCGTAAAAAGCAAGCAGGATTCTTAAAGGTTACCCCCCAGAAAACCAGCATCACGTCAAGGAAGGTCTGGGAGTTACATAAGGAGAAAAGCTCTGCAGTAGACCTGCTGTTCACAGACTTTTGCTCAACTGCCAGCACTGGCAGGGGGAGCAGAGGCAGATGGTGCCATACATGACTGGCAATAGCAACTCCCTGCTTCCTGCGTAGGCACAATTTTCCCAAGCCACGGCCTTGACCTCACCTTCTTGTCACACATTCTGCTACCACAGAGCAGGGCTCATCCGTACAATACTCAGCTTCCCACTCTTACAACCACACACTCTCATCCCATTGAAACAGCATCTTACCCCCGTCTCTAACTCTTGTCTTTCTCAGTCTCCTATTGCACATGTCCCGTTACACCAAAGGGGGATGCTCACCCCCTCTCTCACCAAAGGCGCGTTCCAGGTTATCATTCCCATGGGTTTTACCTCGCCTTTCCTCAGCCCGGTCCCACAACATCGGATGGAAGCAGCACTAGCCCTGTAGGCTTTATGCTGTTCACACTGGTTGTGTTTCCTTGGCAAGTGTCTAAAGACAAGCAGTGAGGAACTGCTGCTCCGGCTGCTGCTGCTGCCTCTGCCTTGCCTCATGCATGCCTAACATTTAGAATTGGTTCATATACCAGTAATAGGACATGTACCACAGCATATGGAACACTGCAGTGACAGTCATGATGGGATCACTCTTTAAAAGCTGTACTAACCCGATGTAAAATAAGAACTAAATCTCCCAATCCATTAACATAACAACTCTACCTATTTTGTAAGAAAGTTAGATGAAGCTGAATTTAATGAAGAGGAAAACTGTATGTTTCAAGTGTGTATATTTTAAAAAAAAAAAACAGTGTAATCTTTCAGGGTATCAATGTTTGCTGCCCTCAGAATCCCCATTTCATGCAAGCAAAACATGTAGGTGCTTATATAGACAACTAGGTCTATCCCATTTAGCAAAGAAAGCATTGAAGACCTATTTGAAGAAAGCATTACCTAAATTGGGATGGCTTTCTGAACTGAGGTTTTGAACACATGCACTGAATGGAGTCCAGAATAAAATAGAAGCAATAAATGCAGACTTCAAAGGAAAGCAGCCATATGATTACAAATGTGAGACACTTTAAAAATAAACCAAAGGAAATTATAAATTCACAGCTAGAACATTTGACTACCTGAAGTGGATCTGTATGAGTGTCGTGTGAATGAGCAAAAAAAGTTTGAAAAGGGTTTGAAAGTTGTTTTGATGTTAGATTTTGTCTTTTTCTTCAGCTTAGCTTTACAAAGTAAGTCTCTGAAGATGTCACAGTGCTTTTGTTCATGTTCTGCTCAAATGTTAAGACATGTTAAAAAAGAAGAAAAAATGGAAAAAATTCAAGGTTACTATGAATTATTTAGGTGGTGTGTCTAGGTGTGTCTTCCATCAGTGCTGTTGAGCTCTGCATGACCCAATCCAAATGTTACTACAGCAAAGTGGAACAATTCTGGTCACATATGTTCAGCAGCATCTTTATTCTAGCTGAACTGCATATTGCTGAAAATGGTGGTTTTGTGACTATAGGAGAAAATTCCTCCCTTAGTTATAACACAACAGGTATCTGGCATTCAGTTTGTACCACTACCTTTTAGGTTTCTCAATAAGGAGAAAAAAAGTGACACTAACCCCTTGTATTAAAGTTCCAAATCCAGACTGTGGCTTTAGTTGCATTTGTGATGGCCCTTTAGGCCCAATGCGCTTGTGCTGATACAAGTCAAGGTAACATTTGTTTATAAATCACTATTACATTTTTAATAAAACAGAATTTATATTGCAATTTGGAAAAGTAACCATAAGAAAAACTACCATTAATGAAAAAAAATGTACTTTTCTACCATTTTAAGCAAAGCATCAGATGAAAAAAGTAGCAGTTTTCTGTTTTTTCTGAGCTTTTTCAGGCATGCTCCCTTGTGAACCCAGCTTTTGAATGAGCAAACCAGTAGGGTCTGATAGGATTTGTGCAACTGTTCATTTCTGGCTTTGAGAATAAACTGTTGGCAAAGAAAGAAGATAAGGTAGCAGCATTGCAGCAAATCATCCAGATGCAGTTTTATCTTGACTTAACATTTTGTGGAGTGTTGCAGCTGTATTTAATTCATCTTAAACTGGGCAACCCAATCAAGTTACCTTTCTATTCGTTACCTTTCTATCCATCATGCCCAGTTTGATGTTGACAAGTTTCCCAATCATGTTAGCAAATAACCTGTGTTGCCAGCCAGCCATATTATCAAAAAGAAGTTCAGTGTATCCTCTAAGGAAAACCAGTCTGATCATCTGTATGTCTTTTCTGCAGGATTCTTTGCAGTGGAACCATTGGAAAGAACTGGAAGAGAGTCGGGAACGACAGTTCAAGATTCTTCAACACGGCTTCATGGCCAGAGAAACAGCTCAGAAAATGGCTGCCTATGAGGCAGCAAGAAGTGGAGCCACAGTCTGTATATTGCGCTCTGAAGTAAAATAAAATACATTTGGAACAAATTCAAGCCTGCTGGAAATCTCCCAGCGTGCCTATTTACTACAAGGTCAAATTTTAATCTTTATTTCACCTTTACAGTGTGATTAGAAAAATTTAGGTCATACAGGCACAATAGAATAAAAATGTGTGGGGTTTTTTGTAATAAAATTTTATTTTTAAGCTATAATGATAGGTTTGTTTCTGTTAGAATCAAAAGTTTGAAGAAACTGAAACATTACCGACGGAGCTCCTCCAGCAGAATGGCAAATACCTGGCTAAGAACATTGAGATCTGTATTTCTGTTATCATTGTATGCTATGCCATGGTTTTCTATGCTGATCTTCCAGAAGAATAAAAATGAGGGCAAAAAAAAAGCAATGTTTGTTTACATATGCATCTTTTTAGAAGGCATGGTCAGCCCAAGTTCCTAAGACGTCTTCTTACATGACAGTAACTGTATGTGAGAGGATGGCCAGTTTCAAAACAGGTTTTAAAGGATGAGGGAAAAACTGTTTAGAAGGTTTAGATGATGTGATACCCTCCAGGAGCCAGAGTCTAGATTCAGTGACCCAGACAGACTATCCCTCTATTCTCCAGTGTGAATCTCTTCAGTCTTTAAACAGTGGAAGGAGAACATAACATCGTTTGATCTCTTTAGGGAGCCGCTTCCAGAAAACATCAAAATTCTGTTACTCACCTAGAAGATAATTTGCCCTCTATGACAATTTCTATACTGTGTAAAACAGCCTTTAAATCACAAGACTTATTCTAGGCACAAAGCCAAGGAGGATATAAATCTGAATTAAAATCTGCACAGCAGGAAGACTGTGTAATGTATTTCTATTTTAACTTGATGCCAGTTACTAAGTGTTTAATTATGGCTATTGCAAATATTTAAATTGGAGGAGACTGTCACTGACATTAGAGTCAGGCAGCTGCTTTTAATGCTTTCACAAAATTACATTTCTCGGTTTTTACTGAAGGAAGCCTAATGGAATTCTTTTGTTGCCACCTAGCTGTGAAGATCACTTCCACAAGCTGATAAAATGTGCTTTATTTTTCATTCAAAGTAAATGCTACAGTAGTCCATGACAGCAATTTAGGGCTCAGGCGCAGTAGGAAGAGTTAAGAAACACAGGAGAGTGAAAAGAAGGAATGATAGCAGAACTACAGAGAAGGGGGAACTCTGACACCATGTCTCATAGGGGATTGTAACAGCTTAAAATGACAAACCCTTGGTGGCACGAGTTCATCTTCCTGTGTGGTTGTTCAGCATTCTGTTGCATTGTATTCCAGAACAACAAAGCAAAGTGGTGACTGTATCACCTTGGTTTTCCAGAAGCTAGCAATTAACAGGGCTGACAGTCACGGTCTGGGAATAGTACCTCTTCAGCTTTTTGATGTGTCTTGCGTTTTGAGAAGTTAAAGAAAAAAAAATCATCATTAAGCAAATAGATCGGCAGGTGTATTTAGCTAGGTAATATGGAAATTTTGAAAGCCCATCATGCTGCATGCTTCTTCCCTTGGGATGTTGGGCCCAGTTTTCAAAATTCTTACTGAATTGCAATCAGGCTGATTCATAACTATTTCCTTCTCCATATTTTCCCTGCTCTCTAATGAAAGGATGGAGGAATAAAGGAATCTCAACAATTCAGCTGTGGAATTTTTACCTCCAGAAGTCACAAATAACCCTATTGCTACTTTAGGATCTGATGCATAAAGTCATTTTCAGAATCAATGTTTTGAGGAACGTACAAGAATGTGAGTCTTTTGGGAGAAACATCAATATATTCCTACATATGTGTTTATATCAACATAGCCGATCGATTTTTCAGTGAGGGCAAGTCCTGCGACAGAATGCACAGAATAACATAAAAACGCCACGTTGCTCCTGACAAATGTGAATAACTTGATGTTGGAGGCAGCAGACCCTATGCAGAACTCTGGCCACTTTTCTAGTATTCCCTGTTGCAGCAACGTGGTACACAGAAACCTGAGGTGATCCACCACAACTGTACAAAAGCAGATGCAATGCCATTGGAGCCAGGTGAGCTTTGAAGCAATACATCTGCGGTGCCACTGCTGCCTCAGTTAGTGTCTGTGGCTCAGACCATCCACAACCTGGTTAATCCACGCGCAGATAACTGAGAGTCAGCAATGCCTCTACGCTCATCGCGGAAACTCAGGTGCACAAATAATTCACGATTCATTCATTTACACATGTGTAACGCTATTTGCAGCCAAGAAAATGAGAGTGCATGAACAAGACTGACTCTTAAATCATCTAACAAAACAGACTTACAAAATCAGAGGTTTCAACTGTCTGCTCTTAGTGGCAGACTCATTAAGAAATGCCTTTAGTGCCGACAGCTGCACATTCCAGAGGTCTCCTATGTCATTCTAAATGGCCAGTCCACAAAAGCATTCACATGCAACTATGGTGTAAGGAGGGCAAGATTACCTGAGGAAGACTGAGGGGTTTCAGCCCTGCACTGAGCATCAGAGACAGGATGCTCACACCTCGTGTAACACAGTCGCTGCTGGATGGCACTTGGTTCCTTCTTCCAAATCAGCTCCCATAGCAAGGCAAAGCCCACACTGACTGACTGCCCAGCCAGGTAATCCAACCTGCCCTAGAGAGCACAGATATTTTATTATTTAAATGAAGCCAAAGACACAGGAACAGTGTATTGGGTTTGCATGGCAACGTTTTGGTAGCAATGGGGGCTGCAGGGGCGGCTTCTGAGAGAAGCTGCCAGAAGCTTCCCTGTGTCCAACAGAGCCAGTGCCAGCGGCTCCAAGATGGACCCGCCGCTGGCCAAGGCCGAGCCCATCAGTGACGGCAGCAGCACCTCTGGGGAACAGAGTTAAGAAGGGGAAAAAAAAAGGCACGCAGTATTTGCAGCTGGAGAGAGCAGTGAGAATGTGAAAACAGCCCTGCAGACACCAAGGTCACAGGAGGAGGGGGAGGATGTTCTCCAGGCGCCGGAGCAGAGGGTCCCCGGCAGCCCCTGAGGAAGCCCACGGGGAGGCCGGCTGTGCCCCTGCGGCCATGGAGCTCCACGGGGGAGCAGATCTGCACCCGCACCCGGGGAGGGCCCCACGCCGGAGCAGGGGGATGCCCGAAGGAGGCCATGATCCCGTGGGCAGCCCGCGCTGGGGCCGGCTCCTGGCAGGGCCTGTGGCCCCGTGGGGAGAGAGAGGAGCCCCGGCTGGAGCGGGTTTGCTGGCAGGACCTGGGACCCCGCGGGGGCCAGGCTGGAGCAGCCTGTTCCTGAAGGACGGCACCCGTGGGGGGCCCAGGCTGGAGCAGCCTGTTCCTGAAGGACGGCACCCGTGGGGGGACCCAGGCTGGAGCCATTCATGAAGAACTGCAGCCCGTGGGAAGGAGTCATGTTAGAGAAGTTCATGGAGGACGGTCTCCCTTGGGAGGGCTCCCAGGCTGGAGCAGGGCAGAGTGTGAGGGGTTCTCCCCTGAGGAGGAAGGAGCAGCAGAGACAGCGTGTGATGAACTGGGAGGATGGGAGAGAAATTGGGAGCAAAGCTGACCCCAGGGAGACGGGCGGGGTGGGGGACGGTGTTTTAAGATTTGGTTTTATTTCTCATTATCCTACTCTGATTTTGATTGGCAATAAATTAAACTAATTTCCCCAAGTTGAGTCCATTTTGCCCATGATGGTAATTGGTGACTGATCTCTGCCTGCCCTTATCTCAACCCAGGAGCCTTTCGTTATATTTTCTCTCCCCTGTCCAGCTGAAGCGGGCAGTGATAGAGTGGCCTTGGTGTGCGCCTGGCCTTCAGCCAAGGTCAACCCACCGCAGACAGTTATGTGGGAATGATAAGCAAAAAAACCCAAAACTAATACAAATCTCAAGCTCTGTTCACCTGGGGGAGGGGAAGGCAAGAAAAATCACCAGGAAAAGCTACGCATTTATCTACAGCAAAGCAACCAGGCATGGGGCAGTGACATCAAGGAAAGGCCAGATGGTCCTTGCCTTAAGGCAAAGAGGTTGGGAAAAACCCTTTTCAAGGGCAAGGTGAGGGCATCGAAACACCTCTGTGAGTGCTTATACTGAGTTACATGGAGGATCTGGAGTAATTATGCCAGAGGCAACACGTAACGATCTCCCAAGTGGATGGCTCCGATGAACTTTGCTCAGGGCGTTGGAAACATTTCCAGGAGACTCACGGGAGGGAGGGGGAACCCCGCAAAGCTCACCTCCCCCACTCCCCATACAACAACATTGCAGAACACAGCAAAAGCACAGCCCTGCCTCAGCGACCCTTTTAAGGTCCCTCGGAGCCAAACTAGCCCTGGCGCCGAGGAGGAGCTTCCAAGGGGCAGCCACCTACTCTCCGGGACAGGGCGCCCTGCCATGAGGGGACAGCAGACCCCGGGGAGCCCCGCACAGGCCTCACGCCCGCTTCGCCCCGAGCTGCCCGCGAAACTACAACTCCCAGCACGTCCCGGGGCCGGATACGAGGCGGGGCCTCCACCTCACCGCTTCCTAATTGACGTGCGCGGCGACCATTCTGCGAGTAGCAAGATCGAGGTTCCCCCAATGGCCGGAGAGCGGAGGCGGGCGTTGCCGTACGCCGCTGCCGGGCCGGGCGTTGAGGGTGAGTGCTGCAGGCCAGGGGGCTCTGTCGGGGGGTAGGAGCGGCGCCCCCGGCCCGCCCCGCCTTTCGCAGGCGCCCGGGGCGGCGGGCGGCAGGTGATGGGCGCGGGGGAAGGCAGCCGCGGTGGGGGCGGGCCAGCGCTGAGGGGAGTGGGGGGAGACGGGGCTTCTTCCGCCGGTGCGCGGAGCTGGGCCCTGCGCGGCGGGGCCGGGCCGGGCCGGCGCTGCCCCCTTGTCTGCGGCGGGGACGGTGACCAAGACCTTCTTCCGGGCCCGGAGCGGGGGCCCGGGCCGGCCCTGCCCGCCACTGCGGCCGCTCTGGGGGGCTCACCCTCAGCTGCCCGCGGCCTGCCCTCACCCCGCCTGGGCAGCTGAGTGGCGCGTCCAGCTTCCCCCTCCCCCGGCCGTGCGTTATTTTTTTGTTTGTTTTCCGCCGCCTCTCCGGGGCCTGCGAGCGCCGCTGCCCTGCTGCCCTCAGCGCCGGGCGGCCGGCAGCGCTGCGGTCCGGGGGCAGCGAGACCTGCGGCCGTCTTCTGCCCCGCATCCCCTGGGAAGACGGGCCGTGCAGACTGGCCGCGCAGCCGCCTGCGGGGCTTGCTGGGTCCCAAACAGCATTTGCTGCGAGGGCCGCACAGAGGGAGCCTTCAGGCTGAGACGTCCGAGTGCTGGGGCAGAGGCGATGGCCTTCCCCTTCTCTGGAGGGAGAGGGGTGGCTCAGCACAGGCAGTACATGTAACTGCGTGAAGTTGTTAGCCTGTCCTCCCATTTTGTGCAGGAGTGGAGGGAGCGCTTCTCCTACCTCAGCATCCCCCGACACCTCCATTACAGAACTTCTTTTTCATTTCTTCTGTATCTTGTTTTGGGGCTATTGAAAGTAAGCTGTAGCCTCCTTCAGAGAAATTTCTGCACACAAGAGCAACGACGAGCTTGTCTTCTGGTCAGTCTTCATCTCTGTTATTGTTTCTGAAATAGAACATCTGGCCAACTGAAAGGTTTGGGTGTGTGAGGGTTTTTTTTTTTCCCTCTGTATGTTTTCTTAATTTTGTTTTGTTTTGGGTTAGGCTGCTCATAAACATATGTCCTATTTGTCTGTAGATGTAGCTGACTGCTTAGAGCAGGTAGGCTAGTATATCTCTATGGTAGGCTGCTTATCTCATCTTTACTCTTTTTATAGCGTCACCAACCTTTTGTAGAATGGGACTGCTTGACCTAATTTGGATAAAACATAATAGTCTCAGCATCTGTTTTCACTGAAGTTGTCATAGTGTATCTGAAAAAAATGAGAATGGCTTTAAAGGTACTGGAAGTACACGACAGGAAAGTTTTGAAAGAGTAAAATAGCAGATTACTGTTCCCTGTGAAAAAAACATTTAAGTTTAGAACTTTGTGATTGGTATGTGCATCTTCTGACCACAGAAATTTTTTTTATATGTTCTTGTGTCTTTGATACTGTGTTTCCTGTTGTTAGGAGTGCAAAGAGAGGTCTTAAGAGTGGAAATAAGAAGCAAAGTCTTAAAAAGCATAGTATATCATGTTTTGACAAATACAATGTATACTGTTCTTGTCACCTGTTCCTTGCACACACCAAACATTTCAACCACCATTATTGCTTTCTTCAAGTAGTTACTTCAGCGTGTTTGTAACGTTTAGGATGACTATGAAGTAAAATCTTGTTTACATTAGTGAGACATGGTAAAAATATATGCTTCTTCCTTAAACTAATTTGCTTCAATTCATGCTAGGCATGTGGAAGACCAAGACTGTTTCCAGAATGGTGTAAGAAAAGTTTTCAGGTTATGTTGTCTAGAGAATCCATTTTTTTTAGAATTGTAATTCAAGCGTGTTAAATTAGGTCAACTTCAACTTAGTGAAAATGGTAACTTTTTAATAGAGGAAAAAATTTAACAGGAGGCTTGAATATTGATTCCCAGATCCATACTTTTTTTACTCCTAGTGTAAACATTCTTAATTTAGATGACTTTACCTTTATTTTTCTCAAGTAATTACCTGTACATAGAAAGGTTGGTGGATATAGTCCTTAAAATGCTAGTGAGCTAGCTAGAATAAACCTTGAACTTTGTTGTTATGAAGACAACTCTACTTAAGCCCTTGGGAGAGCTAAATGACGGGAACAAAAGCTGCACATGCAGAGCTCTGCGTATGAGAGGAAGGGGGAGTGGCTGGTTATGGTATGGTATCATCCTGCAGTGATGCAATAAAATGTCTGTAAATGTTGAAAGTATTTATTGGCTTGCTAAGTTGATGTGCTAAATTTTCACATTTTAAAAAATAAAAAGGTCTCTTCTTTTGCACTTCTTTTAGATCTTAATTATAGAATTTTGAATTGATGTCTGAGTGCATCTTGCTACAAGTGTAATAGATGAGCTCACTAACAGCTTCAGCTGGAGCTATTTAATGCCTGTGGGTTGAGGGCGGGGGGGAGGTTGATGCAGTAACTCTTTGTATTATCCAGTCTGGGGAGCCTTCATGCTGGGTTTCATAGTGACTGCTGGAGGAGGAGCACATAGACCTTATGACTTAATTTAGGCTATCCAGTCCTGTATAACAAATCATATTATTGAATTGAGTGGTCCTGAGGTTTTGAAAATCTTTAAGGAATTCTTATTGATTAGTATGTCTCCAAATGTGCAAAACTTGGAACTGTTTTGTTTACATCTGTTCTTAGGGACTGCTAACTTGGTCTATTCAAGAAATAAGCTTTGCTTTGTTTTTGCTACTCATTCTTATAGTTCAGGTAATTAACTTTCAACCAAGTTTCCCAAGAAAGCCAGTAACATGTGGAAATCTATAGCTCCACAAAACACGTTTGCTCTTACAAGAAAAAAAAAAAGTTGCTGGATCATGAGAGTCATTCCATAGTCTTAATGAAATCCAGGAGTCTGATTTTCTTTATAAACATGACTCTCCTGAGCTGTGTTGTGTTGATACTGATGAACCAGCCTATGATGATTTATTTTAATGTGGTTTTACAGTGATGAGCTTTCCTATGGGTATCCATTCTCAACTTCCTTCTTCAGAAGCTTCTGAAGAGGTTAAGATCTGAGCCTTTAGCAGCTAGAACATCTGTGCCTTATCTATACTCGCTGTATTAAGTATAAAGAAAGCCTATTGCCGATGTTGTAAGATTCTGAAAATTAAACCATCTAAATAGCAGTGGTATTCTCTGTCACTTAGTTCAAAAAGTGGCTCTGTCCTGTGTTGACTTTAAGGTCCAATACTTCACAAGGAGGGTGGTGAAACCCTGGCACAGGTTGCCCAGGTGGTAAATGACCCATCCCTGGAAACATCCCAGGTCAGGTTGGACGTGGCTCTGAGCAACCTGATCTAGTTGAAGATGTCCCTGCTCACTGCAGGGGGGTTGGACATGTAAAGGCCTTTTCCAACCCAAAGATTCTGTGGTTCTATGATTGTCTGATACATGTCATAGTAATCCTATAAATAATCTGCTCCTTGGTATCTTGGTAAAGAAGTGTGTGAATATTATATGTGGGTAAGGTGGTCTTAGCATGATGGGTCTTCTAATGCATATTACTTTGGTTTTCTTTTCACCGTAATTTTGTTAATTTGTTTTGTGTTCTTCTGTGATAGCTATTCTTTGGCACTTAAGCTATTTGTGGCCAAAGAGAATCTGTGCAACATATGATGTTTGGAGTCATTCCAGGTGCTGTTGTTCCCCCCCCATATTTTTAACCCTTTCTAAAGATACTTTGTCAATGTACCATTGTACTGGGTTGTATTCGGTGTTAAATCCGGAAAGCGCAGTCTTGTGAAACCTGGGTATTTTACGCCCAAGCCCATGTTGTCTAGTGAATGCATTAGATGTGTTTTTTTGCTCTATCTCAGCAGTGCAGATATGTCAGTGTATCAGGTTGCTCTAACAGGTTCTATTCAAAACCAATTCTAGCAGTTTGTAATTTAAAGTAAGCTTATATAAAGCTTATTTCTTTATAATCCTCAGATGTGTGTACAAACTAACATTTCCCAGCTTTTTAATGTCCAGGTGTTTTTTCCAATTCCATATCTGAGGTGAATCAAGAAAAAAGTCTCTGCTTTCTTGATGAAATAAACTTGTAAAGAATCTAATGGCATAACTTTTCAATATACCTCATATGTTGCGCACTTGTTCATCTTCCTGCTGTGTGCAGAAAACTGTTTTGCCTGAGTTATTTTCAGTTTCAGTTGTAGCTGTTAGATGAAAGTGGTACTTGTCTTTGAACAACTAGTTTGAAAGAGCAGACATGCTAGGTTTAGGCATGATTCTCTCCCTCTCCTCCATCCCTCGTGCTGTGTGTCCTGCTTCTTGCTTCACCTCCCTTTTCCCCTTGTCTTCAAAACCAAACCTATGAATAATAATCATATTGAGCAAGGAACTCCTATAGCACCTAGAAGATGTGCTCACAGAACCGTCTGTCTGGTTTGTTTTGTATGAGTGCAGAATTTGGTATGGTCTTGTTTTAAAAGTTTTTGTTCGCTATTCCAAAAATTCAGTGAAGTGAGTAAAATAGGATCTTGCCAAGAATGTTGGTAAGGCTGTCAGAAAAGCTTTCTTCCTTAACAGGTGAAATCAGATTTAGACCTTAAGAACAGTAGGGGGAAGCATGCAAAGCTCATTGTACCATGAGCAAGATTTAAGATGTGAACTTCAATACCATGCCAGCTACTCATAACTGACTTTATGCTTGCTTCTTACCTCTTCCCGCTTAGCAGTTTGCAGCCTGCTGGCTAGGAGCATGCACACCCACAGCTGCCACAGAATAGCTACTGTAAACTCATATTCTCTTGCAGATCTGTGAATATTTTAAACTGAAATTTCTCTGCTCCACTTGCTTTAGGTTCCTCTCAAGCTGCTGAGAGCCCGCCTGTTGGAATCTCGAGATGGGTTGGAGAAGAGAACTGCTTATCCATAATTTTTTGTTCTCTGAAGATGGCTGCAATTCCCAGTGATTCCTACCCACACACAGACATTGCCCCGAGAGTCAGTCAGTTGTTTTTTAGTTAAACTTAATTGGGTTTCCTTAGTGTTTTTCTAGCTTGCTAACAAACTAGCTTATTTTGGTCTTCAGTTTAGGAGATGGGTAAGAACGACTGAGGCTTTCAGGCCTTTCAGCTGCAGGTGTCTGAGGCTCAAATACCAAACTCTGGGACTTCCCCTCCAGCTTTGGACAGAGACTGGTGGCTCAGGAATGGGAATCTTGGAGCGGGGGTGTATTTAGGAGAACAAGCATTGCAGATGGTCATCTTCTCTCTTCTTTTCCTACAGGTTTGGAAGAGCATCGTTCTCTGTCCCTGAGAAATCCGGACTTTGTTACAGTGTACTACCTAAAGCAATATAAGGAATTGATAGCTGTAGCTTCCTTGCAATTAATTTTTTGGTATTTGTACCTCTTGCTGTTGCGGTGGTTTTTGATCAAGAAACACCATGAGCACAGTAAGTGTTTTGCTAGTCAATGCAAACTGATTCTTAAAACGTGTTGTTTAGGGTACTTCTAGAAAGGATTTTAAGAGTTTGTAGCAAATGCAGTGGAACATAAGCATATTAAAACTTCACATAACTTCATGTTCTGTGATTACTTAAGATTTTGAATCTCTCTAGGAGCTAGCAATAGCTCAGAAATGCTTGCAGTGTGAGCAAAAACCTCAGGGCAGAGTGATTCGAATGGTTGGCTGAAAACTGTCATCTGATATAACTGAGAACTAGTCTTCTCGTTTGCACACCATCACGATATGTTTTTTTCTTTGTGACCCAACTGGTGACGTTTTTTCCTTGATCATCGAATCTTTGGGGTTGGAAGGGGCCTTTAAAGGTCATCAAGTCCACTGCAAGGAGCTTGGTTATCTTCAACTAGACCAGGTTGCTCAGAGCCTCGTCCAATGTGACCTTGAATGTTTCCAGGGATGGGGCATCTACCACCTTTCTGGGTAACCTGTGCCATGGTTTCACCACCCTCATTGTGAAGAATTTCTTCCTTAGATCCAGTCTAAGTCTACTGTCTTTTTAGTTTAGGTTTTAGTTTAAAACCATTACTCCTTGTCCTATCACAGCAGTCCATGCTAAAAAGCCTGTCCACATCTTTCCTGTAGGCCCCCTTTAAGTACTGGAAGGCTGCAATAAGGTCTCCGCAGAGCCTTCTCTCCTCCAGGCTGAACAACCCCAACTCTCTCAGCCTGTCCTCACAGGGGAGGTGTTCCATCCCTCTGATCGTTTTTGTGGCCTCCTCTGGACCCGCTCCAACAGGTCCATGTCTTTCCTGTGCTGAGGGCTCCAGAGCTGGATGCAGCACTGCAGGGGGAGGTCTCACCAGAGTGGAGTAGAGGGGCAGAATCACATCCCGAATCATGTCCCTTGACCTGCTTCTTTTGATGCAGCCCAGGATGTGGTTGGCCTTCTGGGCTGTGAGCACATATTGCCAGCTCATGTCTGGCTTTTCATCCACCGGTACCCACGAGTACTTCTTGCAGGACCCTGCACTTGTCCTTGTTGAACCTCATGAGGTTCGCACGGGCCCACTTCTCGAAGTTGTCCAGGTTCCTCTGGATGGCATCCCATCCCTCAGGTCTGTCAACTGCACCACTCAGCTTCGTGTCCTCTGCAAACTTGCTGAGGGTGCCCTCAATCTGTGTGCCATTGATGAAGATACTAAAGAGTACTGGTCCCAATATCGACCTTTGAGGGTCACCACTTGTCACCGATCTCCATCTGGACATTGAGCCATTGACCACTACCCCCTGGATGTGACCATCACAGACTCACAGAATCACTAGGTTGGAAAGGACCTTCAAGATCATCAAGTCCAACCATAAATCCAGCGCCACCATGTCCCCTAAACCATGTCCTGAAGCGCCACATCCACACGTTTTTTGAACACTTCCAGAGATGGTGACTCCACCACCTCCCTGGGCAGCCTGTTCCAATGCCTGACCACTCTCTCAGTGAAGAAATTTTTCCTAATATCCAATCTAAACCTCCCCTGGCGCAACTTGAGGCCATTTCCTCTTGTCCTATCACTAGTTACTTGGGAGAAGAGACCAACACCCTCGTCGCCACAACCCCCGTTCAGGTAGTTGTAGAGAGCAATAAGGTCTCCTCTCAGCCTCCTCTTCTTCAGACTAAACAGCCCCAGTTCCCTCAGCCGCTCCTCATAAGACTTGTGCTCCAGACCCCTCACGGGTCCAACCAACCAAACCATCCAACCAACCAAATCCAACCAGTTTGTCATCCACTGAACAGTCCACGCATCAAATCCGTATCTCTTCAATCTAGAGAGAAGGATGTTGCGGCGGACTGTGTCAAAGGCCATACAGAATTCCAGATAGACGATATCCGTAGCTCTTCCCTTGTCCACTGATGTGGTCACTCCATCATAGAAGGCCACTAGGTTGGTCAGGCAGGACTTGCCTGTGGTGAAACCATGCTGGCTGTCTTGAATCACCTCCCTGTCCTCCATGTGCCTTAGTGCAGCTTCTAGGAGGATCTGTTCCATGATCTTTGCAAGCACAGACCTGAGGCTGACAGGTCAGTAGTTCCCAGGGTCCTCATTTTGACCCTTTTTTAAAAGTCGGTGCAATGGTTCCCTTTTTTCTGTATCCAGGGTCTTCACCTGATTGCTATGACTTTGCAAATACGGAGAGTGGTTTCGCAACTACA
The DNA here is from genome assembly GCF_964289735.1 of Phaethon aethereus. NCBI lineage: Eukaryota > Metazoa > Chordata > Aves > Phaethontiformes > Phaethontidae > Phaethon > Phaethon aethereus. The sequence goes on along the minus strand of NC_138578.1, from coordinate 75,295,642 downwards.
TCAGCCAATTCCCTCAGGACTCTGGGATGTATCTCATCAGGTCCCATGGACTTGTGCATGTTCAGGTTCCTCAGGTGGTCTCAAACCTGATCTTTTACAGTGGGAGGGTTTGCTCCTCTAGTCCCTGTCTTGCAGGCCATCCCCTCAAGAGGAGTGGGAAGAGACACTGCCAGTGAAGACTGAGGCAAAGAAGCTGTTGAGTACCTCAACCTTCTCCTCATCCCTTGTTACCTGTCTGCCAGCCTTGCTCGTTGTGGGGGTTACGCTTTCTTTGACTTTCCTTTTCTGGCTGACATACCTGTAGAAGCCCTTCTTAGTATTCTTTGCATCCCTTGCCATGTTCAGCTCCAGCCTGCCTTGGCCCTCCTGACCTCATCCCTACACAACTGGGCAGCGTTCCTGTACTGATCCCAGGATACCTGTCCCTGCTTCCACTGCCTGTGCATTTCCTTCTTGCCCTTTACTTTGCACAGCAGGTATTGATTCAGCCATGCTGTCTCCTGCCTTCCTTTCCTGATTTCTTACACCTGGGGATCGAGAACTCTTGTGCTCTGTGGAAAGCATCCTTAAAGATCTGCCAGCTCTATTCTGCTCCTTTGTGCCCAAGGGCAGTGTCCCAGGGGGTCCTATTGATTAACTCCCTGAAGAGCTGGAAGTTTGCTTTGTTAAAATTCAGGGTCCTGACTTCTACTCTTTTACTCTTTGCCTGCCCTGTATCCCTCAGGACTGCGAACTCCACCAGTGCATGATCACTGCAGCCCAGGCTGCCTCCAATCTTGATGTCACCAATTAGCTCACCTGTGTGGGTGACCAACAGGTCCAGTATGGCATCCTCTCTGGTAGAGCTGTCTATTACCTAGCACAGGAAGTTGTTATCCTCCATGCACCCCAGGAGTCTCCTGGATTGCCTACAGCTCACTCTGCTACTTTTCCAGCAGCTGTTGGGGTGGTTGAAGTCCCCCAGCAGGATGAGAGCCTGCAAGCACAATGCCTCCTGTAGCTGGAGTGAGAAGGCTTCATTAATAGACTTCCCTTGGCTGGGTGGCCTGTAGTAGACACCAACCACAAGGTGCCCTTTGTTGCCTTGGTCTCTGATTCTTACCCGTAAGCTTTCAGCCTCCCTGTGGCTGTTCTTCAGAGACAGCTCTTTACATTCTAGCCATTTCTTGATGTAGAGGCCAATACCTCTGCCCTTCCTCCCTCACCTGTCCCTTCTGAACAGCCTGTAGCCATCGATAGCTGCAGTCCAGTTGTGGGATTCATCCCACCAAGTTTCAGTAATGGCAACAAGGTCGTAGCTTTCCAGCAGTGCAGAGGCTTCCAACTCCTCCTGTTTGTTGCCCATGCTGGGTGCCTTGGTGTAGAGGCACTTCAACTGGGCTGTTGTCCAAGTCAACTTCTTAGAGGAACACCCCTTAATTCCTTTGAGGTCTTTTGCTCGTGTTTCCTTGTTGGCTCCTATTACCTCAGGAGCCTGTGGCTCATCTCCGTAAGACTTCAAGTGTGGTGCAGTGTAGCCAGCACATCTCAGAGCAACAGGCTGAGGGGCCTCGCTGGCACCCTGTCCCTCTAACTTTGGTGTGTCATCCCACAGCTTGTCACGGGCAAGCCTGATGTTGTGTGTCCCCCCTTCAAGTCTAGTTTAAAGCCCTGTCAGTAAGCCCCGTTAGCTTGTGAGCAAAGACCCTCTTCCCCCTTTGAGAAGGGTTAATCCCATACGATGCCAGCAAGCCAGGTGCTGTGTAGGCCATCCCATTATCAAAAAAAAATGAAATTGCGGCAGTGACACCAGTCATGGAGCCATGCATTAACAGACGGGGCCTGTCTATTTCTTCCTGTGTTGCTACCCACAACTGTAAGGAGGGAGGAAAAAATAACCTGTACTCCAGATTGCCTTACTAACTGTCCCAAGGCCCTGAAGTCTCTTTTGATCACCCTTGCCCTATGAGTTGCAGCTTCATCTCGACCCACATAGAAGAATCAGGCTAGGAAGTTCCCTAGTGATGTCCTTAACCTGGGCCCTGGGGAGGCAACAGACTTCCCTAAGAGGAGGGTCTGTCCAGCGTATTGAAACCTCTGTTGCCCTCAGAGGGGAGTTGCCTACAACTATAACCCATCTTTTCTTCTTTATGGGGGTGGTTGTGATACAGGAGGTATGCCTTTCTGACTTTGGCAACACCTCTGTTGTAGCTAGATGTGATGTGTTCAGGTAGGAATGACCCATGTCACCATTCTTTACATATTGCAGCCTTTCAGGGAAGTGTTTTGTGTATCCGTGTGTGCTTTCATTGGTGCTGCAAAGGTGAGGGCCATATTAATGTTGCTCCTAAAGAAAATGCTAAGGCTTTGTTTTCTCTTAGACTCAACGAAAGCGCCGTGGAGGAGCAGTTAATTCTAGGCAGGCGCGGAAACGAAACAGGCTGATGGCTTCTACTGCAGAACTGGCTTCAGAAGCAGAGCCAATAGAACTTGAAGAAAGTGGTAAGCTTTCTTTTTAACTTGCTAAGAACATAAACTGCTTCTGGAGGGCTGAGGTCCCACTTAACGTGTATTTTTGCCAGTTTCTAGGCCCTTTACTGGGGAGGAAGGGAAACCTCTTCTTTTTAGAAAGTGTCTAGTATGACACCTGTGAACAACAAGCCTACTGACAACTGGTTTAGTTTGTTACTGCGATGCGATGCCACTAGTGATAGATGAGTTGTGCAAGAAAGGTACTGAAATGTTGCTCAAACATCTGAGTGCCTGGTCTGATGAGCTGGGAGTTACTGCAGCTGCCACTACAGATAATGGCGAACTAAGTCTGGGAACTCCCAAGTTTTAAGATAACTAAAAATTTGTCACTAGTCATGCCCCATCCCTCAAGGGAGAGGCAGTACTCAGTACGTTTTTAAAAAAAGTATCAGAATTTCAAAAGCCTCCTTGAGGCTTTAAATAGATACTTAAATTGCCTTCTGAAATCCTACGAAAGTTGAAAAGTAACTGTTGGTCTCCAGGTAGTTATGTGGCTTTTTCAGTTTTTGTTGTGCATTTGAATTACGAAATTGGAAGAGACCTGAGACAGGAACGTTTACAGCATGGTTCTGTAAAATTACTTTATCCTATGTGATTCACGTTTTATTCTGTGTGACAAACATTCTCCTATGTTAGGTGAATAATCTATTGCTGTGTACCTTCCACAAGCTGTTGTCATACAGCAAAACTGTATGAGGACCTAAGCTGCTCTTTCTCTTGCATTGCAACTTACAGAAGACAGCGGTGGTAATGCTCTACGTGGACTGTTGAGGGCAAAGCTTGAACGAAATGTTGGATACGTTAAGGAAGAGAGGAGGGATAGGGCAAGGTTGAATGGTACAACAGCCTGTTATATAGTGGCAGACAACTTTATTCCTCTGCAGTCTCTGATCCTGATTCTAACATTGTGTTTTGAAGCTGGAGAAGAAGTCGTAGATCTCACATGTGAATCTTCTGATCCTGTAGTCGTTGATCTAACTCACAATGATTCTGTTGTGGTAAGTAGTGAATGGCACGCTTATCTAAATCTTGTGGTCAGCTTAGTTTTGTGTTGTGCTCCCTGATAGAATCTGGCTTTAGGGATAAGTTTGAAGTTCAATGTTGACTTGTCAGTGCATGAAAGCCATGTGCTGCAGGTCAACACTGAAGCTGCTGTGGAAATGCACTCACAGATAGCAGAAAAGTAATCTAAAATAGCTCCTTTCTCCACAACTTGGGGAGAATATATACCAGTTATAGGTAATATAGTTCCAGGTACATCAAAGTTGTAGGCTAATGATTTAAATTAACTGTTATTCTTTTACTTTTTGTCTTTGACTGCACAGAAATAAAGTGTTCATCTGCAACGTTGGTTTCAGGCTCTCCTGACAGAGACATGCCAAGCGCAACTGTAGCTCACCATGGTGCAAAGTAGCTCAGTTTATCACTCCAAGAAGTCTTTAAAAAAAATCCACTTTTTTTACTGATGTTTTTTGTTTCCAGAATCGTATTCGATCCCATCCACAGTGTAGTTCATAACCTCAGTTTTGGGATGCCACTGCTGCTGTGCAGAACCAGAAGTAAGCAGCAGGCATAGAAGCGGGGTATCTCCTGCTGGGACTGCTCCTGAGCCTTTGCAGTGGAAAGTTCTAGTTCCGCCAAAGACAGCAGCGGGTTTGGGTTTGGGGTTTTTTATCTTCAGCAGCTGCTAACCTAATGTGAAGTGTTTATGGATGTCACACCTGAATTTGCCTGTGTGAGGGAAAAAGGGGGAAAGGATCTCCTCCAGCCTCCGCCAAACGAGGGTACCGAAACTGGGGAGCAGGGAGGAGGGTGTTCAGATGGTTCCTAAGCTGCCTCCATTGCTATCCCTTTGCAGCAGCCTGAGCAGGACCACAAGCAACCACTTGTTTTCAGAGCAGCAGCTAATTTACTGCTACTTTTAACATTCTTAATCAAAATAAGAGAGTGATATCCTACGTACCATGCTTAGATTGTTTTGTTGTAATTGCTTAGCTTATGTGGTGTTTGTATGTCACGCTGGGGGTGCACGCAAAAGTCTAATTGTATTTTCTTTTCTCTCCCTTCCCACACATATTGATGCAAGATTGTTGAAGGTGAGTTTACGTTTTACAATTGTGTTGTGGTTTAACCCCAACTGACAGCTAAGCCCCACACAGCCACTCACTCACTCCCCGCCGTGGGATGGGGAAGAGAATCGGAAGGATAAAAGTGACAAAACTCATAGGTTGAGTCAAAGACAGTTCAATAGATAAAGCAAAAGCCACATACACAAGCAAAGCAAAAGCAGGAATTCATTCATCGCTCCCCATGGGCAGGCAGATGTTCAGCCATCCCCAGGAAAGCAGGGCTCCATCACACATAATGGTTATGTGGGAAATCAAACGCCATCACTCTGAATGTGCCCCCTTCCTTCTTCTTCCCCCAGCTTTATATACTGAGCATGATGTCATATGGTATGGACTATCCCTTTGGTCAGTTGGAGTCAGCTGTCCTGCTGTTTCCCCTCCCAGCTTCTTGTGCACCCCCAGCCTCATCACGGGTGGGTGGGGTGAAGCAGCAGAAAAAGCCTTGACTGCTGAGCAGTAACGAAAACATCGCTGTGTTATCAACACTGTTTCCAGCACAAATCCAAAACACAGCCCCATACCAGCTACTGAGAAGAAAATTATCTTTACCCCAGCCAAAACCAGCACAATCGATAATGGAATTTTCCTAAACTTAATTTTTACTTTTCTTTTGCAATCTACTTAAGCAGCATGGTTGAACCTGCCTTTACAAATGGACACTGACAAAGGACAGTGCTAAAGTATCTGGCCTGTGTCTTAGGGAATGGATCCAATTGGTTTTTGGTAGTCACTATCAGAGCTTGTACAAAGTAGCTGAGATAAAACACATAAAACTGCTCAAAGTATTTTTTCTTATTTTCCAAATACAGAATTTCTGTAAGCCCGGCATTGATAATAAGAATAAGAAAATGTTGAAAGGTTTTTTTAGCCTGTATTGCAGTGAAGGAATTAAAGAAGAAAGTTATTTGTGGTCATAGTGTTCACTTTACGTTATCTAGTCTAATATACCTCAAATTTACTGCTAACAAGTACTAACAAGTGTGGATTTTTTTTTCCACTTAAGGTGTTAAAATAGTTATAGCTATAAAGAAGTTAATATTTTAGATCTTTCAGATCTTGTTCTGATTATAATATCTGAGATATATTAGTATGTTGTTAGCTGCTTACTTAGAACGTAATCTGTTCTGTGCTTTGAAACCAGAGCAAGTGAAAATTACTTGCAATGAAAGTAGCTGAATACTTACGCAGGAAGGAAGTTTAATTCTGTGTCTGTTTATGTAATTTTAATTGATTAGTGCTTGATTATTGTTACATTTATACTGGAGTTGCAGAGATAATTATTGCACGTGGTTTCTAATTGTTAGAAAGTAAACAGCAGTTCTTTAACTTGTGGATGTTACAGACCAGGCAATTAATTTTTTTTTTTAATCTCCTTTTGTCTTGGGAAATATAACTCCATTTTCAAGTTACCTTAACTCAGGAGGAAGATGATGAAATTTTGAAGGAGACAGTGCTTAAAGTAGTCGTCTAATTTCCAAGTACTGTTCTTAAAAAAACTCATTTTATAGAAACTGCCTTTGAGTAGGGGGGTTTGGTTTAACACAGATAGAGTGGAACAGCTTAGCAGCATACCTGGATAGAGCAGTGAGGACCCACAGCAGCTCCATAATTTACATATTTAGATTTAAGCATCTGAACCTTTCTGAACAAAGCACTCTGTGTTTTAGCAGGACTTTTTGTTGTGTAGGTGCTACATCACAATGCTATTTGGAAGCTTAAGTTCAGTCCTTTCTCTCTCTGTCCCCCATAATACACAGCAGTTGTCACAATTCCTCAACATAGCATCATGGCATTCTCTGTTGGTAAGAATTAGGAGAGATGGCCTCCCTTTATAGGGGAGATTTATTCACAGATAGTGTAACTATATGAAACTAATGACACAGAGAATCTTTAAGGTCATGTTTTAGCTGTTTGTAGTGCGAATAGAGCAAATATTTTGTGTTGATATGTAGCAGAGTATTCGCAATGTCTGGAAATGTTCAGCCTTAAATACTTAGGAAATTAGTTTGCTTAAGATTTCTTTTAACCCAGCTGTATATGGTCCACTTAAAATACAAACTGTTACAGACTATTTATAATTATGCATTTCAAAGATAGTTCCAGGGATATATATGACAATATATCTAAGTTACCAAAATTAAATTGCAGAGAATCAACGACAAAGGAGAAATCTTAGACTAAGAAGCCAGCGACAGTCGGACAGCTGTGTACTGAGTAGTGATGATGAAGACGAAACAAGAGATAATGATGTGTATGTGACAGATAAAGTGTCTCGAGAACTGGGACCACTGGAAGATGAAACTGCAAGTTCAAAGTATGTATGCCTTATGACCTACCAAATGTTGAATTCCACTTTTCTTATGCGTACAGGACTCCCGTTATATTGCTGAATCTTGGCTTATCTTTGAAGTCTTAGCTTATTCTAGTTAGCTCCCACTTTCAATAAGGACAACATCACACTTCACATGATGACTAAATGACACTGTTTGCACTGCAGGATGAAAAGCCAGCCCAATACAGATGTGCAACTTTGCATACCACCTTAAAGATGAATATGGGGATATGTCAAGGAAGGAGGATTAGTCACAGGCCATGGCTCCTAATGTATTGCATTTACTTTTCATGCAGAGCTTTAGCAGTGATGTTAGATACGGAAATGTTTTCATTAGTGAAGATGAGGCTTGCTATCATGCCACCAGCAGGCAGCAGCCTGGCAAATTCCAGTAAAGACTTCATTCAATAACTCGTTCACTGTTTTTTTACACACTGTGCCAGTTGACTGCCTTTTTCCTCTTGGAGCGGTAACCATTCTTCCAGGGAATACTTGCAAGGCGATTGTGGAGGCCATACTGTTATGACCAGTTTTTGTTCTGTCCCGTCTTTGTCATGGAGCTTTTGATATGTTTGTGTGTGAGATGGCAATGTCGCTGTTTGGGTCAGGTGCCTGCACAGTAAAGAACCCATTCTGTGGAGAGACAGTAAACTGCTGTAGGAGCACTCTATTGTATTAAGAAAGACACAGTTTATTAGACTAATTAAACAAAATCAGATGTTCATGTGACCAGGGAAGATGAAGACCATGTGAATTGTGGTATAAATGTTTTTTAAAGTGTCTGGGGGGAAAAAAATACAGGCTTTAACAAAGCTGGTGTGCTTTGAGCCTTTTAGAATTCTGGAAGGCAATGTAAGAGAGAACTTGGGTATTGAAATTTTGGGTGTCGGTTCTTAAGTACCACCTAAAGGGCTTATAGTATTCTAAAACAGTGCATTTTGCCAATGGATTTGCAGATTTTTTTTTTAATTTTGGTTGTTAAGTAGGTAGGTGAATAAAGCCCACTAATAAGTTAAAATAAAAAATTAATGTTTTATTCCTTCAATCTCAGGCTTCTCTGTTAAAGAATGTGCCTTCCTGCTCTGTTTAGGTCAGGCTAAAACAACTTGGTGCTGCAGCATTTCATGTTGACAGAAAGGTACTGAGATGCTGCAGAGTGCCACAGAGCCACCTACAGTGTTACTCTAGTGTTAGACTACTCTTGCTTCTGTGAAGGTTATCATCAATTGTAATTAATTACAGAGTTGGTATTATAGCTGCTGCATAAAGAATTTGAGTACTAAAAATGGAAGAATTAATGGAGTTAAATTATTTATGTGAAGCTAGGGGTAGGTGTTAGTAGTGCTCCCTGCTTGTATTTAAGATGATGGGATGAAGGATATCTCATGCTTTCTATTCCTGTTTAAAACATTACAAACTGTTGCTTAGCATGGGCGGTGACATAATGAAGCCATGGTAAAGTTTATGGTAAAGACTTATGAAAGCAGCTTACCGTAATCATTTAAAACAGAGGTTAACCTGTAAATAAAAGTGGCAGGAAGCTCTTTCTGATAGAGAATGTTGTTCAGCACTTATGGTATCATACATTCCTTATGCAGAATACCTGTGTCTGTTAGTAAGTGTGCGTGCGATACAGCTATCCTGGTGGCTGAAGGCAGGAGGGGTACCTCTGTAACCACAGGTTGGTAACAGCCCCTGAGTCGGTCTTTCCTTCGCTAAACTAGAAAGTTATTTTTTAATATTTCCTCATGTTAGTGTGCTCCTGCACTACATCTTTTAAGGAAGGAGCTCTTGGTATGAATATGTTACTGGACTGGGATGCCGCTACATTAGAATAGGGGATGTTTCATTTCTGACAACTTCTTTCCCTTCTAGAAAGGACAGCTAGAGAGAGGTTTTGGTTACAAAATCTTATTTATGACCTGTTGAAGACGAATACTGCCGTGCATATACTGCACAGTGCCAGAGACTGCTGTGACATGTAGTAATAGAGCCGGTGACTAACTGCATCTTCCCCCTAATGCAAAGCAGGATGCTGTTTCCTTTGGGTAAGGGAGGCCCTGACCACTTAGTAAATGCAACAAACGGGGAGAGTTGAAGGTGCGCGGGCATCTTCAGACAAAGTGCGTCCCGGCTAGTCTGCGCGGTCGGATGATTACTTGACGTTTTATGTACCGGTCCCCCTCAACGCATGGTGAAATTAATGGATGCATGTTCTTTCTGGTTCTGTTCTCTCTCCCACAAGGCCGTCTGGTACCGTTAGCTGTCCCATTTGCATGGATGGCTACTCGGAGGTAAGGAGCCACATGTTGCCATCGTTTCTTTTTTGTCGGAGGGAGAACGGGGCAGAGGGTTTGCTGCGCAGCTCTCTTGGGTTATGTGGGACGCTACAGACAGCTGGCTTGAAGTACAGACCTTGGATTCAAGGTGAAACTAGCTTGTTACTCGGACTCATTCCTCAGGGGTGTAGGTCGAGGGAGAAACACTTTCCAGGTGTTTTCCAAGTGAAAGATCTTTGGGTTCCTTAATATTATAGTAATGTACTGATTCCCGGTACTCCCAGTCCCATCAGCCTGGTGCCAATAGAGGAGCAAAGTGGAATTCTTTACTCCAAATACCTGTTGTGCTTTCTTTTCTTCCAGATTGTGCAAAGTGGACGACTGATTGTGTCAACCAAATGCGGCCATGTCTTCTGTAGCCAGTGCCTCCGTGATTCCCTTAGGAATGCCAACTCTTGCCCCACCTGTAGGAAGAAACTCACTCACAGACAATATCATCCCATTTATATATGAGTACTTCTATTTCTCAGGACAGACTCAACTGGATTTTTGGGGAAAATGTCATGTTTTCTGTGCTCTGAAGAGTTAAAGAGCAGCAAGTTGTGCACACATCCAAATAAACCTGTTTTTTTTTTTGAGAATAACTTGTACATACATAGACAGCTTTTTTTATGGTCCAAGCTGCTTCTTGTTATGTCACTAGTTATAGTGTTAAATTTATGACTGTCTCTGAAGTAGACCAGCAGCTGATGTCAGAAAGGAAGCAGCGAATCCATTTCCTTCTACTTTTGTTAACGCTTACATAAGAGGGGTCTGAATGTTTTGTTATTTCTTACTCTTTAAATTATTCCCACTGTCGCGTGCAGACCTGGAATAGTTACCTTTCCAGATAGAGATGAATAATTTGCCATTTCATTACACTTCTGTTTTTATTCTAGCAGAAGCTTGTGACTATATATTGCTTTCTGCCATACCATCTTTGCCCAGTAGAGTAAGTTCTGTGACAATGGATTGTTTTATCGTAAATCAAGATTAGATTTATAACCAGGGTAATGCAATAAACCAACCTGCTGTTAACCAGCAATCAGGTTTTTTAAGCAGAAGGCTTGAACATGTAGATGTCTTTATGAACTCCGTGAGATCTAAAGTCCATAGACAAATTGTAACGTGTACAATGTGAAAATACTACTTTGACTGTTTTAACTGCCAAGAATTCCTGTCTTTGAATCACAACACTGAATTTATTTTCTAATGGGATGAGATGGTCTCTTGGGTTTACTACTGTTCTGTAGTGCTCTCTCCTGATTACTAAGGAGAATATAGTCTTCTCCAGGCTTGCTAGTGATGAATAAGAAGCAAATTATATGCTGTCCTCTTGTCAGCTGAATATCAAACTACCTACAGATCTTCTTACTGTATCAAGTGTACGCAGTGTAGTGCTTAAAGTTCAATACCTTCATTTTTTTGTTCTCTTCAGTTGCTGTACTGACACCTGACTGGTTCTAGACCGGTGCATAGTATTAAAAATTAAATACTTGTATTGCCATGGATTTGGGAGGTGGAGGTTTTAAAAGAGGTCGGGTAGCAATCTTGACCTGGCAGCTCTTTCAGAGAGGAGTTTAATCTCCCTTTGCCCTGAGGGTTGTCCAGCTTTCATTAAATGTGCATTTTTAAACAAGAAGAGAAGTCAGATGCATGTCCTAGGAGATAGCATTCCTATTGTTGGAGCAAGGCAGGAATACACGGGTTTATGCACTGTTACCCAGCCACTTTTGGCATTTTTTTTCCAGGACTGAGTTATAAATGTCTGCTTCAAACCTGTTCCAGCTAAAATCTGTGAGCTGATACGGAATCCCAGATGAGCTGATACAAACAGAAAGTAGATGAGATGATTAAAACAAGTTTTTTATGATCCAGATATGCAGTAGCTGCATCTATGAATGTCGAAATTTGGTCTATAAAAATGCCTTTTGACCAGTTGGTTGATTATGAAATCCATCAGAAGCACCATTCTGTGCTCTGGTGCAGCACAATGGTAGGATGTATGTAGTTACCATTCATCTCTGATGTGTCTTTGCTAGCCTGTCCTAGGGATCACTAGGAAGCCTTTAATTAAAGCAGCTCTTCTAATTAGCTGTCTCAAGTCCTTTACTGAAGATTGCAACCCAAAAGTAACTTGGTTTTTTATGAGGGTGTTTAGGGATGTTTCTGGATGTAGTCATGCAGACAGAGTTTTGTTCCATAAAGGCTAGCTTACGAAATGCAATACCTTCCCCACCCTGGTTGGGAATAGCTGTGGTTCAGCCCTGTTATCGGCAACATGCAGTTTCTGCATTACGGCCATATGATAACTGCCAAAAAGTTGCACGCGTTGAGTTACGGCGTGCACCCATTGGTGATGTAAACTACAAGCAAGGACTACAGCAGTCTTAGGATAGTGTGGTGACAGCAACGGCTGGTGTTTGTGTCCCAAAAAAACATAGAAATGATGGAACAGTATTAAAGATTGCTTAGAGCATCAGCTGCCTGAAGAGAAGCAGCCCAGCACTAAAACTGTCAGGATATTTAAGGGCCATGGAAACAGCTTTCTCCCAGTAGCGTAAAAAGAAAAAAAGGAAAGAATGAATTATGGCCATTTTGGCTTGGGCGGGTACTGTACGAGGAGGATTTAAGGGATCAGCTCTGGGGACGAGGGCGAGTCACGTATCCGTGCATCTTTCGCCGCGTACCAGCCGTAGCCTAAAGTGACTTTGCACAACTCCCTCTGTGTAAATATCACTTTAGAGTTTGTGTCTCAATAAATAGAACTAATTGAAATTTAGATACCACAAACTATAAAATATTTAACAAAAAAGTTTTTAGCTTTTGTGTACCCTGTGAAATGCCACAAATTTTGTGCATCTCAACATGAATTTTAAGCTTTCAGTATCTGGACAATAATAAATTGTGCTACACATTTTTTTAGAGGGGGGGGAAAAAAAGAAAAGAACCCCTGCAATATATTTGAGTTACAGTGATGTTTCACATTGGCAAGAAGTGATAGATAATATAAAGATTTTTTCATTATGTAAATGTATGTCTTGTTGTATATAGTTAAATTTTTCCTGTATTTAATTGTATTCATGTCTGTCTGTCCCATCTATGTTGGACTCTGCTGGTAGGCAAACAGTTCTTTTAACAGGTGGAAATAAAACTATCAGTTTGATCACTCGGAAGAGCTCGTTCTTTTCACCACACTGTACTAATTGATTTGGGGGGAGAAAAACCTGAAATCCCCACACCTTTTAGTTCTTTTGTCTGGGGTGTGTTGTATGGGGAGGAGTGCGGTGCTGCTGGGGACGGGAGGGGTGAGGGGGTGACAGGGTCCAGCAGTGCTCGGCGTGGGGGGAGCCCGGGAGCTGGGATTGCTTTAAAGCAGGGCAGGGTGTTGGGGTGTCTCACTGCCGGTAAGTTGTTGGTGAAGCTCATGTCGCCTGTTGCACGCACGCGTCGCATGTGACGCACCGTGCTGGAGAGAGGGCGATGAGGAGTGCTGAGGAGAGGGCCAGGCAGGTAGTGGTTTGAAAGTCACTACAAAGCCTATTTTATTTCTTCTCCAAACAAACTAAAGAGATGCCATTGCCCTGAAGTTATTTTCTTGTCCCTCTTACTTGCCTTGCCCTGAAGTTATTTTCTTGTCCCTCTTACTTGCCTTTATTACTCCCACATTAAGGAGAAGGGGGGAAAAAGTTTCTATTCAGGCTGGCCGTTGATGTACGTATAAGCAATGTAGGGAGCGTGTCCACCAGGATCGTTTCTCTTTGCAAATGCACTACGTCAGAAGTCTACTTGAAATCTTATTTATTCAATTGGTCTTAGAGCAAGTCTTTTATGAGAGGCCTGAACAGCTGCTGCGTGAGTAAATGTATTCTTTTGAGTTATCTCGCTGCTGCTAACGCTAAGTCTGCATGTTTCCTCTTGATCCTTGTTTGCAGCAGACGGATGCTGTTCTGTGTCTTCTAGTTGCGTTGTTCTTCCCTGCCCGATCTGTCCTACTTCTGGCTATGCTGGGAAACAGTTGTACTTGCTGGAAAGGAAAAGACTACCTTGCGGGAGAAGGATGGACTTCACAACTCTATGAGAGTTATATTCCAAAGCCATTTATTGTCTTGTCTGACTCCAATATATATCATTATTTTCACTTTAATCTGAATTCTTAATTCAACCTTCAGGGGGGTTACCGACGTTTCAGTGATCATCCACCCCAAGTACCTCCAAGGCGCTTCAGCTCGTATCTTTTCTGGCGCCACTTGCAGCCCACTTTGTCTTAAAAGCTCAACGAGCTCCCCAATCATTTCTTCCGAATTTAATTGATCACCGGCCAACAATATGTCATCCATATAATGATAGATGAGATATTGAGGCCACCTTTTTCTGATTGGCTGTAAAGCCTAATTGACATAAATTTTACACATCGTGGGTGAATTTTTCATGCCTTGTGGCAATACTGTCCAATGATATCTTTGCATGGGTTGCGCCTTGTTTGTACTTGGGACTGAGAATGCAAAATGTTTGGCATCGTCTTTATGCAGAGGGATTGTAAAAAAGCAATCTTTGAGATCTATAATCAAAAGCTTCCAATACTTCAGTATCATACAGGGAGATGGTAGCCCTGGTTGCAAGGCTCCCATGTCCACAATACCTTATTGACTTCTCGCAAGTCATGTAATAGTCTCCATTTTCCACTTTTCTTTGGAATCACAAAAACAGGTGTGTTCCAAGGACTAGTGGTTGGCACAATACGGCCTTTTTCGTCAATGACTCCAGGGAGAACAAAAAGTCCCTGCTTTGTTGCTGAAGATCGTCCTAATAACAAAGCACTCAATCCATATCCTAATGGTCCATTCGCGTTAGTCGGGACATCATAAACCGACATGTCCCATAAAGTAACTTCTACTGTTGTTTCCACAGTAGAAATTTTGGTGCTCCCTCTGGTTTGGGCGCTGAGGCTTGCCAAGCAGCCTGGTGGTGCTTCCCCATTTGTGTCGTCGTGTGGGGTGCCTTCGCGCTCGGTCGCCCGTTTCCCAATTTCATACCATCCCGATGATACTTTGAACAACATTCTGAGGCTTGATGACCAAATTTTTGACATCGACCACATGGTGCTCCTGCTGGGCCTATTCCTTGCTGAAAGGGTCCTTGTTGGAAGGATTTATGACCTGTCTCAATCTGCCTAGGTCCTTTCCTTGTGGCCTTGCACTGAGCTCTAAAATGGCCTGTTTTTCCACAATTAAAACATTTTTTCTCCCCTTTTCCATTTATAAATGGCTTAATTGCTGCTGCAAAGGAACTTGCGAGTGTCTCTGCCTGATGTGTGGCAGAGCCTACTCTGTTGCAGGCTTCTACCATTTGTACTAATGTTGCTTCTTTTGGCAAAGTTAACAAAATTCTTTTACAATCTACATTGGCATTTTCTACCGCTAAATTCAACAACACTGCTAGTTTTGCCTCTTCATTGGTATACCCCTTATTCAAAGTGTCTCTCAGACGATCAACAAAAGACTTATATGGTTCATCTCTCCCTTGTCTAATTTGAGTGTAAGATGGTTGCCTCTTTCCCTCCTCAGGGACTGTTCGCAACACATTCAACGCTAGTCGCCCAACTAATTGCAAGGCTTCTAAGGGCAGCTGAGCTTGCAATCTAACATCCACAAACAGTCCCTGGCCTGTCATTTGTTCCATAGTAATGTTCTGGAGTGGATCGCAGTCTTGACGTTCCAGGTTTTTCAGGGCTTCTTGCATACAGAGTTTATACCATCTGTCTGCCCACAATAACCTTTGGGTTGGTGTCAACAACATATCTATCATCTGCCGACAATCCCATGGTGTAAGAATCATTCCCGTGAATATGTTATCTAATAGAGCTTGCGTGAAAGGTGATTGCAAGCCCTAATTTTGTACTGCCTTCCGCACTTTCTTAATCAAGTCCCAGTGAAATGGGTCCCAGCGATTGGGCCCGTGAGGCTGTACACTAACAGGAAATGCCATCGGTAACTCTGTTTCCTCGTCTTTCATCGCTCCTAAAAAAAGGTCTTTCCACCGCTCCCTAGGGTCGCCTTTCATTCTAGGCTCTTGCCTCCCTATAGTCTCTACAACAGGCTCTTCTCCTTTATCACTGCTATCAGGCAACGGGGGCCGTAAAGGTGGCAGGGGCTCGGCTGAGGGCTTCAAAACTACGGCTTTCGATCGCTTAAGCCTGGGTGGTTTCGGGGGTGGTGAAGCCCGCCCCATCAATCTTTCACATGGGCACACGGAGGAACATTGAGTACATTGTTCTGGGCAGCTTTGTCCCGTCTTGCCCTCACATATATCATCGTAGATCTGTTTCTCTGACTTATCTAATGCGGCCAGTTCACCCGGTGCATCTGGCACCTCAGGCGGTGCATTCGGAGTCGCTGAAGGTCCTGGACCCTCTGACTCGGTTAAGAAGGGATTGGTTGAAAGCAGTTTAACAGCCTCCTCTACATCAGCTGCAGCTTTTCTCTCTGCCTTTAAGGCTTTTAATGTGGTTAATATCAACTTCCACGCTGTCACTAACTCTGCGGCAGTTTTCTCAATATGCTCCCATAACATTTTTCCTATCTCCTCCCACGTCTCTGCCTTAAACGCCACAGAGGGATCGGGGGGGTACCCTTTCTTTCGGCTCCAAATTAGAAGCCTTCTAAGTGTATATTCATCATATTTCAGTCCTCTCTTAGAGAGCATATGCAGCAGGAGTCTGACTATCGCCCCTTCTTCACGCGATGTGTTCTGCCCCATGCCGCCCCGGTTACTCACCTCGCCTCGCTGGGTGCTTCTCCGTTGCAACGTATTCCTTTTTCTTTTTCCTTGCGTCAGTCCCGCTGACTGCAATTCTTCCAACCGGGCTTCTCCCGCGGCGTCCTCTGCGCTCGACCGGTGTTCAACGATGAGATCCCAGAGATCGTATCACGTCGGGGTCACCAGTTGCGGGAGAAGGATGGACTTCACAACTCTATGAGAGTTATATTCCGAAGCCATTTATTGTCTTGTCCGACTCCAATATATATCATGATTTTCACTTAGTCACTGCACACACACACTCATGATTGGTTACAGCTTGTTACACACATTATTGCAATTGGCTATATACAAAATATCACGCGCTGTCCACGCGCCTCTCACACAGTCAGGATTCACTGCCTGCAGGTGTTCCTGTTTTCCTCGCTTCTTCTTAGTTGTTTATCACAGCTCCTTCTCCTCAAGGCCGAGCCGTGCAGGTATCCAGCTGTTTACCAGCTTCTCAGTGCCACAGCTCCTTCTCCTTAAGGTCGAGCCGTGCAGGGTGATCCCAACACTACCTTTTCTGTAGTATTTCAAAATGGGTGTGCAAAGAGAACCCGCATTACCTGGACACAGAATGTTATGGAAATGGTTGCCTGGGCGAGTCCTGCGCTGAGGAAGCAGGAGACTGAAATCAGTTCCCGGCTTTCTCTGGCAGGGAGCAAACTCTGGGCCTTGGTCTTCTATGTCCCAGGTGAGACCATATGGCTGTTGCTCACATTTGTGAGAAAAACTCTCCACTTACTGCACACTTAAGTTTTGTTTTGTTTTTTTAAGCATTTCCTGTCACGTGTAGCAGAAATCTCAAAACTATCAAAACCGATGAGGTTCATATTGGGAGAGGGAGTTATGCATAACAGCTCTGAAAACGTGACCAGAATCTGCCTGTGGGCTCACTGATCCGTAAGTCTGGCACACAACAGGTAGTCTAAGTCCTTTAAGAAAAGAATAGAGCAGAGTATTTTCAGCTGGAGGGGATGTACAGCGATCATCTAGTCCAGCTGCCTGACCAGTTCGGGGCTGACCAAAAGTTAAAGCCTGTTGTTAAGGGCATTGTCCAAAAGCCTCTTAAACCCTGACGGGCGTGGGGCATCGCCCACCTCTCTGGGAAGCCTGTTCCAGCGCTTGACCGCCCTCTCGGGAAAGAAATGCTTCCTGACGTCCAGCCTGCACCTCCCCTGGCGCGGCTTTGAACCGTTCCCACGCGGCCCGTCGCTGGATCCCAGGGAGGAGCTCAGCACCCCCCTCTCCACGTCCCCTCCTCCGGAAGCTGCAGAGAGCGACGAGGTCGCCCCTCAGCCTCCTTTCCTCCAACCTAGACAAGCCCAAAGTCCTCGGCTGCTCCTCACAGGACGTTCCTCCCAGGCCTTTCACCAGCTCCCTGGCCCTCCTCTGGATGCATTCAGGGACCTTCACGTCCCGCTTCAGTGGCGGGGCCCAGAGGCGCACGCAGCGCTCAAGGTGAGGCCGCGCCAGGCCGAATGCGGCGGGGCAATGGCCTCTTCCGACCGGCTGGTCGTGCTGCGTCTGGTGCACCCCGGGGTGCGGTTTGCCCTCGGCCGCCGGGGCACAGTGCTGGCTCGTGCTGAGCCTGCTGCCGACCAGCACCCCCAGGTCCCTCCCTGCAGGGCCGCCCTCCAGCCATTAATCATCCCATTAACCATAGCCCAAGGCTCCAGTCTATCCAGATCCCTCTGCAAGGCCTCTGGTCCCTCAAGAGAGTCAAGGGCACCTCCCAGACTGGTATCATCAGCGAACTTGCTGATGGTGCCTTCGACTCCTGCACCCAGATTGTGGATAAATACATTGACCAGCACCGGCCCGAGAATTGAACCCTGAGGAACACCACTGGTGACCGGTTGCCGGCCAGTTGGCATCCACTGCAACCATTCACTACAACCCTTTGAGCTCTGTCCTTCAGCCAGTTCTTCACCCGGTGCACCGTGAACCTGCTCATCCTGCAGCTGGACAGCTTGTCCAGAAGGATGCTGTGAGGGACAGTATCAAAAACCTTACTAAAATACAGAAAAACTACATCCACTGCCTTCCCTTCATCCACGAGGTGGGTGACCTCATCATAAAAGGATATCAAATTAGTTAATAGGACTTTCCTTTTGTGAACCCGTGTTGACTGTGCCTGATGATTGCATTATTCTTTAAATGCCTTTCAGTCGTACCCAGTATGTCTTCTCCATAATTTTTCCAGGAACTGAGGTTAGACTAGCAGGTCTGTAGTTCCCTGGGTCTTCCCTCACGCCCTTTTTGTGGATTGGAATAACATTGGCAACTTCCAGTCGGCAGGGACTTCCCCAGACTCCCAAGGACTTTGGTAGATGACCGAGAAGGTTCCTGCTGTAACATGTCCTAGCTCCTTCAGTACTCTGGGATGAATCCCATCAGGCCCCATGGACTTGTGAACATTCAGCAGATACAACCGTCCCTCACAATTTCAGTGTCCACAAATGGAAAGTCACTGTTCTCACACTCGTGGTCCTCCGACTCAGGGGACCAAGGAGCCCAAGGTCTAGCAGAATTATTAAAGACCGAGGGAAAAAAAAAGCATTCAATGCCTCAGCTTCAACATCTTCATCCCTGTTAGTCAGGTGACCGTCTTCAACAAGTGTCAGGCCAAAGTTTTCTTTAGACCTCCTTAGGTTTTGCAATCCAGTGCCAGTTTTAAAACAAAAAAAGTGGGAGAAAATTGATGAGTGGCACATTGTATTGCTTAAAACTGTGCATAAATATATCCGTGGGCTTGAAGATTTGTGATTGAAGACGTACAGAGAGAAAGTTTAAGAGGAAAAAAAAAAAAAGAAAAAGGGGGGGAAGGGGGGTCCCAGGGTGGAGTTCCCAATATCCATAATGAGATTGTGTGATGAAGAGATTTCAAAGGTCATCCAAGCCTTGGTAAAATGACTTTTTAAATCACTGGGATATGCACCTAGCTCAAGCTTAACATTCGTGCAAGTCCTCTTGACCTCTTCTCAGTCCTTCATTTCCAACTTCAGTACAGATGGTGAAGTTTGTGGGAACCAGAATAAACTGAGCAGTGCTCAGATATATACTGGTCTGTGTATTTAGGAGGTCTATAGACTAGTTATGGATTTATTTCATGTTTTTAGATGAGGTATTTCTGTGTCCATTGGTGCTCTTGTCAGGTCTTGCCTGAAGTCCGTACAACTCCTGTTTAGACAAGACTGATTACCTGGAAACCACCAACTCCAGAAATCTGGCATTAGGCATGATTTCACTTTGTCTTTGAGGCCATAACATGATGTCTGCACCTTGATAGTGGCCCCATACCACTTTTCTGGGGCAACAATGTTCATGGTCTACATAGAGTAGACAAAGGCTACACCATCTGCAGGAATCTGCCTTTTAAGCTGATGTAATAATCCAGAACTGTGATGAGAGCAGTGAGCTAAATCTTCTAGATTGTTCAGGACCGTGGAGGACTCGTAGCCAAGCTGCTTTGTTGCAAAAGCAGTGGATCACCTTGATCCAGTAAGTGCACCTTGATGCAGTAAGTGCATTTCTTCCCACTTGTTTGTTCGCTGAGGTTTGCTTTGTCCCAGCTCAGGGAGCACCTTTGGCCCGTTCCTGGCTGCACCCTCTTTCTGAAGGACTCTGTGCTGGTCTTTGCAGCGTAGGTCAAGGTCAGTGTCTGGAGCAAGCGGATTTCTGCCTTGCCTTCTTGTTTGGTTTGACCGCAGAGGAGTAGGCCTTCTAATAGGACTTCTCTTTGCATTACATTACCTAACTAGTTCTAAGGCTTGCCAGGGCTTCTGTGCTGACATGTATAAAACATAGAAGGGCAGGGAATTCTAGATGGTTTCAGACTCCTGGAGGAAAAAGGAGCTGTGTGTCAAGAGGTAATTATTTTAAGCTGCATTTGTGACAAAGCTTTCTGTAGGCTTGGTCACTGGACACCGAGTTGTCTGTTAAGACCTTTTTTCGGTCTTCTGTGCAGTAAAATGCAAGTTGTCTGGCAGGCATGATTCCTAGGCTTTATAACCACTACTACTTTTATTAAAGAAAATATTTTCCCTATTAACTTGTAATGCTTTGTCTTCTAAAATGAGTTCTTTGACTTGTTTGGGGTCCCCCCACTGCCTCCCCACAGCTGCTCATTGCGTGCTAGACGCAGGGCAATTTTACCGTGAGCAAGCTTCAAGCTGTGAACTTCAGTACCACACACAGACATTGCCCCGAGAGTCAGTCAGTTGTTTTTTAGTTAAACTTAATTGGGTTTCCTTAGTGTTTTTCTAGCTTGCTAACAAACTAGCTTATTTTGGTCTTCAGTTTAGGAGATGGGTAAGAACGACTGAGGCTTTCAGGCCTTTCAGCTGCAGGTGTCTGAGGCTCAAATACCAAACTCTGGGACTTCCCCTCCAGCTTTGGACAGAGACTGGTGGCTCAGGAATGGGAATCTTGGAGCGGGGGTGTATTTAGGAGAACAAGCATTGCAGATGGTCATCTTCTCTCTTCTTTTCCTACAGGTTTGGAAGAGCATCGTTCTCTGTCCCTGAGAAATCCGGACTTTGTTACAGTGTACTACCTAAAGCAATATAAGGAATTGATAGCTGTAGCTTCCTTGCAATTAATTTTTTGGTATTTGTACCTCTTGCTGTTGCGGTGGTTTTTGATCAAGAAACACCATGAGCACAGTAAGTGTTTTGCTAGTCAATGCAAACTGATTCTTAAAACGTGTTGTTTAGGGTACTTCTAGAAAGGATTTTAAGAGTTTGTAGCAAATGCAGTGGAACATAAGCATATTAAAACTTCACATAACTTCATGTTCTGTGATTACTTAAGATTTTGAATCTCTCTAGGAGCTAGCAATAGCTCAGAAATGCTTGCAGTGTGAGCAAAAACCTCAGGGCAGAGTGATTCGAATGGTTGGCTGAAAACTGTCATCTGATATAACTGAGAACTAGTCTTCTCGTTTGCACACCATCACGATATGTTTTTTTCTTTGTGACCCAACTGGTAAGAGATCTGGGGTGATATCTTTTCCTTGGTGCAATTGATGTGTTCAGGTAGGAATGACCCATGTCACCATTCTTTACATATTGCAGCCTTTCAGGGGAGTGTTTTGTGTATCTGTGTGTGCTTTCATTGGTGCTGCAAAGGTGAGGGCCGTATTAATGTTGCTCCTAAAGAAAAGGCTAAGGCTTTGTTCTCTCTTAGACTCAACGAAAGCGCCGTGGAGGAGCAGTTAATTCTAGGCGGGCGCGGAAACGAAACAGGCTGATGGCTTCTACTGCAGAACTGGCTTCAGAAGCAGAGCCAATAGAACTTGAAGAAAGTGGTAAGCTTTCTTTTTAACTTGCTAAGAACATAAACTGCTTCTGGAGGGCTGAGGTCCCACTTAACGTGTATTTTTGCCAGTTTCTAGGCCCTTTACTGGGGAGGAAGGGAAACCTCTTCTTTTTAGAAAGTGTCTAGTATGACACCTGTGAACAACAAGCCTACTGACAACTGGTTTACTTTGATACTGGGATGCGATGCCACTAGTGATAGATGAGTTGTGTAAGAAAGGTACTGAAATGTTGCTCAAACATCTGAGTGCCTGGTCTGATGAGCTGGGAGTTACTGCAGCTGCCACTACAGATAATGGCGAACTAAGTCTGGGAACCCCCAAGTTTTAAGAAGACAATTAAAATTTTGTCATTAGTTGTGCTCCATCCCTCAAGGGAACAGTTACCGCATTGTTCTGAAAAATTATTTTATCCTATGAGATTCACATTTTATTCTGTGTGATAAACATTCTCCTATGTTAGGTGAATAATCTATTGCTGTGTACCTCCCACAAGCTGTTGTCATACAGCAAAACTGCATGAGGAGCTCAGCTGCTCTTCCTCTTGCATTGCAACTTACAGAAGACAGCGGTGGTAATGCTCTACGCGGACTGTTGAGGGCGAAGCTTGAGCAAAATGTTGGATACGTTAAGGAAGAGAGGAGGGATAGGGCAAGGTTGAATCGTACAACAGTCTGTTATGTAGTGGCAGACAACTTTATTCCTCTGCAGTCTCTGATCCTGATTCTAACATTGTGTTTTGAAGCTGGAGAAGAAGTCGTAGATCTCACATGTGAATCTTCTGATCCTGTAGTCGTTGATCTAACTCACAATGATTCTGTTGTGGTAAGTAGTG
This sequence comes from Phaethon aethereus, assembly GCF_964289735.1. Lineage (NCBI taxonomy): Eukaryota > Metazoa > Chordata > Aves > Phaethontiformes > Phaethontidae > Phaethon > Phaethon aethereus. The sequence goes on along the minus strand of NC_138578.1, from coordinate 75,273,396 downwards.
AGTGGCACGCTTATCTAAATCTTGTGGTCAGCTTAGTTTTGTGTTGTGCTCCCTGATAGAATCTGGCTTTAGGGATAAGTCTGAAGTTCAATGTTGACTTGTCAGTGCATGAAAGCCATGCGCTACAGGTCAACACCAAAGCTGCCCTGGAGGTGCTGCTTAGCAAAACCCTTCCTGGGCACAGCAATTCAGCCTTGTTTTCTCAGACTGTTGTAAACCTGCATGGGTACTTTTCTTGAAAAGTGGCTGGTTAAATGTCTGTACAAGAATTTAACCATTTTAACAAGGCTAAGAACGTTCAGATGCCTTTTCGTTGTGTAGGTATGACGATAAGTGCATTTTAGGTATGAGATTCGCTAAGGATGTAGACCCCTCATTCATAAATGTTGGTGTAAAGATCAGAGGAAGTCCAGTACACCCGACATGGCGCAGTCATGAATACTTATGAAGAATCCTACTGCTACCTACTAAGATTGAGGAATCTTAAAGGAACACTAAGGCATTGAAAAATTCTAATAAAATGCCTATTTGACATATACTTGAAGATCTGTACAGTGAAAGTAAATGGATGTCATGATTGTGGCAGTAAAAGTTCAGCTTAATCCTTACAAGGTTTGGGTTTGGGTCATAGCTTACCAAGGTCTTAGATATCCAAAACCTCATCTTCTGGGCTTGTCTTCTGGCATCTATATAAGTAGCCTGACTTAAGGGGTTAAAACACAGCTCTGATTTACCACTTTAGACAGAGGCCACGTTCAACCCGAATTGGACCTAAGGATGCATCAACATCTATGACTATCACGTGCAGATAGTGGAAGAGTAATCTGAAATAGGCCTTTGCTCCACAACTTGGGGAGAATATATACCAGTCATGGGTAATATAGCATAAGGAGATGCAATTTAAAGTTGACGCTCTTCCAGATATATCAAAGGTATCAGCAAGTGATTTAAATAAAAAGTAAAGGAGATAACAGTTAGTCTTTGACTGCACAGAAATGAAGTGTTCATCTGCAACGTTGGTTTCAGGCTCTCCTGACAGAGACATGTCAAGCGCAACTGTAGCTCACCATGGTGCAAAGTAGCTCAGTTTATCACTCCAAGAAGTCTTTAAAAAAATCCACTTTTTTTACTGATGTTTTTTGTTTCCAGAATCGTATTCGATCCCGTCCACAGTGTAGTTCATAACCTCAGTTTTGGGATGCCACTGCTGCTGTGCAGAACCAGAAGCAAGCAGCAGGCATAGAAGCGGGGTATCTCCTGCTGGGACTGCTCCTGAGCCTTTGCAGTGGAAAGTTCTAGTTCCGCCAAAGACAGCAGCGGGTTTGGGTTTGGGGTTTTTTATCTTCAGCAACTGCTAACCTAATGTGAAGTGTTTATGGATGTCACACCTGAATTTGCCTGTGTGAGGGAGAAAGGGGGAAAGGATCTCCTCCAGTCTCCGCCAAACGAGGGTACCGAAACTGGGGAGCAGGGAGGAGGGTGTTCAGATGGTTCCTAAGCTGCCTCCATTGCTATCCCTTTGCAGCAGCCTGAGCAGGACCACAAGCAACCACTTGTTTTCAGAGCAGCAGCTAATTTACTGCTACTTTTAACATTCTTAATCAAAATAAGAGAGTGATATCCTACGTACCATGCTTAGATTGTTTTGTTGTAATTGCTTAGCTTATGTGGTGTTTGTATGTCACGCTGGGGGTGCACGCAAAAGTCTAATTGTATTTTCTTTTCTCTCCCTTCCCACACATATTGATGCAAGATTGTTGAAGGTGAGTTTACATTTTACAATTGATAATGGAATTGTCCTAAACTGAACTTTTTCTTTTCCTTTCCAATGAACCTGAGCAGCATGCATTGAACCTGCATTTACTGAAAGACAAAGGACAGTTCTAAAGTATCTGGCCAGTGTCTTAGAGAATGGATCCAAGTGGTGTTTGATAGTTACTATCAGAGCTTGTCGAAAGTATCTGGAATAAAATAACAGTAGAGCTGCTCAATATATGTTTTCTTATTTGCCAAATACAGAATTTCCATAAGCCCAAAGTTGATAATAATTTTAATTATCACTTTTAGCACTGGAATATCTGCTCTGGATAAGAAAATTAAAAAGACTTTTTTAGCCTGCAAAGTTCCTGTGAAGGAACTAAAGAAAGTTAGAAACTCGTTATAATCATGCATTTCCAGGGTAGTTCCAGGGCTATATATTTTATAATATATCTAACTTACCAAAATTAAATTACAGAGAATCAGCAACAAAGGAGAAATCTCAGACTAAGAGGCCAGCGACAGATGCACATCTGCATACTGATTAGCGATGATGAAGATGAAACAAGAGGCAATGATGTGTATGTAACAGATAAAGTGACTTTCTAAAGTCTAATTCCTGATATACTGTAGAAACTGATTTTTCCAAGCATTTTGTGGTGTTTGATTACTGTGCAAACACTTCAGACCTGAAATACAATTGCATTTCTAGAAGGGAATTCATTCAAAAAAAGCCCAACACAAACTTGTATTCTGTTGTTCATAAAATAATCTAATGTATCTTACGGCATGGCTTGAGAGATGGTGAAGCGCTTGCAATACATAGCAGACACTGCCAAACTGTCCACAGATATGCTCCATATAATCCCACATTTTATAAGGAAGGAGCTCTTGGTATGAATATGTTACTGGACTGGGATGCCGCTACATTAGAATAGGGGATGTTTCATTTCTGACAACTTCTTTCCCTTCTAGAAAGGACAGCTAGAGAGAGGTTTTGGTTACAAAATCTTATTTATGACCTGTTGAAGACGAATACTGCCGTGCATATACTGCACAGTGCCAGAGACTGCTGTGACATGTAGTAATAGAGCCGGTGACTAACTGCATCTTCCCCCTAATGCAAAGCAGGACGCTGTTTCCTTTGGGTAAGGGAGGCCCTGACCACTTAGTAAATGCAACAAACGGGGAGAGTTGAAGGTGCACGGGCATCTTCAGACAAAGTGCGTCCCGGCTAGTCTGCGCGGTCGGATGATTACTTGACGTTTTATGTACCGGTCCCCCTCAACGCATGGTGAAATTAATGGATGCATGTTCTTTCTGGTTCTGTTCTCTCTCCCACAAGGCCGTCTGGTACCGTTAGCTGTCCCATTTGCATGGATGGCTACTCGGAGGTAAGGAGCCACATGTTGCCATCGTTTCTTTTTTGTCGGAGGGAGAACGGGGCAGAGGGTTTGCTGCGCAGCTCTCTTGGGTTATGTGGGACGCTACAGACAGCTGGCTTGAAGTACAGACCTTGGATTCAAGGTGAAACTAGCTTGTTACTCGGACTCATTCCTCAGGGGTGTAGGTCGAGGGAGAAACACTTTCCAGGTGTTTTCCAAGTGAAAGATCTTTGGGTTCCTTAATATTATAGTAATGTACTGATTCCCGGTACTCCCAGTCCCATCAGCCTGGTACCAATAGAGGAGCAAAGTGGAATTCTTTACTCCAAATACCTGTTGTGCTTTCTTTTCTTCCAGATTGTGCAAAGTGGACGACTGATTGTGTCAACCAAATGCGGCCATGTCTTCTGTAGCCAGTGCCTCCGTGATTCCCTTAGGAATGCCAACTCTTGCCCCACCTGTAGGAAGAAACTCACTCACAGACAATATCATCCCATTTATATATGAGTACTTCTATTTCTCAGGACAGACTCAACTGGATTTTTGGGGAAAATGTCATGTTTTCTGTGCTCTGAAGAGTTAAAGAGCAGCAAGTTGTGCACACATCCAAATAAACCTGTTTTTTTTTTTGAGAATAACTTGTACATACATAGACAGCTTTTTTTATGGTCCAAGCTGCTTCTTGTTATGTCACTAGTTATAGTGTTAAATTTATGACTGTCTCTGAAGTAGACCAGCAGCTGATGTCAGAAAGGAAGCAGCGAATCCATTTCCTTCTACTTTTGTTAACGCTTACATAAGAGGGGTCTGAATGTTTTGTTATTTCTTACTCTTTAAATTATTCCCACTGTCGCGTGCAGACCTGGAATAGTTACCTTTCCAGATAGAGATGCACAATTTGCCCGGGCTGGGTCTCGCCTTGTGGTGACAGAGCTCTGGGGCAATGCTGACAGGTGATGCAACGCTGCCTACGAAGCTTCTGGTAACTGTAGACATTGTGTCTGATCTACACTTGGAGGCAGCTCGTGCTATTTTCATAAGTTCTGTTTAAATCTATTTTATTCTCTAGGTCAAGAGCATGTGATTGAGCCTTTGGGCCTGTGAGGATGTTTTAGCCTCAAAATATTTTATTTCTTTGTATCTCTCTTTTGCCTGATGATGTGAAACCCAACTTGATTGTTTGTGTGGTGCTCTGTTTCATCTGAAGAGGAAATTCGTAGTAGTTTCTACAGCTGACTTAGGGCCTGCTGACAGTGACATGCTGTAGGGCTGCTTCATATGCTTTGTGACATCCTAAGTCCTCCTACAGTTTCTCTTTGAGGGTTCTGGGAAGGTAAGAGGAGCAGGAATATCTGGTCTGGGTTTTCCCAGAGGAGAAGATTGCCACCTGTACCACGGAGAGTCTCCAGTGCTCTCTCCAGATGCAGTCCAAGAGTTCTTTCCCCTGAAATGTCACTTCAGAGAAGGGTTCCACCCATGCCAGCGGTGGAGGATGTATACATAGGTGATGTGATGTGTTCTTCTGGTTTTGTTAGGAATGAGGTGGAGGTCTCTAAGACCCTTTCAAAAAGATATCGAATATTCACAACATCTTTCATTCAGGAAGGCCCTTGATTACCCCAGCAACATAAACGTGAAAGCCTTACTTCCCACTACAATGCTACCCAGACATGGTAGATCAGACTTGCTGTGGGGTTTTTTCCATATTAGATGTCACCTTAAAGTTGTAGGCAAGGCAGTTAAAAGCTAGATACATTATGAATGAAAACGTGAATAGGGGCTTGCTTATTTCTAAACCTGTTTCCTTTCCCAAATTGGATAAATGAGACACTAGCATTAAAAACCTTACACAGAAAAATCACAGGTTATGATACGAATTTAATATAGAGGTAATAGAGGTCAAGGATTAATGATCTTACAGGTCTGTCTATGCAATCACTTGCAGGCATCCGTTTTAAACACATTTCAATTGTATATATGGAAAGTTGCTTCCCAGAGAGTGCAGAAAATGCATTCACATCGAGTGAGGGATTCTCCTCACTTCCTGGGGAAGGTGAAGGACCTCTGCTCCCTCTAGCAGCAGTTTATCCTTCATTTCCTTTAGCAAGTGTTCATCTCTTCGGTCTCTGCTCCAACACTCTTTGCCCTTTGCAATCCGCGATGGCACACGCGGCGGCAGAGCGGAAGCAACCGCTGGCTCAGCACCCTCCATCCCCACAGAGCACCTGAAGGTGCCAGGTTAAATATTCTCTCTACCACAGAGATCGCAACTGAGGCAAGGTCCTTGCTGTGCTCCATGAGTTCACACTACTGCTGGTGGCAGAGACGTACGGCGTGGGTGCCTCGTGGCTCTGTGGGATGGGGTAGATGGAGCAGCATTACTTTTTTTATGCAAACTCCTGCGCAAGTCTCTTCGCATATCTTGATTTGCAGCATCATGACAAGTGGGCACTTTATAATTAGCGTGATTAAAAGTGCACACATTGCAGGGGAAAGGAGCGTATAAATTAGGTGTTAAAACTCTGCTGCAAGGAGGTGGTGTGCTACGCCTTCTTTCCTTTGCCATAAATTCCTCCATAAATCTCATTCCAGTTCTTGCTCTGTGGAGGAAGGCTATGAAGCCATGACTATTTCAGTGACCAATGTTCCAACACTGTTTCCCCAAATCATTATTAATAGCCACAAAAATCATAGCCTATTTCTAACTAATTGAGCAATCAAAATTTTAGACATGGATCATGCATATATTTGTGCCCTCCTCCTCGCTGGAGTGCAGACAAATGAATTTTAAAAATAGCCTGAGGTGAAGGTTTAAGTCATTCATTTAACAAGGCTCTTCCAAAGCATCTTTTCTAACCTGCCAAATTATAGGATGGTTATAATTTGTTTAAGTCTTTCCACGTTTAAGAAAACAACAGCTGCATGTTGAAGCATTAGCACCCCTTCGCCGAGCAAATTGCGCGTGGGGCTGCGGGAGCAGCCGGGGCTCCGCCGGGGAGGAGAGCTCAACGCGCGGCCGCATGAATTGCGAAGAGCTCGTCAGAAGAAACGCTTGCCGAAGACTGGTTTTCTGACACTTCTGGCTAAAACATGTTTGAAGTGCTTTTGTCATGCCGAGGGCGCTCTGTCAGTAGAGGTAGTTTGTGGGGTTTGCCGTCCCGCGTTCCTCTCTGCCTTCTCCCACCCCTCGCGCTGGAAGGCGGAGAGCGTCGCAGGGAAAGCAGCGCTGCTCGGCCCTGGGGCTGCCGCCATCGCTCAGACAGAGAGGGGACTCTCAGCTGGAGGTGCTTCCACCCTAAAACCAATTTTTATTATTCTTTTTATTTGACCAGCAAAAAAATCAGCCGGTTCCGTAAATTTCTATGGCCATCTGCAGGAGCTGCGAGTCGTCCCCCGTTGCCGGTGCGGGAGGGAGCCGTGGGGAGCAACTCGGGCAGCGCTGCAGGCCGGCGCCTCGGGAAATGTCGCCCGGTTCCCAGGCATGAAGTCGGGCAGAGCCTCCATTTGGGAGCCCCCTCCCCTGCGAAAGCACGGGGTGGTTGTTTGCCGCGTGTTCGTGGCTGCCGAGGGAGAAGGCTGGCACCTGTTTGCCGGGTCAGCTGCGAACCCGCCGCTGGCAGCAATGGGGTTTCGCGGGGCCAGAGCAGGGCAATACCTAATCATCTGAAGAGACGACGGAGATAATCGTGTCAGGTGTGCAGCAGCTCCTCAGAAATGAAAGGGAAGTAGGATGTCTTTGATATGAAGGGAATGGAAAGTTGTATATACTCTTGTTACACCTCAGCATCGCTACCTAACTATGGTGTAGGATTTTACTGGGTTTATTGTTGTTTCTTATCTGTTAGGGTTTTATGTTGAACTTATTTTGAAAACAAATGTTTATGTATCTATAGATCTATACTACCCCATACACTGATTTTTAGATGAACTTGCAATGCTGAGATAACCTGGACAGAAGTGAGGCTATCGGGTCTAACCTCAGACATCCCTCTGGGCTTCCACATCCGAATTAGCAAATATCCACAAGCCTGCACGCTTAACATCTGCGAGATCCCTGGGGTAATGTCTTGTGTTTACAGGCTGGGAAACACCCGTGGTCCTGGGCCTGTGTCCGCATCCCCCGTTCCATGCCGTACCGATGCCCAGAGCCGCGGTCAGCCAGACCCGGACGCAGCGCAGTTCACTAGGACAGAAAACTCTCTGTGTCTGTTTTAGCTTGGATCCAACCCTTCGGAAGAGTTCGGGCAAGCCTGGTGTTTGACAGCACAGCTGTGGCTTGTTCCTGGACAGGCAGGGCTCCCGGGGCTGGAGCTCGACCTCCCCAAACCAAGCTACGCCGCTCCTACCTCAGGCACCGCAGCAACGTCGCTCTGGGCCCCGCGGGAGAGACCGTCCAGCGCCGACCTGCCCCGCGCGGCTTGGGGAGCCGCGCCCTGCTGCCGGATTTCTTCTGGAAAAGGGTCTTGTCCCGGGTGGGAACACCTGGGAAAGGTCCCCTCGGATGCGCGGAGCTCACGGAGAGGAGGAGGCGACGGCGCGGCTCGGGGACTTGGTTTCACACCAATCCTTTGTTTGGGGTTTTGTGCCATGCCCCTCCGCTTTCCGGTCGTGGAAAGAATCAAAACGTATAAACAGGGTGATGAGGTGGGGAAATACGCTGCTGGCTGGTGCCACACACCCCGGCAGAGGTCTGGGATTAGTGTTTCTAACCAAAATCCAAAGCGTATGTGCATGTAAGCCACCATTAGCTTTATATTTCTTATATTGTAACGAAATATTGTTGGAATGCTGGGTTGAAGATTTTGTTCCTTAAACAACAGTAATGAAACTTGATTAGAAATTAGTATCTTTCTAAGGAGTCTATTTTTGCTTTGTCTTCAGTAATTTGAAGAAATTACTGGTGAATAGCAAATTTTGTCAATGTTGTGAATAATTACACCTGCAATTATTAAACACTTGTTATTAAAGCAGATGATTAAGCTGGCAATTCCTGTTTAAGCTGCGTACTGATAATATGAAGGAAGCCAAGAGAAAAACAATGGAGATGATTAGGGATCTTTGTGGGACGTATGGAAGAAAGCTGACTTTTATTTAGCTTAATAAGGGAACTGTTAGAGAGGATTTAACACAAGTATGTATTATTGCAATAACAGGCCCAGTATGAGAGGGAGGGCATCGTTCAAGGTTAATGGCAAGTGTTAAAACACATCGTTGCAGTTCTTTCGTTATTTTCTTTAGGGCTCAGCTGTGAGCAGGCGTCACACCGATGCCTGCCCTTACGCTTTACACGTGAGATACGAGGAAAAACGCCTGACGGATACCCAGCTGGACGGCTGAACAGCAAAACGACACAAGTCACAGAAGGGCAGTTTGAATTTAGCACCAAACACAGCGGTCAAGCCTGCCGGGACCCTCTCAGGAGCTCCTGGATGTACCTGATGCTGGAAAGGGAGAAGCGCAGCCCGGTGCAAGCCCCGACGGGACACCCGGGGCTGGCCACCTCACAGCACAGCAGTAGCAGTTCGTGCTCTTGATGCTGCCCCTCTTGGTTGCAAATCCTGCTGACCCAGGAGGAGAAGATCCTTCTGCCTCTCGCTGAAGAAAAAATTCTGAAAACATTTGTAAAGAAAGTAAATAAGGCCCCTCTTGGAGTTTTTACTTTCTGGCAGCCTAGAAATGAAGAGCTACCTGGAGGCATCATCAATCAAAACTAAAATATTCTTCTTCAAGAAATAAGTGTTTTCTTGGAAAGCATTTTTATTTATAATCATGATAGCCCAGTGCAGGACACCGATATTGCAACACCCAGCTCTTGCTGACTTCCTTACACCGTGGCACATGGGGGTTGTGAGCACCTGTGCTGGCACTCATAATAATATGGATATAGATATAGATATAGATAAATTCAGAAAATAAGACCGTCTTGAAAGCTATTTTTTCCAAGAACCCCGCTGAGGACATTTGGTTTGTGTATATCCAACTGGTAACGCAAAAGGGTCAAACTGTAGGAATGGAGCTCCATGACTGTCCTCAGTAGACAGGACAACAGGGACTTCCCAGGGCTGGCTGTTGTGCATAGGTGCCGGGATCCTACGGACTTGCTTGTGCCAGAAGGCGGTTGCTGGCGCTGTGGTGCGTGCCGCCGCATCGCTCGCCCGTGGGCCGGCGAGGATTTGAGGACTCCCGCGTTATAAATTCACATAATATTTCGTTCATGGAGGGAAGATGCCAGATGCACTTAAACAATGATTGGCCCTCTTTGCTCTAGGGTCCATGCGGAAAAAGAAATGATGCCTCAGATTAGAGATCAGAGATGAGCAAAATGAAAACTCATATTTTCCAAATGACCTCAGCTCCAGTGGAGAGATTAACGGGCAGCATTGGGATGTCTCCATTACACCGATCTCCACCTAATGGTTCCAGTTAGACTGAAATCTTTTCTTTCTACTGCTGTAGAGCAGATGAAACCCTACTAGAGGAAAATAATGGATATTAATTTTCAAAAGGATGGTGATTTGGGCTGAAATTCCTGTGGTTGACAATATATGCTGGAGTTAAAAGATCAAGTAGTGAATTACTTGTGAATTTGCTACCGGGAAGTCTTTGAAGCGGTGAATGGGGGTAAAGTGTGCCGTAAGGTATTTAGCAACTGATAATGCAAATTGCAGAAGAAGAGATGAGAAGAGGAAAATAAATTAACTCTCTAAAATGTTGTTGAGTATTTATGGAGAGCTAATAGGTTTCCTGACACTTCTTATGAGAACCTGATTGTTAATCCTGGGGTCCTGGAGAAATACCAGTTCAGGCGATTGTCAAATAAATTCAGGTAATTTAGGACCGAGTCTCGGCCACGGCTGCAGGCGGGTACTGCTGGCTTGTGTCTGCTGCGAGCGCCTCTGCTGCACAGGGAAGCACTTCCCACCTCTTTTGTGCCCTTGGGTCATTTGCAAACCAACCCCAAGTTCTCCTGATGTTTTAAGACCCTGAAAGATTTAGGATAAAATGTCCGTATTCTTGCATGAAATGTGTCGGTGTTTTCCCCACCGGCTCCCCAGCAGCAGTGCCGCGTTCTGTCCCTGTGTGGGGCTGGAAGCTGAGCCCGTTCCTGAGGGGGAAATTTCTGCCAGTCCTGAGGGTTTTGAAAGTGATGGGAGTCCAGATCATTAAGGAGTCTGGTTGCCACTCTCCCTAAAGGGCACGGCCTGGTGAGGCAGAGAGGGAGAAGTCACTGCTCCAGCATGGGAAAGCCCTTGAGAGCAGCTCCTGTGACAACATTCCTTGGCCATGAGCAAGGGGTTTGGCCCCGTTCTCTGGCTGGGTTCCCCATTTTCCACCTGCTGAGCTGCTCTGCCTGCTGCATCTGCAGCTTTCTGCCCAAAAATGCTTGGTGCTTTGCTGGAGGAGACATACTCTTTGGGAAAAGATCAGCGGAAGCGGCAGGGACAGCTCGCGTGGTGCAGGCAGCTCTCACCCAGGCTGGAGAAGAGTGTGTGTAGTCATGGGTGGCCAAGAGCTGCCAGGTAAACACCTGTCCCTGCACAGGCTGGTGTGCTGGTTTTGGCTGGGGTAGAGTTAATTTTCTTCCCAGTAGCTAGCATGGGGCTGTGCTTCGGATTTGTGCTGGGAACAGTGTCGGTAACACAGGGGTGTTTTCGTTCCTGCTGAGCAGCGCTGACACACAGTCAAGACCTTTTCTGCTCCCACCCCATCAGCGAGGAGGCCGGGGGTGCACGAGAAGCTGGGAGGGGACACGGCTGGGACAGCTGACCCCAACCGACCAAAGGGATAGTCCGTACCGTATGACGCCATGCTCAGCATATAAAGCTGGGGCAGAAGAAGGAAGAGGGGATGTTCAGAGTGATGGCATTTGTCTTCCCAAGAAACTATTACGCGTGACGGAGCCCTGCTTCCCTGGGGATGGCTGAACACCTGCCTGCCCATGGGGAGTGGGGAATGAATTCCTTGTTTTGCTCTGCTTGTGTGCGCGGCTTTTGCTTTACCTATTGAACTGTCTTTGTCTCAACCCATGAGTTTTGTCACTTTTACCCTTCCGATTCTCTCCCCCATCCCACGGGGCGAGTGAGCGAGGGGCTGCGTGGGGCTGAGTTACCGGCTGGGGTTGAACCACAACAGCTGGTTAGAGACGGGGAAGCTGAAGGTGTCAGTGGGTGGAGAGCAGCGGAGGGTGCGTTTCGGAGGAAAGCTCGCTGTTGTTTCCATGAGCTCCACTCCTCACAAGTGATGGGCACCTGGATCAGCTGCGTTTTGGGGGGTGTCGTGATTAGAGTTTACTGCTTCTCAGCATCACACATCCTGGAAGACGACTTTCAATACGGCCCTTCTGTTACTTTTACATCGCAATTAAATCAGTTTTACATTGCTGTATCTATGAAACAGACTGACATACCTGTTCAGGTCTAGATCGGATTAACTAAAAGGTAATGTAGCTTCTGAAAGCCATGAACACTGACCTATGTATTTGCCTTAGTTGAGACCTGACGTACCCTGCAAAATATTCTCACTCCTTCCGCAGGCAGCCGGGCTCTCGCATGGACACTGTCTTTATTTCCTGCATGGATTTAAAATCTCTTTATCCGAATCCTTTTATTCTCTTAGGACTTGGTCGCTGTAATGCATCTTCAGTGACCTTTAGCTTTCTGGAGTCACCACGCCGTACTTCACACTACGCTGGTGAATGTGAGCTGCATAAACATGCTCTTCCACGGCAGCTTCAAAAAATTAGGGAGGAATCATTTCCCATTAATCTGAAATAGTTTCTTACATTTTTTCATTGAACGAGAGAAACAATTTTAATAACTTTCAGTTCTTTTCTAAACGTCTGTGCAAAAATAGCATTTTGAAATATTGAAATTAACCGTTTCTTTACAGGTGGGAATTTTTGTGTCACTGAAACAGTTTGTGGAAACTGGTGTGAATTTGTGAATTATCTCAGTTAACTTCTTTTTTTTTAAAGGAAACTTCTGAAAAATTACTTACCCAGCTCAGCTTAAGAACAGAGCAGTTATTTAACGAGTAGGTGTATGCATGGCCAGAGTGCCCGCGGGATGCTCAGCCACGCCTGTGCCTGCCGAGCTGACTCGTGCTGAGCCCCATCTCCTCCGCTCCGGCGATCTGCGAAATGCCCCTTGGCTCCTCCAGCCCCTTCAGTTCCCCTCTAGCACCAGAGCTGTGGGTCAGGCCCACGAGTGGGTCTAACAGCATCCACTAAGGCCAGCAGCATCCCCGCTGCTTGTACTGGGCTGCCAGCCAGCGCCCTGTGCAAAAAGTGAATATTGACCCTCTTTCAAATGTTGCTGCGGTGCCTTGAATCCCTGGCTTCTATTTTCAATCCCAGCATGGTGCAATCACCATTTCTCACACATATACATACAGGTTCTTACATAGTCTGACCACTCCAAAGCCCGTGCTCAGCCTCTTTCCACAAAAGCTAACACAGTTTCTGCGTTTAACCTCAGCCCTCCAGAAGCACCGCTGCTGAGAGCACCTTGGAGGTAATGGCCACCACAACTTAATCAGCACCCGACTTCATGCCGTGAAAGATCTGCTGGAATAACTGATGTAAGAACAGAAAGCTGTGATGTAAGAACATGCTCTACATAATAGAGTTGATAATCAGGGTGCACTTAAAGCAACAGTGTGTAACTCACATCTTGTGAATGCGCGTGTAGCCTGACCCTCGTCGCGACCCATGGGTCTTCATGATGTCAATCTGCAGCACAAACGCTCAGCTAGAGATGTTATTGCTTTGGTCCCCCACCTTCCTCCTCCTACCTCGACGCTCCCAAAGGGACACCCTGCAACAGTTTTTAATTGCCGGGACTTGCGTTTCACGGTGCACAACAGCATGGCCGGCAGCACAGCCTTCAGTGCTGCTCCACCAGGGAACTGCGGCTCTGCGCTCCCAGGCGGGCCGGGCGCAGGGGATGGCTTCCTGGAGTAAGCTGGGGCATCTGCCTGCGAACAGAGAGCTGGGCAGGGTAAGGGAATCGAACGGCCCAGAGGGTTGATGAGGGAAAAGAACTGGAGTCTGGGTTCAGATCCAGTTTCACGTAGGAACCTCGAAAAAAGCCTCCAGTTTTGCCTGATTCACGCTAGAGGCAGCCAAACCTCCTGGCTCTTCGAGTAAAGTGCCAAAATCGCTCGTGGTTCCTGACGATACGGATGCACAGCCCCCTCCTGGGTGGGCAGCGGGTGCCAAAGGGGCGCAGGCGGCGGCAGCGGCCTCCCAGGGACAGGGCAGGGCAGCGCCGCACCCCTGTAGCTGCTGCTCCGGCGCAGCCCGCTGCGTTACGTGAGGTAGCCCAAGCTGGGGAGAGTGACTACTCCCAGGCAGGGGACTGCAGCCCTTCATTGCGGCAGCCCTTGCCCTTGTCAGCCTTGCAACTTGTTGCAAGCCCTGAATGCACTTTGAAGAATTACAAATCAATAAAAACGAGCGTGTTGCAGAATTTCGGTACTTTGGAGGCAGATTAAAAGACCGTAACTTTCATGAACAGATAAGCATCAAGAGAGATTTATTTCGAAACGGCTTTGGTGCTCCCCGGTGCTCCCTGCTCCAGCTAGAACAAATGCATAATAAGTCTATAATCTGCCAGTGACTATATACACAAAATGCTGCTGAACTGATGCTTCTACCCTAACTCAGATGCATATTGTGCCCTCTGGATGTACCACGGTGCTGCCTGGGACTCAGCATGGCAAATAAATACGCACGTTCTTACCTCACCAGAAAGCAGAGCTGCTGTAAGCCTAGGATTTGCACAGCACAGGGGTCGGTGTGGCTTTGATTTTGCACGTGGCTTTCATCATTTTCCATGGAAAATAAACTTCCACTATTTCCCTACCGCACCCCACCCCAGTTTCTCCGGGTACAAATCACAAATACGGGACCTAACGCAGCACTGTGCCGCTGGATGTGGCGGCAGAGGTTTCGCAGCACCCCGGCACCGTGCCACAGCCGCCAGCAGCTCTTGCGTGGTCGGCACCGGCTGCGGGGCGAGCCAGGACGGGGCCAGCCCTGAGCTGGAGAGGGGCAGTCAAGCCCCGCCGCACAGTCTCTGCTCTGTGCCAGGCTAAGCAGTGCTAACAGAGGTAATCGTGGGCTGCTAAATTTGCCCCGGAGTCTTTCCCTTGCAATATAGGTCGTGCTCTGCATCCTGCCTGCAAAGCAGGAGACCCCCCAGGTCTTCTTGCTGCAAAACAAATCCTGCCTTGGGAACGGCAGTGCTCCCGTGGGCTCCTGCCAGAGACGGAGGGGAATAAACCACCCAGCTCTCAGAGACACGAATACATTTGCTGTCTATCGCATTTTAACATCGAAACAAAATGCTCCTGTGGTGGCTGGTTTACTTATTCCTTTTGCTGCTCAACCAACCACAGACACCAGTCTGGACTCCGCAAGGCTCCATTGCAGCAGAGGCCGTGGCTGACGAGACCTCCAGCTCAGTGAGTGTTTGGTTGCATGACCACAACCGTGCCACGCTCCTGGTGAGGTCTGGAAGGAGGAGGGGTCATGACCAGAGGTCTCTTCATCTTCATCCATCCATCCTCCTCCTTCAGAGTTTTCCGGACTTCAGGAGTTTCTTCTTCAGGCTGGGGCTGACCTTGCCTTGTTCCGACCTCCAGTGCATTCCAGCGGGCTGACAACAGTGATTCAGATGTCTGTGCTCTACCGCTGCTCACCGTCTCCCAGCCTTTAATTCCATCTGGAACTCTACAGGACTGGGCAAAACTGCCCTGGGAAAAGGTGTCCTACAAGCCACCCATGTTTGAGGCCCGGGGCTGGTTTTATCAATTTTCCTTTAAAATCCCTGGCATTGATGGCTCAGAGGCAGACAGCAGCCCAGACGAGGTGTTGGTCTGACGTAGCTGGACATGAAAGACTACCCTGCAAGGAAAGATTTTAATGTTTTAAAGAAATGCCCATTATATCCAAGTGTGTACGATATATGCTTATGGTTTCCCCACGGAATTACCAGAAGGAAAACCAAAAAAGGAGACAAGCATCTTCTGGGGTCAGCTTTCTGGTTTTTTTCCTTAGGACCCTAGCTGAAATGTATTTATTAAACCTAGCATTCACTGCTTGCAAAACCACAGGGTGTTACGAAATTTTCAGCTGAAGTAGGTCATCAGAAAAACTCCAGTGAGGGTAAATCAAGCTTAAACTAAATGTGGTTTTTGGTTTGTGGCAAAACTCTGGAGAATAAATTCCAGAAAGATGTTTGAAAGTTCAGAAAATGTTCCCCAAGATTTCAGGAGGTCCCAGAGGCAGCGAGCCCTTCCTCTTAGGAGCCCACAGAAAGGAACATGCGCCTTCTGATTTATAAAGTAAGAAGCCTTAAAATCAGAGTCTTCCTCAGGCAACTCAAGACTTTAATATTAGACACGAACAACATTTGTAACCATCACCTTAGAGGACAGAGCTAACCGAGGATCAAATGATTAATTTTGTTGTTTCCAGTGTGGGTACAATGCTCATTCCCAGGTTCAAGGACCCATTTCATCTCATGAAATAAATGCCCTAATTTGTCTTTTTTTCTCACCAGTCTTTACAAAATGATTACAAATATAGATCTTTTCTTTCCGTCTTCTTCCTGCCTCCTTTCAAACAATGGCCCATCCAAGGGCATCTCTCGGCTACAGCTGCTGCTACCTGCAAGAGAATATATAACAGGCTTCACCTCCAGGCATCACCTTGGAAACGGCAGAGCGGCTTTATGCAGTGTCCAGAGAGCGGGATGCTTTGCAGGGAATGAAAACGGCATTGCCCTTCTCCGGAGTGCCCTCAATCTGTTGTTTATGGTAGGTAACAGCACCCAGGCGGGCGCCCATTAGCGTGGGCCGACGCTTGCGGCTGGCAACCTTGACTCCGCAGCCCTGGGCACAGCTGGGGTCAGCGGGGTGAGCGCGGCTGGGCGCTCCGTTCTCGGTTCCCAAGCCTGGGACATTGTTTCCAAGAGTTGTGCGCACCAGTACCGGCCACGGAGGTCTGTCGAGCGCGTCTCTCGACGTCTCTTTTGTTATCGCACCGAGGAGTCTTCGCACTGCGTCAACATGTTCTGCACCGTGGAGGGAGCCCGTGGCCGCTGCGGCCACGTAACTGCGATTACAAGGAGTTTGCATCGTGCTAAAACAAATCACATCCTCCGCCGGCTGATGTCACTGTGGAAAGGAATGGCCTCATAGCCTGCAAATCTAAGGCTGCTAATGGACAAAATGGTAGTGCATACATGCAGCTTCTCATGGAGAGGGTTTATTCACTAAAGACAAAGCAGAAAGCAGTAGCAATCCCTGTAGGAAAAAAAATAGGTGAGTGACACAGACACTTACAAAGCTGTAGGATGAGGTCAGGCTGTTGTTTCTATCTTGCTTTAATCACACCTTATCCAAGCAGCCTGGCATTGTCATCCACCCTTGCCCTGTGCACATGGAACAGCTCAGCTGACCACCACAGGGTCAGCTGCAACGTCTCCGTGATGTTGTGGCCACCCCAGAGATTCCTTCCAACAGACCTCCATAAACAAGGCAAAGTGAAGGCCTGGGCAGGCACCTGTGGTGGAGGTCAGCCCCGTAGCAGCTGTCCTGCTGCAAACCAAGGGCGTCCTACTTGTTTTATCTAATTGCCGGGGAATTTTGCAAGAGCCAGTCTGTGCAAAAGGGACGGCGGAGCTGGGGGAGATGCCACCATGCGGGGGGAGTGTTGCAGCCTGCGGTGGTGTGACAGCTACAGGTGCCCCTGACTGCGTTGTGTTTCTCATGAACTGAGCTGTACTTTGCGATATTTTCACAGCAAAACACAGTATTGGGGAGGCTGGTGAGAGGGAAGCTGGAAAAACAGCAGAAGGTCAGCAGAGCTTGTGTGACTGGGTGCCATAGAAAGCGAGCACTAATTGCCTTCACCTTGTCAGCTATCTGTGATATCTGCATGCACCTTTCTTTCCGGAGGTGATACGGGGATGCTGTAAGAGTAAGGATCACTTCAGCTTGCTGGCAGAAGGACGCTTTTGCTAAAGGTGAAATGTATTTGAGAACGCTCCTGACGCTGAAAAGACATTTTTCTCCACGCTTGGTCTCGACGAGACAGAAAAGCCGCCTGGGTTAAATGTGCAGGTGCTGCACCTGGAGTGGAAACGGAGCTTTTCCCGGCTTACTGCTTCCGCTGTCGGGGAATGGTTCACCCTCCACCCCGGCAGCTCACATCACGCAGCCTTCAGCGCTCGGGGTTGCCAGCTGCTGAAGGAGGGAGGCAATGCCTCACGGTGCCGGCGGCTACGCGTGGCACCAGTGAGGACCAGCAAGTCCCAATTTCCCATCATGGATGGAGGCAAACAGGATGTTGGGACTCGGGACACAACCTCGCTGAGATAAAGCCCGGAGAAGCTGTGGCCAGCTGAGGTACCCGGGCTGTGTGCGTGTTGGTGGTCCCTCTGTATCTCTGTGAGCCTCAGGGGAAAGAAGTGGCCACACAGAGCGATTCAGCAGCCACGCAGGATGGCTAGAAACCATAAAGCAAGCAGGTTCATTTACTAGCTTGACTCTTGCAGGCTGCCTCAGGCTGAGAAAACCGAATGATCCACAGAGAGTGAAGCAAATGAAAAAATATAAAGATCTGCCTCTGGTGCCAGCTGACGATCTGGGAAAAGAAGCTCAGCTGCATCTCAAGATGATGGAGGCACCAACTGGGCCTCGGGCTTTGGCAAGTGATTGCGTGTGGCAATGGGAATGAAGTGAAAACCATTAATTAGCTTCATTATTGGGCAAAGCAGAACTCTTTTAACAGAACGAGGTAACTTTGTGGGGAAAATAACCTTTTTATTTACAGATGTTTAGATTTTTCAGCTGAAGGCCTGAGGTTGAAGACGTGCGCAGCCATGCACATCTTCCCAGTGCTGCGACAAAGTCAGGACTAATTTCCCCAACAGTGGTTACAACTGGGGGGAAAAAAGAGAAAATGGGTGCTTGGTGTTGCCATGGTTACTCTGAGGCTGGACTTGCTGAGAAAGAACCGGAGGTTACAGTAATTTGGATGTATCCTAAGCATTAATTTTTAACAAAATGCTTCAATATTTTTTTTTTTAACAGAAAAAGGTTTCATCTGTGCAGGGGGGACATGGATGAGTTCACATGTCTTGCAGTGGGGCTTTCTGAGATTACCACTACACTTAACTGCAGTGCAGAGACCCGCAAAGGTGCTCTGCCCGTGGGCTGCCTTTGCCTAATAAAGTGAAAGGAGTGGCTCAAAAACTCCACATTTTTCCTTGTCCTCTTTACCTTTTGTTCTTCTGTTTTCCATGGGCTGCATTTTCTGTGCCATCTTCTCCTGGTTGCTGCTTCTCCACCCTCTCCTCTTCCCCCTTCAGCTGACAGAGACGCTTGCTGGCTTCTCTTCAGGAGATCCTCACCATCACTGAAGGCCCAGGAACATCTCCAAAATCCACATGGTCTTTTCTTCCCTCCAGCTGCTACCTCCCCTCCCGCAACACTCACTCCCGGGACACTCACCTGCTCTCCCTGGCCCACTTCCCGGTGCTTTTCGGACCTACAGCCCTGTGAGGTCATCGGTTTCTTGGCCTTTTTTAGGGGGGTGTGTCATCCACAGCCGCAGCTTTTTCTTCATTTGCTCCTCACCACGTCCAAGCCCACTTCGCACTTCTGGCCCAGTGACTGCTGGGGACCCAGCAGCTCTTTGCTCCAACTACTGCTTCGCTTCTCTGCTTGGCCAGGTAGAAATGGCTTCTTCTCTCCTTATTTGTTCTGACACAGGACATGGCAGCTTTGATATCACCACCTTCTCCCTCTCCGTCGTCTCTGGGTTTAGGCTTTTACGTACAAGGCAGCAAGCAAATCCAGACCTGACCCTGCCTTGGCCGACAGCTGAACCCAGATGTGTTCAGGTTTCTCTGCCAAAGCACGAAAGCCCTTCTCCACAGCGGGCGGCTATTTGACACCACGTCCTAAAGGTCACAGGCGGATTGCAATGTGCCCTAAGGGATGCTCTTCTCATCTCTCCGCCACTTCCCCCCTTCTTTCCGTTCTTACCAATAATTACAGCTGGGGTTAGACAAAGCCTTCGTTGTACCAGACCTCCAAGGATAACAGGAGGAAAATGCTGTAAAAACTCACCCGAGTTAACCAGGCAAAAGAGATGAGACTTCTTGCACTTTAAGAGCAACAGCGGGAGCTTTTCCCAATTTTAAGCAGAACTTAAAAAAATGTCCAGTGATGTTCTCTGGAAAACAGGGTCACACTTTAAAACCTGGGAGCGGAAGAAGATTTTACTTTGACAGCTAAGAACATGCTCGGCATGAACTCGGACAGATCTATTTCCCTGAGTTACAGACAGACAGGTGTCTTACAGCGTGGAAAGTGCCGCAGCTCCTCTGGCTTAACCTGACGTCGTTCAGACTCCAGCATCTCACCCTGGGTGAGGAAACCGGGACTGAGGTCTTTTTGTGAGGCT